>NC_068936.1:9603389-10203389 GCF_023091745.1 Budorcas taxicolor
GCAAAGGAGAGAAGGAAAGATATACCTATTTGAACACAGAGTTCCAAGGAGAGATAAGAAAGCCTTCCTCAGTGATCAGGGCCGAGAAATAAAGCAAAGCAATAGAATGGCGAAGACTAGAGATTTCTTCAAGAAAATCTGAGATACCAAGGGGGCATTTCATGCAAAGATGGGCACAATTAAGGGCATAAATGGTATGGACCTAACAGAAGCAATAGACATGAAGACGAGGTGGCAAAGAACACACAGAAGAACTGTACATCAGAGATCTTCACAACCCAAATAATCATGACGATGGGATGACTCACCTACATCCAGATATCTTGGAATGTGAAGTCAAGTGGGCCTTAAGAAGCATCACTATGAACAAAGTGAGTGGAAGTTATAGAATTCCAGTTGAGCTATTTGAAATCCTAAAAGATTATGCTATGGAAGTGCTTCATTCAATATGTCAGCAATTTAAGAAACTAAGCAGTGGCTCAGGACTGGGAAAGGTCAGTTTTCATTCCAATCCCAAAGGCAATGCCAAAGAATGCTCAAACTACTGCACAATTGCCCTCATCTCACACGCTAGTAATGCACAAAAATATCCAAGCCATGCTTCAGCAATACATGAACCATAAACTCCAGATGTTCAAGCTGGTTTTGGACAAGTCAGAGGAACCAGAGATCAAATGAGTGTATGCTCCACTACTTCTCATGATGCATGGAGCAACTACTGAGGTTGAAATCACGAGTTTGCATTCTGCTTTTACTAAGAATTGAATTAGGACAGGTGCACTAGTTAGCTTGCGCTCTGCAACATACATTACAACTCTAGAGCATAAGTATCACAACCAAGTGCGTCTGCGCTCCGGACCTGGCATGCGGTAACGACTGAAAATGCAAGAAGCTTTTCACAATCACTGACCCCTGAGTTGAAACCGCTGCTGCTGCTGCTGCTGCTGCTAAGTCACTTCAGTCGTGTCCGACTCTGTGTGACCGCATAGATAGCAGCCCACCAGGCTCCCTTATCCCTGGGATTCTCGGGGCAAGAATACTGGAGTGCGTTGCCACTTCCTTCTCCAATGCGTGCATGCATGCTAAGTCGCTTTAGTCTTATCCGACTCCGTGCGAACCTACGGACGGTAGCCCACGACGCCCCTCTGTCCACGGGATTCTCCAGGCAAGAATATTGGGGTGGGTTGCCATTCCCTTCTCTTATGTCAAACCACACATGCTACAAGCACTGAGCTTGCCCTCTGGAATACGCGCTTGTCAATACTGAGGCCGCCATCTAGAGGACGCTCGCCGGAACTACTTAAGTTTCCAATCTGGATCACCCTTTCCTGCCGCAATTGAGACTGTTAACAAGCTTTAGAACCAGTGCATTGCTGTCACTGAGACTGCACAGTAGAGCATACATCCCATCACTCCTAAACCCGGGCTCTTTAGGATATGGCCTGCCACTACTGAGCCTGTCCTTAAAACATGCCTGTTGTAAGGACACATACACTTCTGGTGTATTACACTCTGGATTCTGCATCCCTGCACTACTGAAATTGCCTTCCAGAGCAAGAGTTCATCACCGGCTGAACTTTCACTCTGAAGCATAAATATCACAACCATTAGCTTGTTGCTTTATAGGTAAGTCAGGCCACTACTCAACCGGCACTGTAGTTCAGGCGTGCCTGAACAGTTACTGAACTTGCACTCTGAAGTTTGCTTCTGGACACAACTGAGCCAGCACTCCTGTAGACAGAGTGAGTTTAAACACTGGAGGACATGCTACGCCTCTACTGAGCATGAGCTCAAGTGCAGGCATCCGGGCTCTGGTGAGAACATGCTCTAGTTGCACACATGCCACAGTAACTGAACGTGCAGCTGGGGGTACAGATCTCATGACTACAGAGTGAGCACATTTCATCATGGGTTTTGCACTACTGAGGTTTACTCAGAAGCATACCTCCCATCATGACTGCGTGTGCCTTCAAGAGCCAGTGTTCTGACCCACTGAGACTGCGCTGTAGAGTAAGAATGCCTGAACTACACGACTGCACACTGAATCATGCAGCCCAGCAGTATAAATCCTAGCACTACAGCACACGTGTCACTTCTGAGTCCTTACACTAAGCAGGCATGGCACAGCTAGTGGGCATGTGGTCTAGAGCATATGTGTGGCCATTGCTAATTTCACACTCGGAAGCCTGTGTCTTGCCACTTGGAAGCCCAGGCCCCCAAATATTCATGTTTCAGCTACTGATTTTGCACCCTGGTACACTCCTTTATCACTGCTGAGCCTGCGTTATAGAGCATGAGTTCCGCTACTACTAATCTTGCTCGATGGCCTGTGTGCTTAAACCTGTGAGCCTACACTCTGCAGCTGAAAATTGCCAATGACTTGGCTTGCCCTCTGTTGCACAATTTCCCCACTCTTCTTCCTGCACTCTAGAGCAGGTGTCCCAACTACTGAGGTTGCACTCTGGAGGACCTACTCCAGGAGGCTGCTTTCTAAAACCCATATCCTACCCACGAGTGAACCGTCATTCTAGATCAACTGTGTGACCACTAGTGACCTTGAATTCTGAAGAATAAAGTCACTTCCTTGAGGTATTGCTCGAGAAGGTGCGTGCAACAATCACCCCAGTGACATTTTATACCAGCCATTTTGCTGCTAGTCACCCAGCACTCTAGACTGTGCAAGCTGTGAGTAGTGTACCTGTATATCTCTGGATGATGTTGCCACCACTACAGACCTGGTGTGTACTTCATATTTCCTGCCTCAATTGATCATGCATCACAATACACATATGCCACAACCCTTGTGCTTGCACTGTTGAGGGCTTGTCTTCCCACTACTGAGCTTGTGTGGCAGAGCAGGTATATCACATTTTCTGAATTTGATCTCTGGATATGCAACCAAAAATAAAAACCCAGCTTTCAAGAGAACATGTCCCTCAGCAGTCTGCACTCTTGAGCAAGGGCACTGCAACTCCTGAGACAACACTCTGAAGCACATGTAGAGCAGGCATGCTGCATCTGCTGAACTTAGCTCTTCAGCATGCCTCTCAACAGTGAAACACACTTTAGGCATACCCCTCTTCATACAGACCCATGATCTAGAGCAGGCATGCTTCAAATACTGAATCTTGGCTTTAGAGAACACGTGCTTCATCTCCTGAGATGGTGCTTTTGCGGATTCTCCCCACCACTACTAAGACTGTGCTCTCGAGCGGGTGTGACACAAACAGTAGGATGGCACTTTGGAGCCTGCATGCATCACCACTGCATCTCAGCTCTAGCCTGGAAGTACTGAAACAGCTTAGCTTGCAATCCGGAGCACACGTTCTGCCACTAGTGTGCTTGCACTTTAGAGCAGGCTGTCTGAAGCCATCCCATTGGCACTGGCAACATGCGTCCAGCCACTGCTGAATGCACACTAGAGCACAGTTCCTGCCACTATTGAGCATGTGCTCTACCACAAGATGTCTAAAACTGCTCAGCTCCTTGCGGAGCATACCTCTTTCTACAACTGAACTTGCATTCTACAGGAAATGGTACACAAACACTGACCTTGTGCTCTAGAATTGGCACACCATACATAATTTTCTTAACATTTGAAGCATATGTCTGGCCAACACTAAATCCACGCTTTAGATCAGCTGTGCTAAAATCACTGAGCTTGCCCTCAAGAGTATATCTGAACTCCCATGTTATAGCACACCTACTACCACTGTGGATTCTGTGCTCTAAAACTCTCGTGAGATGAGAGAACAAGATGGTGGAGCTGTAGGTGGATGTGGAGTACTTCTCTCCATGGATACATCAGGCATACATCTTCAGGCACAGAAGAGTAATCAGAACATCAGCTGAAAGCAGACAGGAGTACCTGACAAGTGGAAAGGAATATATAGAACCACGCAAAACTCAGTAGGATGAAAGAACTGGGGGGAAATCAGGAGGGTTAGTAGGACTGGATCTGCCCTGAGTGGGTGAAGGCACTGAAGCTGAGGTCCAATCCCACATTGGGTCAATCGTCTGAATCATAGAATACACATTTAAAGCTGAGAGTGAAACAGCTGATCTGTGGAAAGCTAGGTGCAATGAGAATCAGAGGGTCCTTGCTGCAGCCGTCCATACCCTGTACAAGGGCATCTGTCCCCTGAAAGGCCCCGTGGCTGGGAGCTGCAGTTTAAGGACTTTGCGGCAATTCACGGGGAGGGCTGCTGTTTACTGGGGAGAGATGGAGAGAGGGGGTGTGAAGGAGGACACTGTGGTAGGGTATGCCTGTGGAGGAAAGCCTGGCAGCCATGAAAGCAAGGCAATAACGCCGAGTCACATGTAGGGGGTGGAGCAATCACCATAGCCTCTCTCTCCCCACATGCTAGCCTCACCAGTTACTACAATAGTGAGGCTGACCCATCAAATGCTGAACACACTGAAATGCACAGCAGGACACCACCCAGCGTCCTCCTTTAAGTGCCTGATGCACCATACTAGAGTAGAATCCCACTTAGGATGCTCCTTTAAGTGTCAAATGCACTGATTTACACAGTAGGACCCCAGCCAGGAAATTCTCTCTATGTGCTGACACATGGAACGACAGAGAAGGATCCCAGGCAAGGAAGCCTTCTGAATGGCTGAATAGGTGGAACTAGGGAGAAGACTGGCCAAAGAAGCCTTCTTCTCACCAGAAAGAAGAGCTCAAAAAAAAAAAAAAAAAAAGACTCTGACAGGGCCATAACTCCTGTGGTGTAGTCAGTCTGTGTCCCTGCACCCTGCCCATTTGACACCACCTGGGTCCCTCAAAGCCAAGCAGCTGCTCCACCTTCACAGTTAACTCTCATTGGAAAAAAACTGCTACAGGTTGAACAAAAAAAAACCTGGCAACTAACTATTTGCACAGGATTGCTTCGGTCCTGTCTAACTCTGTGTGGAACACATTTCACCACTACAGAGAAGAAGCTCTAAAATGCGTATACTGGAACAGCTGATCTTTTCCAGTCTTGTAGCCACTGCTGAGTTTTCCAAATTTGCTTGCATGTTGACTTCAGCACTTTCATAGCACTATCTATTGGGATTTGAAATCACTCAACTGGAGTTCTCTATCTCCATTAGCTTTGTTTCTCTTGATGCTTCTTGCGGCCCACTTGACCTCACATTCCAGGATGTTTGGCTCTAGGTGAGTGATTACATCATCATGATTATCTGGATCATGGAGATCTCTTCTGCATAGCTCTTCGATCTTTGCTGTATAGATTGTTGCTACCTCTTCTTAATATCTTCTGCTTCTGTTCAGTCCATACAATCTCTGTCCTTTATTGTGTCCACCTTTGCATGCAGTGTTCCCTTGGTATCTCTAATTTTCTTGAAGAGATCTCTAGTCTTTCCCATTCTGTGGTTTTCCTCTATTTTTCGCACTCATCCCCGAGGAAGGCTTTCTTGTCTCTCTTTGCTCTTCTTTGGGACACTGTATTCATATGGGTATATCTTCCCTTTGCTCCTTTGCCTTTTGCTTCTGTTCTTTTCTCAATTATTTGTAAGGCCTCCTCAGACAACCATTTTGCCTTTTTGCGTTCATTTTCTTGGGGATGGTCTTCATCACTGCCTCCTGTACAATTTCATGAACCTCCATATGCAGTTCTTCAAACACTCTATTATACCTAATCCCTTAAATATTTTCTCATGTCCACTGTACCATCATAAGGGATCTGATTTAGGTCAAACCTGAATCATCTAGTGGTCTTCCCTACTGTCTTCAACTTAAGTCTAAGTCTATAGCACATACTGAGCTTCCACTCTGAACCTTCCTTCTTACAAGTATTTGTCCACCATTTTAGAGCACTTTTGCTGCACCTGTTTATCTTCACTCTGAAACATATGTGCCGTCACTCCTGAAAGGATGCTCAAGTGCATGCATTTAACTCCTACTGAGCCTACGCTCCACAGTAGTCATGCCGATCTACTAAGCTTGCATTCTGCCGCATGCATCTTTCACTATTTAGACTATGATACTGAGGTCATGCTGCAACTGCATAGTTGCAGTCTCAAGCTTATCTTCTTCGACTTTCAGCTTTTATACCAGCACACGTGTTCTGCCCCTCCTAAGCCCACTTTCTTGAATAGATATGAAACAACTGTTGAGGTTGTATTCTGGAGCATGTCCCTGCTACTTCTGAATGCATTCTTTTTTATTTCTTCATATTTCTTTTAAAAAAATGATTTATTTCAATTGGAATAGAATTACTGTGTATTACTGTGATGGTTTTTGACATGTACATCAACATGAATCAGCCACATGGATACATGTGTCCCCCTATCCTGAACACAACTCAGACCTCCCTTGTTACCCCATGCTTCTGGGTTCTTCCACAGCACAAGAGTTGCATGCATCTTTCATGCATTGAACTTGCCCTGGCCATCTCTTTTATATATGGTAATGTACCTTCAATGCTATTTTCTCAAATCATCCCACCCTTGAACTCTCCCATTGGGTCTCAGCGTGTGTTCTTTATATGTGGATCTTTTTTACTAGCCTTCATGCAGAATCATTGTTACTGTCTTCCTAAATCCCATTTATACGCATTAATAAACAATATTTGCCTCTTTCTTTCTAACTTTTTTTTTTTACTCTGAATAATAGGCCGCAGGTTGAACTGCCTCACTAAAAGTGACACAAATATATGTTTTTCTGTAGCTAAGCAATATTCTATTTGAATATATAGCACAACTTCCTTATATTTTCATCTGCTGATGTGCATCTAGATTACGTCCATGTCATAGCTTTCGTAAAGAGAATTGTAATAAACATTGGGGCACATGTGTCTCTCTTGATTGTAATCCCCTCTGGGTATATGCCAAGAAGGGGGGTTGTTCAGTCATATGACAGTTCCAGTCCAAGTTTCTCAAGGAATCACCAAACTGTTCTGCATACAGGTTGTACCAGTTTGTGTCACCACTAGCAGGGTATTAGGGTTAGCTTTTCTCCACAACCTCCCCAGCATGTCGTGCTTGTAGAATTTCTGGTGATGGCCACTCTGAACAGTGTGATATGACTACACATTAAATTTCAATTTTTGTTTCTCTCATAATGAATGATTTTCAGCATATTTCATGTGTTTGTTAGCCATCTGTATGTCTTCTTTAAAGAAATGTCCGTTGAGGGATTTACCCCCTTGTAGTGATGCTGTGAAAGTGCTTCACTCGATATGGCAGCAAATTTGGAAAACTCAGCAGTGGCTAAAGGGCTGGAAAAGGTCAGTTTTCATTCCAGTCCCAAAGAAAGGCAGAGCCAAAGAATGCTCAAATCACGGCGCCGTTGCATCCATCTCACGCTAGTAAAGTACTGCTCAAAATTCCCCAAGCCAGGCTTCAGTAATACGTGAACCATGAACTTCCAGATGTTCGAGCTGGTTTTACAAAAGGCCGAGGCACCAGAGATCAAAATGCCAACATTAGCGGGATCATTGACAAAGCAAGAGAGTTCCAGAATAACATCTATTTCTGCCTTATTGACTAGGCCAAAGTCTTTGACTGTGTGGATCACAATAAACTGTGGAAAATTCTGAAAGAGATGGGGATACCAGACCACCTGACCTGCCTCTTGAGAAACCTATATGCAGGTCAGGAAGCAGCCGTTCGAACAGGACATGGAACCACAGACTGGTTCCAAATAGGAAAACGAGTCCGTCAGGGCTATATATGGTCACTCTGCTTGTTTAATTTATATGCAGAGTATATCACGAGAAGTACTGGGCTGGAAGAAGCACACGCTGGAACAAAGACTGCCAGGAGAAATATCAGTCACCTCAGATATGCAGATGACACCACCCTTATGGCAGAAAGTGAAGAGGAACTAAAAAGCTTCTTGATGAAACTGAAAGAGGAGAGTGAGAATGTTGGCTGAAAGCTCAAAATTCAGAAAACTAAGATCATGGCATCTGGTCGCATGGCTTCATGGGAAATAGATGGGGAAACAGTGGAAACAGTGTCAGATTTTATTTTGGGGGGCTCCAAAATCACTGCAGGTGGTGACTGCAGCCATGAAATTGTAAAAGACGCTTGCCCTATGACAGGAAAGTTATGACCATCCTAGATCGCACATTCAAAAGCAGAGACGTTATTGTGCCAACAAAGTTCCATCTAGTCAAGACTATGGTTTTTCCAATAGTCTTGTTAGGATATGAGAGTTGCACTATGAAGAAAGCTGAGCACTGCAGAATTGATGCTTTTGAACTGTAGTGTTGGAAAAGACTCTTGAGAGTCCCTTGGACTGCAAGGAGGTCCAGCCAGTCCGTTCTAGAGATCATTCCTGGGTGTTCTGTGGAAGAAATGAGGCTAAAGCTGAAACTCCAGTACTTTGGTCACCTCATATGAAGAGTTGACTCACTGGGAAACTCTGAAGCTTGGAGGGATTGGAGGCAGGAGAAGGGGACGACAGAGGATGAGATGGCTGGATGGCATCACTGACTCGATGGACGTGAGTTTGCGTGAGCTCCGGGAGTTGGTGATGGACAGGGAGTCCTGGTGTGCTGCAATTTATGGGGTTTCAAAAAAGTCACACACGACTGAACTGAGCTGAACTGAACTGAACTGAAGCAACTGACAAAGAATTTATCTCAAAAATATACAAACAACTCCTGAACCTCAATTCCAGGAAAATAAATGACCCCATGATAGAATAGGCGACAGGAGTAAACAAACATTTCTCCAAAGACGACATACAGATGGCTAACAAACACATGAAAAGATTCTCAACATCACTCAGTATCAGAAAAATGCTAATCAAAACGATAATGAGGTACCATTTCACGCCAGTCAGAATGACTGCTATCCAAAAGTCTGCAAGCAATAAACGCTGGGGAAGGTGTGGAGAAAAGGGAACGCTCTTACACTGTTAGTGGAATTGCAAACTAGTACAGCCACTATGGAGAACACTGTGGAGATTCCTTAAACAAACAAACAAACAAACTGTAAATAGAACTGTCATACGACCCAGCAATCCCACTGCTGGCCATACACACCAAGGAAACCAGAATTGAAAGAGACACATGTACCCCAATGTTCATCACAGCACTATTTCTAATAGCCAGGGCATGGATGCAACCTAGATGTCCATCAGCAGACTAATGGATAAGAAAGCTGTGGTACACATACACAATGGAGTATTACTCAGCCACTAAAAAGAATACATTTCAATCAGTTCTAGTGAGGTGGATGAAACTGAAGCCTATTATACAGAGTGAAGTTAGCCAGAAAGAAAAATACCAATAGAGTAAACTAGCGCATATATGTGGAATTTAGAAAGATGGTCATGATTAAACCTGTACGTGAGATAGCAAAATAGACACAGATGTATAGAACAGTCTTTTGGACTCTGTGAGAGAGGGCGAGGGTAGGACGATTTGGGATAATGGCATTGGAACATGTATAATATTGTTTGTCAAACGAATCGCCAGACCAGTTCGATGCGTGATACAGGATCCTCGGGGCTGGTGCACTGGGATAACCATGAGGAATGGTTTGAGGAGGGAGGTAGCAGGGGTTTTCAGGATAGGGGACACGTGTATACCTGTGGCAGATCCATGTTAATGTATGGCAAAACCAATACAATATTGTAAAGCAATTAGACTACTCTTAAAATAAACAAATTTATATTAGAAATAAATCAAATAAAATTGTGTCCAACGTGAGGAAAACAACAGCATTTTTTGAACAATATCACTAAGTAAGCTTGAGTTGCAATTTTCTGGGTTCAAGGTGCCCTCATAAGTATGAGCCCTAACTCTTATTACAGAAAGAAGAGTGGAAAATGAGCTAGATGAAAGGAGAGCTTTTCAGCAACAAGATTCGAATGTTTCAGCCAGAAAGATACTAAGTAACGTAGGGCTTCCCAAACAGTTTATTACGATCTTGGGAGCTAGCAGTGAGTGTGGTCACCTACATAAAGTTGCCTAAAATTATATTTTGACATCTATACATACATACACCTGTCTATGCATGAGTGTGTGTATGAAAAAAAGTGCAATGGCTTTTAATTCATGTTAGGTGTAATAGAAATGGGAAAAAAATAAAACCCAAATGTAGAATGATTCAAATTCTACTCGATTGTTGAATATTATGTAAGTTGAAATACTTCCAAATATGTTTTCTTGGCCGCATGTAAAATACGAGGACTCTTTTATATCACTCACCTCTCTCCGTTTCATAAATATATACCCATTTTCAAATGTTTGTCCAGTTTCATGACAAAATACTGATACAGAAATATATATAAATAGTATATAAAATAGAGAGATGTTTTCATATCATAAACTATTGATAGCAAGCTTAGATTTTAGAATTATTTCCGACTCCATGCTCCATCTCAACAGGAAAGAGCCAAAGTTGTTGCTGACTCACTCACTCCAAGAGCTGGGAAACCTGAAAAAGAAACTGAACCTGCACTGAGATTTTGTGTCATATTTATGATCGAGCTCTAAGTCCGAGACTTGTTTTCCTTTATTGTACTAAGCAGTCCCTTCTTAAGACTGAAAAGCATGGACATCGAGAGAGAGAGGTAGGAGATTGTAGACGTCCTCATGTTCAACAGTAATTTTAATCGGAGAAGCTAGAAAAGACAGAAACTAAGGAAAGTAATCAAGCGATAGACAATAATAATGATTTAGCCACTAGTCAACCTCAAGGGTCTTTAGTCGCTCCTCAAGGGCCAGCATGGAGAAGGAAATGGCAACCCACTCCAGTGTTCTGCCTGGAGAATCCCAGGGATGGGGGAGCCTGGTGGGCTGCCATCTTTGGGGTCGCACAGAGTCGGACACGACTGAAGCGAATTAGCAGCAGCAGCAAGGACCATCGATGACATTCTGAGCAATCTCCTGTGAACAATTTTAGAGATGCTAAAGCCCAAACCAGGCTGAAACTTAAGTGCATAGTTGGAACTAGACGGTCAATGATGTGGACTCCCAATATCCTCAGTAATAGGCCACTAGTAGAATGTCCCAATATTGATCACAGACCCCATGTTCCACCCTCACTCAGCCATTAAAATATTTCCCCTGACAGTGTTTGGGGATTTGCGTCTTTGAAGCACCAGCTGCTAAGACACCTTGCTTGGTCCTACAATAAGCACTTTCCCGCCCCCCCCCTCCCCCCACTGAAACCCACAGTCAATTCATAAATTTTTTTGTACAGAAGCAAGTAGACCAAGTCTGCTAGGGTAACAGGACTGAATATTAAGAATGTGTGTATAGAAGGATGATACATCACTTTTATTTCAGAAATAAAGTAGATTTATTGATGTGAGTTTTCGATAACCCTGTATGCGAGATAGCAAAAGAGACACAGATGTATAGAACAGTCTTTTGGACTCTGTGGGAGAGTGAGAGGGTGGGATGTTTTGGGAGAATGGCATTGAAACATGTATAATATCATATATGAAATGAGTCGCCAGCCCAGGTTCAGGGCATGATACTGGATGCTTGGGGCTGGTGCATTGGGACGACCCAGAGGGATGGTACGGGTTGGGAGAAGGGAAGGGGTTCAGGAAAGGGAACATGTGTATACCTGTGGCGGACATATGTTGATGTATGGCAAAATCAATACAATCATGTAAAGTAATTAACCTCCAATTAAAATAAATAAATTTCTTTAAAAAAAAAAGAAATCATCCAAAAAGCTCCATACCTACATTGAAACCAAGCACCACCAAGAGCCAACAAGTTCCAGAGGAAGACATACCATGCACATTCTCCAGCAACACAGGAACAGAGCCCGGAGCTTCAATATACAGGTTGCCCAAACTGCAAACCCATAGACATCTCAAACCTCTCTACTGGACACTTCATTGCCCTCCAGAGAGAAGAGATGCAGCTGCACCCACCGGAACACTGACACAAGCTTCCCTAACCAGGAAACCTGACAAGCCACTCGTCCAACCCCAGCCACAGGGAGGAACCTCCACAATAAAGAGGAACCACAAACTGCCAGAAAGAGAAAGGCCATCCCAAACACAGGAACCAAAAAAAAGCCAACAACTTGAGTAATGAGATTTTGCATGCTTCATGGTTTTGGTTACTATTTCTGTCAGCAGTCTGTATTTGAAGTTGATGCTGAAGTAAACACTTGGTTGAACATTACCCTTCAATTGCTAGGAGACCAGTGACTTTGTCATGTCACAACCAACCTTCGATTGCTAGGAGACCAGTGATTTTGTGATGTCACAGCTGTTTGACTGGGAGGACCTCTGTGCTTGTCCAGAGAGTTTCTCTCTGTAGGCCAGCCAAACATCATTTGAAGTTGCATTGTGTAAAAGCAGACAAATGAGAAAATTATCTGAAGAAAGCTTTCCCTGAGATGGCACATATTTCTTCAGAAATTCAAGATGGACCTCCTAAAGATGAATCCACTGGTTCAGAAACCTCCATTAGATCTTATTGGTATGATTATACACCTGGGGACTCAGTTTTGAGATCTATGAGTGAAGAATGTGCTTTTCAGGCTTTGTCTGAGGATCTTGTGATCAAAAGGCCACACTACACATATTCTGTCTCTGAAACAGATGATGTGAATGATTTTCTTTCACTCACATTTCCACAAAAGCTTTGGAATATAGTTGAAAGTGATCAGTTTGAGTCTATTTGGTGGGATGAGACAGGCACATGTAGAGTGATCAGTGAAGAACTCTTTAGGAAAGAAGTCTTGGAAAGAAAGGAGCCTTTCAGAATATTTGAAACCAAGAGCACGAAAAGTTTAATTCGACAGCTTAATCTTTATGGATTTAATAAAAACCGACAAACCGTTCAAAGATCGGCTTCACTACCTGTCTTTCTGGAAGAAGAAAACAACATCTCTCTTTTGCGTAAGGTATTCCAAAATTTTCACTTATCGGCAATATGTCAGATTAAATCATGTGACCTAGAAAGCGTGTTCATATATGTGGCTCAAACGGAGTTGAAACTTGAGGTAACAAATTATTGAAAAAGTTTTATCTTTTTGAAGTTGAGAACAGCTGGAGGTTAGAATATTGGATGTTTAACAAACCTTCCTAGTAACTTGAAACCAGATACAAGTTCTGAAGCTACTTAAAGTGGTATTTACTGTATATACACAACATATTTTTAGTTGAGCATATACGTTCTAACATGTTACCTGTGAAAACTACCAACAGAGGTATTTTATTTGATGTTATTTCATTGCTTCCATTAAAGGAAACTTTTAGCGATATGAAGGAATGAAATTAGTAAAGAATGAAAAATGAATATAATAGACAAGAAAATATTGTCACAAAACCAAAACTTTATTCTCCCATATGACTACTAGGAGACTTCCAGCTGAACAGGGCATTTAAAAAACACTCTGTAAAGGGCCAAAACAGAAATAATTTAGGCTTTGCGAATATGATCATTGACGATTAATTAAGTTTTCAGGCATAGAGAATAACCAAAGAAGCTGGCAAGTCCCTGTTCCAACTTTAAGAACTCCGAAAACTGAGTTTCACACAATTTCCACGTGAGAAAATAAAATTCTTTCGGTTTTCCTCAGCCATTAAAAGTGTAAAGCTCTAAAATTAAAAAAAAAGAAGAAGAAGAAGAAGTAAAGCTCATTCTCAGCTCACGATAGACAGTGCAAAAACAGGGGCAGGCTGCCCTGCCTTGATTGAAATGTAATTCCAAGAGGAGGGGCGTCAAGATCTGGGCTGTGAGTGCTGGACACCATCACTGGACTCCCCTGGTAGACTCGGAGGCCGTTCTCAGCCCTGTGCCCTGGCGACTGTGCCATCTGTTTTTTCTTTCTTCGCGTTTGGTGAGCTGAGCAATCTTGACCCAAGACCCTTGAGATTCACATTCAGGCTGACCACGCCTCCAGCGGGTGCTTTTACGGGGTGAAGGGGCGGGGGGAGGGCTTATCGCCCACGCATGCGCCCAACTCGGCGTCGCGGCCAATCAGATTGTAGGCGCCGACACCTGGCAGCCAATCATCGGGGGCAGCCCTCACGCCTGTAGGGGGAGCTGAGGCGGCGCCCCAGACCTGAGGAGGCCTCATCGCCTCAGGCTCGCCTCCTCAGGCTCAATCTGGGAACTGCCTAGGGCAGGTGAGCCGCAGGCAGTTCTGTCTCCTCCATCAACGGGGACCGGTAAGGACTGGAGCGTGGTTCAGCCCAAGCGGTGCCTGGCGGCTAAAGGGAGGGTTTCTCGGGTCCCCACTCGCACAAGGCCTTGCTCGGCGGGGCGGCTGGTGAGGGCCCGCGGGCCCTCAGGAGGGAGCGTGCGGCAGGACCCACAGGCCTCAGGCTCCTTTCACCCTCTCCCCTCTCTAGTCTGGGCGGGCTCTGCTCTCCAGCAGCTTTCCTGCCCAGGGGGTGGGACAAGCCAGCTCGCGGAAAGGGCCTCCTGGGCCCCTGCCCCCCGGCACGGCCCCCGGCACCACCCCCAGCTCTCCTGTGGAACCTAATGTATTTAAACACACAGGCACAAATCTTCACGGCCCAAGCCGGTTCTGCACCCAGGCACAGTCAGGTGGGCGCAGCAAAAAAAAAAAAAAGAAGAAAAAAAATCGATCTAGTGGCCTCTTCACTGCCCTGGTGCTTTGGTCGTTTTCCTGTTTCCTCTGCCTCTGCTCGGATTCCAGGGCTGCCCCGTCCCTGGGGGCCCCGAGATTCAGGCCTTTGGTTCGGGAAGTTGGCAGATGAGGTATTTGTTTGTTTGTTACTGAGAGAAGGGAGGTGGGAGGAAGAAGCTCAGGGCTAAGGAGTTCAATCACTTGGTCTGGTTGAGTGTAAGACGCCTGGTCAGCATCCGTAGGGGAGGAGCAGGTAGAGCCTGGGGGGATAGAATGTTCCCGGAACAGGTGACTCACCCTGAGCTTTTCTTCTGCTTGTCCCCAGGATGTGACCGTTTGCTGCCTGGTAGGTGTCAAGCGCTCAGGATTTCAGTGGGCCCCTGAGGTAAGGTGACAGACATCTTTACAATAAGGGACACAGTTGTGGCTTTCTTACTTTCCGTTTTTCTCCTTTCATTCGTCGGCTGACACGTTGGTGTTGAGAGAGAGTATTCCTGATTGGGGATTACCTGTCCCTGATTGCGGGTGCTGACTTCAGGGCAATCATGGTTTCAGGTTTGCAGCTTTCTGAGTGGCAAGCTTAAAAACAGGCAGGGTGACTTGCTTTCTCCTGCCTTCTTGAAAGAAAAAAAGTAAGAGCACCATGGGTCTTAAGCTGTGTAGAGCTGACTCCTACCACTTGGTGAGGCTAAAATGGGGCAATGCACATATCCTAAGGTTTTAGCTAGGAAAGCAAAGCAGTGCAGGTGTGGGGGTTCCCTGGTGGCCTGGTGATTAGGATTCTGGGCTTTCACTGCAGTGGTCTGGATTCAATCTCTGGTCAGGGAACTGGGACCCCACAAGCCAAACAGCATGGCCAAATGAATAAATGAATCAAGTGGTTCATTCAGAGACAATGTCCTGTGATTTAACATGTTCACGTGAGATTACTTGCTCATTTCTGTATCCTTAAGGGCTTTTTTTCATCAAGTAAGTGAACTCCACTGGATGGGGGCGAGGCACCATCTGAGTTCATTTCATGCGAGTAAACAAGATCATAGGAAGCCCTATGCCCAGCAACTTGTGCCTACAGCTGTGTTGTATACTTATCTTGCTGGTACAGCTTTGAACTTCACAGCATGTTTTGTTTTGGTCACAACATGTGGCTTCATAGGATATTAGTTCCCCAACCAGGGATCGAACACAGGATCCTGGCAGTGAGAGGACTGAGTCCTAACCTAACACTGGACTGCCAGGCAACTCCTGTGTTTCGGTGCTTTGGATTGGTGTGTGTGTATGTGTGTGTGTGTCTGTGTGTGTGTGTGTGTGTGTGTCTGTGTGTGTGTGTGTCTGTGTCTGTGTGTCTGTGTGTCTGTGTATTTTTAATTTTTGCTATATTTATAGGAGAACTCTTCTGTGTGTAAGTATGATGTGAATGGTATTATAACTTGAAATGTTTGTGTTGTACATACGATCTCAAAATTGAATAGTTTGAAAGAACTTCACACTTGTTATCTCTTGGCCTAGGATCTCTCCTGAGGTAGTAGTCAAGCTTTTGTCTGGCTTGGCAACCTCTGAAGACTTAGCTTGTTGAATCTAAGCTCTCTCACTTGCCTGTACTCATGAAGCCTCAGTTCCTCCTTCTGTGGGCCTCTCCAAGGGGCTTCTCTTGTGGAGGCTGCTGTCTTTTCTCAGAATGAGTGATTCAGGAAAGCACTTGCACCCATGATAAAGTGCAGAGTCTTCTTTCAGATGTTACACATCTTCACTTGTGTATTTGCTTAGTCTCACAGGTCAACCCTGTGATAGATTGAGAGAGAACTATGCAGCGGTGGGAATATCAGGAGATTCGATTCACTTGAAGGCTGGTTTCTGTACCCATTAATCCACCATGCCAGCCTTTTGTTTCATATGACCTCAGCTCTGTCAATGTGAGCAAATTATTTGGCTTGTGTACCCTTCTTGTGTGCCGCTACTGCTGCTAAGCCGCTTGAGTCGTGTCCGACTGTGCGGTCTCATGGACAGCAGCCCACAAGGCTCCCCCTTTTCTGGGATTCTCCAGGCAAGAACGCTGGAGTGGGTTGCCATTTCCTTCTCCAGTGCACGAGACTGAAGCCGCTCAGGCGTGTCCGACCCTTCGAAACCCCATGGACTGCGGCCTACCAGGCTCCTCCATCTGTGGGATTTTCCAGGCAGGAGTACTGGTGTGGGTTTCCATTGCCTTCTCCAGCTTGTGTGCTCTCTGGCTTGATCTACTCAATTCTTGATGTACTCAGTTCTAGACCTACTCATTTCTTGATCTTCTAGCAAGTCTCCTCTTTGTCCCGGATTAAGATTTCTGTTTCTCTGGATGGTTCCCATCAGCAAACAGACTGACTATAATGTGACCTGTCGTTAAAAATCCATCTTTGGGTGACACATCCTGCTTCTGCTGCTTTTTTTTCATGTTTGCTTATTATAGACCTCTGCAGAGTTGTTCCTAGACTTTGTTATCTCGAGTTCTCTCATTTTCCTTTTAAGCCGCTCTTGTCAAGGCCACAGGTGAATTTCAAATGTTTAACTCTGTGGTCAATTTTTAGTTGTTATCTTATTTAATTTATTGGCATCCTTTATCAGACTAGCTCATTTCCTCCTCCCTGAAAAAAATGTTTCACTTGGATTACAGAGTGCTTCTCTTTCCTGCTTCTCTTCCACCTACAGTTCTCCCACATACAAAGTGTGACCTTTGTGTCTGGCTTGATTCAGATGTCATATTTTCTTTTTCAATATTTATTTATTTAGCTCTGTGGCATGTGGGATCTTAGTTCCCAGGCCAGGGATGGCACCTGTGGAGAGTCTTAAACACTGGATCTCCAGGAAAGTCCCCTCGTTTGTGTACTTTCAAGATTCCTCCATTTCATGGCTGTATAGCAGTGAATGTTTTTGTTTTATTTTTATGGCTGCATATGGTAAATGGCTTCCATGCAGTCCGTTTTGAGCATATACCACAGTTTGTTTATCCATTCGTCAATGTTGGGTAATACGTGGATGGTGTACTCTTTGTGGCTATAGTGAGTAATGTTGCTGTGAACACTGATTTTGCATGGACTGAACATTTTCAGTGTTTGTGGATATGTACAAAAGAGGGAAATTCCTGGATCATATGGCTCCTCTATATTTAATTTTTGAGGTACTGACAAACCACTGCTGCAAGAGTGGTGGTACCATTTTACAGCAATTACCTCAACAATATCTGAAGATTCCTTTTCTCCACGTCCTCTGCAGCACTTGTTATTATTCGTCATTTTGATTGGGTGTGAAGTAGTATGGGTGTGAAATAGTATCTCAGTGAGACTGCTTTACATTTTGCTAGGGGCTTCCCTGGTGGCTCCGAAGGGAAAGTGTCTGCCTGCAATGTAGGAGACCTGGGATCAATTCCTGGGTCGGGAAGATCGCCTTGAGCAGGAAATGGTAATCCACTCCAGCACTGTTGCCTGGAAAATCCCATGAATGGAGGAGCCTGATAGGCTACAGTCCATGGGGTTGCAAAGAGTCGGAAATGTCTATTCAAATTCTTTTCCTGGTTGTTAAATGCTTTTCTTTTTTTAATTGTTGTAGAAAACATCTAACTTAAATTTTTACCAGTTTAACCATTTTTGCATGCTAAGTATTTCACACACTTTCATCAGCCTTTTGGAGAAAGAAATGGCAAGCCACTGCAAATCCGATGGAGAAAGGAACCTGGTGAGCTTTCGTCCATGGGGATGCAAAGTCGGGCACACCTGAGTGACTAACACATATACACACACATAGTCACAGTGTTGTTTTGTTGTCGTTGTCGTTGTTTTAGCTGTGCTATGCAGCTTGAATGACAGTTCCCTGGTTGAGGATCATACCCAGGCCCCTGATAGGAAACTGTGGAGTCCTAACCTCTGAACTACCAGGGACTTCCTTATCACATTGTTATGAAACAGATCTCTACACCTTTACATCTTGCAAAATCGAAACTCTGTGCCCATCACTTGTCCCATTAAACAGCAACTGCTCTTTTCTTGCCTGTTGACCTAGACCGTGGACTCCGTCGTTCTTTTTTGTTTCCTCTCGATTGCTTGACTGTGTTAGCTATTTCATACAGGTAGAAACTTACAGTATTTGTCTTTTTGTATGACTGGCTTATTTCATTTGGCTTGATGTCTGAAATGATCATGCATGTTGTAGCATGTGACAGAATTTTCTTTATATGGCTAAATAGTATTTCATTGTATGTATCTATGACATTTGATGGACATTTCGATGGTTCCACCTCTTAGTTGTTGTGCTTCGTGCTGCTGTGAGCACGGCTGTGCAGATATCCCAAGACCCCATGTTAACTTCTTTTGAATTTATATCCTGAAGTGGAATTGCTGAATCGTGTGTCAGCTCCAGATTTTTAATTTTTCGAGGAGCCTTTAAACTGTTTTCTGTAGCAGCTGCACCATTTTAAAATCTGTCCATAACACACAGGGATCCAGTTTCTGTACGTGCTTGCCAACAGTTGTCCTTTCCTTTCCTTCATATGTAAATTGTGTGTGTATATGCACACACAATTTTTTTCATGCCCTTTTCCATTATTGTTTTTCACAAATTATGAATATAGTTCCTTGTGCTATCCAGTACGATCTTGTTTGTCTATTGTATATATTACAGTTTGCATCTGCTAATCACCAGCTCCCAATCTATGCCTGCCCCACTTTTCCCCTCTTGGGAATCACATAGTCTGCTCTCTCTGTCTGTGAGTCTGTTTGTGTTTCATAGATAAGTTCATTTGTGTCATATTTTAGAGTCCATGTAAGTGATACCATACGAGATTTGTCTTTCTCTTTTTTTTTTTAATTTTTATTTTAACTTTATTTTATTTTACAACACTGTATTGGTTTTGCCATACATTGACATGAGTCCACCACGGGTGTACACGAGTTCCCAATCCTGTCCTCCTCCCACCTCCCACCCCATATCATCTGTCTGGATCATCCCTGTGCACCAGCCCCAAGCATCCTGTATCCTGCCTGGAACATAGACTGGCGACTATCTTACATGATAGTGTACATATTTCAGTGCCATTCTCCCAAATTATCCCACCCTCTCCTTCCCCCTCGGAGTCCAAAAGTGCGTTCTATACATCTGTGTCTCTTCTGCTGTCTCTCATACAGGGTTATCATTACCATCTTTCTAAATTCCATATATATGTGTTAGTATACTGTATTGGTGTTTTTCTTTCTGGCTTACTTCACTGTGTATAATCGGCTCCAGTTTCATCCATCCCATTAGAATTGATTCATACAAAGTCTGCCAGCAATAAATGCTGGAGAGGGTGTGGAGAAAAGGGAACCCTCTTACCCTGTTGGTGGGAATGCAATCTAGTACAGCCAGTATGGAGAAGAGTGTGGAGATTCCCTAAAAAATTGCAAATAGAACTGCCGTATGAGCCAGCAATCCCACTGCTGGGCATACACACTGAGGAAACCAGAATTGAAAGAGACACATGGACCCCAGTGTTCATCGCAGCACTGTTTATAATAGCCAGGACATGGAACAACCTAGATGTCCATCAACAGATAAATGGATCAGAAAGCTGTGGTACATATACACAATGGAGTATTACTCAGCCATTCCAAAGAATATATTGTCTTTCTCTTTCTGACTTCCTAAGTATTCTTTTTAATGCTAGTGTAGATTCAAGTATTTACTTAACAACATGTGTTGCTACTGTATAAAATGTGGTTGACTTTTAAAATATTTGTCTTCTATTCTGCAAGCTTTATATTAATTCTGATACTTGTGTTTTCTTCAAGATTTTCTATATACAAAAGTATGTTATCTCCAATATACTTTGACTGTTTCCTTTCCATTCTGAAGGCTGTTTTTTGTTTTTGTTTTTTCTTGTCTTTTTTTTTTTTTTAAACAACAGCAACATTTCTCTTTTGTTACCTGATTGCTCTGGTTATAGAACTGCCAGTATAATGTTGAGCCAAAGTGTGTAATAGACTTCCTTGTGTTGTTCCCAGTCTTAGAGGGAACGCTTTCAGTTTTTCATTATTAAGTGTGATGTTAGCTGTGGGTCTTTTTACAGGTGCCCTTTGATTGAGAAAGTTCTCTTCTGTTCTTAATTATTAAGTGTTCTTTTAAGCCTGGTTCTGAAAAGCTGCTAGATTCAGGGAAATGCTTTTTCTTCAGGCAGATGTGTTATTTGTTTCATTGTTTTAAAATGGCATAATGTTGAGTGACTTTCATATAATGAAGCAACTTTGCATACCTCCCTAAATCCCATGTGATCATGGTATACAGTCTTTTTTATATGTTGTTGGATTTCGTTTGCCAGTATTTTGTTGAGGACTCTTTCACCTGTATTCGTAAGGGATATCAAGGTGTGTGTGTGTGATGCCTCTGTCTGATATTGGTATGAGAGAAATACTGGCATCACTTTGCCTGCTATGTGGGGAAGAGACCTGTGGCGTGAAGGATGAAGCATTGTTGGATTTAAGTTTAGCCAGGATTAGAGGGAGAAATTTAGGATATATCGGTGTGGAATTGGGGTGAGATTATCAAAGAGAGCTCATTCTCAATTTCCTAGGCCTGTGTTAAGTGCTTGACATTGAATTATGCTGTTTGTTAACTAGGTATAGATAGATTATACTTTGAATTTGCTACCTATTTTCTTTGTAAACATTTATGAAATTAGAATTTGTGAATCAGGTGTAATGTGCATTTAAGATACATTTTCTTCAAATTTTACTACAAAACAAGATGCCCTTGAATAGCCGATGCCTTTTAAAAAGAGCTGGTAACCTTAAGTCTAAGAAATAAGCATGTTTGTCTTTAAGAGACAGAAACACCTTTAAAAGTTATAAATTTGCCCAAGAAGATGCAACTGGTGTGTGGTTAACTTAGAATTCCAACTTAATCTTCTTTGACTCCAAAGTCCATGTTTCTGAATGCTGTACAACAGTGCTTTTGTAAAAATACTCGTCCTTTACATGTGATTTCACCTAATGATCAGTCGTGGTGGGTTTTTGGGTTTTTTTTTTTTTCTTTATTTTTTTAAATAGAAGAGGTTAAAGTGAACATGGGACAAAGCTTATGATTCTAGAGACATGTAGACTTGTAGTCATAGGTTTTTCAGCTGTCACTGAGTCTCGTTGACACTCGGTGTCTTTGTCTGTAAGATAAGGATGTTTAAAACTACTCTAGAGTTTTGGAGATAATCAAATAGCCCATTTTTCTGTACTTAACTAATATGTAGTATGTTTATACTTAGGTGGCAGTTTGTATAAAGGAAGCCCTGGGACTTGTGGCCGCACCCTCTAAGAATAAAAAAGTACTCAAAATATGGAACTACCATGTATGTTACGTGAAGAAGAACAAGAGCCAGAAGTACGGAAAAGGGAGGGAGAAACCAAACAAGCAGATGATGATGATGATGATGAAGTGATCTTGGTCGGAGTGGAACATGTAAATGAAGATGCTGACGTGATCTTTGTTGGGATGAGCTCAGCTTCAAAACCAGTCGTTTCAAACGTACTGAGCAGAGATACCCCAGGTTCTTGTTCAAGGAGAAAAAGGTATGGTCACTTCAGGAAAGGTAACGCTGACAAATTACAGCCAGCTAGTCATGTGACTCCTACATCAGAAGCAAAGGCTGTCTTGCCAGTTTCTGACTCTGAATCAAGATCAACAGATAGTCCTATTATTATTGAACCTCCGTCTCAAGCTGATTGTAAAAATATTTCACCACAAAGAGTGCCGAAGTGCTTTTCAAAGGAGTCATGTTCTTCTTTGATTACCTTCACAAGTTCATTGCAGCATCCAGCAGAAAGAGCGGTTTCTGCAGGAGATATGAATAAAAGTCCTCATGTCTCAAAGGTACTTTCCACTTGTGAAACAAATAGCAGAAATCCCAAAAGGCCTAAGCTCAGTGATGGCATTATAGGGGAACATTCTTTAGGTTTTTCCCCTTCAGGTATTTTTCATACAGTGACCACTCAGCAAAGCACACCGGACCGTGTCCATACCTCACTAAGCCATGTTCAGAATGGAGAACCTTGTCCAACACCTTTTCCAAAGGACAGTGTTCATTGCAAGCCTGTAAGACCTTTAGGGGAAAATGGACTGACAAAAACTGATTTTCCAAGTTTATCAAGTCCAGACAAAATTGGTGATCCCACAGAAGGAAAGCTGACTGTGTTACTTGGTGACTTCTACTATGGAGAGCATATAGGAGTTGGGCAGCCAGAACCGAAGACCCACACAGCGTTTAAATGCCTCAGCTGCTTGAAAGTTCTAAAAAATGTCAAGTTTATGAATCACATGAAGCACCATTTGGAACTTGAGAGGCAGAGAGGTGACAGCTGGAAAACCCACACCACCTGCCGGCACTGCCTCCGCCAGTTTCCTACTCCCTTCCAGATGCAGTGTCACATTGAAAGTGTCCACACTCCCCAGGAGCCCTCCGCAGTCTGTCGCATCTGTGAGTTGTCCTTTGAGACAGATCAGGTTCTCTTAGAGCACATGAAAGACAATCATAAGCCTGGTGAAATGCCCTATGTATGCCAGGTTTGCAGTTACAGATCATCATTTTTTGCAGATGTGGATGCACATTTCAGAGCATACCATGGTGACACTAAGAATTTACTTTGCCTGTTTTGTCTCAAAATTTTTAAAACTGCAACAGCCTACGGACATCATCATAGAGGGCACTGGGAAAAGAGTTTTCGCCAGTGTTCCAAATGTCGGCTACAGTTTTTAACTTCCAAAGAGGAAAGGGAGCACAAGACCCAGTGTCATCAAATGTTTAAGAAGCCTAAGCAGCTAGAAGGATTGTCTCCTGAAACAAAAATTGTTATTCAGGTATCACTGGAACCCCTTCAACCAGGATTGGTGGAAGTAGCATCCATTACTGTGAACACATCTGATTTTGAATCATCACCCCCCAAATCTAAAAGTAGGAGGTCAAAAAAAGAAGAAAAAAGTTAATTCTGCTTTCAGTAAGTCTGAAGCAAGTATTTCAGTCAAAGTTAAAAACCCCATTAAAACCAAAAAGATCAAATTATAGCATTATTCAATAATATCAAATATAGGGAAACCGATGGGTAATTTATGTGATTTTGTTTTAAATACAGGAAGTACAATGTCGTTTGATCTGCGTATTGAGATGTTATTTAAAAATCTATTATCTGTTTTTCATATAATTGTCTTAACATGTAAAAAGAATGTGTGCACGCGTGTGTGAGAGAGAGAGAATGAGAGAAGTGGAGAAAGGAAAAGTAAGAACCTATTTCGGTAGCTGATGTTACTTGTAAGTTCGAAAGCTCTAGTATACATATAATCTGTAGAGTGTTTTAGCAACGTAATTTTCAACTGTTTTCATGCCTTGAAGTTCTCAGTATCAGCTATATAGCCAGATTTGAATGTCACTCTCTGAAGTGCCTCTTGGGCTGATCGAAGATAACCTGGCTCTGAAAGCGTGCAGTGGAGAAGTTGATGGAGAAGCTATGATGTGAGTTTGGACCAGACACGGGATTTAATCAGTGAAGAGCTGCGGCTTCTTGTCCCAGCTGAGGAAGAGGCATACATTCACTCCAGGCATAGAGCCAAGGTAGAAGAAACACTGTCTCAGAGTGCGTTTACCTAGCCCAGGGACATCTCAAGGAAGCCAACGGTTAAAATGCCTGTGTTTGGTGAGAGACCCTTGCAAGCATCAAGCAGGCCCTGTGTATCACTGACTGCAGTTGGAGAAGCAGAGATAGTTAATAGAATGAGACCTGGTGCCTGTGGACCTCCTGTTGAGTGATCAAAAGGGGAATTTGATTCCTGGCGTCCCCTTTGCCAGTTGGCTGGCCTGTAGTCCCAATGAGGTAGGCATATCTG
This sequence comes from Budorcas taxicolor, assembly GCF_023091745.1. Lineage (NCBI taxonomy): Eukaryota > Metazoa > Chordata > Mammalia > Artiodactyla > Bovidae > Budorcas > Budorcas taxicolor. Next base: position 9,627,786 of record NC_068936.1, read on the forward strand.
TGTCAGACACAGTAGCAAAGCAAGTTAAAATTCCCAAAGGAAAGAGAGCCTTGACGTCCACTTTGATTTGTGCTGGACCCATAGTTTTAACTGCAAAGGATCAAACACAGGAAATCTGTTCAGCTTTTGAATTGGGCTAAATTGAGTTCTCTTACCCTTAAGCTACAATGGAGTTGTCCAAGAATAGTAAATATGGCGGATAAAAATAGTCCAGGGTGATTAAACCCTTTTTAGAACTCTTCCTTATATTTTCCAGTTACATGTGTCTTACCCTAGTTGAACATGTGAAGATTTCAGTTTTGTATCTTATCTTGCCTTGGACACAAATGTAGTAGCGTTAACAGCTAATTCTTGGCGTGTGTAATTTCCCATTGTATCAAACTAATTGAGTTTCAGTCTTTCTTGACACAGTCTGATGTGCAGGAATTGTCTCATGTATTTCAGTAATTATCAGGTCATAGAGTTATCCTTCCTCTAATCTCGCCAACCATCTAATCTGTGATTATACTTGTGGAAACCTTTTTTTCTTGCGGTCTCCAAGGGCTCTTTCACAGACCTGTGGGGTACAACCCCTCTAAGTATTGGTTCCTGAACATCAGCACACTTGGCTGCCTCTGTAGGTTCTTGGAGTTGAGTCTCCTCCTGGAGTTGAATGTCACCCCTTCTCCACTTCTGGCACAGATAGCTAGCAGTCTCTGTGCACCATTCAAGGAAGCTGGGATCCTGTCTGTAGACCTATGCCAGGAGCAATCTCTCCGTTTCCTCTTCCTTTCTCCTCCTCTTTGTCTCTCCCCACTCTCCCCACTCCTCAATTTATTTAAGTCCTCTAAGCTTTCCCAAAATGCTGGAAAGTGATAATCACCAAGGGGTTAGCATCCCTCTCAGAACTGAAGAGGAAGGACTACAGATGATTAAGCTGTAGTGAGTCTATTGTCTCCATTTTAGGTAATTTCCTGAGTGTAAATTCAAATTCAAATAAATTGTGTTTATTTACTCGAAGCTTGATTGGTTTATTTGCACTTTGAATATTTTACTAGGCCTTTCCAGTTAGTTTACTTGGGCCCAAGCACTTTGCTGAGTGTCAGCTTAAACCACTTTTAGCTGTATAAAGAGTGTGTGTGTATTCTGGTCTCAGGTGAAAACTCTGTGTATAAATAAATACGCAGACTATTGCATTCTTATCTCCTTTCTTCGATTTCTGTAGTAAAAAATACGAAATGTTTTAGTTATGTGTTTTTATTGTTGCTGAGTATTATCAACACTGTTACTGTTAGTTGCTGTGAAGTATGCTCCTAAGGAGGACAAGTTGTATTTATTGCCAAATTAAAAGGTTCCAGCAATATGGTCCCTGACTGCTTCCTCTCTTCCATTCTCTGTCCTTCTACTCTACTATTTTCCCCACGAATGTACTCTTTTTGACAACACTGGCCTTGGTTTTCCTGCATCAAATTCCATTTCTTCCCGATCCAGAGACTGCAAGTGCTGTTCTTCGGGAAATGCTCTTCCCGTAGGCCTGCATGGCTTGCTACCTCCCTTGTTTGAGCTTCACCAATGCTGTTCAAATAACACAATCAAATCTCCAACCCCCTCTCTTTCCTCCTCCTCCTTCAAGGCACTTGAAGTCTCTATCCTCTTCTTCCCTCTCCAGCCTAAATTTCCTAAATTTTCACACACACACACACACAGACACACACACACACACACAAACGAAGAGATAATAACCTCAGGGCTTTGCTTCTTAGATTTAACTTGAGTCAGATTCTGTGCCTGCAAATAAAAGATAGTTAATAGTGAGTTGAGTTCTTTCAGGAGCTTCCTCTGTTTTTCTATTGATACCTCTATATTTTGTTCACACAATGACACTTTGTTTTCTTTACGAATATATTGAAGATCTGTCAACATTACTATTTTGTTACTGCCCTTTGTGAATTTCCTTGTCTGCTGTGCTTGTTCTTTCGGGAAAAATTTATTATTTTATTAATGTTGCCAAACATTGTAAGTAAAATTAGTATTTGTAGAAATAATTTTTAAAAAATTATTTCTGCTGTCTTTTTATAAATAACATGGCATATTTTTATTTTTTTAAATAATCGTTTTGGTGTTGGCCAGTTCTGAACTTCTAAATAGTGATGTGTAAATGGGCTTTCTTGTTCTGAGTACCATCAAAAGCAGTGAGTATCTGGCTTAATAAATTTCCGTTTCTGTTTTTAGATCTTGAAGAGAATTGTTTGATTGGATAGTTTACAACATTTGTTGAGACATTTACTTTTCTTTCGTTCTCCGTTCGTTCCTTTCTTTTTCTTGCTTTGTTCCCTTGTCTCTCTTCCTCTTTCTTTCCTTCCCTTTCTTTCTCCAGGTTTTTGCTTGACTGGACCTTTCCTGAAACAAATGTAATTCCACTCAGAGTTGAATATTATCCTCTCAGAATCCCATAATTAACCTCCTTGTCCCCTTATTAGATTTGCCACAGTTGTATCAATGTTTCTGATTTTCTTTTTCCAAGAAGCAGCTCTTGCTTTATTATCCCAACAAGGTTTATTTTTGTTGTTTTCTATTTTTGTTTCAATTCATATATACTTTCTACATTCTTTAGGATTTTTTCCTTTGTAACTTTGTATTTTAGAAGCTTTCTTTACAATTTTTTTCTCTGTTAATGTATTAAATTTACAGTCTTGAATTTCAGATGTATATCAGAGTGATTTAGTTATGCAGATACGTATCTATTCTTTGGTAGGTTCTTTTCCGTTATAGGTTATTACATGATACTGAGGATTTCTTTTTTTTTTTCTTCTCATAGATGGTTTAGGGATTGACCTATCTTTATTTAGCAATTTTGTCTGAATCCCAAATATTTTTATGTATACATGGTTTTTAATTAAAATTTCATTGTCTAAGATTTTTGGCAAGTTGATTCCAAAGATTTCACTATTTTCAGGCTGAATGTTTTAATTTATCGTTTGCTGAGAATTAAGTTTTCCTTGGAGCTCTGAGGGTATGTGTGTGTATCCACTGACATGTCTATACACACATCCTTTTCAGATTCCTACATGTTTTAAGATATGTAAATGTAGTTTCAAAGATATTTTCTGTTTGTATGGTGAAACCATAAAATGTTTTAATTTTAGATATTTGTTCCCCCAAATGAATATAGTATAGAGAGTAAGGTATAAAACTATATTCCTTTGAGAATTATCCTTACTAACAGAACTTGGCAATGTTAAAAAATTATTCATAACACTTCCGAAAGGCGGTAAGGAAAACTTGTCAAGCGCTCAGGATTTCAGTGGGCCCCTGAGGTAAGGTGACAGACATCTTTACAATAAGGGACACAGTTGTGGCTTTCTTACTTTCCGTTTTTCTCCTTTCATTCGTCGGCTGACACGTTGGTGTTGAGAGAGAGTATTCCTGATTGGGGATTACCTGTCCCTGATTGCGGGTGCTGACTTCAGGGCAATCATGGTTTCAGGTTTGCAGCTTTCTGAGTGGCAAGCTTAAAAACAGGCAGGGTGACTTGCTTTCTCCTGCCTTCTTGAAAGAAAAAAAGTAAGAGCACCATGGGTCTTAAGCTGTGTAGAGCTAACTCCTACCACTTGGTGAGGCTAAAATTGGGAATGCACATATCCTAAATTTTTAGCTAGGAAAGCAAAGCAATGCAGGTGGGGGGGTTCCCTGGTGGCCTGGTGATTAGGAATCTGGGCTTTCACTGCAGTGGTCTGGATTCAATCTCTGGTCAGGGAAACGGGACCCTACAAGCCAAGCAGCATGGCCAAATGAATAAATGAATCAAGTGGTTCATTCAGAGACAATGTCCTGTGATTTAACATGTTCACGTGAGATTACTTGCTCATTTCTGTACCCTTAAGGGCTTTATTTCATTAAGTAAGTGAACTCCACTGGATGGGGGCGAGGCACCATCTGAGTTCATTTCATGCGAGTAAACAAGATCATAGGTAGCTCTATGCCCAGCAACTTGTGCCTACAGCTGTGTTGTATACTTATCTTGCTGGTACAGCTTTGAACTTCACAGCATGTTTTGTTTTGGTCACAACATGTGGCTTCATAGGATATTAGTTCCCCAACCAGGGATCGAACACAGGATCCTGGCTGTGAGAGGACTGAGTCCTAACCAAACCACTGGACTGCCAGGCAACTCCTGTGTTTCGGTGCTTTGGATTGGTGTGTGTGTGTGTGTGTGTGTGTGTGTGTGTGTTTAATTTTTGCTATATTTATAGGAGAACTCTTCTGTGTGTAAGTATGATGTGAATGGTATTATAACTTGAAATGTTTGTGTTGTACATACGATCTCAAAATTGAATAGTTTGAAAGAACTTCACACTTGTTATCTCTTGGCCTAGGATCTCTCCTGAGGTAGTAGTCAAGCTTTTGTCTGGCTTGGCCACCTCTGAAGACTTAGCTTGTTGAATCTAAGCTCTCTCACTTGTCTGTACTCATGAAGCCTCAGTTCCTCCTTCTGTGGGCCTCTCCAACGGGCTTCTCTTGTGGAGGCTGCTGTCTTTTCTCAGAATGAGTGATTCAGGAAAGCACTTGCACCCATGATAAAGTGCAGAGTCTTTTTTCAGATGTTACACGTCTTCAGTTGTGTATTTGCTTAGTCTCACAGGTCAACCCTGTGATAGATTGAGAGAGAACTACACAGGGGTGGGAATATCAGGAGATTCGATTCACTTGAAGGCTGGTTACTGTACCCATTAATCCACCATGCCAGCCTTTTTTTTCATATGACCTCAGCTCTGTCAATGTGAGCAAATTATTTGGCTTGCGTACCCTTCTTGTGTGCCGCTACTGCTGCTAAGCCGCTTGAGTCATGTCCGACTCTGCAGTCTCATGGACAGCAGCCCACAAGGCTCCCCCTTTTCTGGGATTCTCCAGGCAAGAGCGCTGGAGTGGGTTGCCATTTCCTTCTCCAAAGCATGAGAGTGAAGTCGCTCAGTCGTGTCCGACCCTTCGAAACCCCATGGACTGCGGCCTACCAGGCTCCTCCATCTGTGGGATTTTCCAGGCAAGAGTACTGGTGTGGGTTTCCATTGCCTTCTCCAGCTTGTGTGCTCTCTGGCTTGATCTACTCAATTCTTGATGTACTCAGTTCTAGACCTACTCATTTCTTGATATTCTAGCAAGTCTCCTCTTTGTCCTGGATTAAGTTTTCTGTTTCTCTGGATGGTTCCCATCAGCAAACAGACTGACTATAATGTGACCTGTCGTTAAAAATCCATCTTTGGGTGACACATCCTGCTTCTGCTGCTTTTTTTTCATGTTTGCTTATTATAGATCTCTGCAGAGTTGTTTCTAGACTTTGTTATCTCGAGTTCTCTCATATTCCTTTAAAGCCGCTCTTGTCAAGGCCACAGGTGAATTTCAAATGTTTAACTCCGTGGTCAATTTTTAGTTGTTATCTTATTTAATTTATTGGCATCCTTTATCATACTAGTTCATTTCCTCCTCCCTGAAAAAAATGTTTCACTTGGATTACAGAGTGCTTCTCTTTCCTGCTTCTCTTCCACCTACAGTTCTCCCACATACAAAGTGTGACCTTTGTGTCTGGCTTGATTCAGATGTCATATTTTCTTTTTCAATATTTATTTATTTAGCTCTGTGGCATGTGGGATCTTAGTTCCCAGGCCAGGGATGGCACCTGTGGAGAGTCTTAAACACTGGATCTCCAGGAAAGTCCCCTCGTTTGTGTACTTTCAAGATTCCTCCATTTCATGGCTGTATAGCAGTGAATGTTTTTGTTTTATTTTTATGGCTGAATATGGTAATGTATGGTAAATGGCTTCTATGCCGTCCATTTTGAGCGTATACCACAGTTTGTTTATCCATTCGTCAATGAATGGATAATACGTGGATGGTGTACTCTTTGTGGCTATAGTGAGTAATGTTGCTGTGAACACTGATTTTGCATGGACTGAACATTTTCAGTGTTTGTGGATATATACAAAAGAGGGAAATTCCTTGATCATATGGCTACTCTATATTTAATTTTTGAAGTACTGACAAACCACTTTTGCAAGAGTGATTGTACCATTTACAGCAATTACCTCAACAATATCTGAAGATTCCTTTTCTCCACGTCCTCTGCAGCACTTGTTATTATTCGTCATTTTGATTGGGTGTGAAGTAGTATGGGTGTGAAGTAGTATCTCAGTGAGACTGCTTTACATTTTGCTAGGGGCTTCCCTGGTGGCTCCGAAGGGAAAGTGTCTGCCTGCAATGTAGGAGACCCGGGATCAATTCCTGAGTCGGGAAGATCGCCTTGAGAAGGAAATGGTAATCCACTCCAGCACTGTTGCCTGGAAAATCCCATGAACGGAGGAGCCTGATAGGCTACAGTCCATGGGGTTGCAAAGAGTCGGAAATGTCTATTCAAATTCTTTTCCTGGTTGTTAAATGCTTTTCTTTTTTTAATTGTTGTAGAAAACATCTAACTTAAATTTTTACCATTTTAACCATTTTTGCATGCTAAGTATTTCACACACTTTCATCAGCCTTTTGGAGAAAGAAATGGCAAGCCACTGCAAATCCGATGGAGAAGGGAGCCTGGTGAGCTTTAGTCCATGGGGATGCAAAGTTGGGCACACCTGAGTGACTAACACATATACACACACATAGTCACAGTGTTGTTTTGTTGTCGTTGTCGTTGTTTTAGCTGTGCTATGCAGCTTGAATGACAGTTCCCTGGTTGAGGATCATACCCAGGCCCCTGATAGGAAACTGTGGAGTCCTAACCTCTGAACTACCAGGGACTTCCTTATCACATTGTTATGAAACAGATCTCTACACCTTTACATCTTGCAAAATCGAAACTCTGTACCCATCACCTGTCCCATTAAACAGCAACTCCTCTTTTCTTGGTTGTTGACCTAGACCATGGACTCCGTCGTTCTTTTTTGTTTCCTTTCGATTACTTGACTATGTTAGCTATTTCATACAAGTAGAAACTTACAGTATTTGTCTTTTTGTATGACTGGCTTATTTCATTTGGCTTGATGTGTGAAATGATAATGCATGTTGTAGCATGTGAAAGAATTTTCTTTATATGGCTAAATAATATTTCATTGTATGTATCTATCACATTTGATGGACATTTCGATGCTTCCACCTCATAGTTGTTGTGCTTCGTGCTGCTGTGAGCACGGCTGTGCAGATATCCCAAGACCCCATGTTAACTTCTTTTGAATTTATATCCTGAAGTGGAATTGCTGAATCATGTGCCAGCTCTAGTTTTTAGTTTCTCGAGGAGCCTTTAAACTGTTTTCTGTAGCAGTTGCACCATTTTAAAATCTATCTGTAACACACAAGAATCCAGTTTCTGTACGTGCTTGCCAACAGTTGTCCTTTCCTTTCCTTCATATGTAAACAACACATATGCACACACAGTTTTTTCATACCCTTTTCCATTATTGTTTATCACAAATTACGAATATAGTTCCTTGTGCTATACAGTATGATCTTGTTTGTCTATTGTATATATTATAGTTTGCATCTGCTAATCACCAGCTCCCAATCTATGCCTGCCCCACCATTCCCCTCTTGGGAATCACATAGTCTGCTCTCTATGTCTGTGAGTCTGTTTCTGTTTCATAGATAAGTTCATTTGTGTCATATTTTAGAGTCCATGTAAGTGATACCATACAAGATTTGTCTTTCTCTTTTTTTTTTTTTATTTTTATTTTTACTTTATTTTATTTTACAATACTGTATTGGTTTTGCCATACATTGACATGAGTCCGCCACGGGTGTACACGAGTTCCCAATCCTGACCCCCCCCTCCCACCTCACACCCCATATCATCTCTCTGGATCACCCCTGTGCACTAGCCCCAAGCATCCTGTATCCTGCCTGGAACATAGACTGGCGACTATCTTACATGATAGTGTACATGTTTCAGTGCCATTCTCCCAAATTATCCCACCCCACCCGCGCCCTCAGAGTGCAAAATTCCGTTCTAAGCATCTGTGTCTCTTCTGCTGTCTCTCATACAGGGTTATCATTACCATCTTTCTAAATTCCATATATATGTGTTGGTATACTGTATTGGTGTTTTTCTTTCTGGCTTACTTCACTGTGTATAATCGGCTCCAGTTTCAACCTTGTCATTAGAATTGATTCATATAAAGTCTGCCAGCAATAAATGCTGGAGAGGGTGTGGAGAAAAGGGAACCCTTTTACACTGTTGGTGGGAATGCAATCTAGTACAGCCACTATGGAGAACAGTGTGGAGATTCCTTTCAAAATTGGAAATAGAACTGCCGTATGAGCCAGCAATCCCACTGCTGGGCATACAAACTGAGGAAACCAGAATTGAAAGAGACACATGGACCCCAGTGTTCATCGCAGCACTGTTTATAATAGCCAGGACATGGAACAACCTAGATGTCCATCAACAGATAAATGGATCAGAAAGCTGTGGTACATATACACAATGGAGTATTACTCAGCCATTCCAAAGAATATATTGTCTTTCTCTTTCTGACTTCCTAAGTATTCTTTTTAATGCTAGTGTAGATTCAGGTATTTACTTAACAACATGTGTTTCTACTGTATAAAATGTGATTGACTTTTAAAATATTTGTCTTCTATTCTGCAAGCTTTATATTAATTCTAATACTTGTGTTTTTTTCAAGATTTTCTATATACAAAAGTATGTTATCTCCAATATACTTTGACTTTTTCCTTTCCATTCTGAAGGCTGGTTGTTTTCTTTTTTTTTTTTTTTCGTTTTTGTTTTTTAAACAACAGCAACATTTCTCTTTTGTTACCTGATTGCTCTGGTTATAGAACTGCCAGTATAATGTTGAGCCAAAGTGTGTAATAGACTTCTTGTGTTTTCCCCAGTCTTAGAGGGAAAGCTTTCAGTTTTTCATTCTTACGTATGATGTTAGCTGTGGGTCTTTTACAGGTGCCCTTCGATTGAGAAAGTTCTCTTCTGTTCTTAATTATTAAGTGTTCTTTTAAGCCCGGTTCTGAAAAGGTGCTAGATTCAGGGAAATGCTTTTTCTTCAGGCAGATGTGTTATTTGTTTCATTGTTTTAAAATGGCATAATGTTGAGTGACTTTCATATAATGAACCAACTTTGCATACCTCCCTAAATCCCATGTGATCATGGTATACAATCTCTTTTATATGTTGTTGGATTTTGTTTGCCAGTATTTTGTTGAAGATTCTTTCACCTGTATTCATAAGGGATATCGGGTGTGTGTGTGTGTGTGTGTGTGTGTGTGTGTGTGTGTGTGTGTATGTGTGTGTCTGTGTGTGATGTCTCTGTCTGATATTGGTTTGAGAGAAATACTGGCATCACTTTGCCTGCTATATGGGGAAGAGACCTGTGGCGTGAAGGATGAAGCATTGTTGGATTTAAGTTTAGCTAGGATTAGAGGGAGAAATTTAGGATATATCAGTGTGGAATTGGGGTGAGACTATCAAGACAGCTCATTCTCAATTTCCTAGGCCTGTGTTAAGTGCTTGACATTGAATTATGCTGTTTGTTAACTAGGTATAGATAGATTATACTTTGAATTTGCTACCTATTTTCTTTGTTAACATTTATGAAATTAGAATTTGTGAATCAGGTGTAATGTGCATTTAAGATACATTTTCTTCAAATTTTACTACAAAACAAGATGCCCTTGAATAGCCGATGCCTTTTAAAAAGAGCTGGTAACCTTAAGTCTAAGAAATAAGCATGTTTGTCTTTAAGAGACAGAAACACCTTTAAAAGTTATAAATTTGCCCAAGAAGATGCAACTGGTGTGTGGTTAACTTAGAATTCCAACTTAATCTTCTTTGACTCCAAAGTCCATGTTTCTGAACGCTGTACAACAGTGCTTTTGTAAAAGTACTCGTCCTTTACATGTGATTTCACCTAATGATCAGTCGTGGTGGGTTTTTGGGTTTTTTTTCTTTATTTTTTAAAATAGAAGAGGTTAAAGTGAACATGGGACAAAGATATGATTCTAGAGCCATGTAGACTTGTAGTCATAGGTTTTTCAGCTGTCAATGAGTCTCGTTGACACTCAGTGTCTTTGTCTGTAAGAATCGGGTGTTTATAACTACTCTAGAGTTTTGGAGATAATCAAATAGCCCATTTTTCTGTACTTAACTAATATGTAGTATGTTTATACTTAGGTGGCAGTTTGAATAAAGGAAGCACTGGGACTTGTGGCCGCACCCTCTAAGAATAAAAAATTACTCAAAATATGGAACTACCATGTATGTTACGTGAAGAAGAACAAGAGCCAGAAGTACGGAAAAGGGAGGGAGAAACCAAACAAGCAGATGATGATGATGATGAAGTGATCTTGGTCGGAGTGGAACATGTAAATGAAGATGCTGACGTGATCTTTGTTGGGATGAGCTCAGCTTCAAAACCAGTCGTTTCAAACGTACTGAGCAGAGATACCCCAGGTTCTTGTTCAAGGAGAAAAAGGTATGGTCACTTCAGGAAAGGTAACGCTGACAAATTACAGCCTGTTAGTCATGTGACTCCTACATCAGAAGCAAAGACTGTCTTGCCAGTTTCTGACTCTGAATCAAGATCAACAGATAGTCCTATTATTATTGAACCTCTGTCTCAAGCTGATTATAAAAGTATTTCACCACAAAGAGTGCCGAAGTGCTTTTCAAAGGAGTCATGTTCTTCTTTGATTACCTTCACAAGTTCATTGCAGCATCCAGTAGAAAGAGCGGTTTCTGCAGGAGATATGAATAAAAGTCCTCATGTCTCAAAGCGACTTTCCACTTGTGAAACAAATAGCAGAAATCCCAGAAGGCCTAAGCTCAGTGATGGCATTATAGGGGAACATTCTTTAGCTTTGTCCCTTTCAGGTATTTTTCATACAGTGACCACTCAGCAAAGCACACCAGACTGTGTCCATACCTCACTAAGCCATGTTCAGAATGGAGAACCTTGTCCAACACCTTTTCCAAAGGACAATGGTCATTGCAAGCCTGTAAGACCTTTAGAGGAAAATGGACTGACAAAAACTGATTTTGCAAGTTTAGCAAGTCCAAACAAAATTGGTGATCCCACAGAAGGAAAGCTGATTGTGTTACTTGGTGACTTCTACTATGGAGAGCATATAGGAGTTGGGCAGCCAGAACCGAAGACCCACACAGTGTTTAAATGCCTCAGCTGCTTGAAAGTTCTAAAAAATGTCAAGTTTATGAATCACATGAAGCACCATTTGGAACTTGAGAGGCAGAGAGGTGACAGCTGGAAAACCCACACCACCTGCCGGCACTGCCTCCGCCAGTTTCCTACTCCCTTCCAGATGCAGTGTCACATTGAAAGTGTCCACACTCCCCAGGGGCCCTCCGCAGTCTGTCGCATCTGTGAGTTGTCCTTTGAGACAGATCAGGTTCTCTTAGAGCACATGAAAGACAATCATAAGCCTGGTGAAATGCCCTATGTATGCCAGGTTTGCAGTTACAGATCATCATTTTTTGCAGATATGGATGCACATTTCAGAGCATACCGTGGTAACACTAAGAATTTACTTTGCCCGTTTTGTCTCAAAATTTTTAAAACTGCAACAGCCTACGGACGTCATCATAGAGGGCACTGGGAAAAGAGTTTTCGCCGTGTTCCAAATGTCGGCTGCAGTTTTTAAGTTCCAAAGAGGAAAGGGAGCACAAGACCCAGTGTCATCAAATGTTTAAGAAGCCTAAGCAGCTAGAAGGATTGTCTCCTGAAACAAAAATTGTTATTCAGGTATCACTGGAACCCCTTCAACCAGGATTGGTGGAAGTAGCGTCCATTACCGTGAACACATCTGATTTTGAATCATCACCCCCCAAATCTAAAAGTAGGAGGTCAAAAAAAGAAGAAAAAAGTTAATTCTGCTTTCAGTAAGTCTGAAGCAAGTATTTCAGTCAAAGTTAAAAACCCCATTAAAACCAAAAAATCAAATTATAGCATTATTCAGTAATATCAAATATAGGGAAACCGATGGGTAATTTATGTGATTTTGTTTTAAATACAGGAAGTACAATGTCGTTTGATCTGCGTATTGAGATGTTATTTAAAAGTCTATTATCTGTTTTTCATATAATTGTCTTAACATGTAAAAAGATTGTGTGCACGTGTGTGTGAGAGAGAGAGAATGAGAGAAGTGGAGAAAGGAAAAGTAAGAACCTATTTCGGTAGCTGATGTTACTTGTAAGTTCGAAAGCTCTAGTATACATATAATCTGTAGTGTTTTAGCAACGTAATTTTCAACTGTTTTCATGCCTTGAAGTTCTCAGTATCAGCTATATAGCCAGATTTGAATGTCACTCTCTGAAGTGCCTCTTGGGCTGATCGAAGATAACCTGGCTCTGAAAGCGTGCAGTGGAGAAGTTGATGGAGAAGCTATGATGTGAGTTTGGACCAGACACAGGATTTAATCAGTGAAGAGCTGTGGCTTCTTGTCCCAGCTGAGGAAGAGGCATACATTCACTCCAGGCATAGAGCCAAGGTAGAAGGAACACTGTCTCAGAGTGCGTTTACCTAGCCCAGGGACATCTCAAGGAAGCCAACGGTTACAATGCCTGTGTTTGGTGAGAGACCCTTGCAAGCATCAAGCAGGCCCTGTGTATCACTGACTGCAGTTGGAGAAGCAGAGATAGTTAATAGAATGAGACCTGGTGCCTGTGGACCTCCTGTTGAGTGATCAAAAGGGGAATTTGATTCATTGCGTCCCCTTTGCCAGTTGGCTGGCCTGTAGTCCCAATGAGGTAGGCATATCTGTGTCAGACACAGTAGCAAAGCAAGTTAAAATTCCCAAAGGAAAGAGAGCCTTGACGTCCACTTTGATTTGTGCTGGACCCATAGTTTTAACTGCAAAGGATCAAACACAGGAAATCTGTTCAGCTTTTGAATTGGGCTAAATTGAGTTCTCTTACCCTTAAGCTACAATGGAGTTGTCCAAGAATAGTAAATATGGCGGATAAAAATAGTCCAGGGTGATTAAACCCTTTTTAGAACTCTTCCTTATATTTTCCAGTTACATGTGTCTTACCCTAGTTGAACATGTGAAGATTTCAGTTTTGTATCTTATCTTGCCTTGGACACAAATGTAGTAGTGTTAACAGCTAATTCTTGGCGTGTGTAATTTCCCATTGTATCAAACTAATTGAGTTTCAGTCTTTCTTGACACAGTCTGATGTGCAAGAATTGTCTCATGTATTTCAGTAATTATCAGGTCATAAAGTTATCCTTCCTCTAATCTCGCCAACCATCTAATCTGTGATTATACTTGTGGAAACCTTTTTTTCTTGCGGTCTCCAAGGGCTCTTTCACAGACCTGTGGGGTACCCTCTAAGTATTGGTTCCTGAACGTCAGCACACTTGGCTGCCTCTGTAGGTCCTTGGAGTTGAGTCTCCTCCTGGAGTTGAATGTCACCCCTTCTCCACTTCTGGCACAGATAGCTAGCGGTCTCTGTGCACCATTCAAGGAAGCTGGGATCCTGTCTGTAGACCTGTGCCAGGAGCAATCTCTCCGTTTCCTCTTCCTTTCTCCTCCTCTTTGTCTCTCCCCACTCTCCCCACTCCTCAATTTATTTAAGTCCTCTAAGCTTTCCCAAAATGCTGGAAAGTGATAATCACCAAGGGGTTAGCATCCCTTTCAGAACTGAAGAGGAAGGACTACAGATGATTAAGCTGTAGTGAGTCTATTGTCTCCATTTTAGGTAATTTCCTGAGTGTAAATTCAAATTCAAATAAATTGTGTTTATTTACTCGAAGCTTGATTGGTTTATTTGCACTTTGAATATTTTACTAGGCCTTTCCAGTTAGTTTACTTGGGCCAAAGCACTTTGCTGAGTGTCAGCTTAAACCACTTTTAGTTGTATAAAGAGTGTGTGTGTATTCTGGTCTCAGGTGAAAACTCTGTGTATAAATAAATACGCAGACTATTGCATTCTTATCTCCTTTCTTCGATTTCTGTAGTAAAAAATACGAAATGTTTTAGTTATGTGTTTTTATTGTTGCTGAGTATTATCAACACTGTTACTGTTAGTTGCTGTGAAGTATGCTCCTAAGGAGGACAAGTTGTATTTATTGCCAAATTAAAAGGTTCCAGCAATATGGTCCCTGACTGCTTCCTCTCTTCCATTCTCTGTCCTTCTACTCTACTCTTTTCCCCACGAATGTACTCTTTTTGACAACACTGGCCTTGGTTTTCCTGCATCAAATTCCATTTCTTCCCGATCCAGAGACTGCAAGTGCTGTTCTTCGGGAAATGCTCTTCCCGTAGGCCTGCATGGCTTGCTACCTCCCTTGTTTGAGCTTCACCAATGCTGTTCAAATAACACAATCAAATCTCCAACCCCCTCTCTTTCCTCCTCCTCCTTCAAGGCACTTGAAGTCTCTATCCTCTTCTTCCCTCTCCAGCCTAAATTTCCTAAATTTTCACACACACACACAGACACACACACACACACACAAACGAAGAGATAATAACCTCAGGGCTTTGCTTCTTAGATTTAACTTGAGTCAGATTCTGTGCCTGCAAATAAAAGATAGTTAATAGTGAGTTGAGTTCTTTCAGGAGCTTCCTCTGTTTTTCTATTGATACCTCTATATTTTGTTCACACAATGACACTTTGTTTTCTTTACGAATATATTGAAGATCTGTCAACATGACTATTTTGTTACTGCCCTTTGTGAATTTCCTTGTCTGCTGTGCTTGTTCTTTCGGGAAAAATTTATTATTTTATTAATGTTGCCAAACATTGTAAGTAAAATTAGTATTTGTAGAAATAATTTTTAAAAAATTATTTCTGCTGTCTTTTTATAAATAACATGGCATATTTTTATTTTTTTAAATAATCGTATTGGTGTTGGCCAGTTCTGAGCTTCTAAATAGTGATGTGTAAATGGGCTTTCTTGTTCTGAGTACCATCAAAAGCAGTGAGTATCTGGCTTAATAAATTTCCGTTTCTGTTTTTAGATCTTGAAGAGAATTGTTTGATTGGATAGTTTACAACATTTGTTGAGACATTTACTTTTCTTTCGTTCTCCGTTTGTTCCTTTCTTTTTCTTGCTTTGTTCCCTTGTCTCTCTTCCTCTTTCTTTCCTTCCCTTTCTTTCTCCAGGTTTTTGCTTGACTGGACCTTTCCTGAAACAAATGTAATTCCACTCAGAGTTGAATATTATCCTCTCAGAATCCCATAATTAACCTCCTTGTCCCCTTATTAGATTTGCCACCGTTGTATCAATGTTTCTGATTTTCTTTTTCCAAGAAGCAGCTCTTGCTTTATTATCCCAACAAGGTTCATTTTTGTTGTTTTCTATTTTTGTTTCAATTCATATATACTTTCTACATTCTTTAGGATTTTTTCCTTTGTAACTTTGTACTTTAGAAGCTTTCTTTACAATTTTTTTCTCTGTTAATGTATTAAATTTACAGTCTTGAATTTCAGATGTATATCAGAGTGATTTAGTTATGCAGATACGTATCTATTCTTTGGTAGGTTCTTTTCCGTTATAGGTTATTACATGATACTGAGGATTTTTTTTTTTTTTCTCATAGATGGTTTAGGGATTGACCTATCTTTATTTAGCAATTTTGTCTGAATCCCAAATATTTTTATGTATACATGGTTTTTAATTAAAATTTCATTGTCTAAGATTTTTGGCAAGTTGATTCCAAAGATTTCACTATTTTCAGGCTGAATGTTTTAATTTATCGTTTGCTAAGAATTAAGTTTTCCTTGGAGCTCTGAGGGTATGTGTGTGTATACACTGACATGTCTATACACACATCCTTTTCAGATTCCTACATGTTTTAAGATATGTAAATGTAGTTTCAAAGATATTTTCTGTTTGTATGGTGAAAACATAAAATGTTTTAATTTTAGATATTTGTTCCCCCAAATGAATATAGTATAGAGAGTAAGGTATAAAACTATATTCCTTTGAGAATTATCCTTACTAACAGAACTTGGCAATGTTAAAAAATTATTCATAACACTTCCAAAAGGTGGTAAGGAAAACTTGATTCAAGGTAAGAGTACTACAGTGGGGTATTATAACATGGGAGAGAGATTGAGCTTATGTCTGACTCCAGCAGGGATGCAGCTGGGATTTATAGCTAAGGAACAGGGTGGGTCCATGGGATTACAAACAGAGATGGGAGACTGAAAAGCAATGGACAACAATAACAGAATGGGTGTCAGTGGACGGAAACTTATTAAGAGGACTATAAGGGTGAGGGTGGATTCTGGCTCAACTGAGAGGATCATTGCTGAGGCTAGGCAAGGCTGATAAGATATTCAGGTGAGTGAAATGATATTTGATCTGATACTGAGGGTGGTCAAATCAAGGGTGGGCTGTGTTTTCTAAAGTGAAGTAGCAGATTCTGGATTAGATTGGACTAGATGGACAGGCAGCCCTGAATAAAGGCATTGCCCAAAGTTGGCAGTGCATTAATGAACGAGTGCTGCATAACCAATTAGCCAAAACTAGCAGCTTGAAACAATATAGTTTCATACTGCTGGTGAAAGTTGGGAATCCAGGAGTAATTCAGCTGAGTGTTGTGGCTCAGTGTCTCATGAGATTGCCATCCTCTGAAGCCTTGCCATGCGCCGGTGGATTTCCTTCCAAGATGGCTTACTCACATAGCTGTTGAAACCAGTTTGCTTGCTGGCTGTTGGGAGAAAGCCTCGGTTCTTTCACATGGGCCTCTCTACAGGGCTACGTGAGTGTTCCCAAGATATGACTAAGCTGGCTTCTAGAGTGAGTGATCCAAGAGGATGAGCAAGGAGGCTGCAGTGCCTTTTATGACCTAGTCTCAGACGCTTCATTGTTCGTTTCTACAATATTCTAACATGAGAAGTGAGCCACTAAGTCCACCACACATGTGAAGGGGAGAAGGAAGGAACCGTGGACATAGTTTAAAACCGCGTGGTACACAGATGGCCGGAAACTGTTTACATGCTTGTATGTCCAAAATGCATTTTCCTGCCAATGCTTTCAAACGATTTATCTGTTATAGCATTAACTTGAAGTTCAGGACCTTGTCGTCTAAGTCAGGTCCAGCTATGGATCAGGGTCCACGTGTACAGTATCTCAAGTGTTCTGTTGCTCAGTTGTGTCGTATTCTTTGCGACCCCATGGACTGCAGCCCTGCAGGCTCCCCTGTCCGTCAACTCCAGGAGCTTGCTCAGACTCAAGTCCATTGAGTCGATGATGCTATCCAACAATCCCATCCTCTGCTGTCCCCTTCTCCTACCTTCATTTTTTTCCGCATCACGGTCTCTTCCAAAGAGTCAGTTATTCGCATCAGGTAGCCCAAGTGTTGGAGCTTCAGCTTCAGCATCAGTCCTTCGAATGAATATGCAGGAGAGATCTACTTTAGGATTGACTGGTTTGATCTCCTTGCAGTCCAAGAGCCTCTCAAGTCTCCAACACATCAGTTCAAATTATACAAGTGTAGTTCCTCTAGACCTGAGGATGTGTGAGCAAAAGAGATGAGTAAATCTGCTCCCTTTCACAGCCGACATACAGTGGTGGTATGTTGGGGCATAGATAACCTTCATAGACACTCCTGTTCCAGAAAGGGGAGGGGAGATGGGAGTCAGTAGTAGCAGTTGTGAAATCCCATGGGTTCTTGTGGGCAGTCCTTTGATTAGTATTTAAGGCCTGGAAACTTCCTCGGCTTCAGTCTCTGATTTTTTAACTCTACCCCCTGACGTGATGCCGTTGCGTGAAAGGTGGCTAGTATATGGTTACATGAAACAGTCTCCCTAGCCTGCTTCCTGCTTGTAGAAGGTAGAAGTCCAGAGCTCCTATTTTGTACTATTGCTGGTCCTTGCAGTCCGAGCTGAACTTAAATATGTTATCTTAAAACCTTGGTGTGTCTCCTGATACTCTTACTGGTGTTCATGGCAAAGCACCCCACTCCAAAGCCACAATCACACATGTCTTCATGATAAGGCTTACTCTGTCTTGGTTTTCTGCTGAGATAGCTGAAGGATAACACCCTGAACCTTGGTAGAAGTCTTACTGTGTGACTGAAAGGATCTCGGAGTGACACCCCTAAACTCTTTGGAGGGTATTGGCCTGACTAAATAATGCCATGAGGCATCCCCTTCCAGCTTTCTGAGGCTTACCAAACAATTTTACAGTCACACTCATCTTTAGAACACCTTTGTTTATAAAAAATAATACGAAGAAGAACTGGACTGTTGGTGGTGTAAAATGTTATATTTAGACCACCTAATCTCAATGCTCTGGATATGATCTTGTTTGAGAGTCATTAACTTTAACATCTTCTGTCGTCTTAAAAGACTGAAAAATTGCCAAATTTTTAGAAAAATTCCCTTCATGTTTTACTACAGGCAGCAAGAAGAGACCAGGAAGCACTTTTGGCTGTTTGGATGGAAATCCTCTTAGATAAGTCAATTAATTAAGTACAGTTTGTCCTCCCAGCACATTAGGTACATTTTCTAGTTTTCATAAACTGCAGGTGTAGTGGACTTTCCTCTTCACACTCCCCAGGCTCTTTCCTCCTGCCTCTCCTTTCTGCCAGGCATTCTAGCTGCACGACTGTGATTCCACTTAGAACGTGTTTGCTCAGTGAGATAACGGGGAGCGATTCCCTGGCTTCAGTGCTTCTGCTGGCCAGAGACTATGTACCTTTCCCTAAGAACTTCATGTTTTTGCTGTCCAACTTCTATCACCTGGCTAGGTCAGTTGCAATAGCTCATACTCTCAAGCGAACTGGCAGGGATTTCTGCCTGCAAATGTGCAGAAACATACATGTGTACACAGTAACATCGCTGAGAGGAAACTTGTCCATATGCAGAAGTACAAGCTTTCTTTTCCAGGAACATGAATTTTGATAAGCACTCAAATTTCTACGCACACATGTGCACAAACATACACGTGTACACAGTAACATCCCCGAGAGGAAACTTGTCCATATGCAGAAGTACAAGTTTTCTTCTCCAGGAACATGAATTTTGGCAAGCACTCAAATGTCCGCACGCACATGTGCACAAATGTATGGGTGAACACAGTAACATCACTGAGAGGAAACCTGTCCATATGCAGAAGTACAGTTTTCTTTTCCAGGAACATGAATTTTGGTAAGCACTCAAATTTCTGCGCGCACATGTGCACAAACATATGTGTGTACACAGTAACATCACTGAGAGGAAACCTGTCCATATGCCGAAGTACAAGCTTTCTTTTTCAGGAACGTGAATTTTGGTAAGCACCCACATTTCTTTGTCCTTGTTTTCTCACTTGCTCATCGATCATGTCATGTTACACTTCTACCTCTGTGCCTTATCCTCAAAGGTTCCAAAACCTTGGCATTTGCTATTGACAGGGACTGGCCTGCAGAGCAGCGGGCAGGGTTGGAAGTTCTTGGCATGAACAGCTGTATAACATGTGCCTGCCTTCTGCATTCTCCCATCACCTTGGACAGCTTCACAGTACCAGTCACGTTGGCCTGATCCATTGCCTGTGCATTCCTTCAGGGGACCAGAAAACAAGGACCTCTGAGCTCAGCTGACTTGAAGAACTGCTTTCTCGGTGTGCCCCTATCTAGGTCATTCCTTGTCAATGTTGTGCCCCTCTTGCTAGCCTACCACCCGTTACAGCCCCCAGCATTCTGAATGAGGCCCCCTGTTCTTCCTATCTGTGTAGCGTTCTGTGTGCACCATCTGCCTGTGCCCCCACGTGCTATCTCCACGTAGCAGGAAAAGGCCAGAAACGCCTGAGCCTCCAAAAGCCCCCAGAGACTGTGACAGGCCTGGGTCTGATGCAAGGTTGTGAAGAAGGTGCACATGGATACAGGGTCTCTTCCGATACCAAGAATGGAACTGGAGGCCATAAAAGTAAGGTGGCATCCCTACACATCTTCCTTTGTGTTTAACACTACCCATGCACATGGAGTCCCCCAACGGATGATGCCCGGGGAAACCTGCAGTTTCTGGGCCCAGAGCTAATGCCTCCGTTGGACAGAAAGCAGTGTTACTATCTGAAATGGACCAAGAGGGCTTGAACCACCCATGCCTCAGTGATTTGCTAAATGCCAAGGCTCTGTTTCAGTTGCTCTCATTAGGCCCAGGTCAGACTCCCTACAGTCATGCATCCCTGCTTCCCTACACAGCACCTGTTGCCAAGGCAGCCAGTGCCCGGTTGGGCCCAGGGACATCCAAGACGGTCACCTGGAAGGCAGCATCCCTCTGAGTGTCACCTGGGTGCAGATCCCCTACAACACAATCAGAGACTCTGCTTGAGCAAGACTACCAGAATCCTCCTTCAGGTGCAGACGTGCACCTTTGCCCTTCAGGCCCCCAAAGCCAGGGGCAAGACCCCAAAGAAAAGAAGGAATTCATGTCAGAACTTTCAGCATGGACCATGGGGTATCTTTGGCAGGACCGCTACTGCCTAGAGTCTGGACCCTGAAAACCAGCAGGCCCTGAACTGTGCCAGGGGCTTCTCTGTCTCCCTCTCCTGAGGTCCCTTGGGACATGCAGTTTACCTACCGCCCTTGTCTTTTCTCTGTTCCCTCCCTCACAGGCATATCCCGGCATAGGGTCACACAGGTAAGCCCACTTGCGCTTTCCTCGCCTTTGGGCACTGCCAGGGAGGCAGGCTGGAAGTGCCTGGAGGCATGCCACGCTCACAGCATGTCTCTCCTAGGATGCCTGTGGTTTTGCAGATACAGCATACTTTAGCACATCTCATGTTTTGTGTCATACCGTGCCAGTGTGTGCCACCCTCAGGGAGGGCGTGTGCTGGCTGCTGGGCTGATCTGGGGCAGCACTGGCCCAGGACCTTCCCAGTTCTCCTTGTCACATGTGTGTGGAACAAGTCTCCAGTGCAGCAGGCAATCTGTGACTCTTTCTCCTTCAGCTCTCTGCCCATCTCGGCAGGACCTTAGCCTCACCATCCCGGGTCTTGCCATAGGCACATCCATCATTTCCAGAGGCCAGCCCGTGGCCCCACACACTGAGGGCTCCACAGGCAGTGGTTTCAAAGCCCCACCCCACGTGATTTGCTCTGTGTGAATCCTTAGACCGTGAAACCCTTTTCCTGATCCAAACACACACAACAACACGGTAGAACTGATGAGCATGTTTTGTATCTGGTCTAATTGCAGATATCTGGAGCCACAGTCTGGAGTTATCACTGGCCATCCTTTCCTCGTTCCCATCCTGGGCAGGGTCAGTGCAGAGATACGGCGACTGACCACCTTCAGCCTGGTCGCCTCATGATTCCTCTTCTGGTTGCTCAGCACCTCCTCTCCTGCCGCCTTCATCTCTGCCTCTGCCCTGGGCTGGACACACACACACACACACAGGCAGCACAAATAAGCACGTGTGTATACACACACACGCTCAGCACGGGGACACAAATGCAAATAACGAACATAGGTGTTTCAGGAGGTGAAGGCGACCGAGGCCAGCAATGGCGGAGATGGCGACAGTAGGCACCATGTCCTGCCCTTGGGGCTCCCTGTTCACCTTCTCCACGAATTCTTCCGTATTTTCCCAAGGCAGCCTGAAGCCGCTTCCAGCGCAGCATGTGTGGTGGTGCTGAGCCACCAAGTGGTGGATGTGGAATTTCACAGAAGATCCCAAAGTCAGCACACAGGTGCACTGGGACCCCGGAGAGGACGCCCTTGCAATTTTAGGCCTTCCCAGGGTAAGGGGCGGGAGTGTAAGGCACAGGCAATCTCAAACTCAGTGAGCAACAGGAGGCCAGGAGATGGAAGGACCCATGGAAGGATGATTCTGACAAAGGAACTTAATTCACCCTGCCTCTAATAGTATCACCTAGCACTCTCAACTCTGCAACCACAACTGATTTGAGGGGACTTGCTTCACTCACAGACACACTGAATCCCCAAGCCCCCAGTCTCAGCAGGCCACTTGCTACATGCGTGGCCCAAATTCAGACTCCGCAGCCAGCGTGCATGAGACTGAGCAAGCCCATTTGGGAAAGGACAGTGTCCCGGCTAGCACAAGGCTGTCCCTTCATGGCCCACCTCCAGACCCCTTCACCACACGTGTTTCTGTCGTGGAAAAATCTTCTCTCCTGGGGTAGTCCTTCAGGAGATCATCCCACTGATCTTCGCTGATAATCTGCTGGCAACACTTTGCTGCTGAGCAAGCTTATCCCTGGGCTGACCAGGATCTGAACCCTCACACGAGCAGCCAAGAACTCCAACAACAATCATCAACTGTATGCAGGACCAAAACAATACCACCTCAGCAATCCTGTTTGATTCTGGGCAGTTGTGGCCTGACAACCAGTTGAGAAAGTTAAGGCTCCTGGTGTCCAGCCTGCAGCTGGTGCTCCCTGTTCAAAGTCCCAGAACCAACGGACTGGAGTGGAACGATGTCCCCTATACCCTGCAGGAAGAGAGGGGAGATGGGTGTGGATCCCAGAGGTGGATCATCCACACCCCTGCACACCCACAATCATCATTCCCGGACTCACGTGTTACCAGTGATGTCAAGGTAATACTCCTTTATGATCACTCTTTTCAAGAAATAGGGGTGGTCTCGAAAGGAAAAGATCAGCTTGCTGCATGACCGTGGACGGCTCGCACCTGTACCTGCTAGGACAGGGAGGAGGGAAAAGGTGCAAGCTTCTAGGGTCCTCAGCTTGCCTCCCAGGCAGGCATTAACACCTTCCACGAAGCCTCTCCAAACTCTCACAGTGTAGGACATGGATAACATGATCCTCCCACACCCCACCAAGTCCCATGCCCAGCTGTCCTCAGTCTCCCTCACTGACATTCAAGTCGATCATGTAGCTGAGAAAGTCTTTATCTTGGTCGCTGATCATGACAGGAACTTGAGGGTGGTTCATAATCTGCTTGAGGTCAAGGAGCCATTTATGCCACATGCTGGGCCCAGAAGAGCCAGGCGCATCAGCCCTAGTCTGGGGTGGAAGAAGGACACGGGAAGAGGCATCTTCAAGGATGCTGGGCACTTCTGCTTACCCAGCCACTACTGATGAGCTCAGGCCCTGCCATACCATCAGACAAGCTCATGGCTCTGTGTTCCTGGTGGTGTTCTGTATCTGAGGTGGTCTGCATTCCCCAGGCAGGGGCTGTTTCTGATAGCTATTATTTCCCAGACCTGTGTATGCTGGGTAGTGGCATGTCACTGCCTACATGGTAGGACTAACAATCGTTGTGACAAACCATGTCTGAAAGCAAAGGGGTTGGGGTTGGCTAGTGTATGTCTACATATGTTCTGTGGGTTTGTGTGTGTGTGTGTGTGTGCGTGTGTGTGTGTGACTCCCATATCTCAGTTATTTAAGGAATCATTCACCTTGACAACAATAACTGTCAGCTAAGGCGGCTCTGGTGTACTGTCTCTGGTCATTTCTGACTTAGAGGCTGTTCCTCCTCAGATGCAGGCCTGAAGTAGACACACAGGGTCATGGCTGCGACACTTACAGGTGTGGCCCTGCCCGGACTCTACTCAGCTGTGCCTTTGGAGCCTGCCAACTGCCCAGTACCACACTTCCTTCAGGGTCCACCATCCTGCCCCCTCGCCTCCACCCCTCCTCCTGCTCCTGCCTCTGCACCTCCCCCTCCTCCTGAGCAGCGGACCACAAGGAGTAGCAGGAAGGATACCACGTTGGCCCAGAAGCCAGGGATGCCCTGGATGATGGCACTCTTCTGAGCCAAGTCCCGCTTCCTCCTCTCATGGCTCTTGCACATGAACCAAACGTAGGCCCTGTAGGTTTTCTCAGGCTCAGAGCTCAGTTCCACTTGCAGGGTCGCCAGTGCCTGCATCACATCTAGTGCCGGGAGCTCACTCGGGCCTCCAGGCCTTTCCTGGCACTGCTCCTCCACCGTCTTCTCCTCCAGCTCCAGGGAGGACCCCTGTCGCTGTTACTCATGCGGCACAACCTCCACATCCTCAGTGATGTCCTCTGGAAGCAGCTGGAAACCCCGTCTGATCCCTGCCACGACTCCGTCCACCTGGGCCTCACCGTCCTCTCCTGCCTCCACTCTGAAGAGGGTGGCATCTTTGCCTGGCGTGGCCACTGGTGGCTGCAACGTCCCAGCCATGCGCAGCATCACCAGGACAGGCCACGGGGCCCCATCCCCCTGAGCACCTAAGGAGCTCACAGCTAAGGAGGTCTGGGGTCCCAGGACGCTCCCGCATTCCTCTCATGCTCCTCTTGGCTCTGGCCATGACCCCAGCCTGGGTCAGACGCTAAGGGACAGGACATAATAGCACCACAGCAAGTGGTGAGCAATGGCGGCCCAGGGTGCAGTAATCCTGTGGGGCCCACTAGCGTTTTTGCTGTGGGGAGTGTGGGGCATGGTTCAGAGGCTATGGCTCGCGTGTGTGTGTGGGGGCCGGGGGGGTGGGTGGCCTGAACTATAGAAACGGACGGTGGCAGCCCAGGACAGGGTGAACGGGCCCTGGGACATCAGCCATACAGGCGGGGCCCTAGGCTGTGAGCCACGCACAGGCAGCTGACCCAAATCTAGATCAGTGGCCGAGAGGGTGGTGGACAGCACACGATGGACACGCCCCTAGACCGGATGGCATCTTCCGTGGTTCCTGGGATCCAGCTCCACTACGTGGCCAGACTCTGATCCAGAGAGCTAGCAGGTTTTGCATCTGCCGCTACCTCAGGCACTGTCATTGATCTGGTTCTGGAAATTCCAGCCACGGTTTCCTGATCCACAATCCAAACAGCACACTCCTGTGTCCCACAGGACCTTCAATATCTGGGAGCTCTCCCTGAGTATCCAGAGGATACACAGGGGTGCCAAGTGGCTGGATACTTTTCTCCATGGGACAGACAGACTGTTGCTGGCCGGATGCTAGGGGAGTAGGGAGAAACCCCACCGTTTGCCACGTTGATCTCCATTGTTCAGGGACACCAGGACCCTAGGGTATAGAGCTCTCTCTTTGTCTCTTTGTCTCTGCTTTGGCATAGCACTGTTTGGAGCAATCCTCCCTTGTGTGTTCCAGGGCTGGTGTCTGTGTGTCTCCTTCTCTTTAAGTGGTGCTGTTGCCATTTGCCACTCTATGGACACCAGCGCTTATAGGAGAAGCTTATCCTTGGAGTGAAGGCAAGCGCTTCTCCTCCTGAGTGAGTTGCACCGACGGGAGATCAGTTATTTTTTCCACAGGTTTCGAGAGTGCTTTCTCCATCTTGAAAGCCAACAGTGGGCAGTCCCTGCTGAACCGCAGAAGGGGTCGGGTAACCCTCCCTCCCTCACTGGACAGACATGAACCTGCACAGGCCTGAGGTGGCTTGGCCACACTTTTCACAGAGGGAGAAATGGGGCATGCTCTGCTGGCATGAGGAAGCTCCCTGAACCTTGTTCAAATTCCTGCCAGTGAGTCGCTAAGGACAACTCCCTGTTAAGTTCCGTGACTCACTGGTGCGGGAGACATGTACGTCTGCCCATTTACCCTATCGAGGCCCTTTCAGGTGGTTCTGTTCTCCATCTGAGAACACGTACCAGCCTGCCCAGTTACCCAATCCTGTGGGGCTGGGGGCAGCAACAGGAACAATCTAAGCCATCCATCGTATAGTCCTGACCCCCTATATATGCTTTCTGCAAAGAGTACAAAGAGTGATGTTTCAGACTGGAAGACTATGCAGGTAGCAAGTGCCTATGCTGCGGTGCTGGTCCATTTCTGAAACCTCACATAAACGGCAAGTGTTGCTCATGCTCACGGTACGGTCAGGGAAAGAATTCCCAGTGTTCGAGAAGGATGGAAAGGCCTTTGTAGCTGCATGTCCAAAGGGCTGTGGGGTCACCCGCTGTGGCTTCTGTGTCTGGCATTGCAGCCTGTTCTGTGTCTTGGCTCCTCTGCACTCTCCCTGGTGGCCCCCAGTCAATTTCTTCCTGCCTCTCCTTTCTGCCAGGCTTCCTGGGTGCACCACTGTGATTCCACTTAGAAACTGCTCACTCAGTGAGATAACAGGCATTGGTACCCTGGCTCCAGTGCTTCTCATGGCCTGAGTATGTACCTTTCCCTATGGCTTTCATGTTTTCGCTATCCAACTTCCATCACCTGGCTGGGTCAGTTCCGACACTTCATATTCACAAGCGTACTGTCAGGCAATTTTGTGCGCACACATGCACACACATGCGTGTGTACACACTAATATCCCTGACAGGAAACTTGCAGATATGCAGAAGTACAAGCTTTCTTCTCCAGGAACATGAGTTTTGGTAACCACCCGAGTTTCTCTGTCCTGGTTATTTTCTTTCACATGCTCATCGATCATGTCAGGTTGCACTTCTAACTCTGTGATTTAGCCTCAAAGGCTACAAAATTTTGGCATTTTTCTCCTGACAGGGACCGATCTGCAGAGAATTGGGCAGGTTGGAAACGCTCGCCCTGGACAGCTGAGTGACAGGCACCTGCGTTCTGCATTCTCCCATCACCTTGGGACAGCTTCCCAGTACCAGTCAGGCTATTCTGATCCATTGTCTGTGCAATCCTTCAGGGCACCAGAAAACAAGGACGTCTGGGCTCAGCTGACTTGGAGAACTGTCTTCTTGGTGTGCACCTATCTAGGTCATTCCTGGTCAAATCCGTGTCCCTTTTGCTAGCCTACCACCCCTTAGGGCCCACAACATTCTGAGTGAGGCCCCCTGTTCTTTCTATCTGTGTAGCTTTCGATGTGCACCTGTCTACCTGTGCTTCCAAGTGCTATCTCCCTTTAGCAGGAAGAGGCCAAAGAGATGTCCGAGCCTCCAAGGGCCCCCAGGGACTGTGATGGGCCTGTGTGTGATCCAGTGCTGTGAGGATCCGTGTGTATGTTTGGCAAAACCAATACAAATATTGTAAAGTAAAATAAATAAAAAATATAAGAATTAAAAAGAAAAAACCAAATTCTTCCCTTAGATGAAGATTGTTTACAACCCAGTGTGTGTCCATTGGCTGGACATGGTCCTTGGAATTTCGCTGATGGGTTTGGACCCTAAACTTCAAAATGATGGCAGAAGGTAGAAAGACATTTAGACGTTGTTCTGCGAAAGCAAGGAGAAAGGCACTACTGCCAAAAAGATGACTAAGAGGGAACAATAATAGTCTTCTATCATTGGAAAAATATAATGGTCCCAGGGAGAGTATTTAGATAATATAAAAAGGATCCTTGGGAAGGAAAATTCAGACTCTCAGGAACATTTTCTACGTCAGGACTTGTGAAATAGTGTTCCAAAAAAAGAGGCAGAAACTGTCTTCACTGAAACATGGAAAGTCAACTGAAAATTGAACATGATAAGAACTCCAGCTGGGCATCGCCAATCTACTTCTTAAAGATGAGTTTGCCAAGATGTAGCTTTAAGAAAGATCTTGAACTGTAGGCCAAGAGCGAACAAGCTATTGCTGCAGGGAAAACATAGATACGTCTCATTAAGTATAATGGTAAGTAATGTAAGCTAGACACAGGGATGCATACTGTATGATTCCGTTCATGTGAAGGTCCAAAAGAGACCAAACTAATCTATGCGTTGAAAGTCAGATATCCTAGTTATCTTTGGAGTGCGGTGATTGGGAGAGACACAAGAGAGTTTTCAGGGTTGCCGGTGATGTTCTGTTTCTTGATTTGGATGCTAATTACGTGGATGTGTTTAGTTGGTGAGTATCCATGGAACTGTACACTCCTGACTTATGTATTTTTCCATATGTATATTGATAACAAAAAGTTATAAAGCTTTTAAAAATATAAATACATAACCATGTATTGAGGAAGGAGCACATAGATAAAGGGCCACTTCTGATACAAGGCGTGCAACCTGAGGCCATAAAGATAAGGTGGCATTTCCACACGTAGTCCCTTGTGTTTATGACTACCCTGACCCACGGAATCCCCCAACAGATGATGACCTGGGAAACCTGCCCTTACTGGGCCCACAGATCAAGCCTCCCTTGGGCAGATAGCAGTTTTTCTATCTCAAAAACAACAAGAGGGCTTGATTCCACCCACCCTCACTGATTTGCTAAATGTGAATACTCTCTTTCAGTTGGTCTCATTAGGCCCAGGTAGGACTCCTTACAGTCAGGCATCCCTGCTTACCTACAGAGCCCGTGTGCCTAGGAAGCCAGTCCTCGGCTGGGCACAGGGATATCGAAGACGGTCAGCCAGGACGCAGCTTCCCTCTGAGTTTCCGATGGTGCAAATCCCCTCTGAAAACACCAGACAGCCTGCTCCAGCAAGACTGCTAGAATCCTCTCTCAGGTGCAGACACACACCTTTGCCCCTCAGGCCCCAAAAGCCACAGGCAAGGCCCAGATGACAGAAGGAATTTACGTCAGGGCTTCCAGCATGAGCCATGGGGTATCTTGGGCAGGACTTTCCCTAGACCCTGAAAACCAGCAGGCCCTGAACTGCCCCCAGGGGCTTCCCTGTCTCCCGCTCTCCTGAGGTCCCTTGGGACATGCAATGAGCCCACCATCCTTGCTTCCTCCCTGTTCCCTCCCTCATAGGCACACCCCGGCAGAGGAACACACGCGTACACCAACACCTGCACTTTCTTCGCCTTTCTGCACTACCAGGAGACTGGAAGTGCCTGGAGGCATGCCACGCTCACACCTTGTCTCTCTTAGGATGCCTGTGGTTTTGCACGGACAACCTACCTGATTAGCATGTCTTGCATTTTCTGTCGCATCGTGCCAGTGTGTGCCACCCTCATGGAGAGAGCGTGCTGGCTGATGGGCTGATCCTGGGCAGCCCTGGTCCAGGACTTTCCCGGGTCTCCTTTTTATGTGTGTGGAACAAGTCTCCAGTGCAGCAGGCAATCTGTGTCTCTTTCTCCTTCAGGTCTCTTCCTTCTCAGCAAGACCTTAGCCTCCTCAACCATCCCAGGTCCTCTGTATCCGCATCCACCATTTCCGCATGCCGGCTCATGTCCGCACAGACTGTGGGCTCCACAGGCGGTGGTTTGAAATCCCCACACCACTTGATTTGCCCTGGGTGAATCCAGAGACCATGCACCCGCTCTTCCTGGTCCAAACACATACTACAACACGGGAGAAATGGTGAGCGTGTTTCTGTATTTCCTCTAATTCCAGATGTCTGGAGCCAAGTTCCTGTGTTACTACTGGCCATCCTTTCCTCATTCCCATCCTGGACAGGGTCACTGCGGAGATACAGTGAGCAACCACCCTCAGACTTGTGATGCCTTGTGTCTCCTCTTCTGGTTGCTTGGCATCTCCTCTCTTGTTGCCTTCATCTCTGCTTTTTCCCTGGACCAGACACACACACACACACACACATACACACATAAACACAGGCAACACAAGCATACACGTGTATACAATTACAGGCTTGATACAGAGACACAAACGTGTACAGGGAACACAGGTGTTTCAGGAGCTGAAGGCACCATGTCCAGCACTGTTGGAGATGGCGTCAGTAGGCACCATGTCCTGCCCTTGGAGCTCCCTGTCCACCTCCTCCCTGAGCACTTCCGTATTTTCCGAAGGCAGCCTGAAGCAGCTTCCAGCGCAGCATGTGTGGCTGTGGAGAGACGCCGATTGGTGGATGTGTAAATTCACAGAAGATCCCAAGGTCGCCGATTGGTGGATGTGTAAATTCACAGAAGATCCCAAGGTCAGCACACAGGTGCCCTGGGACACCGGACAGGACGCCCTTTCAATGATAGGCTTTCCCAGGGTAAGGGGTGGGAGTGTAAGGCACAGGCATTCTTAAACTCATTGACTAACAGGAGGCTGGGGGATGGCTTGACACACGGAAAGAAGATTCTGACAAAGATACTTAATTCATCCTGTTTCTAGTAGTATCACCTGGACTACCGCACTGAGGAAGACTTGCTTCACTTGGACACACCGAGTTCCAAAGCCCCCAGTCTCAGCAGGTCATGTGCTACATGCAGGACCCAAAGCCTGGCTCTGCAGCCAGCTTGCATGAGCCTGAGCATCCCCATTTGGAAAAGGACAGTGTCCTGGCCACGACACGGCTGTCCCTTCAGGGCCCGCCTCCAGACACCCTCCCCGCATGTGTCTCTGTCAGTTACCGCTCAGAGCAGAACTTTCCTTCCTCGGGTAATACGTCACAGGATTGTCCCACATGTCTTGACCAATGATCTGCTGGCAACACAAGCAAGGTCAGCCCAGGGCTGACCAGGCCCAAACACTCTCGTGAGCATCCAAGAACTCCAACATCAGTCATCAACTGTATGCAGGCCCAAAGCAACTCCACCTCAGCAATCCTGTTCGATCCTGGGCAGTTGTGGCCTGACAACCAGTTGAGAAATTTAAGACTCCTGATATACAGCCTGCAGCTGGGTGCTCCTCATTCAAAGTCCAAGAACCAGTGGAGTGGCGTGGAATAACGCGCCCTATACCCTGCAGAAAGACAGGGAACACAGGGGTGGATTCCGCAGGTGGATCATCCATCCCCTAACACACCTACACCTCCATGAAGCCATGTCTTGCCAGTGATGTCAAGGTAATACTCCTTAATGATCACCATGTTCCAGAAGTAGGCGTTGTCCCCAAAGGAAATGATCACCTTGCCGTTGGACCTTGGATGGCTCTGCACCTGCACCTTCTAGGACAGGGATGAGGGTAAAGGTACAAGCTTCTAGGTGCCTCAGCTTGCCTCCCAGGCAGGCATTAACAGTTTCCACAAAACCTCTGCACATTCTCACATCACATGAACATAGATAACATGATCCCCCCAACTCCCCACCAAGTCCCGTACACGCATGCCCTCATTCTCCCTCACTGACCTTCAAGTCAATCTTGTAGTTAAGAAAGTCTTTATCTTGGTCGCTGATCATGACAGAAACGTGAGCGTGGTTCATAATCTGCTTGAGGTCAAGGAGCCATGCAGGCCACATGCTGGGCCAGAAGAGCCAATAGCAACAGCCCTAGTCTTGAGTGGAAGAAGCACACTGGAATAGGAATTTCCAAGGATGCTGGGTACTTCCACTTGCCCAGCCACCACTCATATCCTCAGGCCCTGCCGTGCCATCAGACCCACTCCTGGCTCTGGGTTCCTTGTGGTGATCTGCATCTGAGGTGGTCTGCATCCCCCAAGCAGGGGTTGTTTCTGACTGCTACGCTCCTCCTCCTGACTTGTGTGTGCTGGGTAGTGTAATGTCACTGCTTATCGTGTCAGGATTTGCAGTCCCTGTTGCACACTGTGTCTTCAGGCAAGGGGGTGGTGTGCATGTGTATGTGTGAGTGTGTGTGTGTGTGTATGTGTGTGTGTGTCTTCAGCAAGAAGGCCCTCGGTCTCTGACCTGCTCCCTGTCTTCACAGCAGATGGCAGGCGTGTGTCTGAATCCATCTGGCACTCAGAGCAGATGAGAATAGCAGCCCCTTCCAGCTCCTCTTTGCTTGTGGACCACCTCGTGCCTCTGCATTGCACTAGTGACAGCAACTCCAGGGGCTCTGACTGACGGGCATGGGTCTTGGACTCCCGCTCTCTCAGCTCTTTCCTGGGATCATCCACATTTACAACAATAACTGTCTCTGGTGGCTGCTCTGGTGTACTGTCTCTCGTCATTCCTGACCTAGAGGCCTCAGGTGCTGATCCTCCTCAGATGCAGGCCTGAGGGAGACACCCAAAGTCATGGCTGTGACACTTACAGCTGTGGCCCTAAGGGACTCTTCTCAGCTGTGCCTTTGGAGCCTGCCTCTGCCTCGGACCACACTTCATTCAGGGGTCTCCCACGCCTCCCCTGTTCCCTTGCCCTGTGGCCTCACCTGTTTTAGCAGGATCTTCAGCACAATCATCTTGAAGGTGCCTTTGCCATTCTTTAATTTGGCTATAAAGCTCACAACTTTTAGCGGCACAGTAACGCAGTTTTTCTAACGTGCACTGTTAGAGTTTGATGAACTCTTGTTGAGTTTCTTGGTTTCAGTTAGAAAGCCCTGCATTACTCTTAGGGCTCTAGAAGCTTCTGAAACAAAGGAAAGACTACAAGTATTCCAGACTAATTGGATGATGATATAGATTTCTAAATACTTAACAGATTCTGCTTCCCCGCCACCTAAAAATTTGCCCCCAACTCCTGAAGAGCTTCATGATTTTATTGCGGGAATCTGGTAGAATTGAGATTTCTCAGTGCTTCGTAATTTCATCAGTAAGCTTTTCTGAGGTGAAAAACACATTGGAGTTAGTTTTTAAGTTAGCCCTAGACATAGCAATCAGGGAAAAAGGAAATTAAAGGAATACAGATTGGGAGAAAAAAAAAAATACTGTTAGAAGATGCCATGACCCTCTACACAGAGAACAATAAGGATGTCAGCAGAAAATTACTTGAGCTAGTCAATGAATTGAGTATAGCTGCAGGAGACAAAATTAATACTCAGGAATCCCTTGAGTCCCTTTCATTCTGATACACTAGCAATGAAAAGCAAGAAAGAGAACTTAAGGAAAGTATCTCATTCACCATCCAGGGAAGAGAATCAAATATTTAGGAATACAGTCACTTGAAGAAAGCAAGGACCTGGTACAGAAAACCATAAAACCATGGTGAAAGACATCAAAGATCACACAAATAGAAGAAGACGTGTACCATGTTCTTGGATCAGAAGAATCAGTATAGTGACCACGAGTGTGCAACTCAAGGCAATCGATCAGTACGTTCATTCACATTGATATTCTCATATTCAACTGTGAAATCCCTATCAAAACACCAACGGTGTGTTTCACTGACCTAGAACAAATAATTTCACAATCTGTGTGGAAACACAAAAGACCTCCAAAGAGGAAATCACTCTTGAGAAACAATGGAAACGGAGGAATCAGACTTCCTGACTTCAGACTATACTACAAAGCTACTCATCAAGAGTATAAGGTCCTGGGCCAAAGACAGATATACAGACCCATGGAACAAAATAGGGAGTCCAGAGACGAAGCCACACACCCACGGCCTCCTTGTCTTTGACAGAGGAGGCATCAATATGCAACGGAGCAAAGACAACCTCTTGAACAAGCGGGTCTGGGAAAACAGTCAACCACATTAAAAGAATGAAATGTTTGCTAATGGCACACACACAAACAAATGCAAAATGGATTAAAGACCTAAGTGGAAGACCGGAAACTATCATGTTCTTAGAGAAAAACACAGGCAGAACACTCTCTGACAGAAATCACAGCAAGATCTTCTCCTCAGTGACCCACCTCCCAGAGTAATGGAAATAAACACAGAAGGAAACAACAGTGACCAATTTAAATGTCTAAGCTTCTGCACAGTGAAGCAAACTATAAGCAAGGTGAAAAGACAGCCTTCAGAACTGGAGCAAATTACAACAAAGCACACAGCTGCCCAAGAGTTAATCTCCCACATATACAAGCAGCTCATGCAACTCAATACCAGAAAAATAAACAACCCGACCAAAAAGTGGGCAAAAGAACTAAATAGACATTTCTCTAGAGAACATATACTGATGGCTAACGAACACAGGACACATGCTCAACATCACTCATTATCAGAGTGATGAGAGTCAATACCGCAATGAGATGTCATCTCACACTGGTCCCAAGGACCATCACCCAAAGTCTCAAGCATGAAACCCTGGAGAGGGAGTGAAAAGGTAACCAACTTACACTGTTGCTAGGAATGAAAACTGGTATAGCCACAATAAACCATATGATTTCTTCAAAACCTGGAAATGGAACTGTCCTATGACCAGCAATCACCCAAGCATACACCCCAAGGAAAGCAAAACTGAAAGAGACACATGTACGCCGCTATTCATCCCACGATTGCTGGGGTCCAGCACAGGCAGGATCCAGGCAAACCCTCAGGAGAAACGGCGAATGATTTAGAGAGAGATAAGGAAAGAATGTTGTAGATAAGAAAATAGAGGGGAGAAAGAGGCTGTTATTCCTTGGCCAGGCAAGAGGGAGCGTCTGTGTTCCAAGGGATCAGCCTGAAAAAGAGAGGGAGGGAGAGGGAGAGAGAAAGAAAGAAAGAGGAAAAAAATAAAAATGTGGGATGACCAAGCTTCTTCAGTGAGCAAGGCCCATTATTTTACTTTCAAAGGGACTTTTATACCTTCAGTTGTACGTAGAGGGAAGTGAAAGATGCAAAGTCATAGAGTCAGGCCAAACATTACATCTGTTTTGTCTCTGTCAAAACCACGATTTTTTTTTCTGCATACCTTTCCGAGAAACAATACTGTGTACGTTATCTTCTGGCCTTGGAGGCCTGTGAACATTTTATGACCCTCTTTAGATAAAGGCTCTTCAACCAGAAAACTTATTTTCCCTTGAAATGTGTTTTCTTTCTATTTCTAATCTATGTCCGCCTCAGAAAGTATTAAACAAGTTACATTTCTCACAGAGGAAAGGTGCAGTGAGTTACAAGAAAGAAAGAACCAATTAGCTCAAAGGTCTGATGTGGTTAATTTCAAGGCTACACTTCTTCTTACATTACAACTATGTTAACGAATGCACTCTCAGGTGTCCGATGGATAAGAGATATGGGAACTCAGCGACAAGCTTCGGCCCAATAATGAAATCCTACGCCAGCACTACTCTAATAACTTTTAATTCTTTGGAAGGCTCTATGTTTCAGGCTTCCCATGCTTCTCACAGTTGGGAGGCTGTGAACAATCCTATGCATAGCTGCAAGAGTCTGGATAAACCTGTCAAGCAAGCTAGAATGCTAACAGTGGGGGTTTGATTTGAAATATTCCTCTCATGTCCAGGAGACTTATTAGCTAGATAGAGCCCTAAGCTGATTTACTCCAGAGAAAGGTGGTTGTGGATAGCCCCCTGTATGTCAGGAGAGTTGGTGAAAGGCACAAAATAGTGAGACAGACAGATTCTGGTTTGGGGGTAGATGCTCGAGCAGGTCTAGGGAGACCCTCGAGTCCTGAAGCCTTGCTTTAACAGTTCATTCCCCCATGACCTTGTCATGGGTGGGATCTCCCGTGCTGGCTCCCGGCGCACGACTGTTTACGATAGCTAGGGCATGGAAGCAATCTAGATATCCACTGCAGGTGAATGGATAAGAAAGTGGTGGTATATATACATGGTGGACTATTACTCAGCTGTGGAAAGGAATGCATTTGAGTCAATTCTAGAGAGGTGGGTGAAACAGGAGCCTCCTCTACAGAATGAAGTAAAGTCAAAAAGAGGAATACAGGTCCTGGGTAGGAATGCATATGTATGAAATTTGGAGAGATGGTCCTGATGATCCAACATGCAGGGCAGCAAAGGAGACAGACATGGAAAGAACAGACTGTGGAGAGGGCAATGGTGGGGTGATTTGAGCGAAGAGCACTGAAACATATACGTTACCATACATAAACAGATGACTGGTGCAAGTTCAGTGCATGAGGCAGGGCACCCAAAACCAGTGCTCTGGGACAACAAAGAGCAATAGTCTGGGGAGTGAGGTGGGAGGAAGGTTCTGGATGCAGGAACACATGTGTACTGGTGACCTACTCTTGTCGATGTAAGGCAAAAACTAACCCAATATGTAAATTTAATGTCTTCCCATTAAAATAATTTGAAAAAAATGAAAAGATTGCTTTCTGAAATTTCAGTGTTGGGAGCACAATGGTCCAGCCTCTCTTCTGATCCTATGTAACAATGTCTGGTTTGAATGAGGGTAGTGGAGCCATCCCATGTTGAAAGTCAGGAAGGGCAGTGGGAGGAGATACCCCTCATCCAAGGTAAGGAGCAGCGGCTGAGCTTCGCGGCAACAGCCGTGAAGAGATACCTCACGTCCAAGGTAAGAGAAACCCAAGTAAGACGGTAGGTGTTGCAAGAAGGCATCAGAGGGCAGACACACTAAAACCATACTCACAGAAAACTAGTCATTTTAATCACACTAGGACCACAGCCTCTTCAAACTCAATGAAACCAAGCCATGCCCACGGGGCAACCCAAGGCGGGCGGGTCATGGTGGAGAGGTCGGACAGAATGTGGTCCACTGGAGAAGGGAATGGCAAACCACTTCAGTATTCTTGCCTTGAGAACCCCATGAACAGTATGAAAAGGCAAATGGTAGGATACTGAAAGAGGTACTCCCCAGGCCAGTAGGTGCCCAATATGCTACTGGAGGTCAGTGGAGAAATAACTCTAGCAAGAATGAAGGGACGGAGCCAAAGCGAAAACAATACCCAGCAAAAGGAAAAAAAGGAGAATTACACACCAGAACATTCGGCACACCTAAACCACACAACTAACAGCCAAAAGCCAACAGAAAACAACCAAATTACACGCCAGAGCAGCATTCTGCATGACTCAGCCCCGCCAACTAGCAGCCCCAAGAAAAGGGAGAAAAGCCGCTTGACATACCAAAGCAATATAATAGCACACAAGCAGCCCCAATGCAACGGGAAAAAAAAAAATGCTGAATTAAACATCAAAACAACATTCAACCCTACTAATAGCTTCAAATGGAGGGAAAAAAGCCACTTTATACACAAAAGCATCATTCCGCACAACCAGCAGCCCAAAAGACGAATTACACACCAGAACAACATTCTTCATGATTAAGCCACCCCAAATAGCAGCCCCAAGCCCATGGAGAAAACCAGAGGTACACACCAGACCAACATTCTACGCGACTCAGCCCCCGCAACTAGCAGCCGCAAACAAAGGGATAAAAGCCGCTTTACACACCAAAGCAATAGAACGGAGCACAAGCAGCCCAAAGGCAACAGGGAAAAATAATTTAAAAAGCCGAATTATACACCAAAGCAACATTCAGCCCGACTAGCAACCCCAAGTGGAGGGAGAAAAGCCGCGTTACCCAGCAAAGGAACACTCCGCACAACTAGCAGCCCCAAGCCCACAGAGAAAAGCCGAATTACTCATCAGAGCAACATTCTGCACTATTAAGCCCTCGCAACCTGCAGTCCCAAGCAAAGAGAGAACAGCCTTACACACCAAAGCAATAGTACAACGCACTAGCAGCCCCAAAGCAACGGAAAAGAAATAAAACTGAATTAAACACCAAAACAAAATTCAGCCGGACTAGAACACGCAAGTGGAGGGAGAAAACCCGTGTTACCCATCAAACCAGCATCCCACACAACTGGCAGCCCCAAGCCAATGGAAAAAAGCCGAATTACGCACCAGAGCTACATATTTCACGTCTAAGCCCCCGCAACTATCAGCCACAAGCCAACAAATTACACACCAGAGCAACATTCTCCCTGACTCAGCCCCGCAACTAGCCGCCCCAAGCCAACGGAAAAAAAAAAAAACAAACACCCGAATTACAAACTAGAGCAACATTCTGGACCACTCAGCCCCAAGCCAAAGGAGAAAAGCCCCTTTACACACAAAAGGAATAGCACGGTGCACAAGCAGCCCCAATGGATCGGGAAAAAATGTAAAAAGCGGAATTACACAGCAAAGCAACATTCAGCCCGACTAGCAACCCCAACTGGAGGGCGTAAAGACGCGTTACCCCCCAAAGCAGCATTCCACACAACTAGCAGCCCCAAGCCAATTGGAAAAGGTGAATTACACACCACAGGAATATCCTGCGCGATTAAGCCCCCGCCACCTGCAGCCCCAAGCCAAAGGAGAAAAGCCTGTTTACACACCAAAGCAACTGTCCAGAGCACTAGCAGCCCCAAGGCAACAGGACAAAAAAAAAAAAAAAAAAAAAGAAGAAGAAGAAGAAAGAATTAAACACCACAACAACATTCAGCCAGACTAGAACATCCAAGTGGAGGGAGATAGGCCTTGTTACCCACCAAACCAGCATCCCACACCACTACCAGCCCCAAGCCAAGGAACAAAAGCCGGTTTACACACCAAAACAATACTCCGGTGCACTAGCAGCCCCAAGCCAATGGAAATAAAGCCAAATTACACACCACAGCAACATTCTGCACAACTAAGGCCCCACAACTAGCAGCCCCAAGCCAACGGATAAAAGCTGAATTACACACCACAACAACATTCTGCAGGACCAAGCCCCCACAACTAGCAGCCCCAAGACAAAGAAAAAAACCCAAATTACACACCAGAGCAACATTCTGGACGACTAAGCCCCCGCAACTAGCAGCCTCAAGACAAGGGAGAAAAGCCGGTTTACACACCAAAGCAATAGTACGCGCACTAGCAGCCCCAAGCAAATGGGAAAAAAAGCCAAGTTACACACCACAGCAACATGCTGCACAACTAAGCCCCAGCAACTAGCAGCCCCAAGTGGAGGGAGAAAAGCTGGTTTACACACCAAAGCTATTGTCTGGCGCTCCAGCAGCCCAAGTCATCGGAAACAAACAAACAAACAAAAAGCCTATTTACCCACCAGACCAACATTCAGCCCCACTAGCACCCACAAATGGAGGAAGAAAAGCCACGTTACCCACCAAAGCAGCACTCAGCACAAATAGCAGCCCCAAGCCAATGGAAAAAAGGCAAATTACACACCAGAGCAACATTCTGCACGACTAAGCCCCACAACTAGCAGCCCCAAGTCATAGGAGAAAAACCGTTTTACACACAAAAGCAATAATATGCCCCACTAGCGACTCCAATGCCAAAGGTTAAAAAAAAAAAATACGAATTACACACCAGAGCAACATTCAGCCTGACTTAGCAGCTCCTTGAGGAGAGAGAAAAGCCGCGATACCCACCAGAGCATCATTCCGCACAACTAGAAGCCCCAAACCAACGGAAAAAGCCAACTTACACACCAGAGCAACATTCTCCACGACCAAGCCCCCACAACTAGCAGCCCCAAGCCAACAGAAAAAAAATGAATTACACACCAGAGGAATATTCTGCACAACTAAGCCCCGCAAGTAGCAACCCCAAGTCAAGGGAGAAATGCCCGTCTACATGCCAGAACAATAGTTCTGCACACTAGCAGCCCCAAAGCAAGCGAAAGAGAAAAACAACTGAATTACACACCAGAGCAACATTCAGCCTGACTAGCAGCTTCTTGTGGAGGGAGACAAGACGTGATACCCACCAGAGCATCATTCCACACAACTAGAAGCCCAAAACCAACGGAAAAAAGCCAAATTACACACCAGAGCATCATTTTGCACATCTAAGCCCCCACAACGAGCAGCTCCAAGCCAACGGAAAAAAACCTGAATTACACACCAGAGCAACATTCTGCAGGACTAAACCCCCCTAACTGGCAACCCCAGGTCAAGGGAGAAAAGCCGAATTACACACCAGAGCAACATTATGCACGACTAAGCCACCGCAACTAGCAACCCCAAGTCAAGGGAGAAAAGCCAGTTTACATGCCGAGACAACTGTTCTGCACAGTAGCAGCCCCAAGGCAACGGGGGGAAAAAAAAAAGCCAAATTACTCACCAGAGCAACCTTCAGCCCTTCTAGCAGCTCCTTGTGGGAGGAAGAAAAAAAGTGATACCCACCAGAGCATCATTCCGCACAACTAGCAGCCCCAAACCAACAGAAAAAAGCCATATTACACACCAGAGCAACATTCTGCACGACTAAGCCCCTGCAAATAGCAGCCCCAAGCCAACGGAAAGAAACCCGAATTACACACCAGAGCAACATTCTGACGACTAAGCCCCCCCAACTGGCAGCCCCAAGCCAATGGAAAACAGCCGAATTTCATACCAGAGCAACATTCTGTACGACTAAGCCCCCGCAACAAGCAGCCCCAAGCCAACGGAAAAAAGAAGCCGGTTTACATGCCATAGCAGTAGTAAAGCGCACCAGCAGCCCCAAGGAAACGGGGGTGGGAGAGTCGAAATAAACAGCAAAACAACCTTCAGCCCTACTAGCAGCCCCAAGCGGAGGGAGAAAAGCCGCGTTACACAACAAAGCAGCATTCCACACAACTAGCAGCCCCAAACCTACGGAAACAATCCAAATTACACACCACAGCAACATTCTACGTGACTAAGGCCCCGCAACTAGCAGCCCCAAGCCAACGGAACAAAGCCGAATTACACACTAGAGCAACATTCTACACGACCAAGCCCTTGCAACAAGCAGCCCCAAGCCAACAGAGAAAAGCTGACTTTCACACCAGAGCAACATGCTGCATGACTAAGCCCTCACAACTAGCAACTGTAAGCCAATGGAAAAAAGCCGAATTTCACACCAGAGTAACATTCTGCATGACTAAACCCCGCAACAAGCCGCCCCAAGCCAATGGAAAAAAAAAAAAAAAAGCCAGTTTACATGCCACAGCAGTAGTAAGGCGCACTAGCAGCCCCAAGGAAACGGAGTCGGTGGGCGGGGGGGAGGCGTTGGCGGAAAAGTCGAAATAGCAAAACAACCTTCAGCCCGACTAGCAGCCCCAAACCTACGGAAAAAATCCAAATTACACACCACAGCAACATTCTGCATGACTAAGGCCCTGCAACTAACAGCCCCAAGCCAATGGAAAAGAAGCCGAATTACACACCAGAGCAAAACAACATTCGGCCGGACTAGCAACCCCAAGTGGAGGAGGAAAAGACGTCTTACCCACCAAAGTAGCATTCCGCACAACTAGCAGCCCCAAGCCAAGGGAGAAAAGCCAGTTTACACAGCAAAGAAATAGTCTGGCGCACTGGCAGCCCCAAGGCAACGGAAAGAAAAAAAAAAAATTCGAATTACACACCAAAACAACATTCAGCCCAACTAGCACCCCCAAGTGGAGGAAGAAAAGTCGCGTTACCCGCCAAAACAGCATTCCACACAACTAGCAGCCCCAAGCCAACGGAAAAAAACCCGAATTACACATCAGAGCAACATTCTGCACGACTAAGCCTCCGCAACTAGCAGCCCCAAGCCAAAGGAGAAACACAAGTTTACACACCAAAGTAATAGCCCAGCGCACTAGCAGCCCCAAGGCAACGGGAAGAAAAAAACAAAAAGTCTAGTTACACACCTAAGCAACATTCAGCCAACTAGCAGCCCCACTCCAGTACTCTTGCCTGGAAAATCCCATGGACAGAGGAGTCTGGTAGGCTGTGGTCCATGGGGTCGGGAAGAGTCGGACACGACTGAGTGACTTCCCTTTCACTTTTCACTTTCATGCTTTGGAGAAAGAAATGGCAACCCACTCCAGTGTTCTTACCTGGAGAATCCCAGGGACAGGGGAGCCTGGTGGGCTGCCCCAAACCAATGGGAAAAAAGAAAGAAAAAAAAACGAATTACACACCGAATGCAACCAACATTCCGCCCTAGTAGCCATAAGCTTGTGGAGAAAAGTCCAGCCTTATATACCAAAGAAAAGTTACAATGGAAAAACAGCTTTCTCAGTCCCAGGGTAGGAGTATATGTCCAGTATATCCTCCCACAGCCAACATCCAGACATTTCAAACCCCCTTCTTTGCCCCACCCCCACTCCCACCCTCCCTCCTGTCCCCCAGCTCTCCATTCAGACAAAAGAACCCTCGAACTTCACCGGCTTTCCATTGCTACTTCAGGCACTGATTCTCCAAGGAATAAAAATTAAAGATACTTTTCAAGAAATAAACTAATAAGACTTTTAAGGGTAATGTACACACACACACGTATATACATACACTCAGCTACTAGCTCTTATGGGGAAAAGCCTGACAGGAAAATTCAGTCTGAGTTACCATTTTTCTCCAGTAAAATACTGATGCTATACCTATAAACATGTTCTTGTAAGGTGTAAATCCGGTTTTCCATCTTAAAATGCCTTTCTTTTGTTACCTTTCTTTTGTCTCGTTCTTCCGAACACGCAACACCAAACCTCCTCAGTCGACCACTAGCTAAACTAATGTTAAACGCAGCCCTGCCTCTTCCATCAAGAGCATAAGGAACCGGATGTATGGCGTGAGGAGACAAGCGTAAGGGACCTTTATGTATCGCGAGATGAACCGCAGAGACAGTACGGCGGGAAGAAAATACAGAGGCAGAGGAGGGGTAAATGGAGACCTTTGAGGGACAGTCTAAAAAAAATAAAAATAAAAAGAGCCAAATATTCTACTAGATTTACCAATCGTGTTAACTTAATCACTATAAAATACAGAAGAGAACTTTTACCATTACCTGTTTTTCATAATTTATTGCCGTCTCAAACGTCACCAATATCATCACTCTTGCATGGCATATTGTTTAATTGTGTGTGATTTTCCTTTTCCGTAATACAAAAGAAAAGTAAAAATAAGAAAAAATAATGAAAATATTTAAAATATTTAGGAGTTGAAAGCCTTAGTGTCTTTGCAGTAAACATATTTGGAACTTTGTCATTAAGCAAATACAGGTAATGTTTTACACTAAAAATCCCAAAAGTAACAAAATGAGGAGATCCACTACGGACAATTTCTGCAATTTCTGTCACCTCAGTTTCTGTATAATAAACACAATTTTCAGCTAATACATGTCTATACCTGAAAAAACTCTGCTGACAGACTATTTTTCCCTAATATAAAATTCTTCCTTCTAGGAGTTAACATGAAAAATCATATCTAACAGAAGAAAATGGACTTAATGAAGGACAGGACTAACACTTATTTTCCAAGGGTTTCTCTAGAATTTATCTATGTAGTTTATATAGCCATTTAATATATATACATAAATATTTATACATGTATATATATATTTATGCTTATGTAAGATTTCATATATACATATATATGTAAGTATATTAAATTTTACTATTCTTAAAAAGCAATACTATAGCTCCTTTTTCAGCGCTTATGTCTTATTTTAATACTGATGTCTACTAATCTTTATATTTCCCCAATCACAGAAATACTTAGAATTTCTTAGTAAGCTGTTATAAATAAGTAATACAGTGTGACTGGTTCTTCTAAAGTAGTGATTGATCTTTTTAATAATCTTCTTTAGTTGAATCCCTGGAGAAGGAAATGACAACCCATTTTGGTATTCTTGCCTGGAGAAGCCCATGGATAGAAGAGCACTGGGGCACTGGCAAGCTCCAATCCATGCAGTCTCAAAGAATGGGACAGAACTGAGCAAACATACTGTAGGTAAATGGGGCTTCTTTGATGACTCAGTGGAAAAGAATCTTCCTCCAGTACAGAAGACCTGAGTTTGATCCCTGGCTCAGAACAATCCCCTGGAGAAGGAAATGGCCACCCTCTCCAGTATTTTTGCCCAGAGAGTTTCACGGACAAGGAGCCTGGCAGGTTATAGGCCATGGAGTCGCAAAGAGCCAGAGACAACTAAGCAGTCAAGAACACGTAGGTAACAACTCAGTAGTGAAATCAGGCACCAAGGGTAAACACACCTTAATATATTTATATAAGATATAGTTTAGAAAATAATTTTTAGAGTAATGCTTACCAGTCTATTAGTATTAATGTCTTACTACAGAACCATTCTAATAGTATATGTCTATATTACTACATTCTTACTTGAAAGTTTTCCTATGGCTCTATTAGTATTAGTGATTACCTTTTTTCATTTCAACAGGTAAAATGGGCCCTTTGTTTTAATTTAATATCTCTTTTGGAAAGTAAATGTCATTGCTTAATTTTACTGATATTGCAGTAACTAATGTCACAAAACTTAAAACATGTAAGCAATTACAGTCAACTAATAATCAGATGATAATTAGTTCAAATAAAGAATTATGACATTAACCAATGAGAGTACACATTGGAAAAGCATTCCTGGAAATAAAGCATTATGATAGCTGCCATAAAAGGCATAAGAACATGCTCCAATGATTTAAAAAATGATTAATACACATGATTGTTATTTGTCACTTTCTGTATACTTATCAGAATAAATCAGCCATTTATTGTGATACAAAGATGTACACTGCAGTGCAGACACAGTGTCCCCTGCCCTGGGAATGCCTGGGTAGGAACTGGCGGCCAGGAGTGGAGCAGCTCAAAGGGGCCGGAGGCCAGTGGTGGGTAAGGGTTGCAGCTGGAGCCAGAGCCAAGATAGAGAAGCTACTGAGTCCTTCATGATGAAATATTGGGAAACGCCTCTTTCTCTGCTTTGTGTAGTTGATAGTTTGGATAGTGAAGCGATGGCTGAATGTCAAAACCTTTCGGCAGGACCTTGCAAGGGGAATCAGACTCTGTCTGGGGAATTTGTACTGTCTCAAAGTTGGATGCTTGAATTCAACAAAAGAGGGAGGAGCAGCATCAAAAAGGGGCAGGCAGTAACCTGGCTCAGAGAGAAGACCAGAGCACAGAGAGGAAGCAGGAAAGTGAGCCACATGTTGTTGGGAGAACTTTTCACTGCTGCACTTGTGATGATGGAGTTTTCTGATTCAGTCTCCTCTTGTTTTATGAACTTTTTAATCCTGTGTTTCAGTCAGTAGTGGCCCATATTATTGGTAATCCATCTCTACATGGAAATTTTTGGTCATGGCTGAAGTTCTTCTTCAGGGCAATTATCTGATCGCTCTCTGTGCTCCCCCTCTTCATTCTTAGCAATCTTGTCAACATAATTTGGTTCCAGGATTTAGCTGACCTGGCATTTGAGGTGTCAAGGAGGGAACCTCACCCATTCTCTAACAGCAGAATTACTGCTGATGTGCTCTTTAGCCTTTCACTGTAATCGCTCTTCCTCCTCCAGGATATGTTTGTCAGCCTTTTTACCCTTCATTTTGGCCAGTTGCTTAGTCTCCTGCA
The DNA here is from genome assembly GCF_023091745.1 of Budorcas taxicolor. NCBI lineage: Eukaryota > Metazoa > Chordata > Mammalia > Artiodactyla > Bovidae > Budorcas > Budorcas taxicolor. The sequence goes on from NC_068936.1 coordinate 9,672,274, forward strand.
TACATCTCTTCTCTGTTCACTTCTGTACCCATTATATTGCTTTGAAAATTGTTGGTTCAGTAAAGGAATTGGAATGCACCAGCGATATCAGCATAGAAAGAAACTGGCCTTACTACTTTGGATTTGGTTTACCCCTGGGTTTCCAATGTAAGATGGCAATGCGCTCTCCTGCATTGTGGCTGCCTCTTCTCTATCCTTTTTCCTTTATTCATTATCAGTGCCAGTAAAACAAAGACACCTGGCAAAGCACATCTTTTCAATTGAATGTCTTCTTCTTGGTGGTTTTCTTAAACAGCAGAGTTTTCCATTAGATGCTCTACCTGTGGGCTCTCCTGAGTAGCTTTATTTCTGCAAAGAAGTTCCCTCACCACACCCATCTAACGCCAGACTGAAACTGCTGCCAGCCACTAAGTTATCTGCCATCTGGAGGGGGTGGATGGGAACAGAAAGACTTCATGGGAACTCTTTTCCTCGTTCACCACTTCCCCCTCGACCCGCTGCCCCCAAAGAAAGTGGAGCATACCCTTTGAGGGCTCTGCCCATGTTTCCCTTATCTCTGAAGAATCTGAGGAATCCAGATTTTTATGTTAGGTGCATGTAAGGCAGAATCTTCCTGACACCACCATGGACTTTAAACACTTGAGAGTCTGAAAGGACCACTGATTTTTCTCAACCCTTTTCTAGTATTTGCCAGCCCCAGACCAGCACTGATCTGAATCCTCTTTCTCCCTGTGTCATTCCCCACTCCCACTTCCCCTTCCTCTTCCTACATTTCACCACTCTTGGATGAATAGATATTTGTGATGCTAGCTGTTTTATTTTGTTATTGCTGTTTTCCTGTGAATCACATACATAAGCATACATATTGCCAACAAATTTTGAAAACTCAGCATTGGCCACAGGATTGAAAAAGGTCAGTTTTCATTCCAATCCAAAGAAAGGCCCACTAGTAAAGTAATGCTCAAAATTCTCCAAGCCAGGCTTCAATAGTACATGAACCATGAATTTACAGATGTTCAAGCTGGATTTAGAAAAGGCAGTAGAACCAACCACAGGTCTAATTGCCAAAATCTGTTGGATCATAGAAAAAGCAAGCGAGTTCCAGAAAAACACCTATTTTTGCTTTATTGACTATGCCAAAGCCTTGAACAGTGTGGATGACAACAAACTCTGGAAAATTCTAAAAGAGATGGGAATGCCAGACCACCTGACCTGCCTCTGGAGAAATCTGTATGCAGGTCAGGAAGCAGCACTTAGAACTGGACATGGGACAACAGACTGGTTCCAAACAGAGAAAGGAGCACATCAAGGCTGTATATTGTCCCCATGCTTATTTAAATTATATGCAGAATACATCATGAGAAACTCTGGACTGGATGAAGCACAAGCTGGAATCAAGGAGATTAGCAGGGAGAAATACCAACCACCACAGGTAAAGAGATGACACCATCCTTATGGAAGAAAGTGAAAATGAACTAAAGAGCTTCTTGATGAAAGTGAAAGAGGAGAGTGAAAAAGTTGGCTTAAAACTCAATAATTAGAAAACTAAGATCATGGCATCTGGTCCCATCATTTCATGGCAAATAGATGAGGAAACAGTGGAAACAGCAACAGACTTTATTTTGGGGAGCTCCAAAACAAATGCAGATGGTGACTGCAACCATGAAGTTAAAAGGCACTTGCATCTTGGAAGAAAAGTTATGGCCAACCTAGACAGAATATTAAAAACCAGAGACATTAAAGGTCTGTCTAGTCAAGTTATGTTTTTGTTTTTGTTTTTTCAGTGCTCATGTATGGATGTGAGGCTTGAACTACAAAGAAAGCTGAGCCCTGAAGATTTTGATGCTTTTGAACTGTGGTGTTGGAGAATACTCTTGAGAGTCCCTTGGACTGCAAGGAGATCCAACCAGTCCATCCTGAAGGAAGTCAGTCCTGAATATTCATTGGAAGGACTGATGTTGAAGCTGAAACTCCAATACTTTGGCCACCTGATGCGAGGAGCTGACTCACTGAAAAAGACCCTAATGCTGGGAATGATTGAAGGCAGGAGAAGAAGGGGATGACAGAGAATGAGATGGTTGGATGGTATCACCGTTTCAGTGGACATGAGACTAAGTAAACTCCAGGAGTTGGTGATGGACAGAAAAGCCTGGCGTGCTGGAGACCATGGGGTCGCAGACTCAGACATGACTGAGCAACTAAACAGCAAAAAATCTGGGATCAGACCCAGGTCTCCCACATTGCAGGCAGATTCATTACAAGCTGAGCCACAAGCAAAGCCCAAGAATACTGGAGTGGGTAGCATATCCCTTCTGCAGTGGATCTTTCCCACCCAGGAATCGAACTGGAGTGTCCTGTATTGCAGGCTGATTCTTACCAACTGAGCTGTGAGGGAAGCACCACCCCCCCCCCCTTTTTTTAAATAAGTCAAAAGCATGAAACTTTTTCCAAAATTATATTTTTGGGATATTTTGCATAAAGTAAATCACCATTGTATATTCATTAACAATATGCATAAAAAGGAATTGGGAACACATGATAAAGCACAAACAATTATACTGTACATTAATAATAGAAATAAATGAAAAAAATAATTGTAAGAAATCTTTAGTACACTATTATAATAGTAATTTGGAAAATGAAATGGCAAGTCATTTAAAAGAAGGTGCTTACCAATAATTATTCAAGATGAAGTAGAAACTACAAACATACTTGATAATGAATTCTAGGGATTGTCTGAAAATTTTGCTGCAAAGCCGCTATCTCGATGGTAAATCTAAATATATAAATAAATGCTATTTTCATATTATTGATGCTTTCATAAAACTCAGATAACGAAAGTTGTCTGACAATGCTGTTTACAGATATAGCCTTTGACGAATGCTAATGAATTAGGAACAGGCAATAATCCCTAAAAGTAATAAACGCTACACACCAACCAGCCAAAAAAAAAAAAAAAAAGAAGATACTAATAAATACTTATGTTTCACTAGCAACTTTATCGAGAAGGCAATGGCATCCCACTCCAGTACTCTTGCCTGGAAACTCCCATGGACGGAGAAGCCTGGTGGGCTGCAGTCCATGGGGTCGCTGGGAGTCCGACACGACTGAGCAACTTCCCTTTCACTTTTCACTTTCATGCATTGGAGAAGGAAATGGCAACCCACTCCAATGTTCTTGCCTGGAGAATCCCAGCGATGGCAGAGCCCAATGGGCTGCCATCTATGGGGTAGCACAGAGTCGGACAGGACTGAAGCGACTTAGCAGCAGCAACAGCAGCAGCAACTTTATATAGTGTTTCATCTACTTATGAATTTAATTGTTTCATTTCATTATTGCCACAATTTCACAGTTACATTAAGTGACTTATTCTCATCCTTATTATAAAGAATAAAAATAGTTTTTCTTGTCCATTACTTAACTACTGACTTTGACCAGACTTTAGTCAAGTTTTTCTCCTCACAGTGCCCTAAATTTTGACCTGTGCTCAACTTTTGGCAAGCAGTTCCATACTAAGGTCAGAACATCCTCCCTAGCAGCTTATACTGAGAATAAGCTGGCAGAAAGAGATATTTCCTATTAGAAAGACCATATTTTACTCCCTGCTCACCCATTTGCTTGTGCCCTTCTAAGCTTCTTACTAGTTTCTCCTATTGCTCATTCCATATCTTTAAAAAAAACTTACTTTAAGAGTTCCTTTTGATTTTAAAATATTTGCAGATTCTGAGATGGAAATGTTCTTCTATTGAATTCTTTTTTCCCCCCACAATTACCTATGTTTAAATTTTAGTACTATTTTTCATCATGTGATATTTTTGTACCAATTTTGATATCTGTTAAATACTGCATTTAAGAAGTTTTGTGTTGATTACTGATTTTTTTTTTTGATCCAACAATAACATTTTGCACAGGAGGGAATACCACCCCCTAAAGCAAGCCTGCTGTTGCCGCTGCTAAGTCACTTCAGTCGTGTCTGACTCTGTGCAACATCATAGACAGCAGCCCACCAGGCTCCTCCGTCCCTGGGATTCTGCAGGCAAGAACACTAGAATGGGCTGCCATTTCCTTCTCCTCAATTCTCTTTTTAAATAAACTCCTTACTGATGTCTGTTTGTTTTCCAGTTTTCAAGTGCTATGACACAAATGAGTTTTGACATCCTTTATCCTCCTAATAATAGTGAGAAAAAATAGGGGTTCTAACCCAGGATACCTATCTCTCAATTCAAAGGATATAAACATTATTCTTGAGTACAACTACTTCACCCTATTTGGGCAGACAGGACTATGAGATAGATAGTTCTTTATAGGTTGTTCCTGTTTCCTGGAACTTGGGCCTGAGCAGATGACATCAGGAGAGATGGTCAGCTTCTACCCAAGATATCAGAACAAGACCCTCAATCTGAGAAATTCCCTGTCTTTTTATCCTTGCCATTTTAATTGTCTTTCTTTGCTGATTTTTCATCTCTATCCACTCCACCACCACTTTTGCTGTTCTTAAAACTTTTCCCATTACAACAGTAGCTGTCAATTGCAAGCTTTACATTATATTAGCTGTTTTAAAACTAATTTTTATCAAAGTATATTTGATAACAATGTTATGTTAACTTCAGGTGTACAGCAATATGAATCATTTACACATATACATCTATCTGCTCTTCTTCAGATCATTTTCCCATAGCCATGACAGGATATTGAACAGAGCTCCTTGTGATATACACTAGTAAGTCATTATGAGTTATATACATATAGTAGTGTTTATATGTCAGCCCAGTCTCTTAATTTATCCCTTTTCCTTTCTTTCCCTCTTGATATGTTACCTCTTTATCTACCTCTGCACATGAACCATTTCTTCTGTAAGAATTCCTCTGTCCCTCCAATGTACTTGACTCCTTCATTTGATTTTTCTATCCACTTTCCTTCGGAAAACCACAGTTTCTCGAAATTCCTATGCTGAATAAAGGGCATCATTTGTCTTGAAAGTTAGTATGGTGTAGATTTAGATTTCTTCTGTGGATTTCAAAAGGAACGTGTATGAACCTCAATAATTTTTAGAATGAGTAATGTATACTTCCACTGTAACATAATCAAAAGGTGTTTCAGGGATCTTGCTGTTTTTGATTATACTACTTTGCCACAAAGCACATGTTCCTTGTCTTGTGTGAATATAGTATACTGAGATGGTCCTAAATATTTATTGTAAACTTTACTTGGAACTTTTTATTGTCTTGCAATTAAAAACCTGGGAACTTTCATCCTCCAAAATGGATAGCATACTACTTCCATCAAAACAGGTCATATGAACTCTAAAATATGAATCCTTTGGAGAACCATTTTAATGAACCCTAGGTAACTCCTAATGAGAAATATTTATGACAACCATGTGTACGTTTCACTTTAAGCTCACTTGTTGGTTTTATATTACTTTTTGACCTTAAGTAATTGTCCTTTTAATTACATTCCTAAGAAGACTTTTCATCAACAATTATTAGTCCAGAATATGCTCTACTGATGATACACCTAATATTTTGAGGATGACAGTATGAAGATAATTCACATTTTCCTAAAGTGAGTCTGGGAATCTCAGGTTAAATCTGGGTTAGCTGAAGTGGGCTAATGACTTCTTAATTAGGGCTTTCCTAATAGCTCAGCTAGTAAAGAATACACTTGCAATTCAGGAAACCCTGGCTCAATTCCTGGGTTGGCAAGATCCCTTGGAGAAGGGATAGAATGGCTTCCCTTGTAGCACATATTGTAAAGAATCCACATGCAATGTGGGAGACCTGGGTTTGATTCCTGTGTTGGGAAGATCTCCTGGAAGAGAGCATGGCAACACACTCCAGTATTGCTGCCTGGAAAATCTCCATGGACAGGGGAGTCTGGTGGGCTACAGTCCATAGGGTTGTGAAGAGTCAAACACAACTGAGCAACTAAGCACATAGGGCTGAATTGAAGTGAGTTTCAACTACAGTCAGTTCAGAGTTAAAGGGCTCCACCCACGGCTTCGCAGGTAAAGACTTTGCTTAAAATAAAGGATACATGGGGTACAGGTTTGATCCTTGGGCTGGGAAGATCCCCTTGGGGCAGGAAGTGGAAACCCACCCCAGTATTCTTTCCTGGGAAATTCCAAGGACAGAGAAACCTGATGGGCTACTGTTCATGGTGTCACAAAGAGTCGAACATATCTGAGAAACTAAGCACAAAGCACAGGGTTCCTAAATTGGGATGATATCTTCGGAAGTTAAATAGGATTCTAGGGCCAGTAGGGTGTCTAGTGTACCATGAGTTAAGTTTGAGGTTACTAGAACAGTGTTTGATTCCCCTGAAGTGGATTTATGCTCCTCTGAAGTGGTTCTGGAAAATTGTAAATTGCTTCTGGAATCTTCTCACCTGAGTCTGGCCCACTGAGGATCTGAGATCCCTGATGTGTGACTCAATATGTCTGGAAATAAGCTGGTTCCCTAACACAACTTTCTTGTGCTTAACAGTAGCCCTGTGGATCCTGGGTGTGGGCCTAGAATCCCCTGAAGCAGAACTTGGGTCTCCTATGAGGCTCGGTCTTCTAAGTTTGGTCACAGATCTTCTGAGCTGAGTCTGGATACCATAATGTTTTGGAGTTTAAGGAGGTGGTCTTGAATGCTATGAGGTGAACAGAGATTCCTAGGTGTGATTTGAGGCACCATGGAAAGGAATAGGCCTCCAATTGTCTGGTCTTATGATGTTTGATTGTGTCTGAATACCCATACATGGATCTTGCATTTGGAAACTTAGTCTTGCTGATATACGAGTTCCTGAGTTAGACGGAAATGTCTGGAGATCTAGGTCTCCTGATAGGTATGACCTAATGAAATAGGCCTGAGTCCCTATGTCCTGAATTTTAGTCCACTGTATTGGGTTTGAGGCCTCCTGGTGTATTGTGTAGTGGGCTTGAGCTTTATTTTCATCTCTTGATTAGATATGTCATCCCTAGAGTGTTGTCAGGAAGTGCTGAATCTGTGTGTCCTGACATTGGTTTGGGAACTTAATCAGGGTGCTTTGAATTTTGTACTGGGCCTCCCTGGGTATCGTTTGTGGATACCTGCAGTGTTAGAAACCTAAGATGGGCCTGATGTTTCTCTTCTGATCAGAGTCTGGGTGTGCTGCAGTCTTTTAAGATGGTCTGGGATACCATGAAATGAATCCCGTTATCTTGAGTTGAGAGCTGGTCTGCTGAGATGGCTTGGTAGCTTTGGAGTTCTGGATGTGGAACTGAGCATCCTGAGGTGGATATCTCATTTTTAGCCTTTGATCTTGGACTCTGGGCCCTAAAGTATGTCCAAGAACCTCTGAATATAGTATGTGTCTTCTGCTGTGGTTCTGGGATTCAGTGAGTTAGTTAAGAAATCCCTTTAAAATATTCCAGGGTTCCCTATCCTTAGTCATTGTTTAATATATGTCTCTTGACCCAGTTTGAAGCTACATCCTCTAGTATGAACGAGTGGTCCACCAGTGTGCATTTGAGGCACTCTGAGGTGGGTCTGGTACCTCTTGATGTGCCTTATTGTCTTCAGTAATGCTGGTGCTCCTCTTAGAAGGCTCTAATATCTTTTGAGGTGGGCCTCTCATCTTCTAATTACACCAAACTGGAACTCAGGTCCAGAATGTCACATTCATAAACCTAATGGGGAGCTAGGATTCCATGGAGTATTGTCTGGGGAGTCCTGGATTCATGTTAGACTCTTTATGAGGCCTTTTAGCACTAGATTTGGCTATGGTATAAACTTGAGAGATAGGTCTGTGGCTTCCTAAATTGAATCTGGGTTTTCCTGAGCTGAGCCGATTTTCCGTAGGTAAGTTACCGCTTTTCCAAAATGGCTCTGACATCTCTTAAAGTGATTTTATGATCTCCAGAGCTTAGTAGTCCCCAAGATGGCAGTCTAGGGTCCTAGTATACTTGTAGGGCATTGAGGGTGCCTGGTACTCATAGAAATTGAGGCTTTCTGGACTGGGGCTAGATACCATGGTATAATTTTGGGGTTCCATGATTTGAGACTGGGGCTCCCAAATTGTTCCTTGGGCCCACTGTTACATTATTAAAGATATCCGAGCTGAAATCTGGTTCCCAAGGTGACTCTGGGGTCCACAGAGATAATTCTGTGGTCTGAGATGACCCTGGATTTCCTTGGAAAGTCTGGGGTCTCTTGAGCTGAATGTGTATCATGGATCTTCTTCTTCCCGTTTAGTCACTACGCTGGCTCTGACTACTCTTCGTGAGCCCGTGGACTGTAGCCTGCCATGCTCCTCTGTCCATGGGATTTCCTAGGCAAGAATAGTGGGGAGGGTTGTCATTTCCTCTTCCAGGGGATCACTCTAACTCACGGTTCAAACCCCTATCTCCCGTGTCTTCTTCATTGGCAGGTGGATTCTTTCCCTACCAAGTAAAGAATCCAAGGTGAATATTAGATCTTCACAAATTTTACATGCTTATTTCAGAGAAGATTATGGGTACCCTGAACTAAGTTAGACATCTTTTGAGATTGGATGTGATCCAGGCGGCCTGGATATCTCAAACAGAATTGGGGTTCCTAGGTGGCTTTGGATTGCCAGATTTTATTTTAAGTCACCCTAATATGAATGTAGGAGCCCTTGAAATTAATCAAAACTCCTTTAGGTGTGTCTAGGATTCCTCAGGCTTAGGTGGGCTTAGGGTTTCCACAGAAAGGAGGTAGATTCAGTTGAATCTTAGTCCCATAAAGTTGACTAATTTTCCCAGAAGAGTGTATGGACTCCTTAGGACAATGTGACATTCCCTAAGATGTGTTTTGGATAGATCTGGGATTTTTAAACTGAATATTGTTTTCCACAGCTGAATATCAATTCTCTTGTGGTTCGTTAGAGTCACCTATGCAGGCTGTTGATCATCAGAGGTGTTTATGGAAGTTCTGAGCATGTTGTATGTGCTCCTTGAGCTAGATGTGAATCCTGAAAAGTTTGTCATTGGGTTAGTAGGTAGATCTGATGTCTTCTGAGCAAGTTCACTTAAGTTGTGAGAGACTGACTTATCTTTTGGACTAGGGGATCATTAGGTATTGTATGTGAATCTGGGGTATTGTCTAGGAATGCCTAAGTGTAGCTCTCTTTAGTAAGTTTTAAACATTCTGAGAGCTCAGCAACCAAGGATAGGTATCGGTCCATTGTCTTGGATCTGGAACTCTTAAGTTTGAGATGTTATCTTGGGGATGCCTGATCTGTGTCTCTCCCTGAGATGACTGTCAGTCTCCTGAACTCAGTCTCTGTATCACAAGATGGATATGGGGTTCCTAGACTTGGATATAGTGGCCTGAATTTTGGTCTGAATCGCACTGGGTTGTTGTATTAAAAAGTCCTGAGTTGTATACCTGAGAAAATCTTAGGTCTCTTGAGATGAGTGTATTTGCTTCAAGGTCAGTCTAAGGTCTCTGGATGTGACTAGATCTTATGTTAATAGTATTGCATGAGTTCTTCTGAACTCAGTTTGTCTCACTTGAATTGGACTTGGGTCTACTAAGTGGGACTAGAATACCCTTGGATGTGTCTGGGGTTTCATAATATATAATTTTTATTTTATGGTGAGCTTGTCGCAAGTAAGATTAGTGTGAACCAGAACCCTTCAAAATGGATCTGGGGCACGGAGGTGAATTCGGGGTACAGTGAAATAGATTATCTGTAAATGTCTAAGCCTACTTGGGACTACGTACGGTAGGTCAACGGTGGTAAAACTGGGTTCTTCAGAGTATGGGTCCTTGTGGAGGAACTCGTATTTTCTCCACCAGGAATGTTTGGAGTGTTTTCAGGGTATTTCTAAGCAGCATCTGATACTAGGAGTTCAGTTTGAAGTCTGCTAAACTGAGCCAGATTACTTGGCAAGGTCTAATTTGTGCCTGGGAATGTTTGATCCCTGCTGAAAATATTGGTTTATGAAGTGGCTTATCAGAATCCTTTGATTGTTTCTAGAATTGAGTGAATTTGGTCTAATTCCTATGTTGTCAATCTGGGGTTTACTGGGAATGATTAAGTCACTGAGGAAGGTCTAGTCTCTTTGAGTTGAATTTGATTCCTTGAACTGAGTGTGGATATTTTGCCTTAGTATTAGGAGCCCAAAGAGTGTTTAGGGGTCAACCTAGATATTTTCTGGGGATTCCTAAGCATTTCTGTGATTCATATGAGTAAAGAATCTCCAGAAGTTTGTCTGATTTCTGTAGGAAAAGACTCAGTCTTTTATCTAGAAGTTGACTAAAAGTCAACAGAAGTTGACTGTGCTGTATGCTTAGTTGCTCAGCTGTGTCCAACTCTTTGCAATCCCAAGGACTGTAGCCTGCAAGGCTCCTCTGTTCGTGGGATTCTCCAGGCAAGAATACGGGAGTGAGCTGGCAAGAATACTCACTGATGCTGACTACATATTCCAAAATATAAGGAGCTCTTTGCTCCTGGGATAATAAGAGATCTCATACATTGTTTTCTTGGGATGAATGTGTTAAATCTTAGTCCGCTACTGTGAGTCTTGATTTTTAATGGAGGATTTGTCTTCCTTTGATGAGTCTGGTTTCCCTGACCAATCTCTGTTCATGCATTGACTCTCTGTTCTTGTACTGAATCTGATACCCTGAGAGGGATATGGGTCCCTGAGTGATATTTTGCATTCAAAATATGTTATCTGGTAATAATGGAGTAATCTGAGTCAACATTTCTGAATTACCTGATGTTGGCCAGTAGCCCTCTCAAGTGTTTTATCAGAGACCTGAGCTGACTGTTTAAGTCCTGATCAGGTCTAGAGTCCCTGAATGTTACTAGATCCTTTGACATATGTGTGGAGGTCATTAAGACACCTTTGCAGTCCTTTGAAGTAGATTTCTACTCTTGAATTACTATGTGAACATGATTTATGTTAGTATTTAAACCCCAAATTGTGCTTTTTTCTGTGTGTTTTTATTTAGGTATGTCTGAAAGTAAAATGAAAGTGTGAGTTGTTCAGTGATGTCTGACTCTTTTTGACCCCGTGTTCTGGGGCCTACCAGGCTCCCCTGCCCATGGGATTTTCCAAGCAATAAATCTTCTGTATAACAGGATTTCCCACTGGAGTGGGTTGCCATTTCCTCCTCCAGGGAATCTTGCCAACTTAGGGACTGAACCTTCAGGTCTCCTGCATTACAGTTGGATTCTTGACCATCTGCTACCAGGGATCAGAGTTCGGTGGGTGTTCAGTTCACTTCAGTCGCTCAGTCATGTCCGACTCTTTGCGACCCCATGAGTCGCAGCACACCAGACCTCCCTGTCCATCACCAACTCCCGGATTTCACTCAGGCTCACGTCCGTTGAGTCAGTGATGCCATCCAGCCATCTCATCCTCTGTCGTCCCCTTCTCCTCCTGCCCCCAATACCTCCTAGCACCACAGTCTTTTCCAATGAGTCAACACTTCGCATGAGGCGGCCAAAGTACTAGAGTTTCAGCTTTAGCATCACTCCTTCCAAAGAAATGCCAGGGCTGACCTTCTTCAGAATGGACTGGTTGGATCTCCCTGCAGTCCAAGGGACACTCTCAAGAGTTTTCTCCGACACCACAGTTCAAAAGCTCAGTTCTTTGGCACTCAGATTTCTTCACAGTCCAATGCGCACATCCATACATGACCACTGGAAAAACCAGAGCCTTGACTAGATGGACCTTTGTTGGCAAAGTAATGTCTCTGCTTTTCAATATGCTATCTATGTTGGCCATAACTTTTCTTCCAAGGAGTAAGCATCTTTTAATTTCACGGCTGCAGTCACCATCTGCAGTGATTTTGGAGCCCCCCAAAATAAAATCTGACGCTGTTTCCACTGTTTCTCCATCTACAGGTGGGTGTATATCTGTAGAATTAAGTCTAGTTTTCTTATATAGATCTCTGTTCCTTTGATTACTTCAAATTTGTCTTTCTTATATCTTTCTATCACATGGCTCTGGAATGAGAATTCTTGATCCCTTCTAAGGAAGGGCTCATGCTAAAGCTGAAACTCCAATACTTGGACCACCTGATGCAAAGAACTGACTCACTGGAAAAGACCCTGATGCTGAGAAAGATTGAAGGCAGGAGGAGAAGGGGATGACAGGAGATGAGTTGGTTGGATGGCATCACTGACTCAATGGAGATGAGCTTGGGTAAACTCCAGGAGTTGGTGATGGACAGGGAGGCCTGGCACACTGCAGTCCATGCAGTCACAAAGAGTCAGACACGACTGAGTGACTTGAATTGAACTGAACTATGCATAAATGTTTATAATGGCTATATAATCTGTTAAACTTCTCCCTTGATCATTATGTAGTGTCCTTCCATTTCTCTTTTAATGGTTTATATTTTCAACTCTATTTTGTTTAATGTGAGCATTTCTACTCCTGCTTTCTTTGGATTTCCATTTTCATGGAATAACTTTTTCATATGGAAAAGCCCCTCACTTTCAGACTGAATGTATCCCTTTGTCTGAGGTGGCTTTATTGGAGAGTATGTATGTTTGTTTGTTTGTTTGTATGTTGTTGTTTTTAATCCATTCAGCCAGTCATGTCTTTTGGTAGGAGCATTTAATCCATTTACATTTAATGTAATTATAGGCATATGTGAACCTATTGCCATTTTCTTTATAGTTGTGGGTTTATTTTTTGTAAATCTTTTATTTACCTTGTGTTTCCTGATAGAGAAGATCCTTTAGCATTGTTGAAGTGCTTGTTTGCTGGTAGTGAATTCATTCAGCTCTTGCTTGTCTGAGAAGCTTTTGATTTCTCCTTCTAATCTGAATGAAATCTTTGTTGGGTAGGGTAACCTTGGTAATAGGTTTTTCCTTTTCATCATTTTAAGTATGTCCTGTCATTCCCTTCTTGCCTGCAGAGTTTATGTTGAAAGATCAGCTGATATCCTTATGGGGATCCACTTCTTTGTTATTTGTAACTTTTCTCTTGCTGATTTTAATATTTGCTTTTTTGTGTTTAAGTTTCGCTAGCTTGATTAATACATATCTTAGAATGTTTCTCCTTTGGTTTATCCTGCATGGGACTCTCTGGGCTTCCTGGACTTGGATGACTATTTCCTTTCCCAAGTTAGGGAAGTTTTTGACTATAGTAGCTGTCTCAACTATTGTCTTATAGATTTTCTTTTTCTCATCTTCTTCTGGTACCCCTACAATTTGGATGTTGGTGTGCTTAATATTGTCCCAGGTTTGAGATTTTCCTCATTAGTTTTTATTCATTTTTTAAAAAGAGAGATAAGGTTTATTCAGGGAAGAAACACACTCCTTAGACAGAGTATGAGAGATCTCAAAAGGCAAGAGAGGCACCAGGATTTGGGGTTGTAAGTTTTTATAGGGGTGGGAAATTTATTCTGCTTTGCTTTGGTTATTTCCATCACACTATTCCAACTTATTTATCCATCCTTGTACCTCAGTTATTCTGCTATTGATTCCTTCCAAAGTATTTTTAATTTTACTTTTTATGACTATTATATCTGGTTAATTTTAATTCTGCTAGATGACCTACACCTATGTATGGAAATAGCAAAAACAGTGCTAAGAGGGAAGTTTACAGCAATTCAACCTTACTACAAGAAACAAGTGAAATATCAAATGAACAATCCAAACTACACCTGAAGCAACTACAGCAAGAACAAGAAAACTCAAAGTCAGTAGAAGAAAAGGAATCATAGAAGAGAGAGCAGAGGTAAATGAGCAAGAAATGAAGAATGTGGTAGAAAACATCAGTAAAAGTAAAAGTTGGTTCTTTGAGGAGATGAACAAAATTGATAATCACTTAGCCAAACTTCGCAAGATAAAGGGGCAGAGATTTCAGACTAATAAAATTCAAATTGGAAAAGTAGAAATCACAACAGTGTATAAATACAGATAATCATAAAAAGCTATTACAAGTAATCATATAATGATACAATAGACAACAAAGAAGAAATAGACAGATTCAAAGAAAAGTACGTGACTGAAGAAACATTTTAGAAAGGGAAAAGAGATTCATGACAAGTGATGATTTCAGCTGTAAGTAAAAATCTCCCAAAGCACAAAAGCTCAGGTTGCGAGAGCTTCATTAGCAAATTCTATCAAATTTTCAGAGAAAAACTAACACCTATTTTTCTAAGACTTTTCCAGTCATGGAGGGAAGAGCATTTTCATATCTATTCTACAAGGCCACCATCACCCTGATAGCAAAACCAGACAAAGATCACAAAATAGGAAATTATATCAATACAATTCATAAATATAGATGTAAAAATTCTCAACAATTCTAGCAAACAAACTCCTACAACACATTAAAAGGGTCATACGCAGTATGATACTGGCACAAAGACAGAAATATAGATGAATGGAACACAATGGCAAGTCCAGAGATAAATCCACGCACCCATGGACACCTTATTTTTGACAAAGAAGGCAAGAATATATAATGGAGAAAAGACAGTCTCTTTAACAAGTGGTGCTGGGAAAACTGGTCAACCACTTGTAAAAGAATGAAACTAGAACACTATAAGACCAGAAACTATAAAACTCCTAAGGAGAACATAGTCAAAACACTCTCCAACATAAATTACAGCAGAATCCTCTATGACCCACCTCCCAGAATATTGTAAATAAAAACCAAAATAAACAAATAGGGCCTAATTAAAATGAAAAGTTTCTGCACAACAAAGGAAACTATAAGCAAGGTAAAGACAGCCTTCAGAATGGGAGAAAATAATAGCAAATGAAGCAACTGACAGACTTATTAATCTCAAAAATTATACAAGTAACTCTTTCAGCTCGACTTCAGAAAAATAAGTGACCCAGCCAAAAAATGGGCCAAAGAACTAAACAGACATTTCTCCAAAGAAGACATACAGATGGCTAACAAACACATGAAAAGATGCTCAACATCACTCTTTATCAGAGAAATACAAATCAAAACCACAATGAGGTACCATTTCACGCCAGTCAGAATAGCTGCTATCCAAAAGTCTACAAGCAACAAATGCTGAAGAGGGTGGGCGGAAAAGGGAACACTCTTACACTGCTGGTGGGAATGCAAACTAGTACAGCCACTATGGAGAACAGTGTGGAGATTCCTTAAAAATTGGACATAGAACTGCCTTATGACCCAGCAATCCCAATGCTGGGCATACACACCAAGAAAACCAGAATTGAAAGAGACATGTGTGTCCCAGTGTTCATTGCAGCACTGTTTATAATAGCCAGGACATGGAAGCAACCTAGATGTCCATCAGCAGACGAATGGATAAGAAAGCTGTGGTACATATACATTCAGCCATTAAAAAGAATACATTTGAATCAGTCCTAATAAGGTGGATGAAACTGGACCCTACTATACAGAGTGAAGTAAGCCAGAAAGAAAAAACACCAATACAGTATGCTAACACACATATATATGGAATTTAGAAAGATGATAACGATAACCCTATACGTGAGACAGCAAAAGAGACACAGATGTATAGAACAGCCTTTTGGACTCTGTGGGAGAGGGAGAGGGTGGGATGCTTTGGGAGAATGGCATTGAAACATGTACAATATCATATGTGAAATGAATCCCCAGTCAAGGTTCAATGCATGATACAGGATGCTCAGGGCTGGTGCACTCACTGGGATGACCCAGAGGGATAGTATGGGGAGGGAGGTGGGAGTGGGGTTCAGGATGGGGAACCCCTGTACTCCCGTGGTGGATTCACGTATGGCAAAACCAATACAATATTGTAATTAGCCTCCAATTACAATAGATAAATTTATATTAAAAATAAATAACTGTCATCACCCACACAAAAGGTAAAAATATAAATAAATAAATAAAAGGATCATATATTATGATCAAGTGGGGTTTATTCCAGGGATACAAGGATTTTTCAACATATGCATATCAAATAATGTGATATAATATACCGTATTAACAAATTGAAATGTAAAAGTCATATGATCTGCTCAGTAGATACAGAGAAAACTTTCAGTGAAATTCAACATCCAGTTTTGATAATAATTCTCAAAGAGGGAACCAAATTCAACATTTGTTGTTGTTCTGTTACTAAGTCTTATTCAATTCTTTGCAGCTCCAGGGAGTGCAGCACACCAGGATTCCCTGTCCTTCACTATCTCACAGAAACTTGCACAAACTCCTGTCCATTGAGTCAGAGATGCCATCCAACCATCTCATCCTCTGTCACCCACTTCTCTTCCTGCCCTTGATCTTTCCCAGCATCAGGGTCTTTCCAAAGGTATCATTTCTTTATTTAAGGTAGCCAAAGTATTGGAGCTTCAGTTTTAGCATCAGTCCTTCCAATGAATATTTACGGTTTATTTCCTTTAGGATTGACTGGTTTGATATCCTTGATGTCCACAGGACTCTCAAGAGTCTTCTTTAGCTTCACAGTGCAGAATTATCAATTCTTTAGTGCTCAGCAGTTTTATGGCCCAGTTCTTACATCACTGCATGACTTGAAAAAACTATCTCTGACTATATGAACCTAAAGCGATGTCTCCACTTTTTATACACTGTCTAGGTTTCTCATAACTTTTCTTCCAAGGAGAAAACATCTTTTAATTTCATGGCTTCAGTCACCATACACAGTGGTTTTGAAGCACAAGAAAATAAAATCTGTCACTGTTGCCACTGTTTTCTCCACCTACTTGCCATGAACTGATAGGACTTACATGGTCTTGAATGTTGAATTTAAGCCAGCGTTTTCTCTCTCTTCTTTCATCCTCATCAAGAGGTTCTTTAGTTCCTCTCAACTTTCTGGCATTAGAAACCTATAATCTGTGCATCTTAGGTTCTTTATATTTTCCCCAATAATCTTGATTCCAGCTTGTGCTTCATCTTGCCCAGTATTTCACATGATGTTTTCTGCATATAAGTTAAATAAGCAAGGTGACAATATACAGCCTTGATGTATCATTTTCCGATTTTGAAACAGTCTGCGGTTCCCTGTCTGGTTCTAACTGCTGCTTCTTGACCTCCACCCACATTTCTCAGGAGACAGGTAAAGTGGTCTGGTATTCCCATCTCTTTAAGAACGTTCTACATTTTGTTGTGATACAGTCAAAGGCTTTGACATAGTTAATGAAGCAGAAGTAGATTTTTTTCTGAAATTTCTTTGCTTTCTAAATGATCCAGTGAATGCTGGCAATTCAATCTCTGATTCCTCTGCTTTTTCTAAACCCAGTTTGTATGTCTGGAAGTTCTCAGTTCATATTCTGCTGAGGCCTAGCTTGAAGGATTCCAAGCATAAACTTACCAGTGTGTCAAATGAGCACAAGCGCACTGTAGTTCAAACATTCTTTGGCATTGCCTTTCTTTGGAATTAGACAATTGACATTTTCCAGTTCTGTGGCTACTTCTGAGTTTTCCCAAGTTGATGGCATATTGAGTGCAACACTCTAACAGCATCATCTTTTAGGATTTGTAATAGCTCAGTTGGAATTCCATAAACTTGAGTATATATTGTTCTTTGTAATGCTTCCTAAGGTACACCTGACTTAGCACTCCAGGATGTCTGGCTATAGATGAGTGACCACACCATCATGGTTATCCCCATCATTAGGATAGAACTCTTTTGTATAGTTCTTCCTTGTATTCTTGCCAGCTCTTCTAAATTTCTTCTGCTTCTGTTATGTCCTTATCATTTCAGCCCTTTATCATGCCCATCCTTGATGAACGTTCCCTTGATATTGCTAAGTTTCTTAAAGGGATCTCTAGCCTTTCCCATTCTATTGTTTTCCTCAATTTCTTTGCACTGTTCACTTAAGGAGGTTTTCTCATTTCTCCGTGCTTTTCTCTGGAACTCTGCATTCAGTTGGCTATATCGTTCCCTTTCTCCCCAAACGTTCATTTCTCTTCTCCCCTAAGCTATTTGTAAAGTATTCTGAGACAACCATTTTGCCTTCTTGTGTTTCTTTTTCTTAGGGATGGTTTTGGGTCACTGCTTCCTATACAACGTCGTGAAATTCTTTACATGGTCCCTCTGGCACTCTGTTTACCATTTCTAATTACTTGATTAATCACCTCCACTGTGTAGTCGAAAGGTATTTGAGCATCTTACCTGCATGGCCTAGCGGTTTTCCCTACTTTCTTCAATTTAAGCCTTAAATTTTCCAATAACATGGTCATGACCTGAACCACAATCAGTTCCAGATTTTCTTCTGTTAACTGTATAGAGCTTCTCCATCTTAGGCAGCAAATAATGTAGGCAATCTAATTTTGGTTTTGACCATGTGGTGATATAAATGTGTAGAGTCATCTCTTGTGTTCTTGTTTGTTGAGGGTGGTTCTATGACCAGTGTGTTCTCTTGGAAAAAAATTTGTTAGCTTTTGTCCTGCTTCATTTTGTACTCCAAGGCCAAAATTCCCTGCTTACTTCAAGTTTTTCTTGACTTTTACTTTTGCATCCCAATCCCCTATGATGAAAAGAATGTCTCTTTTTGGGGGAGGGGCAGGGTATTAGTCCTAGAATGTCTCATAGGTCTTTATAGGACCATTGGCATTAGTAGTTGGGGAATACACTTGGATTACTATGATACTGAATTTTTTATCTTGTAATTAAACTGAGATCATTTTATCACTTATGAAATTGCAGCCAAATACTGCATTTCAGACTGTTTTGTTAACTCTGAGGCCTACTTAAAGGCTGTTTATAACAAACCTACTGCTAACATGGTGAAAAATTAAAACACTTCATCTGAAATCAGGAACAAGACAAGGGAGTCAACTCTCACCACTCTTATTCCTCATAGTTGTGGAAGTTGTGGTTCTAGCCACAGCAATCAGAAAAGAGAAAGAAACAGAATCCTGATAGTAAAAGAAGTAAAACCCTCTGTTTGCAGATGACATTTTTTCCCTTTTCGCCGCAAACCTAAATGGTGCCACCAGAAAATTAGTAGCACTAATCAATGAATACACTAAAGCAGCAGAATACAAGCGTAATAACACACAAATCAATGCACTGATATACATTCAGAAATCTAAGATCATGGCATCCAGTCCCATCATTTCATGGCAAACAGATGGGGGAAACAGTGGAACTAGTGACTGATTTTATTTTTCTGGGCTCCAAAATCACTGCAGATGGTGATTGCAGCCATGAAATTAAAAGATGCTTACTCCTTGGAGGTAAAGTTATGACCAAGCTAGACAGCATATTAAAAAGCAGAGACATTACTTTGTCCACAAAGGTCCATCTAGTCAAGGCTCTGGTTTTTCCAGTGGTCATGTATGGATGTGAGAGTTGGACTGTGAAGAAGGCTGAGCGCCAAATAATTGATGCTTTAGAACTGTGGTGTTGGAGAAGACTCTTGAGAGTCCCTTGCACTGCAAGGAGATCCAACCAGTCCAACCTAAAGAAAATCAGTCCTCGGTGTTCATTGGAAGGACTGACGCTAAAGCTGAAACTCCAACACTTTGGCTACCTCATGTGAAGAGTTGACTGATTTGAAAACCCCTGATGCTGGGAATGATTGAAGGCAGGAGGAGAAGGGGACGACAGAGGATGAGAAGGTTGGATGGCGCCACCAACTCAATGGATATTGGTTTGGGTGAACTCCGGGAGTTGGTGATGACCAGGGAGGCCAGGCATGCTGCAGTTCATGGGGTCGCAAAGAGTCAGATACGACTGAGCGACTGAACTGAACTGAACCTCCTGACTAGTGAGCCACAGAAGCCAATGAGTAAGTTCACTGGGGGTGTCTGGGAATGATTTTCCTCCATGATTAGAGAGGAGTACCTTGAGGCCTCTTTCCTCCTTACTTTCCCTTTTCATTTGAATGCTGGCATGTTAGTATGTGGTGTATGGAGCTGTGGGAACTGTTTGAAATCATGAGGCAATGTAGCAGAAGTGAAAAGCCAAAGATGTATAGAAAAGTAGAGCAAAATGATGGAAAGTGATACTTGGTGAATTTTTGGACCAACTGAAACAATCTAAGGTACACCTACTTCTAATCTTGTTAGGTGAGCGACTGTTTAAGTCTTCGTTACAGCTAAAAGATACTGAGCCTCCTCAAGACAGTCACTGGCCTTCAATTATTAACTGAGTGAACAGAGGGTGCTTGATGAATATATATGAATGCCTCCACTTGGGGGGCATTCCGTGGTATATCTGCTGCCCTGTGAGGTTCTGTGTCTACAGGGTAGAAACTATACAAGTGTCCTTTTGGTTCCAGGAGCACAAAAAACCCTTTCCTGCCTCTGGGGGCTCTATACTTTTGATAGCTGGGTCAGGGCAGGCCTCTCTGGAGGGGTGATATTTAAGTAAGCCCCAGAGAATGGGAAGGCAGGGGCCATGCAAATGTGGGGGGAGGTAGTCAAGGGTGAAGGCACAGAAAGTGCAAAGGCCCTGAGGAGTGTTTGAGCTTGGAAAGTCATGTTCACTGCTGCCTAGTATGCCTCTTGGCCCACAGTGTGCACTTAATATTTGTGGAATGAATGAAAAAAGGAAGGGAGGGAGAAAAAGAGGGAAGGTGAGTTTCTCAAAGCAGTCCTCGGAGGACACAGCTTTTTCTCTTTTGCCCAAACGAAGCAGAAAATTACCCATCATGGGCAACAGATGCTGTCTCTTTCATGCCTTTCAGCTCCCCCACTCTCCACCCCTCAGCCTGGCTGAGCCTTTCATTCTCTGCAAGGATGGATGTTGGTGGCTGCCTGGCCAATCCAGTCCCTGTTTAAACAACGTAATTTATTTTTCTGGGAGGAAATGAGCAAAGGAGAAAAAACTGTCTCAGCAGCTTCCCTCCCAGGCCTGGTGGTTACAGTGCCCAGGTGGATTTATCAATGGTGGGGAGGTGGAGACAAATAACCTGCTAAACTGGAAATATTAACAACACTGTCAGCTGGAACAGCCAAAGCACCCTGTCCTGTCGTGGCATTTCACACTGCTCAGGTGTCCACAGCCTGGGCTAATGAGGCCCACCCATCAGGCCAGGGGAGATGCTGGAGCCCAGAATTTCTCATTAATGGGCTGAGGCTGCTGCTTCAGACACTGGTAGGAGTTTTCAGGGGAGCTTGCCATATGAGGGTGGTGTATCCTAGTTTTCTTTGGTGGACTCCACTCTCTGCTTATCAGCTCAGGGGTGTGGAACAGCAGTGTTTGAAATTCCTAAGTCCACCTCCTTCCTCCCAGGTGTTTGCAGCAAAACACATAGCAGTTTGCATGTACCAGCTGTGTGACTTTAAGTAAATTAACCTCTCTGAGTCTCAAACATGTCCTCTATAAAATGAGAGGGGATAGTACCCACTTTGTGGGGGGAGGGGTTAGAGGATTAAATAAAATGATGACATCAGTAATCAAGAGTAGTGGGTAAGGCCTGGGATTAGGTAGGGTGGCAGTTACAGCCCCACCACCTGCCTGCTGCCTGTGATGGAGACTGCTGGCTGGCTCCCTGCATTTGTTCTTCCCTTCTCTCTCATAAAATGCTCCCATATTTGTTTCTTTCCTTGCTAGGCAGGAGTGGCTGAGAATAAAGTCTACATCTTCCAGCTCCCTTTGTGGCAAGGTGTGATTTTCTGACTCAACAATCTGGCCAAATGGATTTGAGCAGCAGTTATGCTGACCCGTGTCAGCTGTGCTCTTAAAGGGAAGAGGGGTCGGTCTCTCTTCCCTCCCCCTTTACTTTCCTGGTGCAGGGGGAGTGCAGAGGTTGAGGGGGTGAGAGGGCAGCTTAGACTGTGTGGTAAGAGCAGTTCTTGGATTGGAAGAGCAACAAAGACAGAAGCGGCCTGGGTCCCTGGTGCTGTCCCAGCTCTATGGGCAGCGAATGAGACAGAGACAGCTCTCGATTGTTTAAGCTGCTGGTCGGCATCCCGGGCAACACAAACCCCACTGCACAAAACCTGGCCTCGCTGGGGACTACCTCATCCACTCCCATAGCCTGGATTCAGTGATACACTGCTCCTGTGGACTTTGCCGAAACAAGACATTGAGGTGAGTTTTCATTATGTGGGCACTCCCTCCCCCCCTTATTTAAGGTATTTTATTAGGTTCTTGCAAATTTAGCTCAAATGAATACTTTTATACTTCTGAATTTTTAGTAATGATTTTCACCTTAAAATCCATTTCCTTGATATTAATACAGCTGCATCTGCTTTCATTGTTAGTATACACACAAATACTTTTTCTGTATTTTTCAACTGTTCTATGTATTATGAATCTTTCACATTCAGCCAGCTTAAAAAAAATCAAAGGTCAGAAAATCACTGACTTTGAAATTTTCCTTCATTCCCATATATTGTGATGAAACTTGGTTTTATTTTTATATCAGATTACTTTGTGTTTTCTATTTGTCATACGTCTCCTGTTTTCTTTTATAACTTCTCTGCCATATAAAAAAAAATGTATTTATCTTTGGTTGTGTTGGTCTTCATTGCCATGAGGCTTTTCTCTACTTGAAGGTGGCAGGGGCTACTTTTAGTTGTAGTGTTCAGGCTTCTCGTTGCAGTGACTTCCTTTTTTGTTAATATAAATTCATTTATTTTAATTGGAGGCAAATTACTTTACAATATTGTAGTGGTTTTGCCATACATTGGCATGAATCAGCCACGGGTATACATCTCTCCCAATCCTCATCCCCGCTCCTACCTCCTTCCCCATCCCATCCCTCTGGGTCATCCCAGTGCACCAGCCCAGAGCACCCAGTTTCAGGCATCGAACCTGGACTGGTGATCTGTTTGACACATGGTAATATACATGTTTCAATGCTAGTCTCCCAAATCATCCCACCCTCGCCTTCTCCCACAGAGTCCAAAATACTGTTCTATACGTCCATGCCTCTTTTGGTGTATCGCATGCAGGGTTATCGTGCAGTCGCTTCTATTGTTGTCCAGCACGGACTCAGGCCAAGTGGACACAGAGGTTAAGCCTCTGGTGTTCTAGAACATAGGCTCCGTAGTTGTGATGCATGGGCTCAGCTGCTCCATGGTATGTGGGATCCTCCTGGATCAGGGATCGAACCAGTGTCTCCGGCATCAGCAGGTGAATTCTTTACCACTGAGCCACCAGGGAAATCCCCTCTTCTTTGCTTTATTTTTAATTGGATTCTTTGTTTATTCAGACTTTCCCCTTTGTTCTGTGCAGATTCAGACTCCTGTGTTCTTTCTCTGCTGGCTTCCCTGGAAAGAGACCCTCCTCTAAGTTTCTGAAGATGGGTTTAGCTTTCTCCCTCACTCCCGCATCCCCCACAGTCACAGGGAGTATTAACCACGCCGGCTTTGGGTCACTGAGGGCAAACTCTGCACAGTTCTTCTGCTGCCCTTCTTGGTATCTGTTCTCTGAAGGTGTGACAGATAAAAGGCAGCTCAGAGAGGGCTGACACTGGCTGAAGGCCACACAGCCAACAATGGCAGAGCAGGGATTTACGGCAAAATGTGCTCTCCTGGTCACCTGTTTCTGTGAGAGCCAGGTGGCTGTAGGGTGAGCTGAGGGAGGCACCCGAAACATAAAATTGAAAGAGGCACCTCCGGGACTTCCCTGCAGGCACAGTGGTTAAGACTCTGTGCCTCCACTGCAGGGGGCATGGGTTCAATCTCTGGTTGGAGAACTAAGATATCAATAAAAAAAGAACTCTTGTATTCAGCTTTCCTCATAACTCAGTAGATAAAGAATCCACCTGCAATGCAGGAGACGCCAGTTCCTGGGTTGGGAAGATTCCTGGGTTGGAAGATCCCCTGGAGAAGGGATAGGCTACCCACGTCAGGATTCTTGGGCTTCTCTGGTGGCTCAGCCGGTAAAGAATCTGCCTGCAATGCTGGAGACCTTGGTTTGAACCCTGGGTTGGGAAGATCCCCTGGAAAGGGAAATGCCACCCCCTCCAGTATTCTGGCCTGGAGAATTCCACGCACTGTATAATCTATGGGATCACAAAGAGTCGGACACAACTGAGAGACTCCACTTCACTTCACTTTAGTTTATAAAGAGGCATCTCTGTCAGCTCTACCTCCTCCTGGCTCACTAAGGGAGGGCAACCCTAGACTAGGCGACCCTAGTTCTTGAAGAATGAGTGACTGTGAAAAATTTAGGGGTGTGATTTTTGACTGTTGTCATGATATGGGGGGGCACTACACATGGGGGCAGATGCTTGCTTCATCGCATGTCTTAGGCTTGAATGATTTTCAAATGTTCTGCCAGATAGTTAAATAAGTACAAACCCATTCATAATAACCTGGGTTGTTCATAAAAACCTTTATCTGCACTTTGTCACCTATATTTAATAAAAGTTTTCCAGGGCTGCAATTATTGTATAGACTGGAGAAGTCTATACTTTTTCTTATTCAGAGCCTAACCATGGGCTGCTCTGCAGTTTGTGGCAATCACATGATGGCCACAGTATATCGATGGCTTTGCGAATGGCTGCGGCTGCACACTTGCGTCCTCCTGCATTTGCCAGGCTGAATCCTCAGTGATGGCACATTTGGGTGCAAGGCTGTGTGCTCGTACATTTACCTACTGGAACACATGCTATTGTGAGTATAAATACATGTGTTCTCAGTCGTGTCCAGCTTTTTGTGATCCTATAGACCCCAGGCTCCTCTGTCCACAGGATTCTCCAGGCAGGAATACCAGAGTGGGTTGCCATGGCCTCCTTCAAGGGAGCTTCCTGACCCAGGGATCAAACCTGTGTCTCTTATGTCTCCTGCGTTAGCAGGTGGATTCTTTAGCACTACCGCCACCTGAGGAACCCTTGAGCATAAATGACTTTCTCTTATTTCTTAAAAAAAATTATTTTAATGTGGATCATTTTTTTTTCTCCCTGTTATTTTTATTGTCTTACTCTTATTTTTGCAACATAGTTTTATTTTTTTATAAATGTATTCATTTTATTTGGGGGCTAATTACTTTACAAGATTGTTGTGGTTTTGCCATACATTGACATGAATCAGCCACGGGTGTACATGTGTTCCCCATCCTGAACACCCTTCCCACATCCCTCCCCATCCCATCCCTTTGTGTCATCCCAGTGCACCAGCCCTGAGCACCCTGTCTCATGCATCAAACCTGGACTGGCAATCTATTTCACATATGACAACATATATGTTTCAATGCTATTCTCTGAAATCATCCCACCCTCACCTTTTCCCACAGAGTCCTAAAGACACACACACGTGTGTGTGTGTTTAAAGTGTTTGAACCAACCACTTGTTTTGGTTTTCTAATGTGTGATACCTGTTACTTAGATTCCTAAGGTCAGTCTCTCAGTTGTCTCTGAGTCTTGGCAACCCCACAGATTGTGTAGCTCTCCAGGCTCCTCTGTCCATGGGATTTTCCAGGCAGGAATACTAGAGTGGGTTGCTGTTTCTTTCTCCATGTTACTTAGATTACTAAGCCCTTCCAAACTAGATAATCATTCTGCACACCTGTCACTTAAAAGGAACCCAGGAATGCAGAATGCAAAAGTGAGAGTCTACACTGGGGGCTCCCCTCCACCCTTCAGTGTCGAAATCTGACCAGATATCTGCTTGCCCCCACCAGCACGCAGACCCCTAGGCCTCATCTCGCTTCTCCCACCATCAGATCTCATGGCTTGTGCTCTGAAAAAAATCAGAGTGTCTTCTTTTCAGACCCTTACATATGTTCCTCGAATTCAGAACAAGCTTCTGAAGATATGGAAGGATGTCCCACCTCACTCCCACAGACAGAAATGTCTATTTCAAACAACAAAAGCATCTGTCACCTATTCCATCCACAAAGGAAGCAAAAACAAACTTCATGAGGCATGTACATTCTGACTCAAAACCTCCCAGGCAAGGAATGGAGCATGATGAGCTACACACATACACAACACACACACACACACACACACACACACACACGCACGCGCGAACTTGGGTACAAAGGTGTCATAGTGCAGCACTGTCTGCTACACAAATCCTCTAGAAGCACCATAAAAACATCCATGCACAAAGGATCTGTTACATACCCAGTAGACCATCCAGACCACCACAGAGCATCATGGAGTCGCTAAGACAAGTCGTGAGTCAGACCTCAGGGCACTCAACGTGGAACAAATTCCACTTTCATGTTTAAACACACAAGCACCCATCTGTTTCTAAAAGGATACCTAAGAGTATAGTACTGACACAGCCAAGCGAGGGGATGCAGAGAGAGTGGGAGAAAGATTGACGGATTTCATGCAATGAAAATGAATATTGGGACTTGCCTTGTGGCTCAGTGGCTAGGAATCTGTGCTCTGAACGCAAGGCGCTTGGGGATCCATCCCTAGTCAGGGAACTGGATCCCAGGTGCTGCAACTCAGACCCAGCACACCCAAATAAATAAAAATAAGAAATACTTAACAACGACAAGAGAAGTGAATGTTTTCCCATGTCCACATGTCAGTCTCAGTACTGAGAAATGTGGAATAAAAAGACACCTTGGGATAAAACTGTAGCTGGCATTCCAGCATCCACCCCTGAAGAGCAGTTGTTTTGACCACTGTGTAGTAAGCAAATCCTTTGGGGTATTGCTTAGAACCCTTTGGGGTTTAAACCTGCTGCTGACTCCTGTGAACACCCTTCACAAAACTTCAAAAACTTCTCCTCTTTAAAAGTGCAGAGGTTGGTAAAGTGACCCCAAAGAAACGATACATCACGACACTATCTCTCAGATCCCCTCCACCTTAAAAAGCTTGGAAATGGCCATGCGGGGGTACTTGTTTTCGCATTTAGGAGGACAATAATCTATTTCATGGAGCAATGAAACTGCTCCATTAATGTGGCAAAGAATGAAACTTTTTTTTCCTTTTTGCCATTCTAAACCTCCTTCTTGGATGTTATTTTGGTTCATATATATGTATATGTATATCCTTTGGGATATGTCTTCAAGTCCATACTAAACACAGGAGTGCAGGGGATCAATTTACTTTTTAAAATTTACAGCCAATCTTGGAAGACTGGACTAATCCTATTAAAAAGGGCAGGTCAACACTGCACTGTGAGTGAGCCACCTCTGAAATACCAAGTTGAGGATTACTTCTGTATATAAAAGCAATCACGGGTATTTCTTGGCTGTGAGGTGTTTAAGACTCTGGCACTATCATTTTGGGACCTTGAGTTTGATCTCTGGTCAGCGTACTAAGATCTTGCAAAAATTCCATGGACTGCTCCAGGCCAGAACACTGGAGTGGGTTCCCTTCTCCCAGGGATCTTTCCAACCCAGGGATTGAACCCAGGTCTCCCACATTGCAGGTGGATTATTTCCCACCTGAGCCACAAGAGAGGCCCGAGAATACTTCAGTGGGTAGACTATCCCATCTCCATGGGATATTCTCAACCCAGAAATTGAATCCAGGTCTCCTGCATTGCATGGCCTTTCCTGGTGGCTCAGAACATATAGCGTCTGTCTACAATGTGGGAGATCTGGGTTCAATCCCTGGTTTGGGAAGATCCACTGGAGAAGGAAATGGCAATCTGCTCCAATATTATTGCCTGGAAAACCTCATGGACAGAGGAGCTTGGTAGGCTACAGTCCATGAAGTCACAAAGAGTCGGACATGACTGAGCGACTTCACTTAGCCTAACTTCACTCCCGCGTTGCAGGAGGATTCTCTACCAGCTAAGCCACAATGGAAGCCCAAGAATACTGGAGTGGGTAGCCTATCCCTTCTCTAGCAGATCTTCTCAACCCAGGAATAGAACTGGGGTCTGCTGTATTTCAAGCAGATTCTTTATCGGCTGAGCTGCCAATGAAGCCAGCAAGTTTTGTAGCCAGCATAGCCAAAAACAGTTACCAGTATCTCCAAGCTGCCCAGCAGTACTGTTCTAGTTCCTGTGTGTAAAAGCATCACATCCCCAATTTCCCTGACAACCTCAAATTACCCCAACTCCTATTCACAATTTGCTTTCGAATCAAGTATGCTAGCCCACCCCAAAGCGTGGATGTGGATGTCCATGTACATCGCTCCATATTAGCATAAGGCCTGAAAATCCGGTACCCTGCCACCTTGGGTTAAAAATGGCCCATGATATTTTGCTTCATTCAGAGCATCAGCTGTTGCCAGGAATAAGATTTAAGGAATCAAAATCACTTCATAAATCAAAAATTAACACTCAGCAGTAATGAAAGAAGGAGTCTTTTTCAAAACTGACCTTACAGAACCAGGAACTCCACTCAATACTCTGTGACAAGCCAGGAAAAAGTGAACTCACTCAGTCATGTCCAGCTCTTTGCAAACCCATGGACTGAAGCCTACCAGGCTCCTCCATCTATGGAATTTTCCAGGCAAGAATACTGGAGTGAATTGCCATTTCCTTCTCTAGGGGATCTTCATGATCCAGGGATTGAACCTGGGTCTCCTGCATTGCAGGCAGATGCTTTATCATCTGAGCCACCAAACAAGTACAGGAAAAGAATGTAAAAAAAAGAGTGGATATAAATATATAGCTGACTCACTTTGCCGTATACCTGAAACTTACACAATATTAACTATTAACTTAAATATGTTGCTCAGCTGACAACTTGTGTCTGACTCTTTGTGATCCCATGGACTGCAGCACGCCAGGCTTCCCAGTCCTTCACTACCTACCAGAGTTTGCTCAAACTCGCGTCCACTGAGTTGGTGATACCATGCAACCATCTCATCTGCTGCTGTCCCCTTCTCCTCCCAGCTTCAGTCTTTCCCGGAATCAGGGTTTTTTCCAATGAGTCAGCCTTTTGCATCAGGTGGCCAAAGGATTGGAGCTTTAACTAAGTTAAATATACTTCAACATAAAACTAATAATAAGAGGTAATCCTTTAAGATTGTGATGTTGGATTCATCCTTAACCAAGAGATGAATCACTCTTGTACTTCCTAAGTGTACATGCTCACACATGTATGCACAGACACACACATGCTGACATTGAGACTGCCACAGTTGACACAGGGCAGCCAAGAGACTGCACCCTTTGCTGGCCTGCTCATCTCTGTCTGTCAACAAGGCTTGACACCCAGGTCTTACCTTTTCACCTTCAGCTTCAGGGTCTTATGCAACCCCTTCACCAGGCAGATGGCCTCCTGTCTAAACCTGGACAGACCAATGTCGTTGATGCCCACAGTCTCATGTCCAGCCAGCAGTTTGTCCATGGCTGCAGCTTTGCTCCTTTCTTTGACCTGCAACTCAGAAAGAGGGTCCAGGAACCTTCCCCCACACCAAAAGAGCAAACCAGTCCCCAGAACACAGACAGGAGGATGTGTCGGTGACAGCTCTGTGCCACCTACCAGTTGTCAGACTGGCTTCAGGATAACCCAGAAGTGAAGATATCCAACTTGGGCCAGGATTCCCTGTGGGAGACAAGGGATGCACCCTTTTCCTGGTCTGTACCCATCATCTGGTTTGTATCTGCAAGGCCTACCTCTTATGGAAGGGACCCCAAAATACACCAACACTCAAAAATACACCAGAAACGGGGGATCCAGGGAGATCCCTTCGCTTTCCAGATCTCCTCCCCGCCCCCACCAAAAAAAAAGAAAAAAATACGGGTGTTATAAAATTATTGACTAGTTATTTCTCACTCATCAATCCTGCACCTAGAGCTTTCCTGGGGATCCCATAGTTAAAACTCTGCCTGCCAGCACATCAGACATGGGTGATATCCTTGCTCAGGGAAGAGTCCACATGCCACAGTGCAAGTAAGCCGGTGCACGACAACCACTGAGCCTGGGCTCCAGAGTCCAGGTGCTGCAACTACTGAGCCAACGTGCTGCAACTACTGAAGGTGGTGTGCCCTAGAGCCCATGCTCCACAACGAGAGAAGCCATCACAATGAGAAGGTCACATGCTGCAAGTGGACAGGGGCCCTTGTTTGCCACACTTGGAGAAAGCCCACATGCACCAACAAAGTCCCACCAGAGCCAAATAAATAAATGAATGAATAAACAAATATTTTAGAAAGGTCCTGCACCTAGGACTTTTCCTGTAACAGCTTTCTTTTAATATTTTATTTTTTTTATTTATGTAACAGCTTTACTTAGCTATAACTCAAGTAAACACCAATCCCCTATGTACATATGAATGAACTGTACTCCGAGTGGTCGAACTTTCAACACCCACCCAGTTGAGAACAGGCTTCCTAAGCCCAGAAGAAACCTCATGGCTGTCAGCAGTCACTCCCCAGCCCTCCTGGGCCCTGGAAACCATGTGTGGGTCTTGGATATACCTCCTATGGACACTTGATATACACAGAGTCATACAACAGGTGGCCTTTTGTGTCTGGTTTCTTTCACTCATGATGTGTTTTCCAGGTGCGTCCCTGTTGACCTCTGTGTGGGAACTCCATTCCTTCTTATGGTTGAGTGATATTCCATTATACCAATTGACCACATTTGATTTATCTGTTTATCAGGGATGGATATATTTACATTGTTTCTACTGTTTGGCTATTGAGCCAGTTCAGTTCAGTTGCTCAGTCATCTCTGACTCTTTGTAACCCCACAGACTGCAGCATGCCAGCGTCCTTGTCCATCATCAATGCCCAGAACTTACTCAAACTCATGTCCATTGAGTCAGTGATGCCATCCAATCATCTCATCCTCTGGCATCCCCTTCTCCTCCCACCTTCATTCTTTCTCAGTATCAGGGTCTTTTCCAGTGAGTCAGTTCTTTGCATCAGGTGGTCAAAGTATTGGAGTTTCAGCTTCAACATCAGTCTTTCCAATGAATATTCAGGACTGAGTTTCTTTAGGATGGGCTTGTTGGATCTTGCAGTCCGAGGGACTCTTAAGAGCCTTGTCCAACACCTTCTCCAGCACAAAATATTTGCAGGTCAAAAGCATCAATTCTTTCGTGCTCAGCTTTCTTTAGAGTCCAACTCTCATATTCATACATTTGGCTATCAGCACACATGAACACTTGTATACACATGTTTGTGTGTGAATATGCGTCCTTATTCCCCTTGTGTGTAAAACTAGGAGTAGAATGGCGGGGTCATGTGGCAACTAGATTAAACATTTCCATGAACTGCTAGACTGATTTTCTGTCATGGCATAGAGTCTTAGGTCTGGAATGTGGGAACTAGTTCCCTGACCAAGGCATTGAACCCATGTATGTAAAACATTTCCTACTCAGAGTTATACACAGTATGTATACAAGTATATTGGCTGACTCCTTAAAAGGATTTTATGATTTTATGCTGAGAATTTTCAATCTGTAAGTCCTTAACTCAGCTTTTATTATATAGTAATAACCTAACTAAGCATTTAGTAAGCCATCAATTAACCAACCTACTTTCAGTACCAGTGCCCTGGAAACTGAATGCTGTGCTTAGTCTCTCAGTCATCTCTGACACTTTGTGATCCCATGGACTGCAGTATGCCAGGCTCCTCTGTCATGGAGGTCTCCACACAAAAATACTGGAGTGGGTAACTGTTCTCTCCCTCCAGGGGAATCTTCCAAACCCAAGGATTGAACCCAGGGTCCCTGAATTGCAGGCAGTTTCTTTACACCCTGAGGCACCAGGGAACTCCAAAAATACTGGAGTAGGTAGGCGAACCCTTCTCCACTAGATCTCCCCAACCCAGGAATCGAACCTGGGTCTCCTGTACTGCAGGTGGATTCCTTAATAGCTAAACTCTCAGAGAAGCCCTATGGCCCAGGAATCAAATCCAGCCAGCTAGGACTTCCTGGTGGTCCAGTGACCCATGGTGGATTCATGTGGATGTATGGCAAAACCAATACAATATTGTAAAGTAATTAGCTTCCAGTTAAATATATATATATATATATATATATATATATATATATATATATATATATGTAATGAAGATAATGGAGTTCAAAACAAACAAACAAACAAAAAAGACTCCATGCTCCCAATGTAGGGAGCCTGGGTCCCATCCCTGTCCAGAAAAACCCAACATGCTAGATGGTGTATCCTATCCTCCCCCTGCAAAATATCTACACACCTGTCTTTTTTATTGGGGGGGTGGGGTAAATAAAATTTTACTGCAATACAACTACACCTATTTGATTATTCACTGCTACTGGAGAGAATGGAATAATCTGGGGCCCATAAAGCCAAAAATAATTACTACTTGGTTTGTTACTGAAAAAAAAAAATGCCAACCTCTGTTCTACACCAAAAAGCCATTCTTTTTACAAACTGCTAGGAAAAGTAGCAACAAAGATGAATGTTTATGTACAGTTTTGAAAGTTTGCTGTGCTCCTACTATATAACAGGGTTGACCTGAAAATCAATTCCAAACCTTACCAGGCACTAAAGCAAGGAAACATTCCTCCTCTGGGAGTCACAGAGCTGGAAATGCAGCCACTGACAGGCTCATGTATGAAACCACATGGTACTTGGACTTGTTTCTCCGCCTGGACCTGAGAACAACACATTAGGATAACAGAGCCAATTATTTATTGTAAGCTGACACGACAAACAAAATGACTACCCCTAACAGAACCACGAGCAATTCATTTGGCGAACAACTGGTTTTAAATTCTAGACAATTTTCATCCCAACATAATGACAGATCCCAACATTAATAAGCTGCCACCTGGCCAAGATTACATACTCACCCAGAACCAGCCAAGGTTATGGACACGTTGTGGAGAGCTTGTATTTTGACATGCCCCAGCTGGGAGGCCCAGGGGCTGTTTCCAGTCGGAGGGTTGGTGGGCAGTTATCTGGGGGGGTGGGGGGTGGGTGGGAGGTGGAAGTCCCAGAGAAAAAAAATGGAGTGAACAACAGGGGAAGGAACTTAAAGACTGGAAAGGCAGTGATGGAGGCTGCCCACACAGAAAACAGACCCACGAACAGCAAAGGACAGAACCCTTGGGCTTCCTGGAAAAAGAGGGTGAAGGAGCAGGTTCAGTTCAGTCACTAAGTTGTGTCTGACTCTCTGCGACCCCGTGAACGGCAGCACGCCATGCCTTCCTGTCCATCACCAACTCCCGGAGTCCACCCAAACCCATGTCCATTGTGTCGGTGATGCCAGTCAACCATCTCATCCTCTGTCGTCCCCTTCTATTCCTGCCCTCAATCTTTCCCAGCATCAAGGTCTTTTCAAATGAGTCAGCTCTCCATATCAGGTGGCGCAAGTATTAGAGTTTCAGCTTCAACATCATGGAGGAGAAAGAAGGGGCGTGTGTCCCAAAAGAGACAACAACCAGACTCGCACAGAGCTGTTGAATTTGAGCATCACAAGAAAGCCTTTAGGTGAAACCATGATGATGGAGGAACATGCAGGATTTTAGGACAGGTTCTTAAAGTAGCACTCCCTACAGCAACCCATCATCTATAATGACTCAGCCATGACCTGGTGGGCTTTTCTTTCTCATCCCCACAAATCCTTGCACACAAGACTCTCTCAAAGTGCTGTCATTAGCGTTTGGCTAAGGGACTCGCCTGGTGGTCCAGTGGCTAAGACTCCGCGCTCCCTAATGCAGGGTGAGGGGTTCAATCCCTGGTCAGAGAACTAGATCCCACATGCCACAGCTAAAGATTATTTTCTTTAACACAAATTTATTTTAATTGGAGAGTGATTACTTTACAATATTGTATTGGTTTTGCCATACATCAACATGAATGTGTATACGTGTTCTCCATCCTGAACCCCCCCCCCTTCCACCTCCCTCTTCGTACCATCCTTCTGAGTCATCCCAGTGACCAACCCCAAGCATCCTGTATCCTGCATTGAACCTGGACTGGCAATCCATTTCATATATGATATACATAATTCAATGCCATTCTCCCAAATCATCCCATCCTCACCCTCTCCCACAGAGTCCAAAAGACTGTTCTATACATCTGTGTCTCTTTTGCTCTCTCGCATACAGGGTTATCATTTCCATGTTTCTAAATTCCATATATATGTGTTGGTATACTGTATTGGTGTTTTTCTTTCTGGCTTATTTCACTCTGTATAATAGGCTCCAGTTTCATCTACCTCATTAGAACTGTTCAAATATACACAATGGAGTATTACTCAGTTAAAGATTCTAAATGCTACAGTGAAGACAGAAGAGCTTCGAGGAAGATCTTACTTGGCCAAAAATATGCATATATATGTTTTTGAACGAACATCTGGCTTCACCCTGAAGCCCAGAGCATATTGTGTCGCTTCCCTTCGTCTGCAAAGACTGCCCAGCTCCTCCTCCAGCCACAAAGACTGCATTCCAAGGCAGCCCATCTGCCTCTCCCAAACCATACTCCACCTACACTCCCAGCAAAAATGGCTCCAGGTTTGAGAGACAGAGTAGCTGGGGATCCCTGCCCTCCTTGGCTTCCTCACCAAAACAAAGCATTTATTCAACATTTTTCTCACTCATGGTGAAGAGTGGCAAATAAGGCAGCTTTGAAGACCTCTAGTCTGAAATCTTGACACCATCAAACTTCTCCCATGAGGGAAACGTCGTTAGGCTTGAACCTGGTGAAGCACAGACCTGAAGCTGGACCTAGGGACCCAGGAATATGGCTTTGCCTGCCAGCTCTGTATAGTGTATCATATCTTACATGTGATAAGTCGTGCCTTAAGTGCATCATTCATTCCAGACATGTACATTCCTTTTATCGCCAGTCAAGAGAGTGCTGGGCACTGCCAGTTGCAGAGGGTACTGTCTGCAGGAGCCAAAAATGGAGCAATCCTGTCCTACAACCCCCAGGCAAAGTTCTCAGCATCGCTTACTGTAGATCAGAAACAACAACAAACCACCGTGTACAAAAAGGCAAGCAGACAAGGATAAAGGAATCCACACCCCACCCACAATGCCTGTAATATGCACCAGTCAGAAGGAAAGCCCCAAGCTCTCTCGCCAGGTTGAATACTCTGACTTAAGATTATTCACTGGAATTTGGCTTGTAAAACTCCTCTTGAGGTCCCCAGTTCAGTCAGTACATTTCAATCTGTCAGTCGTGTCCAACTCTTCTCGACCGCATGAATCACAGCACGCCAGGCCTCCCTGTCCATCACCAACTCCCGGAGTTCACTCAAACTCACGTCCATCGAGTTGGTGATGCCATCCAGCCATCACATCCTCTGCTGTCCCCTTTTACTCCTGCCCCCAATCCCTCCCAGCATCCCTCCCAAAAATGAGCATACTGCTTTGCTGTCCTTATGCAAAGATTTATCCTGAAAACAGCAAGAGGGAAGAGGGAAAAAAAAAAAAGAAAACCACTCATTGGAAGTCTTTTTGGAAGCAAGCTTTCATATTTCATTCAATGGACTTTACAGATGATGAAAGATGTTTACCCACGAAGGCCACGGGACCCCCAATTCTCATGAGAGTCAGGACCTACTTAGGAAGCGACTGGGTCATGGCAGTGGGGGTAAGAGGGGCAAAGCTTGTGGATGGCGATGAAAGACCTTCCCTGGACAGCAACTTGAAAGGCCCGGCACAAATAGGGGTGTATAGTCCATGAGAAGGGGTCCGAACCCAGGCCCCCGAATGAAGAATTTCAGCCTGAGGAGTGCAGTGCCCTGGCAGGGGAGCTGTTAAAGATAAGTACAGGAAGAGGAAGATGAGGAATTTGACCTTGAGTTTCAGAAACCTGAAGGATACCCTGGAGGCAGTGGTGGGTGGAGTGTGGGGGGCTCCCAGAAGGACAGACATGGAAGCAGGGGAATGATCCTGTATCATGTGAGCAAATGCAGCTTATCCTTTAGGTAGACAGGTAAAAGCATCTCCCCCACCCAGAACAGATCACAGATCGGCAGTGGTTCAAAGCAACACAGGGCAGGGAATACGAATGTAAACAAGGACTAAGTGAGCTGGGAAGGCAGGTCAAGGGACATACTCGATGGACATTAAGGAGTCAACACAGGAAAGGGGTGTTCAGTAGAGCTCAGATGTGGAAAATCACAACCACCAGAGATCAGAACAAAAGGAGCGGAACTTCTGTGCAGAATCAGATTTCAAAGGCCATGAATCACACTCATGACTTATCAGCTATGACTAGGAAGCCATCCAGAGGAGAGCATAAGATAGCACAGGCTTCTACAAAGCCAGGATATTCTTGATATCACCTCCCTGGTGGTCACTCTTCTGAGTTCCCTTGTCTCCAGAGAGCTGAGTCATGCAAAGAGGATGCAATTGCAAAGCAATTGGAGAGTACATCTCTGATAACAGAGAAGCCTGTCAAAGAAATAAAAATTAAAAATAAAAATAAAAAACCTCCACCCCAAGGCGTACAGTGATGTACTCTCATCATTAGTTTCTGTCTCTGTACAATCCCAGGGAGTATTTTACCACTGATCTGTGTAATTCAAGCTTTGCAGGAGCTCTCAGTTCAGTTCACAGAGTCAGTTGTGTCCAACTCTTTGCCACCCCATGGACTTCAGCATGCCAGGCCTCCCTGTCCATCACCAATTCCCAAAGATTGGTCAAACTCATGTCCATTCAGTCAGTGATGCCATGCAACCATCTCATCCTCTGTCACCCCCTTCTCCTCATGGCTTCAATCTTTCCCAACATCCAGGTCTTCTCCAATGAGTCAGCTGTTCGCATCATGTGGCCCAAGTATTTGAGTTTCTGCTTCAGCATTGGTCCTTCCAACGATATTCAGGACTGACCCCTTGTAGGATGTCCTGGTTGGATCTCCTTGCAGTCCAACGGATGCTCTCAAGAGTCTTCTCCAACACCACAGTTCAAATACATCCATTCTTGAGGGTTCAACATTCTTCATGGTCCAACTCTTACATCCACACATGACTACAGGAAAAACCATAGCTTTTACTAGATGAACCTTTGTGTGTCAGGTAACATCTCTATTTTTAGTACACTGTCTAGGTTTGTCATAGCTTTTCTTCCAAGGACTCGCAGCTCTAGAAACATCTTTTAAGAAGGACGGCCCATGTTATTACAATTTTGAAGTGTACTCTTTTTAAATTTTTTTTTTTTAAAGAGGTGGAACTGTTCACAGATTATTTTTTCAGTGCAATCAGGAAAGAAGAGGGTAATGAATTTGCTATGGCTGACCTGGGCTTCCTAGGTTGGCACTAGTTGAAAGGAACGTGCCTGCCAATGCAGGAGATATAGGAGACATAAGAGACATAAGAGTCATGGGTTTGATCCCTGAGTTGGGAAGACGCCCTAGAGGACGGCACAGCAACTCATTCCAGGATTCTTGACTGGAGAATCCCATGGACAGAAGAGCCTAGTGGGCTATGGTCCACAGGGTCACACAGAGTCATACACAACTGAAGCAACTCAGCACAGCACACATCTTGAGTGTCAGCTGACTGTTTCATGGGGGATGGTGTCATTTTTAACCAAACAACACAAAACATACTCAATGGCAATTTGAGTCACAACTGTGCATGAAATATGTCTTGAACATCTAAGATCACCTCGACTCCCAGGTGTTTTAGTTGAATCATTTTCCAAGAAAAGCACTCTTTGCTCTTGGTTCTTTCTTGTTCCTCATCATGACATTCGTTTCTCATAATGTGCCTTGAACATGCCATGAAAAAATGAAAATCAAGCATACAGTTCTTATGATATCAAACAATGAGTTAATGGGGCCTATGATGGCACAGCCTATCAATGTTTGGTATCCCCTTAAGGTCAGGAAGCAACAGTTAGAACTGGACATGGAACAACAGACTGGTTCCAAATAGGAAAACCAGTACATCAAGGCTGCTTATTTTCACCCTGCTTATTTAACTTATATGCAGAGTACATCACGAGAAACACTGGACTGGAAGAAACACAAGCTGAAATCAAGATTGCTGGGAGAAATATCAATAACCTCAGATATGCAGATGACACCACCCTTATGGCAGAAAGTGAAGAGGATCTAAAAAGCCTCTTGATGAGAGTGAAAGAGGAGAGTGAAAAAGTTGGCTTAAAGTTCACTATTCAGAAAACGAAGATCATGGCATCTGGTCCCATCACTTCATGGGAAATAGATGGGGAACACAGTGGAAACAGTGTCAGACTTTATTTTTGGGGGCTCCAAAATCACTGCAGATGGTGAACATCAGAAAGTTCACGGTTTAAGTATTAGTGACACCTGGCTGGGAGAATTTTGAGCACTACCTTTCTAGTGTGTGAGATGAGAGCCATTGTATAGCAGTTTGAGCATTCTTTGACATTGCCTTTCTTTGGGATTGGAATGAATACTGATATTTTCCAGTCCCCTGGCCGCTGCTGAGGTTTCCAAATTTGCCGGCATAGAATGCAGCACTTTCATAGCATCATCTTTTAGGTTTTGAAATAGCTTAACAGGAATTCCATCACCTCCACTACCTTTGTTCATAGTGATGCTTCCTAAGACCCACTTGACTTCCCATTCCAGGATGTCTGGGTCTAGGTGAGTGAACTTTCTATCGTGATTATCTGGGTCATGAAGATCGTTTTTGTACAATTCTTCTATGTATTGCCACCTCTGCTTAATATCTGCTTCTTAGGTCCATATAATTTCTATCCTTTACTGTGAACATCATTGCATGAAATGTTCCCTTAGTATTTCTAATTTTCTTGACGAGATCTCTAGTCTTTTCCATTCTATTGTTTGCCTCTAATTCTTTGCAGTGATCCCTGAAGATGGCTTTCTTTTCTCTCCTCGCTGTTCTTTGGAACTCTGCGTTCAAACGGGTCTATCTTTCCTTTTCTCCTTTGCCTTTTGATTCCCTTATTTTCACAGTTTTGTAAGGCCTCCTCAGAGAGCCATTTTGCTATTTTGCCATTTTATTTTCCCTTGGGTATGGTCTTGATTCCTGTCTCCTGTACAATGTCACAAACCTCTGTCCATAGTTCATCAGGTACTCTATCAGATCTAGTCCCTTAAATCTGTTTCTCACTTCCACTGTATTATCATCAGGGATTTGATTTAGGTCACACCTTAATGGTCAAGGAGCAGGAACTTTTTAATCATGGCTGCAGTGGCTATCACTTTGATGTTAGGCCTTAATACAAAATTTAGTAATGTACCAGTTTTATATTAATTATCTGTTTCTCTTTATTCTGATGCCCGCTTTTGTCATTTAAGTCAAGAAGACATTGTCCCATACTGGCTAATGCTTATGTCAGTGTTTTCAAGTGACAGAAGAATTAGGTGGTCTCTTGACTATTCTTCGACATAATTGTTTTTAAACATTTCATGCCTTATCTTGAAATACAATTTTAAGCACTTTAGAACAAGCATCAATGTGATCTCAAGCAAAATATTGTTAATGATCAACCTAATTTTAAAATCAGTAGAGTTCATGAGGGAAAGGAAAGCCAAGATTTGATGAATACTGTAAGAAACGCTGTGGGAAGAAACAGCCACCTCTATGGACTGTTGATCAGGGCCTTTATTGGGCGGTCACTCTCAGGCAGCACTCCCGGGGGCGGGTGAGCAAGGAAGCAAAGGGAGTCTGCAAGGTATGAGGGGTGGGGAAAGGTTTTATAGCCAGGGCCGGGCTCCCATATAAGGTAGAAAGCACGGGCTCAGCGGTGATTGGTGTCCAAGGGCTCCGTGTCGGCACCTGATTGGACGGCTTGGTTGTCGGCCCGCCTCCGGGACTTGTGTGCGGCACTTTTCCAGGGCATGCCTCAACACGCCCGGGCAAGCCTCAACATGCCCGGCATTGCCCGACCTTTCAAATACGCAGTGTGAGATGTTGCTAAATCAGCATTTAGCGTGCCATTTGAAATGAGCCGCTTTGATGTCCAAAGGTAGAGCGTGTAGTCATGAAGACCAAGACTGAA
Source organism: Budorcas taxicolor (assembly GCF_023091745.1). Taxonomy (NCBI): domain Eukaryota; kingdom Metazoa; phylum Chordata; class Mammalia; order Artiodactyla; family Bovidae; genus Budorcas; species Budorcas taxicolor. The sequence goes on from NC_068936.1 coordinate 9,711,886, forward strand.
TTGTTTTTCTCATATTAACGGATAACTTAAATATTTCTAGTAGCAGATAACTTTCTTGGAAATAGCATTTGTGATTTTGGATTAATAGTTGCACTTTTGTTGATTTTTACTTGCTCTAAAAATAAGGGGGTAAATACATACGTGTAGCTGAAGAGACTATAGACATTGTTTGAGAGAATAAAAGCTTTCTCATTTTCATGGAGAAAATTAATATATGTCACCTTGAGACAGCTCTCATTTGTTATAATCAGTTCAGTTCAGTCGCTCAGTTGTGTCTGACTCTGCGACCCCATGAATCGCAGCACACCAGGCCTCCCTGTCCATCGACAACTCCCCGAGTTCACCCAAACCCATGTCCATCGAGTCGTGATGCCATCCAACCATCTCATCCTCTGTAGTCCCCTTCTCTTTTATTAATAAAATAATTTTACCTGAAAGAACAAGCAAACCAGACAAGGAAATTCACAGAGGGCAATAACAAAATATCTTGACAGATATTCAACATATTTCTAAACAAACCAAAGTGTCATTGTGTGAAAAAGAATATAGAGATATCAATAGAAAAACAGAAGTAGCTTCTGAAAGAACTCAACTCACTATTAACTATCTTTTATTTGAAGGCAAAGAAACTGACTCAAGTTAATTCTAAGAAGCAAAGCCCTGAGGTTATTATCTCTTTTTTTTTTTTAATGAAAATCTAGGAAATTTAGGCTGGAGAGGGAAGAAGAGGATAGAGACTTCAAGTGCCTTGAAGGAGGAGGAGGAAAGAGAGGGGGTTGGAGATTTGATTGTGTTATTTGAACAGCATTGGTGGAGCTCAAACAAGGGAGGTAGCAAGGCATGCAGGCCTACGGGAAGAGCATTTCCAGAAGAACAGCACTTGCAGTCTTAGGATTGGAAAGACATGGAATTTGATGGAGGAAAACCAAGGCCAGTGATGTCAAAAAGAGTACATTACTGGGGAAAATAGCAGAGTAGAAGGACAGAGAATGGAAGAGAGGAAGCAGTCAAGGACCATATCGCTGGAAACTTTTAATTTGGCAATAAATACAACTTGTACTCCTCAGGAGCATACTTCAAAGCAACTAACAATCACAGTGTTGATAATGCTAAGTAACAAAAAAACACATAACTAAAAGATTTCGTATTTTTACTATAGAAATTGAAGAAAGGAGATAAGAATGCAATAGTCTGCACATTTATTTATACATAGAGTTTTCACCTGAGACCAGAACACACACACACTTCTTTATACACCTAAAAGTGGTTTAAGCTGACACTTAGCAAAGTGCTTTGGCCCAAGTAAACTAACTGGAAAGGCCTAGTAAAATATTCAAAGGGCAAATAAACCAAGCAAGCTTTGAGTACATAAATACAATGTATTTGGATTTGAATTTACACTCAGGAAATTACCTAAAATGGAGACTGAAAGGTCGGGCATGTTGAGGCATGCCCCAGAAAAGTGCCGCACACAAGTCCCGGAGGCGGGCCGGCAACCAAGCCGTCCAATCAGGTGCCCACGTGGAGCCCTTGGACACCAACCACCGCTGTAGCCCGTGATTTCTACCTTATATGGGAGCCCGGCCCTGGCTATAAAACCTTTCCCCACCCCTCATACCTCGCAGACTCCCTTTGCTTCCTTGCTCACCCACCCCCGGGAGTTCTGCCCAAGAGCGACCGCCCAATAAAGGCTCTGATCAACGGTCCATAGAGGTGGCTCTTTCTTCCCGCGGCGTTTCTTACAGACACAATAGACTCACTACAGCTTACTCATCTGTAGTCCTTCCTCTTCAGTTCTGAGAGGGATGATAACCCCTTGGTGATTATCACTTTCCAGCATTTTGTGAAAGCTTAGAGGATTTAAATAAATTGAGGAGGGGGGAGAGTGGGGAGAGACAAAGAGGAGGAGAAAGGAAGAGGAAACGGAGAGATTGCTCCTGGCACAGGTCTACAGACAGGATCCCAGCTTCCTTGAATGGTGCACAGAGATTGCTAGCTATCTGTGCCAGAAGTGGAGAAGGGGTGACATTCAACTCCAGGAGGAGACTCAACTCCAAGAACCTACGGAGGCAGCCAAGTGTGCTGATGTTCAGGAACCAATACTTAGAGGGTACCCCACAGGTCTGTGAAAGAGCCCTTGGAGACAGCAAGAAAAAAGATTTTCACACGTATAATCACAGATTAGATAGTTGGATAGATTAGAGGAAGGATAACTCTATGACCTGATAATTACTGAAATAAACGAGATAATTCTTGCACATCGGACTGTGTCAAGTAAGACTGAAACTCAGTTAGTTTGATACAATGGGAAATTACACACGCCAAGAATTAGCTGTTAACGCTACTACATTTGTGTCCAAGGCAAGATAAGATACAAAACTGAAATCTTCACATGCTCAACTAGGGTAAGACACATGTAACTGGAAAAGGTAAGGAAAAGTGCTAAAAAGGGTTTAATCATCCTGGACTATTTTTACCCACTATATTCACTATTCTTGGACAACTCCATTGTAGCTTAAGGGTAAGAGAACTTAATGTAGCCCAGTTCGAAAACTGAACAGATTCCCTGTGTTTGATCCTTTGCAGTTAAAACTATGGGTCCGGCACAAATCAAAGTGGACGTCAAGGCTCTTTTTCCTTTGGGAATTTTAACTTGCTTTACGACTGTGTCTGACACAGATATGCCTACCTCATTGAGACTACAGGCCAGCCAACTGGCAAAGGGGACGCAATGAATCAAATTCCCCTTTTGATCACTCAACAGGAGGTCCACAGGCACCAGGTCTCATTCTATTAACTATCTCTGCTTCTCCAACTGCAGTCAGTGATACACAGGGCCTGCTTGATGCTTGCAAGGGTCTCTCACCAAACACAGGCATTTTAACCGCTGGCTTCCTTGAGATGTCCCTGGGCTAGGTAAACGCACTCTGAGACAGTGTTCCTTCTACCTTGGCTCTATGCCTGGAGTGAATGTATGCCTCTTCCTCAGCTGGGACAAGAAGCCACAGCCCTTCACTGATTAAATCCCGTGTCTGGTCCAAACTCACAACATAGCTTCTCCATCAACTTCTCCACTGCACGCTTTCAGGGCCAGATTATCTTCGATCAGCCCAAGAGGCACTTCAGAGAGTTCAGCAGCACAGGGGTCCATACCATAACAAAGACATTCAAATCTGGCTATATAGTTGATACTGAGATCTTCAAGGCATGGAAACAGTTGAAAATTACGTTGCTAAAACACTCTACAGATTATGTGTATAGTAGAGCCTTCGAACTTACAAGTAACATGAAATACCAGAGTAAGTTGTTACTTCTCCTTTCTCCACTTCTCATTCTCTCTCTCACACACGCACACATTCTTTTAACATGTTGACAATTCTATGAAAAACAGATAATAGATTTTTAAATAACGTCTCAATATGCAGATCAAACAAAACTGTACTTCCTGTATTTAAAACAAAAACACATAAATTACCCATCAGTTTCCCTATATTTGATATTACTGAATAACCCTATAATTTTTTTTGTTTTTAATGGGGTATTCAACTTTGACGGAAATACTTGCTTCAGACTTACTGAAAGTAGAATTAAGTTTTTTTTTTTTCTTTTTTTGACCTCCTACTTTTAGATTTGGGGGGTGATGATTCAAAATCAGATGTGTTCACAGTAATGGATGCTACTCCCACCAATCCTGGTTGAAGGGCTTCCAGTGACACCTGAATAACAATTTTTGTTTCAGGAGACAATCCTTCTAGCTGCTTAGGCTTAAACATTTGATGACACTGGGTCTTGTGCTCCCTTTCCTCTTTGGAAGTTAAAAACTGCAGCCGACATTTGGAACACTGGTGAAAACTCTTTTCCCAGTGCCTTCTATGATGACGTCCGTAGGCTGTTGCAGTTTTAAAAATTTTGAGACAAAATGGGCAAAGCAAATTCTTAGTGTTACCATGGTATGCTCTGAAATGTGCATCCACATCTGCAAAAAATGATGATCTGTAACTGCAAACCTGGCATACATAGGGCATTTCACCAGGCTTATGATTGTCTTTCATGTGCTCTAAGAGAACCTGATCTGTCTCAAAGGACAACTCACAGATGCGACAGACTGCGGAGGGCCCCTGGGGAGTGTGGACACTTTCAATGTGACACTGCATCTGGAAGGGAGTAGGAAACTGGCGGAGGCAGTGCCGGCAGGTGGTGTGGGTTTTCCAGCTGTCACCTCTCTGCCTCTCAAGTTCCAAATGGTGCTTCATGTGATTCATAAACTTGACATTTTTTAGAACTTTCAAGCAGCTGAGGCATTTAAACGCCGTGTGGGCCTTCAGTTCTGGCTACTCAACTCCTATATGCTCTCCATAGTAGAAGTCACGAAGAAACACAATCAGATTTCCTTCTGTGGGGTCAATAATCTTGTTTGGACTTGCTAAACTTGGAAAATCAGTTTTTGTCAGTCCATTTTCCCCTAAAGGTCTTACAGGTTTGCAATGAACACTGTCCTCTGGAAAAGGTGTTGGACAAGGTTCTCCATTCTGAACATGGCTTAGTGAGGTATGGACACTGTCTGGTGTGCTCTGCTGAGTAGTCACTGTATGAAAAATACCTGAAGGGGACAAAGCTAAAGAATGTTCCCCATCACTGAGCTTAGGCCTTCTGGGATTTCTGCTATTTGTTTCACAAGTGGAAAGTACCTTTGAGACATGAGGACTTTTATTCATATCTCCTGCAGAAACCGCTCTTTCTACTGGATGCTGCAATGAACTTGTGAAGGTAATCAAAGAAGAACATGACTCCTTTGAAAAGCAATTTGGCACTCTTTGTGGTGAAATACTTTTATAACCAGCTTGAGATGGAGGTTCAATAATAATAGGACTATCTGTTGATCTTGATTCAGAGTCAGAAACTGGCAAGACAGTCTTTGCTTCTGATGTAGGAGTCACATGACTAACAGGCTGTAATCTGTGAGTGTTACCTTTCCTGAAGAGACCATACCTTTTTCTCCTTGAACAAGAACCTGGGTTAACTCTGTTCAGTATGTTTGAAACGACTGGTTTCGAAGCTGAGCTCATCCCAACAAAGATCACGTCAGCATCTTCATTTACAAGTTCCACTCCGACCAATATCACTTCATCATCATCATCATCTACTTGTTTGGTTTCTCCCTCCCTTTCCGTACTTCTGGCTCTTGTTCTTCTTCACGTAACATACATGGTAGTTCCATATTTTGAATCCTTTTTTATTCTTAGAGGGTGCGGCCACAAGTCCCAGTGCTTCCTTTATACAAACTGCCACCTAAGTATAAACATATACATATTAGTTAAGCACAGAAAAATGAGCTATTTGATTATCTCCAAAACTCTAGGGTAATTATAAACACCTTTATCTTACAGACAAAGGCACCGAGTGTCAACGAGACTCAATGACAGCTGAAAAACCTATGACTACAAGTCTACATGGCTCTAGAATCATAGCTTTGTCCCATGTTCACTTTAATCTCTTCTACTTAAAAAAATAAAGAAAAAAAACCCAACACTACTGATCATTAGGTAAAATCACATGTAAAGGACGAGTATTTTTACAAAAGCATTATTGTACAGTGTTGAGAAACATGGACTTTGGAGGCAAAGAAGATGAAGTTGGAATTCTAAGTTAACTGCACACCAGCTGCATCTTCTTGGGCAAATTTATAACTTTTAAAGGTGTTTCTGTCTCTTAAAGACAAACATGCTTATTTCTTAGACTTAAGGTTAACAGCTCTTTTTAAAAGGCATCAGCTAGTCAATGGCATCTTGTTTTGTAGTAAAATTCGAAGAAAATGTATCTTAAATGCACATTACACCTGATTCACAAATTCTAATTTCATAAATGTTAACAAAGAAAATAGGTAGCAAATTCAAAGTATAATCTATCTATACCTAGTTAACAAACAGCATAATTCAATGTCAAGCACTTAACACAGGCCTAGGAAATTGACAATGAACTCTCTTGATAATCTCACCCCAATTCCACACTGATATATCCTAAATTTCTCCCTCTAAATCCAACAATGCTTCATCCTTCACGCCACAGGTCTCTTCCCCACATAGCAGGCAAAGTGATGCCAGTATTTCTCTCATACCAATATCAGACAGAGACATCACACACACACCCCTGATATCCCTTATGAATACAAGTGAAAGAGTCCTCAACAAAATACTGGCAAACAAAATCTAACAACATATAAAAAAGACTGTATACCATGATTACATGGGATTTATGGAGGTATGCAAAGTTGATTCATTTTATGAAAGTGAATCAACATTATGCCATTTTAAAACAATAGAACAAAAAACACATCTGCCTGCAGAAGAAGCATTTCCCTGAATCTAGCACCTTTTCATAACAGGGGTTAAAAAAAAAAACACTTAATAATTAAGAACAGAAGAGAACTTTCCCAATCAAAGGGTACCTGTAAAAGACCCACAGCTAACATCATGTTTAATAATGAAAAACTGAAAGCTTTCCCTCTAAGACTGGGAACAACACAAGGAAGTCTACGACACACTTTGGCTCAACATTATACTGGCAGTTCTATAACCAGAGCAATTATGTAAGAAAAAGGAACTGTTGCTGTTGTTTAAAAAAAAAAGAAGAAAAAAAAAAAAACAGCCTTCAGAATGGAAAGGAAAAAGTCAAAGTATATTGGAGATAACATACCTTTTTATATAGAAAATCTTGAAGAAACCACAAGTATTAGAATTAATATAAAGCTTGCAGAATACAAGAGAAATATTTTAAAAGTCAATCACATTTCTATACAGTAGCAACAAATGTTCTGAAAATGAAGTTAAGTATATACTTGAATCTACACTAGCATTAAAAATACTACTTAGGAAGTCAGAAAGAGAAAGACAATATATTCTTTATAATGGCTGAGTAATACTCCACTGTGTATATGTACCACAGCTTTCTGATCCATTCATCTGTTGATGGACATCTAGGTTGTTTCCATGTCCTGGCTCTTACAAACAGTGCTGCGATATACATTCGGGTACATGTGTCTCTTTTAGTTCTGGTTTCCTCAGTGTGTATGCGCAGCAGCGGGATTGCTGGGTCATATGGCAGTTCTATTTGCAATTTTTTAAGGAATCTCCACACTGTTCTCCATAGTGGCTGTACTAGTTTGCATTCCCACCAACAGTGTAAGAGGGTTCCCTTTTCTCTGCACCCTCTCCAGCATTTACTGCTTGCAGACTTTATACAAATCAATTCTAATGAGATAGATGAAACTGGAGCCGATTATACAGAGTGAAGTAAGCCAGAAAGAAAAACATCAATACAGTATACTAACACATATACATGGAATTTAGAAAGATGGTAATGATAACCCTGTATGCAAGACAGCAAAAGAGACACAGATGTATAGAATGGACTTTTGGACTCTGAGGAAGAGGGAGAGGGTGGGATGATTTGGGAGAATGGCACTGAAACATGTACACTATCATGTAAGAAACGAATCGCCAGCCTATGTTCCATGCAGGATACAGGATGCTTGGGGCTGGTGCACAGGGATGATCCAGACAGATGATATGGGGTGAGAGGCGGGAGGAGGGGTCAGGATTGGGAACTGATGTACACCCGTAGCGGATTTATGTCAATGTATGGCAAAACCAATACAGTACTGTAAAATAAAATAAAAATAAAAATTAAAAAAAAAAGAAAGAAAGACAAATATCATATGGTATCACTACATGGACTCTAAAATATGACACAAATGAACTTATCTACAAAACAGAAACAGACTCACAGACATAGAGAGCCAGCTATGTGATTACCAAGTGGGGAAAAGTCAGGCAGGCATAGATTGGGAGCTGGTGACTAGCAGATGCAAACTATAATATATACAATAGACAAACAAGATCGTACTGGATAGCACAAGGAACTATATTCATAATGTGTGATAAACAATAATGGAAAAGGATATGAAAAAAATTGTGTGTGCATATGTGTGTGTGTTTACATAGGAAGGAAAGGAAAGGGAAAGGGAAGGAAAGGAAAGACAACTGTTGGCAAGCATGTACAGTAATTGGATCCTTGTGTGTTATGAATAGATTTAACATGGTGCAACTGCTACAAAAAACAGTTTAAAGGCTCCTCCAAAAATTAAAAACTAGAACTGATGCATGATTCAGCAATTCCACTTCAGGATATAAATTCAAAAGAAGTTAACATGGGGTCTTGAGATATTTGCGCAGCCGTGCTCACGGCAGCACTAACTGCAACAACTAAGAGGTGGAAGCTTCTAAATGTCCATCAAATGTGATATATACATACAATGAAACATTATTTAGCCATATGAAGAAAATTCTGTCACATGCTACAACATGCATGATCATTGCACACATCAAGCCAAATGAAACAAGCCAGTCATACAAAAAGACAAATACTGTAAGTTTCTACTTGTATGAAATAGCTAACATAGTCAAGCAACATAAAGGAAACAAAAAAGAACGATAGAGTCCATGGTCTAGGTCAACAGTCAAGAAAAGAGGAGTTGTTGTTTAATGGGACAGGTGATGGGTATAGAGTTTCAATTTTGCAAGATGAAAAGGTGTAGAGGTCTGTTTCATAACTATGTGATAAGGAATTCCCTGGTAGTTCAGAGGTTAGGACTCCACAGTTTCCTATCAGGGGCCTGGGTATGATCCTCAACCAGGGAACTGTCATTCAAGCTGCATAGCACAGCTAAAACAACGACAACGACAACAAAACAACACTGTGACTATGTGTGTGTATATGTGTTAGTCACTCAGGTGTGCCCAACTTTGCATCCCCATGGACGAAAGCTCACCAGGTTCCCTTCTCATGGGATTCTCCAGGCAAGAATACTGGAGTGGGTTGCCATTTCTTTCTCCAAAAGGCTGATGAAAGTGTGTGAAATACTTAGCATGCAAAAATGATTAAAATGGTAAAAATTTAAGTTGGATGTTTTCTACAACAATTAAAAAAAGAAAAGCATTTAACAACCAGGAAAAGAATTTGAATAGACATTTCCGACTCTTTGCAACCCCATGGACTGTAGCCTATCAGGCTCCTCCGTTCATGGGATTTTCCAGGCAAGAGTGCTGGAGTGGATTACCATTTTCTTCTCAAGGGGATCTTCCCCACCCAGGCGTTGATCCCAGGTCTCCTACATTGCAGGCAGACACCTTCCCTTCTGAGCCACCAGGGAAGCCCCTAGCAAAATGTAAAGCAGCCTCTCTGAAATACTACTTCACACTCATACTACTTCACACCCAATCAAAATGACGAATAATAACAAGTGCTGCAGAGGATGTGGAGAAAAGGAATCTTCAGATATTGTTGAGGTAACTGCTGTAAAATGGTACAACCACTCTTGCAAAAGTGGTTTGTCAGTATCTCAAAAATTAAATATAGAGGAGCCATATGATGCAGCAATTTCGTCTTTTGTATATATCCACAACACTGAAAATGTTCAGTCCATGCAAAATCAGTGTTCACAGCAACATTACTCACAATAGCCACAAAGAGTACACCATCCACGTATTATCCATTCATTGACGAATGGATAAGCAAACTGTGGTATATGCTCAAAATGGAATGCATGGAAGTCATTTACCATATTCATAATCCATATTCAGCCATAAAAATAAAACAAAAACATTCACTGCTATACAGCCATGAAATGGAGGAATCTTGAAAGTACACAAACGAGGGGACTTTCCTGGAGATCCAGCGTTTAAGACTCTCCACAGGTGCCATCTCTGGGCTGGGAACTAAGATCTCACATGCCACAGAGCTAAATAAATAAATATTGAAAAAGAAAATATGACATCTGAATCAAGCCAGACACAAAGGTCACACTTTGTATGTGGGAGAACTGTAGGTGGAAGAGAAACAGGAAAGAGAAGCACTCTGTAATCCAAGTGAAACATTTTTTTCAGGGAGGAGGAAATGAGCTAGTCTGATAAACGCTGCCAATAAATTAAATAAAATAACAACTAAAAATTGACCACTGAGTTAAACATTTGAAATTCACTTGTGGCCTTGACAAGAGGGGCTTTAAAGGAAAATGAGAGAACTCGAGATAACAAAGTCTAGGAACAACTCTGCAGAAGTCTATAATAAACAAATATGAAATAAAAGCAGCAGAAGCAGAATGTGTCACCCAAAGATGGATTTTTAACGACAGGTCACATTATAGTCAGTCTGTTTGCTGATGGGAACCATCCAGAGAAACAGAAAACTTAATCCGGGACAAAGAGGAGACTTGCTAGAAGATCAAGAAATGAGTAGGTCTAGAACTGAGTACATCAAGAATTGAGTAGATCAAGCTGGAGAGCACACAAGCTGGAGAAGGCAATGGAAACCCACACCAGTACTCTTGCCTGGAAAATTCCACGGACAGAGGAGCCTGGTAGGCCGCAGTCCATGGGGTTTCGAAGGGTCGGACACGACTGAGAGACTTCAATTTCACTTTTCACTCTCATGCATTGGAGAAGGAAATGGCAACCCACTCCAGCGTTCTTGCCTGGAGAATCCCAGAGAAGGGGGAGCCTTGTGGGCTGCTGTCCATGAGACTGCGGAGTTGGACACGACTGAAGCAGCTTAGCAGCAGTAGCAGCACACAAGAAGAGTACACAAGCCAAATAATTTGCTCACATTGACAGAGCTGAGATCATATGAAAAAAAGGCTGGCATGGTGGATTAATGGGTATGGTAACCAGCCTTCAAGTGAATCGAATCTCCTGATATTCCCACCCCTGTGTAGTTCTCTCTCAATCTATCACAGGGTTGACCTGTGAGACTAAGCAAATACACAAGTGAAGATGTGTAACATCTGAAAGAAGACTCTGCACTTTATCATGGGTGCAAGTGCTTTCCTGAATCACTCATTCTGAGAAAAGAAAGCAGCCTCCAGAAGAGAAGCCCCTTGGAGAGGCCCACAGAAGGAGGAACTGAGGCTTCATGAGTACAGACAAGTGAGAGAGCTTAGATTCAACAAACTAAGTCTTCAGAGGTTGCCAAGCCAGACAAAAGCTTGACTACCTCAGGAGAGATCCTAGGCCAAGAGAAAACAAGTGTTAAGTTCTTTCAAACTACTCAATTTGAGATCATATGTACAACACAAACATTTCAAGTTATTCATACCACTCACATCATACTTACACACAGAAGAGTTCTCCTATAAATATAGCAAAAATTTTAAACACACACACACACACACAAACAAAACAATCCAAAGCACCGAAACACAGGAGTTGCCTGGCAGTCCAGTGGTTTGGTTAGGACTCAGTCCTCTCACTGCCAGGATCCTGTGTTCGATCCCTGGTTGGGGAACTAATATCCTATGAAGCCACATGTTGTGACCAAAACAAAACATGCTGTGAAGTTCAAAGCTGTACCAGCAAGATAAGTATACAACACAGCTGTAGGCACAAGTTGCTGGGCATAGAGCTACCTATGATCTTGTTTACATGCATGAAATGAACTCATGTGGTCCCTCGCCCCCATCCAGTGGAGTTCACTAACTTAATGAAATAAAGCCCTTAAGGGTACAGAAATGAGCAAGTAATCCCACGTGAACATGTTAAACCACACAGATTTTCTCTGAATGAACCACTTGATTCATTTATTCATTTCGCCATGCTGCTTGGCTTGTGGGGTCCCGGTTCCCTGACCAGAGCCTGAATCCAGACCACTGCAGTGAAAGCCCAGAATCCGAATCACCAGGCCACCAGGGAACCCCCACACCTGCATTGTTTTGCTCTGCTAGCTAAAACCTTAGGATATGTGCATTCCCCATTTTAGCCTCACCAAGTGGTAGGAGTCAGCTCTACACAGCTTAAGACCCATGGTGCTCTTACTTTTTTTCTTTCAAGAAGGCAGGAGAAAGCAAGTCACCCTGCCTGTTTTTAAGCTTGCCACTCAGAAAGCTGCAAACCTGAAACCATGATTGCCCTGAAGTCAGCACCCGCAATCAGGGACAGGTAATCCCCAATCAGGAATACTCTCTCTCAACACCAACGTGTCAGCCGACGAATGAAAGGAGAAAAACGGAAAGTAAGAAAGCCACAACTTTGTCCCTTATTGTAAAGATGTCTGTCACCTTACCTCAGGGGCCCATTGAAATCCTGAGCGCTTGAGACCTACCAGGCAGCAAACGGTCACATCCTGGGGACAAGCAGAGGAAAAGCTCAGGGTGAGTCACCTGTTCCGGGAACGTTCTATCCCCCCAGGCCCTACCTGGTCCTACCCTACGGATGCTGACCAGGCGTCTCACACTCAACCAGACCGAGTGATTGAACTCCTTTGCCCTGAGCTTCTTCCTCCCACCTCCCTTCTCTCAGTAACAAACAAAACAAATACCTCATCTGCCAACTTCCGGAACCAAAGGCCTGAATCTCGGGGCCCCCAGGGACGGGGCAGCCCTGGAGTTCGAGGAGACGCAGAGGAAACAGGAAAACGACCAAAGCACCAGGGCAGTGAAGAGGCCACTAGATCGATTTTTTTTTTTTTTTTTTTTTTTTGCTGCGCCCGCCTGACTGTGCCTGGGTGCAGAACCAGGTTGGGCCGTGAAGATTTGTGTGTGTGTGTGTTTAAATACATTAGGTTCCACAGGAGAGCTGGGGGTGGTGCCGGTGGCCAGGGGCCTAAGAGGCCCTTTCCGTGAGCTGGCCTGTCCCACCCCCTGGGCAGGAAAGCTGCTGGAGAGCACAGCCCGCCCAGACTAGAGAGGGGAGAGGGCGAAAGGAGCCTGAGGCCTGTGGGTCCTGCCGCACGCTCCCTCCTGAGGGCCCGCGGGCCCTCACCGGCCGCCCCGCCGAGCAAGGCCTGGTGCGAGTGGGGACCCGAGAAACCCTCCCTTTAGCCATCAGGCACCGCTTGGGCTGAACCACGCTCCAGTCCTTACCGGTCCCTGTTGGCGGAGGAGACAGAACTGCCTGTGGCTCACCTGTCTTCAGCAGTTCCCGGACCAAGGCTGAGGAGGCGAGCCTGAGGGGATGACGCTTCCTCAGGTCCGGGGCGCCGCCTCAGCTCCCCCTACAGGCGTGCGGGCGTCTCCCATGATTGGCGGCCAGGTGTCGGCGCCTGCAATCTGATTGGCCTCGAGGCCGAGTTGGGCGCATGCGCGGGCGATGAGCCCTCCCCCCACCCCCTCACCCCGTACAATCGCCTGCTGGAGGCGTGGTCAGGCTGAATCTGAATCTCAAGGGTCTTGGGTCAAGATTGCTCAGCTCACCAAACGCGAAGAGAAAACAGATGCACAGGGCTGAGAACGGCCTCCGAGTCTACCAGGGGAGTCCAGTGATGGTGTCCAGCACTCACAGCCCTCAGGGATGACCTCCCTTAAGCAAGTTCTTTGCTTAAGAAACTTGACCATACAGTGGATCTTGACGCCCCTCCTCTTGGAATTACATTTCAATCAAGGCAGGGCAACCTGCCCCTGTTTTTGCACTGTCTGTTGTGAGCTGAGAATGAGCTTTACTTTTTCTTCTTCTTCTTCTTTTTTTTTTTTTTATTTTATAGCTTTGCACTTTTAATGGCTGAGGAAAACCAAAAAGAATTTTATTTTCTGACATGAGAATTGTGTGAAATTCCGTTTTCGGAGTCCTTAAAGTTGGAACAGGGACTTGCCAGCTTCTTTGGTTATTCTCTATGCCTGAAAACTTAATTAATGCCAATGATGATATTCGCAAAGCCTAAAATATTTCTTTTTTGACCCTTTACAGAGTCTTTTTTAAAGGCCCTGTTCTGCTGGAAGTCTCCTAGCAGTCATATGGGAAAATAAAGTTTTGGTTTTGTTACATTTTCTTCTCTATTATATTCATTTTTCATTCTTTACTAATTTAATTCCTTCATATCTCTATGTTTCCTTTAATGGAAGCAATGAAATAACATCAAATAAAATACCTCTGTTGGTAGTTTTAACAGGTAACATGTTAGAACGTATATGCTCAACTAAAAATACATTGTATATATACAGTAAATACCACTTTAAGTAGCTTCAGAACTTGTATCTGGTTTCAAGTTACTAAGAAGGTTTGTTAAACATCCAATATTCTAACCTCCAGCTGTTCTCAACTTCAAAAAGAAAACGTTTTCAATAATTTGTTACCTCAAGTTTCAACTCCGTTTTAGCTACATATATGAACATGCATTCTAGGTCACATGATTTAATTTGATATATTGCCGATAAGTGAAAATTTTGGAATACCTTACGCAAAAGAGAGATGTTGTTTTCTTCTTCCAGAAAGACAGGTAGTGAAGCCGATCTTTGAACGCTTTGTCGGTTTTTATTAAATCCATAAAGATTAAGCTGTTGAATTAAACTTTTCATGCTCTTGGTTTCAAATATTCTGAAAGGCTCCTTTCTTTCCAAGACTTCTTTCCTAAAGAGTTCTTCACTGATCACTCTACATGTGCCTGTCTCATCCCACCAAATAGATTCAAACTGATCACTTTCAACTATATTCCAAAGCTTTTGTGGAAATGTGAGTGAAAGAAAATCATTCACATCATCTGTTTCAGAGACAGAATATGTGTAGTGTGGCCTTTTGATCACAAGATCCTCAGACAAATCCTGAAAAGCATATTCTTCAATCATAGATCTCAAAACTGAGTCCCCAGGTGTATAATCATACCAATAAGATCTAATGGAGGTTTCTGAACCAGTGGATTCATCTTTAGGAGGTCCATCTTCAATTTCTGAAGAAATATGTGCCATCTCAGGGAAATCTTTCTTCAGATAATTTTCTCATTTGTCTGCTTTTACACAATGCAACTTCAAATGATGTTTGGCTGGCCTACAGAGAGAAACTCTCTGGACAAGCACAGAGGTCCTCCCGGTCAAAAAGCTGTGACATCACAAAATCACTGGTCTCCTAGCAATTGAAGAGTAATGTTCAACCAAGTGTTTACTTCAGCATCAACTTCAAATACAGACTGCTGACAGAAATAGTAACCAAAACCATGAAGCATGCAAAATCTCATTACTAAAGTTGTTGGCTTTTTTTTGGTTCCTGTGTTTGGGATGGCCTTTCTCTTTCTGGCAGTTTGTGGTTCCTCTTTATTGTGGAGGTTCCTCCCTGTGGCTGGGGTTGGACGAGTGGCTTGTCAGGTTTCCTGGTTAGGGAAGCTTGTGTCAGTGTTCCGGTGGGTGCAGCTGCATCTCTTCTCTCTAGAGGGCAATGAAGTGTCCAGTAGTGAGGTTTGAGATGTCTATGGGTTTGCTGTTTGGGCAACCTGTATATTGAAGCTCCGGGCTCTGTTCCTGTGTTGTTGGAGAATTTGCATGGTATGTCTTCCTCTGGAACTTGTTGGCTCTTGGTGGTGTTTGGTTTCAATGTAGGTATGGAGCTTTTTGGATGATTTCTTTTTTTTTTTTAATAAATTTATTTATTTTAATTGTAGGTTAATTACTTTACATTATTGTATTGATTTTGCCATACATTAACATATAACTGCCACAGGTATACACATGTTCCCTTTCCTGAACCCCTTCCCTTCTCCCAACCCGTACCATCCTTCTGGGTCATCCCAGTGCACCAGCCCCAAGCATCCAGTATCATGCATTGAACCTGGGCTGGGGACTCATTTCATGTATGATATTATACATGTTTCAATGCCATTATCCCAAATCATCCCACCCTCGCCCTCTCTCACAGAGTCCAAAAGACTGTTCTATACATCTGTGTCTATTTTGCTATCTCACGTACAGGGTTATCGAAAACTCACATCAATAAATCTACTTTATTTCTGAAATAAAAGTGATGTATCATCCTTCTATACACACATTCTTAACATTCAGTCCTGTTACCCTAGCACACTTGGTCTACTTGCTTCTGTGCAAAAAAATTTATGAATTGACTGTGGGTTTCAGTTGGCGGAGTGGGGCGGGGGGGGGGGGGCGGCGGGAAAGTGCTTATTGTAGGACCAAGCAAGGTGTCTTAGCAGCTGGTGCTTCAAAGACGCAAATCCCCAAACACTGTCAGGGGAAATATTTTAATGGCTGAGTGAGGGTGGAACATGGGGTCTGTGATCAATATTGGGACATTCTACTAGTGGCCTATTACTGAGGATATTGGGAGTCCACATCATTGACCGTCTAGTTCCAACTATGCACTTAAATTTCAGCCTGGTTTGGGCTTTAGCATCTCTAAAATTGTTCACAGGAGATTGCTCAGAATGTCATCGATGGTCCTTGCTGCTGCTGCTAATTCGCTTCAGTCGTGTCCGACTCTGTGCGACCCCAAAGATGGCAGCCCACCAGGCTCCCCCATCCCTGGGATTCTCCAGGCAGAACACTGGAGTGGGTTGCCATTTCCTTCTCCATGCTGGCCCTTGAGGAGCGACTAAAGACCCTTGAGGTTGACTAGTGGCTAAATCATTATTATTGTCTATCGCTTGATTACTTTCCTTAGTTTCTGTCTTTTCTAGCTTCTCCGATTAAAATTACTGTTGAACATGAGGACGTCTACAGTCTCCTACCTCTCTCTCTCGATGTCCATGCTTTTCAGTCTTAAGAAGGGACTGCTTAGTACAATAAAGGAAAACAAGTCTCGGACTTAGAGCTCGATCATAAATATGACACAAAATCTCAGTGCAGGTTCAGTTTCTTTTTCAGGTTTCCCAGCTCTTGGAGTGAGTGAGTCAGCAACAACTTTGGCTCTTTCCTGTTGAGATGGAGCATGGAGTTGGAAATAATTCTAAAATCTAAGCTTGCTATCAATAGTTTATGATATGAAAACATCTCTCTATTTTATATATTATTTATATATATTTCTGTATCAGTATTTTGTCATGAAACTGGACAAACATTTGAAAATGGGTATATATTTATGAAACGGAGAGAGGTGAGTGATATAAAAGAGTCCTCGTATTTTACATGCGGCCAAGAAAACATATTTGGAAGTATTTCAACTTACATAATATTCAACAATCGAGTAGAATTTGAATCATTCTACATTTGGGTTTTATTTTTCTCCCATTTCTATTACACCTAACATGAATTAAAAGCCATTGCACTTTTTTCATACACACACTCATGCATAGACAGGTGTATATATGTATAGATGTCAAAATATAATTTTAGGCAACTTTATGTAGGTGACCACACTCACTGCTAGCTCCCAAGATCGTAATAAACTGTTTGGGAAGCCCTACGTTACTTAGTATCTTTCTGGCTGAAACATTCGTATCTTGTTGCTGAAAAGCTCTCCTTTCATCTAGCTCATTTTCCACTCTTCTTTCTGTAATAAGAGTTAGGGCTCATACTTATGAGGGCACCTTGAACCCAGAAAATTGCAACTCAAGCTTACTTAGTGATATTGTTCAAAAAATGCTGTTGTTTTCCTCACGTTGGACACAATTTTATTTGATTTATTTCTAATATAAATTTGTTTATTTTAAGAGTAGTCTAATTGCTTTACAATATTGTATTGGTTTTGCCATACATTAACATGGATCTGCCACAGGTATACACGTGTCCCCTATCCTGAAAACCCCTGCTACCTCCCTCCTCAAACCATTCCTCATGGTTATCCCAGTGCACCAGCCCCGAGGATCCTGTATCACGCATCGAACTGGCCTGGCGATTCGTTTGATAAACAATATTATACATGTTTCAATGCCATTATCCCAAATCGTCCCACCCTCGCCCTCTCTCACAGAGTCCAAAAGACTGTTCTATACATCTGTGTCTATTTTGCTATCTCACGTACAGGTTTATCATGACCATCTTTCTAAATTCCACATATATGCACTAGTTTACTCTATTGGTATTTTTCTTTCTGGCTAACTTCACTCTGTATAATAGGCTTCAGTTTCATCCACCTCACTAGAACTGATTGAAATGTATTCTTTTTAGTGGCTGAGTAATACTCCATTGTGTATATGTACCACAGCTTTCTTATCCATTAGTCTGCTGATGGACATCTAGGTTGCATCCATGCCCTGGCTATTAGAAATAGTGCTGTGATGAACATTGGGGTACACGTGTCTCTTTCAATTCTGGTTTCCTTGGTGTGTATGGCCAGCAGTGGGATTGCTGGGTCGTATGACAGTTCTATTTACAGTTTGTTTGTTTGTTTGTTTAAGGAATCTCCACAGTGTTCTCCACAGTGGCTGTACTAGTTTGCAATTCCACTAACAGTGTAAGAGCGTTCCCTTTTCTCCACACCCTCCCCAGCGTTTATTGCTTGCAGACTTTTGGATAGCAGTCATTCTGACTGGCGTGAAATGGTACCTCATTATCGTTTTGATTAGCATTTTTCTGATACTGAGTGATGTTGAGAATCCTTTCATGTGTTTGTTAGCCATCTGTATGTCGTCTTTGGAGAAATGTTTGTTTACTCCTGTCGCCTATTTTATCACGGGGTCATTTATTTTCCTGGAATTGAGGTTCAGGAGTTGTTTGTGTATTTTTGAGATAAATTCTTTGTCAGTTGCTTCAGTTCAGTTCAGTTCAGTTCAGCTCAGTTCAGTCGTGTGTGACTTTTTTGAAACCCCATAAATTGCAGCACACCAGGACTCCCTGACCATCACCAACTCCCGGAGCTCACGCAAACTCACGTCCATCGAGTCAGTGATGCCATCCAGCCATCTCATCCTCTGTCGTCCCCTTCTCCTGCCTCCAATCCCTCCAAGCTTCAGAGTTTCCCAGTGAGTCAACTCTTCATATGAGGTGACCAAAGTACTGGAGTTTCAGCTTTAGCCTCATTTCTTCCACAGAACACCCAGGAATGATCTTCTTTAGAATGGACTGGGTGGACCTCCTTGCAGTCCAAGGGACTCTCAAGAGTCCTTTCCAACACTACAGTTCAAAAGCATCAATTCTGCAGTGCTCAGCTTTCTTCACAGTGCAACTCTCATATCCTAACAAGACTATTGGAAAAACCATAGTCTTGACTAGATGGAACTTTGTTGGCACAATAACGTCTCTGCTTTTGAATATGCAATCTAGGATGGTCATAACTTTCCTGTCATAAGGCAAGCGTCTTTTACAATTTCATGGCTGCAGTCACCACCTGCAGTGATTTTCGAGCCCCCCAAAATAAAATCTGACACTGTTTCCACTGTTTCCCCATCTATTTCCCATGAAGCCATGCGACCAGATGCCATGATCTTAGTTTTCTGAATTTTGAGCTTTCAGCCAACATTCTCACTCTCCTCTTTCAGTTTCATCAAGAAGCTTTTTAGTTCCTCTTCACTTTCTGCCATAAGGGTGGTGTCATCTGCATATCTGAGGTGACTGATATTTCTCCTGGCAGTCTTTGTTCCAGCGTGTGCTTCTTCCAGCCCAGTACTTCTCGTGATATACTCTGCATATAAATTAAACAAGCAGAGTGACCATATATAGCCCTGACGGACTCGTTTTCCTATTTGGAACCAGTCTGTGGTTCCATGTCCTGTTCGAACGGCTGCTTCCTGACCTGCATATAGGTTTCTCAAGAGGCAGGTCAGGTGGTCTGGTATCCCCATCTCTTTCAGAATTTACCACAGTTTATTGTGATCCACACAGTCAAAGACTTTGGCCTAGTCAATAAGGCAGAAATAGATGTTATTCTGGAACTCTCTTGCTTTGTCAATGATCCCACTAATGTTGGCATTTTGATCTCTGGTGCCTCGGCCTTTTGTAAAACCAGCTCGAACATCTGGAAGTTCATGGTTCATGTATTACTGAAGCCTGACTTGGGGAATTTTGAGCAGTACTTTACTAGCATGAGATGGATGCAACGGCGCCGTGATTTGAGCATTCTTTGGCTCTGCCTTTCTTTGGGACTGGAATGAAAACTGACCTTTTCCAGCCCTTTAGCCACTGCTGAGTTTTCCAAATTTGCTGCCATATCGAGTGAAGCACTTTCACAGCATCACTACAAGGGGGTAAATCCCTCAACGGACATTTCTTTAAAGAAGACATACAGATGGCTAACAAACACATGAAATATGCTGAAAATCATTCATTATGAGAGAAACAAAAATTGAAATTTAATGTGTAGTCATATCACACTGTTCAGAGTGGCCATCACCAGAAATTCTACAAGCACGACATGCTGGGGAGGTTGTGGAGAAAAGCTAACCCTAATACCCTGCTAGTGGTGACACAAACTGGTACAACCTGTATGCAGAACAGTTTGGTGATTCCTTGAGAAACTTGGACTGGAACTGTCATATGACTGAACAACCCCCCTTCTTGGCATATACCCAGAGGGGATTACAATCAAAAGAGACACTTATGCCCCAATGTTTATTACAATTCTCTTTACGAAATCTATGACATGGACGTAATCTAGATGCACATCAGCAGATGAAAATATAGGGAAATTGTGCCATATATGCAAATAGAATATTACTTAGCTACAGAAAAACATATATTTGTGTTACTTTTAGTGAGGCAGTTCAACCTGCAGCCTATTATTCAGAGTTAAAAAAAAAAGTTAGAAAGAAAGAGGCAAATATTGTTTATTAATGCATATAAATGGGATTTAGGAAGACAGTAACAATGATTCTGCATGAAGGCTAGTAAAAAAGATCCACATTTTAAAGAACAGACTCTGAGACCCAACGCGAGAGTTCAAGGGTGGGATGATTTGAGAAAATAGCATTTAAACAGGTACATTACCATATATAAAAGAGATGACCAGGGCAAGTTCAATGCATGAAAGATGCATGCAACTCTTGTGCTGTGGAAGAACCCAGAAACATGGGGTAACAAGGGAGGTTTGAGTTGTGTCCAGGATAGGGGGACACATGTATCCATCTGGCTGATTCATGTTGATGTATATGTCAAAAACCATCACAGTAATACACAGTAATTCTATTCCAATTGAAATAAATCATTTTTTAAAAGAAATATGAAGAAATAAAAAAGAATGCATTCAGAAATAGCAGGGACATGCTCCAGAATACAACCTCAACAGTTGTTTCATATCTATTCAAGAAAGTGGGCTTAGGAGGGGCAGAACACGTGTGCTGGTATAAAAGCTGAAAGTCGAAGAAGATAAGCTTGAGACTGCCACTATGCAGTTGCAGCATGACCTCAGTATCATAGTCTAAATAGTGAAAGATGCATGCGGCAGAATGCAAGCTTATTAGATCGGCATGACTACTGTGGAGCGTAGGCTCAGTAGGAGTTAAATGCATGCACTTGAGCATCCTTTCAGGAGTGACGGTACATATGTTTCAGAGTGAAGATAAACAGGTGCAGCAAAAGTGCTCTAAAATGGTGGACAAATACTTGTAAGAAGGAAGGTTCAGAGTGGAAGCTCAGTATTTGCTATAGACTTAGACTTAAGTTGAAGACAGTAGGGAAGACCACTAGATGATTCAGGTTTGACCTAAATCAGATCCCTTATGATGGTACAGTGGACATGAGAAAATATTTAAGGGATTAGGTATAATAGAGTGTTTGAAGAACTGCATATGGAGGTTCATGAAATTGTACAGGAGGCAGTGATGAAGACCATCCCCAAGAAAATGAACGCAAAAAGGCAAAATGGTTGTCTGAGGAGGCCTTACAAATAATTGAGAAAAGAACAGAAGCAAAAGGCAAAGGAGCAAAGGGAAGATATACCCATGTGAATACAGTGTACCGAAGAAGAGCAAAGAGAGACAAGAAAGCCTTCCTCGGGGATGAGTGCGAAAAATAGAGGAAAACAACAGAATGGGAAAGACTAGAGATCTCTTCAAGAAAATTAGAGATACCAAGGGAACACTGCATGCAAAGGTGGACACAATAAAGGACAGAGATTGTATGGACTGAACAGAAGCAGAAGATATTAAGAAGAGGTAGCAACAATCTATACAGCAAAGATCGAAGAGCTATGCAGAAGAGATCTCCATGATCCAGATAATCATGATGATGTAATCACTCACCTAGAGCCAAACATCCTGGAATGTGAGGTCAAGTGGGCCGCAAGAAGCATCAAGAGAAACAAAGCTAATGGAGAGGGAGAACTGTGTCCTGATCAATATAAATCGCCTAGTACTCAAATCATGCTCCATGCTACTATTATACCATATGAAACAGGCTAAGAAGTATGTAGTTTATTCCCTGTATGCAGTTTATTCCTTCCATGTTCCTAATGAATGTGTGTTTCCCTACAGTTCACAGAAAAAGAAAAAGCAGGTATATACAGAGAAGTGAGAGAGCACAATGTCAGAGGCCATAAATGACAAAAGATAAATAACTTTAGATGTCTTAGTACCCTGTGCTCTTAAAATCATCAGAGGTAATGAAATCTAATCAATTTAAAAGGTGCAATTTCATTGTTCAGTCAATAAATTATGTCCAACTCTTTGTGACCCCATGGACTGCAGCACATCAGCCTTTTCTGTCCCTCACTGTCTTCTGGAGCTTGCTCAAACTCATGTCCATTGAGTCGGTGATGCCATCCTACCATCTCATCGTCTATTGCCCCCTTCTGCTTTTGCTTTCCTTCCTTCCTTCCCACCATCAGGGTCTTTTCCACTGAGCCAGCTCTTTGCGTCAGGTGGCCAAAGGATTGGAACTTCAGCATCGGTCCTTCCAATAATATTCAGGGTTGATTTCCTTTATGATTGATTGGCTTGATCTTGCAGACCAAGGGACTCTCAAGTCTTCTGCAGCACCACAATTTGAAAGCATGCATTCTTTAGCACTCAACCATCTTTATGGTCCAATTCTCATATTCATACATGACTACATAGCTTTGACTATTTGTACCTTTGCTGACAAAATGATGTCTCTGCTTTTTAATGTACGTCTAGGTTTTTCATGACTTTTCTTCCAAGGAGCAAGCATCTTTTAACTTCATGGCTACAGTCACTGTTCACAGTGATTTTGGAGCCCAAGAAAAGAAAACCTGCCACTGGTTCTACTTTTCCCCCTTTCTATTTGTTATGAAGTGAAGGGACCAGATGCCATACTAGGTTTTTGAATGTTGAGTTTTCACTCTCCTCTTTCACCCTAATCAAGAGGCTCTTTAGTTTCTCTTCACTTTCTGCCATTAGAGTGGTATCATCTGCATATCTGAGGTTGTTGATATTTCTCCCAGCAATCTTGATTCCAGCTTGTGATTCATCCAGCCTGGCATTTCACATAATGTCTCTGTATATATTTCATGGTCAGAGGAGCCTGGTGGGTTATAGTCCATGGGGTTCCAAAGAGTTGGACATGACTGAGTGACTAACACTTTCACTTTCAGCACTACCTGGGAAGCCCTCAAGTGGGATTAGGGCGACTCTAACCACCTCATTTTAACGTAATTAACTCTTTAAGGGTCCTATCTTCAACACCATCGAATTCTGAGGTAGGGGGTTTGGACTTCCAAAACTCTGCATTTAAGTTAAATAAGCAGGGTGACAATATACAACCTTGTCATACTCCTTCTCAATTTTAAACCAGTCCATTGTTCCATGTCTCAAGGATTTTAGCTCTAGCTAAATTTATTTATGGTTTTCTATTAACAATTACCCCAGATCTCTGTTGACTGTTACATTTTTCTTAAAAGCTCAGTACAAAGCAATGTTTGATACTATACATCATATAATGTCCTAAAAATGGAGCTCGTTAAATCGGATGTTATAAAAACAGAAACCGTTTTACTTATTTTACATGAACCTGATTTTAATAACAACCTAATTAACAGACTCACGAAGGCTATGATACTCTAATTTTTAAATATATCCTTTCCCCTGCTCCCATTTCTACCATGAGATAGCTAAGTTGCTCTAAGGTTTTGCTTTATCATACCTGTACTGAAAGTCTGTCGTGTCACTTACTGGGACCTTGGGAAGTTATTTATTCTCTTTTTAGTTTATTCACCGTGAAATCAATGTACAAGGTGTTTTGTGCATTAAAACTCGAGATAATTTCAGAACAGTTTCCAGTATACAGCAACAGTCATGTTAGCTTCTGTGGTAAAAGTTTTGAAAACGTATTTTTGTTTGCTTTTTCTGTAACTTAGATGATAAACTGCCAGAAAATACAGCTTGCTGATCAATGAATAACTATCTCCTACATTCAGAACAGCATTTGTTTTGATGATTACATAATAAAGGCACACTTGTATGCAAAGCAAGACGTTGCTAGGAACCATCTGGCCACAGGTATAATTTTAAGTAGATGGGAACACTGAATTGGGAGAAGTCTGACGACTGCCTCATCTGCCTTGCTCACAAAGTGTGACTGTTCCACAGTGATGCCCATTTTAACCCAGAGTATTCAGTCAAGTGCAAGTATACACAGTGAAAATGGATTAGTTCTTTGCTACTGAAACTGTAGCCAGCGACACTACATCATTTGGAAGCTCATTCCAAATGTGCAATCTCAGCCCCTCCGTCAAGACCTGCATTTTTAACACGATTCCTAGGCAATCAATATTCACTCTGAAGTGGGAGAATTCCTGGGTTACCCTGTAGTCTGGGGGGCGAGGCTGGGGGGCGGGGTTACCGTATGGAGGATTTTTGTATTTCCTAAGTACCTAACTGTGCTCCGTAGCCATTATCTGCATTTAATCCTCAAGAGCTCCAAGACATGGGTGTTTTTACAACCACGCTTGAGATGAAGAAACCGAAGCTCACCCCTAAGTGCAGGGGGCTGGGGGCAGGACTTGATTCTGGGCTGAGAGAGGTCTGCCTCCAACCCCGATTTCAGGGGGAATGGGCCTCCTGGAGCGGCGGTAACAAACTCTGAGTCAACGAGTGCACCTGGGGAGCCCGCACGTAGTGCTTCCTCAGCGGCGAGAGGCCTAGACAGCCTGTGGAGGGGTCGGAGGCAACGCTGACAACCAAGCAGAGGCCCGGGAGCGCGCCCAGGCGCGCCCAGCCGCGACGCCAAACCCACACCTGAGGGGGCCGGGCAGCCGGCGGGCGCCCGCGACGGCGGCCCTTTACCTCTCAGGCTGGCGTCCATGCTCGGGTCCTCCTGCGGCCACAACGCGGGGACTTGCGACGTCTCCTTTGGCCCTTCCAGGGGTCCGGCCTGCTCACCGCCGCATAGGTTCAAGGAGGGGCAGCCGGAGGGCGGGGCTGCACAGCAGGGCAGCGGCGACGGCGGCCGGAGACTGATGCGGGGTGGGCGGCAGAGGGCGGGACCCGAGGCACCGGATTGTGACGTCACCGCGCAGGGACGCGCCCCCGCGGCCCCGCCCCCAGGTCCTTAGAAACCAGCCGAGGACTTGAAGACGCTGGGGTGCTGCGCCGGCCTGCAGCCCTGCGGCTCTCCTGCTCTGCTTCCGGTCCCGACTTCGCCCGGAGCACCAGGCAGCCCTTGTCAATGCGGGAAGAGCGGGAAGGCATGCCGGCCTCATCGGCGTGCATGTGCCCTGGGTCCTGAAAAGACTTATTGGTTGAGTTCAGGGGCTGATCTCCTTGAGCACCGACTGGTTGGATCTCCTTGCAGTCCAAGGAACTCTCAAGAGTCTTCTCCAACACCACAGTTCAAAACCATCAACTCTTTGGCGCTAAGCTTTCTTCACAGTCCAACTCTCACATCCATACATGACCACTGGAAAAATCATAGCCTTGACCAGACGGACCTTTGTTGGCAAAGTAATGTCTCTACTTTTCAATATGCTATCTAGGTTGGTCATAAGTTTTCTTCCAAGGAGTAAGCGTCGTTTATTTCATGGCTGCAGTCACCATCTGCAGTGATTTTGGAGCCCAAAGATATAAAGTCTGACACTGTTTCCACTATTTCCCCATCTATTTCCCATGAAATAACGGGACCAGGTGCCACGATGTTCGTTTTCTGACGTTGCATTTAGCCAACTGTATCACTTTCCAATTTCACTTTCATCAAGAGGATTCTTAGCTCCTCTTCGTTCACTGCCATAAGGGTGGTGTGATCTGCATATCTGAAGTCAGGGTTAGGGCTAGGGCTAGGGTTAGGGCATGTGGGATCTTCCTAGACAAGGATCGTTGGGAAGCTATTAATCGATGGATCACTAGGGTAGTTCTGAACAAACGCAGACTATATTGGCTGGAAGTTTGATACAGTACATATGAAAGCCAAGAAGTACTTCTTAAGTAGATACTGTGTTGCTTTGGGGTATCCTCCTGGTGGCTCATTGGTAAAGAGTCCACTTCCCAATGTAGACGACCCAGGGTTGAGAAATCCCTGAGTTGGGAAGATAGATCTTCCGGAGAAGAGAATGAAAACCAGCCTCAGTATTCTTGCCTGGGAAATCCCACGGGCAGAGGAGCCTGGTGGTCTATGGTCCATGGAGATGAAAAAGAGACAGAAATGACTTAGCAGCTAATCACGACCACCACCACCATGTTGTTTTGGCAGATAAAGTAGATAGTTGGTTTAAATGACCTTGGCCTGCAATGTCTGAAAAGTAGTCAGTGCTTTTGATTATTAAAACTATGCATAAGTAAAAGGCATTTTTATTTTATTGTGTGTAAACATCCTTTACGATGTTGACTGTAAATTTGTATAATGTATTGCCAGAGAATTTAGCCAGTCATTATGTATATTAATTTGGTTCTTTTTTGAAGCCATGTCTTACAACAGCAAGTGATTTCGATTATGTTCTTGCTTTGGTATCCATCTTGAATTAGATTTCATTTATTTATTTATTTGAAAGCAGCATTTCCGTAGGTTTCAATCATTTATTTAATCATTTCATATTTTCTGCTAGAACAACTAGCCTCTAAAAAGGGAAATGACACTCCATTTCTCCTCTGATCTTATAGGGAAAAGAAAGTAGTAAAGTTCATTGCTATGTTGTTGTTTTTTTTTTTTTTTTTTTCAGGGTTAAAATGCTCTTTCTAAGGAACACTTCCAAATTTCAAGGTTTTCAAGGATTTCTTAAAAATACATGTTGGTTTCTGGTCTGCTCATTCTCACAGTCACGTCTGGTTCTTTATGCGCCTCTGGAATATAGCCCATCAAGCTCCTCTGTCCATGGGGGTTCTTCAGGCAAGAATACTGGAGTGGGTTGTTAGGCCACTCTTCCAGTGGCTCTCTCATAGCAGATGGATTGTTCACTATCTAAATCACCAGGGAAGCCTAAAGAATACTGGGGTGAGTGGCCTATTGCTTCTCCGGAGCATCCTCCCAAACCAGAAATCAGACTGGGGTCTCCTGCATTGCATCAGATTCTTAAGCAGGTTACCTCCCAGGGAAGCCCTGGTTTCTGTTAAAAAGTGCCAACTGTCATTCCTTAGTATGTGGACTCACTGATCGTATGTCATGATTAAATAGGAGGCAACTTTCAGTACGAAGTTGCATACTTGACATGAAAAACTAATTTTTCTTTGAAGAAAACGATGCCATAATGATAAAAATACCCAATAAATTATATATACTAAAATTAGGAAAAAATAAAAATAAACTCAAGGACCATAGCCTGGGAAATGGTCTTCCGTACAGTTTAAAGAGGAGTGTTCTGAAGCTGTAGGGGCAGAGCCAGTACACATAGAGAATTCTTTAAAGTTGAAAGTACATGAATGAAACATATATCGTGGTAAAAGGATCCTGCTAACCACAAAACACAGGTCTGGCAACAGTGATGTTAGTGTTTTCCTAGGCGAGAATCTGGAATCATTACACTTCTTAATTATCTTAACTAACTAGGAACACATAACTCCAAAGCACAGAAATGCACAATCTCATTTTCATATCCTGACTTCCCCAGAGGGTACACTGATGAAAGACAAACTGCAACAGATTTTTACTTTCCCATTCAAGTGAATACCCAGTGACTATTCTCCATGGTTAAAGCCGATGTACAATGTTCGCTTCCCAGGTCAGAAATAGGCTGTCTAGCATAATGTTCAAGCAAAACTATATCTAGCCAGAATGTTCACTAATACTTAATAGGTGAAAAGGTTTTCCATCACTATGAAAATCAATTCTCAACATTTTATTTCTGAAGGGAAACTATTTTCTGTTTCTTTGTTTACAGTAACTTTATTTATTTACATTTTACTTTACAATAGTATATTGGTTTTGTCAGACATCAACAGGAACCCTCCACGGGTGTAGACGTGTTCCCAATCCTAAACCCCTCCCTCCGCCCTCCCCATACCATCCCTCTGGGTCAACCCAGTGCAACAGTCCCAAGCATCCTCTCCTGCATCGAAGCTAGACTGGCGATTCTTTTCTTATATGACATTATACATGTTTCAATGCCGTTCTCGCAAATCATCCCACCCTCTCCCTTTCCCACAGAGTCCCAAAGACTGTTCTATTCATCTGTGTCTCTTTTGCTGTCTCGCATACAGGGTAATCGTTACCATCTTTCTATCTTCCGTATGTTTTCCGTAACTTTAAACTGTATTCCCTCACTCCAACATTGGATACACAGACTAGGGCCTCTACCTCTGCCACCAACAGTCCCTAGCTTCAGTTCCGTTCAGTTCCGTTCAGTTCAGTTCAGCCACTCAGTTGTGTCTGACTCTTTGTGACCCCACGAAATGCAGCACGCCAGGCCTCCCTGTCCATCACCAACTCCCGGAGTTCACTCAGACTCACGTCCATCGAGCCAGTGATGCCATCGAGCCATCTCATCCTCTGTCGTCTCCTTCTCCTCCTGCCCCCAATCCCTCCCAGCGTCAAAGTCTTTTCCAATGAGCCCACTCTTCACATGAGGTGGCCAAAGTAGTGGAGTTTCCGCTTTGGCGTCATTCCTTCCAAAGAAGTCCCAGGACTGATCTCCTTCAGAATGGATTGGTTGGATCTCCTAGCAGTCCAAGGCACTCTCAAGAGTCTTCTCCAGCACCATAGTTCAAAAGCATCAATTCTTCGGTGCTCAGCTTTCTTCACAGTCCAACTCACATCCATCCATGACCACAGGAAACACCATAGCCTTGACTAGACGGACCTTAGTCGGCGAAGTGATGTTTCTGCTTTTGAATGTGCTATCTAGGTTGGTCATAACTTTTCTTTCAAGGAGTAAGCGTCTTTTAATTTCATGGCCGCAGTCACCATCTGCAGGGATTTTGGAGCCCCCAAAATAAAGTCTGACACTGTTTCCACTGTTTCCCCATCTATTTCCCACGAAGTGATGGGACCGGAAGCCATGATCTTCATTTTCCGAAAGGTGAGCTGTAAGCCAACTTTTTCACTCTCCTCTTTCACTTGCATCAAGAGACCTTTTAGTTCCTCTTCACTTTCTACCATAAGGGTGGTGTCATCTGCATATCTGAGGTGACTGAAATTTCTCCCGGCAATCTAGATTCCAGCCTGTGTTTCTTCCAGTCTAGCATTTCTCATGATGTACTCTGCATAGAAGTTAAATAAGCAGGGTGACATTATACAGCCTGACGTTCTGCTTTTCCTATTCGGAACCAGTCTGTTTTTCCATGTCCAGTTCTAGCTGTTGCTTCCTGACCTGCACGTAGATTTCTCAAGAGGCAGGTCAGGCATGGTCACCAACAACGATGAAAACCCAAGTTGTTTCAGATTACTCTTACCATGAATTAAAACAGCTGAATGTGTGTCTTTAATGGTGAAATTTGTACCAGTATTTTTTTTTTTACCATATTTTTATAGATTTTTAAACATATGACATTACTCTACTAAAGTGAACATGAAGTCGCTCAGTCGTGTCTGGCTCTTTGTGACCCCATGGACTGTAGCCTTACAGGCTCCTCCATCTATAGGATTCTCAGGCAGGAATACTGGAATGGGTTGCCGTTTCCTTCTTCAGGGGATCTTCCGAACCCAAGATTGGAACCCAGGTCTCCATTTCAAGCAGACATTTTACCCTCTGAGCCACCAGGGAAGCCCAATACTCTACTGATGTTGTAATGCATTCTAAAGCACATGAGAAATAGGAAATCAAAAAAGATTAGAAAAATGTTGAAATATCACTAAATGTTTTTAAAATGTTTCTGTTCCAGTTTTGCTATCATTTATCAGAGCCTATAAGAATATAACTACATTTTTATTTTATGTATTTCTGATGTTTTTGTCATCATCTTTTATGTATTTGGAGTTATGAATGATGTCAATGTTAAAATGAACACCTTAAAGACATCAGCTAAATCTTGGCTTAAAGCAAAAAAAAAAAAAAAGCGCCCGTTTTATTTGAAAAAGTAGACCCCAGGTTTTATGAATCAGTTGCAAATCGGAAAGTATAAAATGATTATATTCAGAGAAATAATCTAATAATGAAATGTGTATTAAGTAGATGTCTATTTCGTGATGACTTTGCAGTTTATAGGTCGTTTGTAAAGCTGACAACATATTTCACAGAAGTGCTGTCGTCTCTCTAACATTTTGTTTAGTTTTGCCAGAGATTCCTTGTGGCTGAGTTAATACTGTGGAGATACAGTTGACAGTTATTTTCTTTGGTTAGAATGTGAAATGCACCAGTTGCATAGTATGTTATTTGAGACCTGAAGGTTGTCAGCACTGAGCTGGGGTTGCAGGCAAGGAATCTAACCAAAGGGAACACTTAAATACCAAGCCCCGCAGATGTAAGCCTGTCCTTAGAAGGAAAGGAGACTAGCTTTCTGGAGCTGTGACTAAGCAGCTCTGTTGAGGAAAAGACTAAAACAATGGTAATGAAAAGAGACTGTGTTAGTTTGGAAATTTTGTCTATGATTCTGTGTTCTACATCAGAATCCCAGTTCTTGCCAGAGTCATTTATCCTGGTGATTTACTAGAGTGCCACTCCTGTGATCAGATTGAGTCAGAAGAATTTGACTGAGTACCACCCTTCTCTCTTTAGGAGGAAATAAGATGCTAAACTCCAATTAAAATGAAGGCTGCTGCTTCTAAGTCGCTTCAGTCGTGTCTGATTCTGTGCGACCACATAGAGGGCAGCCCACCAGGCTCCTCTGTGCCTGGGACTCTCCAGGCAAGAATAATGGAGTGGGTTGCCATTTCCCTCTCCAGTGCATGCATGCATGCTAAGTCGCTTCACTCGTGTCTGACTTTGCAACCCTATGGACAGCAGCCCTCCAGGCTTCTCTGATCACAGGATTCTCCAGGCGAGAATACTGAAGTGGGTTACCATTTTCTTCTCCCATTAAAATGAATGTTAATTTAAAACATTAAAACAAGAATAGCTTGTATAACATGTGATGTTCTCATGGCGATCATAGTGATTCAGTGAAAACAGATAGGAACTGAGAAAACAATCTGGGTTGCGTGCTTAACTTCAGTTCAAAGAGATTCATTTTCTAAGTAGCGTAAAGAAGATCCCTTGTGTATTATTACAAGAATTAATTTTTCTGTAGATCTGATGTTCTTTTCACTTACAGATCTGAATTGAACTCAGAGGTCTGAGGATCGTGCTACAGTTTGAATATTGGTCATCAGCTGTTAAGAAGAGTAAAACTTCAGTATGAATGTAATTTAAAGCACACTGTGCCTTAAATACCCTCTCCGGTGTTCTTGCCTGGAGAGTCCCAGGGATGGGGAAGCCCGGTGAGCTGCCGTCTCTGGGGCTGCGCAGAGTCGGACACGACTGAAGCTACTTAGCAGCAGCAGCAGTGCCTTAAATAAACAACGGTGTGCTTTCATTGTTTTAAAGTATCATATTTCTTTTAAAAACTTATGGAGCTGAATTATTTTGAGGGAAATGTGAACACTTGGTTTCTTCAATATAATGGAACTTAGGGGTAAAGATCACAATCTCTGCTTAAAACACTGGGAAGAAAGAAGGAAGAGAAAATATTCCTCCCCTGTTTTGCCTCCAGTTAACAGATGTTTTGCATAAATTGTCTCGTCATCATAAGCCATAGTATGAACTCGTCTGTTTGCAGAGTCTTGCTATATATTCAACTTTTATATATATATATATATATTCTTGAGATTTTTGATAGAAGTTAAGGAAAGCAGAAATACACGCTTGAAGTTAATAAAAGAGGCTATTTTCTTAAAAACATTGCCCGAGTGTAGTTTTATACCATTTGCTAACATATGTTCTTGTCATCAGTTTGTGTTGCCACTATCATAAGAAGGGCGTTTCCAAAGTAAAGCTTACAGAAGACAGACTGGAGTCATAAGCTTCAATTCATGTGATTAGAAGCTGCAGAAATTCTATACTAAGTAATCCTCACTTTTCTTAACATTGAAAGTTTTGATCTGTTTGTTGAGAGCGTTTTTACCTAGCATTTTAAATATTTCTCAGGTAGAACAGCCATTAAGGATAAAAAAAACCTGAATGATCCTTTACCGATAAAATAGATTGTATGTCATTTTATTCTCAAAAGTCATATGTGTTGTAAGCAAATAGTGCTGAATTTGATGAATCAAATAATTATGTTGTGCAAGTGAAAATCTAATTTCATAACTAACTTCTAGAAACTAAGACTTTCATAAGTTTATCCCTTAGCTGAGGTAAGGGAAAGGAGGGAACATCCACTGAGAAATTCGAGAAAGTTGCACGCAGTGTATTTTGGCCTTATTTTTGTCACTGGTGTATTTTTGCGTGTGTGCGTATTTTCCTGCAAATTTAGATAGTCACCTTGTTTTTTTAACAGTGTGCTTTGAATATATCCTCTGTAGTAAGACGAAATGAAGTTCAGTGCTAGTTCATTAAACTCAATAAAATTATACTCGTGCGTAGTGAGTAGACTATTCATCAAGTAATTTCTGGAACACATTTCTTCTGAGAAATTACAGGGAATACACATTTAGCTGATTTCTGTAATATAAAAATGGGGGGCATAAACCCTCAGATCGGAGAAGTCAGTGGCACCCCACTCCAGTACTCTTGCCTGGAAAATCCCATGGATGGAGGAGCCTGGTAGGCTACAGTCCATGCTAAGGGTCGGACACGACTGAGTGACTTCCCTTTCACTTTCCACTTCCCTGCACTGGAGAAGGAAATGGCAACCCCCTCCAGTGTTCTTGCCTGGAGAATCCCAGGGACAGGGGAGCCTGCTGGGCTGTTGTCTATGGGGTTACACAGAGTCAGACACGACTGAAGTGTCTTAGCCGCAAACCCTCAGATGGTATCTTTTCACTTCGCTAGAGTTTTCTTTTCCGAGTTGATAAACCGAGTGTATACATAAATAAATCCAAGAAAAAGTTCACCAGTGTGGTTTGTGGTGCTTCATCTGTGGATGTCCGAAACCCTTATATGCTGAATGTATTTGAGATGGAAGATTAGTTTTAGCATGATGAAGAAAAACTTGGAGAAGCTGACTTCATGGATAATCAAAACTTCCTAGTTATTTAGTCTGCTTACATATCTTTCTTCAACTCTTTGCCAAAAATATCAGAATCTACACACACGACAAAGTGAAAAACTTCTCTGTGGACTTTCTCAAACACGTACAGGTTTACCCAAAGATTTAATCTACACTTAAATCGTGTCCATTAGTTGTCATGGTCTGATGGTTGTACGCGCGTTTGCTTGCTTGATTTTATCTTCCTAAAAACTGTATACTGATGCCCTATCCCCAGAAGATGATCGTATTGGGAAGCAGCCCCTCTGGGATGTCCTTCTGCCACCATGGAGGAACTGTTGGGAAAGGAATCTCTTCACATATGAAGGAGACCTCAGAGAGTTCACCATAGCAGAGGGAGCAAGAACTCCGCAGTTTGCAAATCAGAGAAGGACATACACAAGAACCATAACCTTACCAGCACACTGATGGTAGACTTCCCATGACTAGAACTGAAACTTTCTGTTGTTGAAAAGCCAGTTTGTAGTATTTTGACTAAGAAATTGAATGAAGTGAAACACTGGTGACAGCACGTTTTGTTCTCACTTTTTAGTAACTGTGAGGCCTGAGTTGCTTATGAGCAATTTTACATGGAAGAATTATCTTGATACATGCCATGTAGAAATTGTCTAGATAAGTTTTTATCAGGCCTAGACACTTTATTCAAAATTGGATGTCTCACGTTAATAGGTGCTGAAAACAGAGTGATCTCTTCTGCTTCACTTTCTGCCATAAGGGTGGTGTCATCTGCATATCTGAGGTAATTGAAATTTCTCCCGGCAATCTTGATTCTGGCTTGTGTTTCTTCCAGTCCAGTGTTTCTCATGATGCACTCTGCATAGAAGTTAAATAAGCAGGGTGACAAAATACAGCCTTTACGTACTCCTTTTCCTATTTGGAACCAGTCTGTTTTTCCATGTCCAGTTCTAACTGTTGCTTCCTGGCCTGCATACAGATCAGGTCAGGTGGTCTGGTAGCCCCATCTCTTGAAGAATTTTCCACAGTTTATTGTGATCCACACAGGCAAAGGCTTTGGCATAGTCAATAGAGCAGAAATAGATGTTTTTCTGGAACTCCCTTGCTTTTTCCACGATCCAACGGATATCGGCAAGTTGATCTCTGGTTCCTCTTCCTTTTCTAAAACCAGCTTGAACATCAGGAAGTTCACGGTTTACCTATTGCTGAAGCCTGGCTTGGAGAATTTTGAGCATTACTTTACTAGCGTGTGAGATGAGTGCAATTGTGCGGTAGTTTGAGCATTCTTTGGCATTGCCTTTCTTTGGAATTGGAATGAAAACTGACCTCTTCCAGTCCTGTGGCCACTGCTGAGTTTTCCAAATTTGCTGGCATATTGAGTGCAGCACTTTGACAGCATCATCTTTCAGGATTTGAAACAGCTCTACTGAAATTCCATCACCTCCACTGGCTTTGTTAGCAGTGATGCTTTCGAAGGCCCACTTGACTTCACATTCCAGGATGCCTGGCTCTACACGAGTGACCACACCATTGTGATTTTCCTTGTCGTGAAGATCCTTTTTGTACAGTTCTTCTGTGTATTCTTACCATCTCTTCTTAACATCTTCTGCTTCTGTTCGGTCCCTACCATTTCTGTCCTTTATCGAGCCCATCTTTGCATGAAATATTCCCTTGGTATTTCTAATTGTCTTGAAGAGATCTCTAGTCTTTCCCATTCTGTTTGTTTCCTCTATTTCTATGCATTGATTCCTGAAGAAGGCTTTCTTCTCTCTTCTTGCTATTCTTTAGAACTCTGCATTCAGATGCTTATATCTTTCCATTTCCCCTTGACTATTGACTTCTCTTCTTTTCACAGCTATTTGGAAGCCTTCCATTTTGCTTTTTTGCATTTCTTTTCCAGGGGGATGGTCTTGATCCTTGTCTCTTGTACAATGTCATGAACCTCATTCCATAGTTCATCAGGCACTCTATCTATCAGATCTAGGCCCATAAATCTATTACTCACTTCCACTGTTTAATCATAAGGGATTTGATTCAGGTCATACCTGAATGGTCCAGCGGTTTCCCCTGCTTTCTTCAATTTCAGTCTGAATTTGGTAATAAGGAGTTCATGATCTGAGCCACAGTCAGCTCCCGATCTTGTTTTTGTTGACCGTATAGAGCTTCTCCATCTTTGGCTGCAAAAAATATAATCAATCTGATTTCTGTGTTGATCATCTGGTGATCACGTGTAGAGTCTTCTCTTGTGTTGTTGGAAGAGGATGTTTGCTATGACCAGTGCATTTTCTTGGCAAAACTCTATTAGTCTTTGCCTTGCCTCATTCTGCAGTCCAAGGCCAATTTGCCTGTTACTCCAGGTGCTCCTTAACTTCCTACTTCTGCATTCCACTCCCCTATAATAAAAAGGACACCGTTTGGGGGTGTTAGTTCTACAAGGTCTTGTAGGTCTTCATAAAACCGTTCAGCTTCAGCTTCTTCAGCATTACTGGTTGGGGCATAGACTTGGATTATTGTGATATTGAATGGCTTGCCTTAGAGACGAACAGAGATCATTCTGTCGTTTTTGAGATTGCGTCCAAGTACTTTATTTCAGACTTTTTTGTTGACCATGATGGCTACTCCATTTCTTCTGAGGGATCCCTGCCCTCGGTAGCAGATATAACGGTCGTCTGAGTTAAATTCACCCATTCCAGTCCATTTGAGTTCACTGATTCCTAGAATGTCGACTTTCACTCTTGTCATCTCCTGCTTGACCTCTTCCAATTTACCTGGATTCATGGACCTGACATTCCAGGTTCCTATGCAATATTGCTCTTTAAAGCATTGGACCTTGCTTCTATCTCCAGTCACATCCATTGCTGGGTATTGTTTTCGCTTTGGCTCCGTCCCTTCATTCTTGCTAGAGTTATATCTCCACTGACCTCCAGTAGCATATTGGGCACCTACTGGCCTGGGGAGTACCTCTTTCAGTATCCTACCATTTGCCTTTTCATACTGTTCATGGGGTTCTCAAGGCAAGAATACTGAAGTGGTTTGCCATTCCCTTCTCCAGTGGACCACATTCTGTCCGACCTCTCCACCATGACCCGCCCACCTTGGGTTGCCCCGTGGGCATGGCTTGGTTTCATTGAGTTTGAAGAGGCTGTGGTCCTAGTGTGATTAAAATGACTAGTTTTCTGTGAGTATGGTTTTAGTGTGTCTGCCCTCTGATGCCTTCTTGCAACACCTACCGTCTTACTTGGGTTTCTCTTACCTTGGACGTGAGGTATCTCTTCACGGCTGTTGCCGCGAAGCTCAGCCGCTGCTCCTTACCTTGGATGAGGGGTATCTCCTCCCACTGCCCTTCCTGACTTTCAACATGGGATGGCTCCACTACCCTCATTCAAACCAGACATTGTTACATAGGATCAGAAGAGAGGCTGGACCATTGTGCTCCCAACACTGAAATTTCAGAAAGCAATCTTTTCATTTTTTTCAAATTATTTTAATGGGAAGACATTAAATTTACATATTGGGTTAGTTTTTGCCTTACATCAACAAGAGTAGGTCACCAGTACACATGTGTTCCTGCATCCAGAACCTTCCTCCCACCTCACTCCCCAGACTATTGCTCTTTGTTGTCCCAGAGCACTGGTTTTGGGTGCCCTGCCTCATGCACTGAACTTGCACCAGTCATCTGTTTATGTATGGTAACGTATATGTTTCAGTGCTCTTCGCTCAAATCACCCCACCATTGCCCTCTCCACAGTCTGTTTTTCCATGTCTGTCTCCTTTGCTGCCCTGCATGTTGGATCATCAGGACCATCTCTCCAAATTTCATACATATGCATTCCTACCCAGGACCTGTATTCCTCTTTTTGACTTTACTTCATTCTGTAGAGGAGGCTCCTGTTTCACCCACCTCTCTAGAATTGACTCAAATGCATTCCTTTCCACAGCTGAGTAATAGTCCACCATGTATATATACCACCACTTTCTTATCCATTCACCTGCAGTGGATATCTAGATTGCTTCCATGCCCTAGCTATCGTAAACAGTCGTGTGCCGGGAGCCAGCACGGGAGATCCCACCCATGACAAGGTCATGTGGGAATGAACTGTTAAAGCAAGGCTTCAGGACTCGAGGGTCTCCCTAGACCTGCTCGAGCATCTACCCCCAAACCAGAATCTGTCTGTCTCACTATTTTGTGCCTTTCACCAACTCTCCTGACATACAGGGGGCTATCCACAACCACCTTTCTCTGGAGTAAATCAGCTTAGGGCTCTATCTAGCTAATAAGTCTCCTGGACACGAGAGGAATATTTCAAATCAAACCCCCACTGTTAGCATTCTAGCTTGCTTGACAGGTTTATCCAGACTCTTGCAGCTACGCATAGGATTGTTCACAGCCTCCCAACTGTGAGAAGCATGGGAAGCCTGAAACATAGAGCCTTCCAAAGAATTAAAAGTTATTAGAGTAGTGCTGGCGTAGGATTTCATTATTGGGCCGAAGCTTGTCGCTGAGTTCCCATATCTCTTATCCATCGGACACCTGAGAGTGCATTCGTTAACATAGTTGTAATGTAAGAAGAAGTGTAGCCTTGAAATTAACCACATCAGACCTTTGAGCTAATTGGTTCTTTCTTTCTTGTAACTCACTGCACCTTTCCTCCGTGAGAAATGTAACTGGTTTAATACTTTCTGAGGCTGACATAGATTAGAAATAGAAAGAAAACACATTTCAAGGGAAAATAAGTTTTCTGGTTGAAGAGCCTTTATCTAAAGAGGGTCATAAAATGTTCACAGGCCTCCAAGGCCAGAAGATAACGTACACAGTATTGTTTCTCAGAAAGGTATGCAGAAAAAAAAATCGTGGTTTTGACAGAGACAAAACAGATGTAATGTTTGGCCTGACTCTGTATGACTTTGCATCTTTCACTTCCCTCTACGTACAACTGAAGGTATAAAAGTCCCTTTGAAAGTAAAATAATGGGCCTTGCTCACTGAAGAAGCTTGGTCACCCCGCATTTTTATTTTTTTCCTCTTTCTCTCTTTCTCTCTCCCTCTCCCTCCCTCTCTTTTTCAGGCTGATCCCTTGGAACACAGAAGTTCCCTCTTGCCTGGCCAAGGAATAACAGCCTCTTTCTCCCCTCTATTTTCTTATCTACAACATTCTTTCCTTATCTCTCTCTAAATCATTCGCCGTTTCTCCTGAGGGTTTGCCTGAATCCTGCCTGTGCTGGACCCCAGCAATCGTGGGATGAATAGCGGCGTACATGTGTCTCTTTCAGTTTTGCTTTCCTTGGGGTGTATGCTTGGGTGATTGCTGGTCATAGGACAGTTCCATTTCCAGGTTTTGAAGAAATCATATGGTTTATTGTGGCTATACCAGTTTTCATTCCTAGCAACAGTGTAAGTTGGTTACCTTTTCACTCCCTCTCCAGGGTTTCATGCTTGAGACTTTGGGTGATGGTCCTTGGGACCAGTGTGAGATGACATCTCATTGCGGTATTGACTCTCATCACTCTGATAATGAGTGATGTTGAGCATGTGTCCTGTGTTCGTTAGCCATCAGTATATGTTCTCTAGAGAAATGTCTATTTAGTTCTTTTGCCCACTTTTTGGTCGGGTTGTTTATTTTTCTGGTATTGAGTTGCATGAGCTGCTTGTATATGTGGGAGATTAACTCTTGGGCAGCTGTGTGCTTTGTTGTAATTTGCTCCAGTTCTGAAGGCTGTCTTTTCACCTTGCTTATAGTTTGCTTCACTGTGCAGAAGCTTAGACATTTAAATTGGTCACTGTTGTTTCCTTCTGTGTTTATTTCCATTACTCTGGGAGGTGGGTCACTGAGGAGAAGATCTTGCTGTGATTTCTGTCAGAGAGTGTTCTGCCTGTGTTTTTCTCTAAGAACGTTATAGTTTCCGGTCTTCCACTTAGGTCTTTAATCCATTTTGCATTTGTTTGTGTGTGTGCCATTAGCAAACATTTCATTCTTTTAATGTGGTTGACTGTTTTCCCAGACCCGCTTGTTCAAGAGGTTGTCTTTGCTCCGTTGCATATTGATGCCTCCTCTGTCAAAGACAAGGAGGCCGTGGGTGTGTGGCTTCGTCTCTGGACTCCCTATTTTGTTCCATGGGTCTGTATATCTGTCTTTGGCCCAGGACCTTATACTCTTGATGAGTAGCTTTGTAGTATAGTCTGAAGTCAGGAAGTCTGATTCCTCCGTTTCCATTGTTTCTCAAGAGTGATTTCCTCTTTGGAGGTCTTTTGTGTTTCCACACAGATTGTGAAATTATTTGTTCTAGGTCAGTGAAACACACCGTTGGTGTTTTGATAGGGATTTCACAGTTGAATATGAGAATATCAATGTGAATGAACGTACTGATCGATTGCCTTGAGTTGCACACTCGTCGTCACTATATTGATTCTTCTGATCCAAGAACATGGTACACGTCTTCTTCTATTTGTGTGATCTTTGATGTCTTTCACCATGGTTTTATGGTTTTCTGTACCAGGTCCTTGCTTTCTTCAAGTGAACATATTCCTAAATATGTGATTCTCTTCCCTGGATGGTGAATGAGATACTTTCCTTAAGTTCTCTTTCTTGCTTTTCATTGCTAGTGTATCAGAGTGAAAGGGACTCAAGGGATTCCTGAGTATTAATTTTGTCTCCTGCAGCTATACTCTATTCATTGACTAGTTCAAGTAATTTTCTGCTGACATCCTTATTGTTCTCTGTGTAGAGGGTCATGGCATCTTCTAACAGTATTTTTTTTTTCTTTTCTTCCAATCTGTATTCCTTTAATTTCCTTTTTCCCTGATTGCTATGTCTAGGGCTAACTTAAAAACTAACTCCAATGTGTTTTTCACCTCAGAAAAGCTTACTGATGAAATTACGAAGCACTGAGAAATCTCAATTCTACCAGATTCCCGCAATAAAATCATGAAGCTCTTCAGGAGTTGGGGGCAAATTTTTAGTGGCGGGGAAGCAGAATCTGTTAAGTATTTAGAAATCTATATCATCATCCAATTAGTCTGGAATACTTGTAGTCTTTCCTTTGTTTCAGAAGCTTCTAGAGCCCTAAGAGTAATGCAGGGCTTTCTAACTGAAACCAAGAAACTCAACAAGAGCTCATCAAACTCTAACAGTGCACGTTAGAAAAACTGCGTTACTGTGCCGCTAAAAGTTGTGAGCTTTATAGCCAAATTAAAGAATGGCAAAGGCACCTTCAAGATGATTGTGCTGAAGATCCTGCTAAAACAGGTGAGGCCACAGGGCAAGGGAACAGGGGAGGCGTGGGAGACCCCTGAATGAAGTGTGGTCCGAGGCAGAGGCAGGCTCCAAAGGCACAGCTGAGAAGAGTCCCTTAGGGCCACAGCTGTAAGTGTCACAGCCATGACTTTGGGTGTCTCCCTCAGGCCTGCATCTGAGGAGGATCAGCACCTGAGGCCTCTAGGTCAGGAATGACGAGAGACAGTACACCAGAGCAGCCACCAGAGACAGTTATTGTTGTAAATGTGGATGATCCCGGGAAAGAGCTGAGAGAGCGGGAGTCCAAGACCCATGCCCGTCAGTCAGAGCCCCTGGAGTTGCTGTCACTAGTGCAATGCAAAGGCACGAGGTGGTCCACAAGCAAAGAGGAGCTGGAAGGGGCTGCTATTCTCATCTGCTCTGAGTGCCAGACGGATTCAGACACACGCCTGCCATCTGCTGTGAAGACAGGGAGCAGGTCAGAGACCGAGGGCCTTCTTGCTGAAGACACACACACACATACACACACACACACACTCACACATACACATGCACACCACCCCCTTGCCTGAAGACACAGTGTGCAACAGGGACTGCAAATCCTGACACGATAAGCAGTGACATTACACTACCCAGCACACACAAGTCAGGAGGAGGAGCGTAGCAGTCAGAAACAACCCCTGCTTGGGGGATGCAGACCACCTCAGATGCAGAACACCACAAGGAACCCAGAGCCAGGAGTGGGCCTGATGGCACGGCAGGGCCTGAGGATATGAGTGGTGGCTGGGCAAGTGGAAGTACCCAGCATCCTTGGAAATTCCTATTCCAGTGTGCTTCTTCCACTCAAGACTAGGGCTGTTGCTATTGGCTCTTCTGGCCCAGCATGTGGCCTGCATGGCTCCTTGACCTCAAGCAGATTATGAACCACGCTCACGTTTCTGTCATGATCAGCGACCAAGATAAAGACTTTCTTAACTACAAGATTGACGTGAAGGTCAGTGAGGGAGAATGAGGGCATGCATGTACGGGACTTGGTGGGGAGTTGGGGGGATCATGTTATCTATGTTCATGTGATGTGAGAATGTGCAGAGGTTTTGTGGAAACTGTTAATGCCTGCCTGGGAGGCAAGCTGAGGCACCTAGAAGCTTGTACCTTTACCCTCATCCCTGTCCTAGAAGGTGCAGGTGCAGAGCCATCCAAGGTCCAACGGCAAGGTGATCATTTCCTTTGGGGACAACGCCTACTTCTGGAACATGGTGATCATTAAGGAGTATTACCTTGACATCACTGGCAAGACATGGCTTCATGGAGGTGTAGGTGTGTTAGGGGATGGATGATCCACCTGCGGAATCCACCCCTGTGTTCCCTGTCTTTCTGCAGGGTATAGGGCGCGTTATTCCACGCCACTCCACTGGTTCTTGGACTTTGAATGAGGAGCACCCAGCTGCAGGCTGTATATCAGGAGTCTTAAATTTCTCAACTGGTTGTCAGGCCACAACTGCCCAGGATCGAACAGGATTGCTGAGGTGGAGTTGCTTTGGGCCTGCATACAGTTGATGACTGATGTTGGAGTTCTTGGATGCTCACGAGAGTGTTTGGGCCTGGTCAGCCCTGGGCTGACCTTGCTTGTGTTGCCAGCAGATCATTGGTCAAGACATGTGGGACAATCCTGTGACGTATTACCCGAGGAAGGAAAGTTCTGCTCCGAGCGGTAACTGACAGAGACACATGCGGGGAGGGTGTCTGGAGGCGGGCCCTGAAGGGACAGCCGTGTCGTGGCCAGGACACTGTCCTTTTCCAAATGGGGATGCTCAGGCTCATGCAAGCTGGCTGCAGAGCCAGGCTTTGGGTCCTGCATGTAGCACATGACCTGCTGAGACTGGGGGCTTTGGAACTCGGTGTGTCCAAGTGAAGCAAGTCTTCCTCAGTGCGGGAGTCCAGGTGATACTACTAGAAACAGGATGAATTAAGTATCTTTGTCAGAATCTTCTTTCCGTGTGTCAAGCCATCCCCCAGCCTCCTGTTAGTCAATGAGTTTAAGAATGCCTGTGCCTTACACTCCCACCCCTTACCCTGGGAAAGCCTATCATTGAAAGGGCGTCCTGTCCGGTGTCCCAGGGCACCTGTGTGCTGACCTTGGGATCTTCTGTGAATTTACACATCCACCAATCGGCGTCTCTCCACAGCCACACATGCTGCGCTGGAAGCTGCTTCAGGCTGCCTTCGGAAAATACGGAAGTGCTCAGGGAGGAGGTGGACAGGGAGCTCCAAGGGCAGGACATGGTGCCTACTGACGCCATCTCCAACAGTGCTGGACATGGTGCCTTCAGCTCCTGAAACACCTGTGTTCCCTGTACACGTTTGTGTCTCTGTATCAAGCCTGTAATTGTATACACGTGTATGCTTGTGTTGCCTGTGTTTATGTGTGTATGTGTGTGTGTGTGTGTGTGTGTGTCTGGTCCAGGGAAAAAGCAGAGATGAAGGCAACAAGAGAGGAGATGCCAAGCAACCAGAAGAGGAGACACAAGGCATCACAAGTCTGAGGGTGGTTGCTCACTGTATCTCCGCAGTGACCCTGTCCAGGATGGGAATGAGGAAAGGATGGCCAGTAGTAACACAGGAACTTGGCTCCAGACATCTGCAATTAGAGGAAATACAG
The DNA here is from genome assembly GCF_023091745.1 of Budorcas taxicolor. Taxonomy (NCBI): domain Eukaryota; kingdom Metazoa; phylum Chordata; class Mammalia; order Artiodactyla; family Bovidae; genus Budorcas; species Budorcas taxicolor. The sequence continues at coordinate 9,754,866 of NC_068936.1, forward strand.
AAACACGCTCACCATTTCTCCCGTGTTGTAGTATGTGTTTGGACCAGGAAGAGCGGGTGCATGGTCTCTGGATTCACCCAGGGCAAATCAAGTGGTGTGGGGATTTCAAACCACCGCCTGTGGAGCCCACAGTCTGTGCGGACATGAGCCGGCATGCGGAAATGGTGGATGCGGATACAGAGGACCTGGGATGGTTGAGGAGGCTAAGGTCTTGCTGAGAAGGAAGAGACCTGAAGGAGAAAGAGACACAGATTGCCTGCTGCACTGGAGACTTGTTCCACACACATAAAAAGGAGACCCGGGAAAGTCCTGGACCAGGGCTGCCCAGGATCAGCCCATCAGCCAGCACGCTCTCTCCATGAGGGTGGCACACACTGGCACGATGCGACAGAAAATGCAAGACATGCTAATAAGGTAGGTTGTCCGTGCAAAACCACAGGCATCCTAAGAGAGACAAGGTGTGAGCGTGGCATGCCTCCAGGCACTTCCAGTCTCCTGGTAGTGCAGAAAGGCGAAGAAAGTGCAGGTGTTGGTGTACGCGTGTGTTCCTCTGCCGGGGTGTGCCTATGAGGGAGGGAACAGGGAGGAAGCAAGGATGGTGGGCTCATTGCATGTCCCAAGGGACCTCAGGAGAGCGGGAGACAGGGAAGCCCCTGGGGGCAGTTCAGGGCCTGCTGGTTTTCAGGGTCTAGGGAAAGTCCTGCCCAAGATACCCCATGGCTCATGCTGGAAGCCCTGACGTAAATTCCTTCTGTCATCTGGGCCTTGCCTGTGGCTTTTGGGGCCTGAGGGGCAAAGGTGTGTGTCTGCACCTGAGAGAGGATTCTAGCAGTCTTGCTGGAGCAGGCTGTCTGGTGTTTTCAGAGGGGATTTGCACCATCGGAAACTCAGAGGGAAGCTGCGTCCTGGCTGACCATCTTCGATATCCCTGTGCCCAACCGAGGACTGGCTTCCTAGGCACATGGGCTCTGTAGGTAAGCAGGGATGCCTGACTGTAAGGAGTCCTACCTGGGCCTAATGAGACCAACTGAAAGAGAGTATTCACATTTAGCAAATCAGTGAGGGTGGGTGGAATCAAGCCCTCTTGTTGTTTTTGAGATAGAAAAACTGCTATCTGCCCAAGGGAGGCTTGATCTGTGGGCCCAGTAAGGGCAAGTTTCCCAGGTCATCATATGTTGGGGGATTCCGTGGGTCAGGGTAGTCATAAACACAAGGGACTACGTGTGGAAATGCCACCTTATCTTTATGGCCTCAGGTTGCACGCCTTGTATCAGAAGTGGCCCTTTATCTATGTGCTCCTTCCTCAATACATGGTTATGTATTTATATTTTTAAAAGCTTTATAACTTTTTGTTATCAATATACATATGGAAAAATACATAAGTCAGGAGTGTACAGTTCCATGGATACTCACCAACTAAACACATCCACGTAATTAGCATCCAAATCAAGAAACAGAACATCACCGGCAACCCTGAAAACTCTCTTGTGTCTCTCCCAATCACTGCACTCCAAAGATAACTAGGATATCTGACTTTCAACGCATAGATTAGTTTGGTCTCTTTTGGACCTTTACATGAACGGAATCATACAGTATGCATCCCTGTGTCTAGCTTACATTACTTACCATTATACTTAATGAGACGTATCTATGTTTTCCCTGCAGCAATAGCTTGTTCGCTCTTGGCCTACAGTTCAAGATCTTTCTTAAATCTACATCTTGGCAAACTCATCTTTAAGAAGTAGATTGGCGATGCCCAGCTGGAGTTCTTATCATGTTCAATTTTCAGTTGACTTTCCATGTTTCAGTGAAGACAGTTTCTGACTCTTTTTTTGGAACACTATTTCACAAGTCCTGACGTAGAAAATGTTCCTGAGAGTCTGAATTTTCCTTCCCAAGGATCCTTTTTATATTATCTAAATACTCTCCCTGGGACCATTATATTTTTCCAATGATAGAAGACTATTATTGTTCCCTCTTAGTCATCTTTTTGGCAGTAGTGCCTTTCTCCTTGCTTTCGCAGAACAACGTCTAAATGTCTTTCTACCTTCTGCCATCATTTTGAAGTTTAGGGTCCAAACCCATCAGCAAAATTCCAAGGAACATGTCCAGCCAATGGACACACACTGGGTTGTAAACAATCTTCATCTAAGGGAAGAATTTGGTTTTTTCTTTTTAATTCTTATATTTTTTATTTTACTTTACAATATTTGTATTGGTTTTGCCAAACATACACACGGATCCTCACAGCACTGGATCACACACAGGCCCATCACAGTCCCTGGGGGCCCTTGGAGGCTCGGACATCTCTTTGGCCTCTTCCTGCTAAAGGGAGATAGCACTTGGAAGCACAGGTAGACAGGTGCACATCGAAAGCTACACAGATAGAAAGAACAGGGGGCCTCACTCAGAATGTTGTGGGCCCTAAGGGGTGGTAGGCTAGCAAAAGGGACACGGATTTGACCAGGAATGACCTAGATAGGTGCACACCAAGAAGACAGTTCTCCAAGTCAGCTGAGCCCAGACGTCCTTGTTTTCTGGTGCCCTGAAGGATTGCACAGACAATGGATCAGAATAGCCTGACTGGTACTGGGAAGCTGTCCAAGGTGATGGGAGAATGCAGAACGCAGGTGCCTGTCACTCAGCTGTCCAGGGCGAGCGTTTCCAACCTGCCCAATTCTCTGCAGATCGGTCCCTGTCAGGAGAAAAATGCCAAAATTTTGTAGCCTTTGAGGCTAAATCACAGAGTTAGAAGTGCAACCTGACATGATCGATGAGCATGTGAAAGAAAATAACCAGGACAGAGAAACTCGGGTGGTTACCAAAACTCATGTTCCTGGAGAAGAAAGCTTGTACTTCTGCATATCTGCAAGTTTCCTGTCAGGGATATTAGTGTGTACACACGCATGTGTGTGCATGTGTGCGCACAAAATTGCCTGACAGTACGCTTGTGAATATGAAGTGTCGGAACTGACCCAGCCAGGTGATGGAAGTTGGATAGCGAAAACATGAAAGCCATAGGGAAAGGTACATACTCAGGCCATGAGAAGCACTGGAGCCAGGGTACCAATGCCTGTTATCTCACTGAGTGAGCAGTTTCTAAGTGGAATCACAGTGGTGCACCCAGGAAGCCTGGCAGAAAGGAGAGGCAGGAAGAAATTGACTGGGGGCCACCAGGGAGAGTGCAGAGGAGCCAAGACACAGAACAGGCTGCAATGCCAGACACAGAAGCCACAGCGGGTGACCCCACAGCCCTTTGGACATGCAGCTACAAAGGCCTTTCCATCCTTCTCGAACACTGGGAATTCTTTCCCTGACCGTACCGTGAGCATGAGCAACACTTGCCGTTTATGTGAGGTTTCAGAAATGGACCAGCACCGCAGCATAGGCACTTGCTACCTGCATAGTCTTCCAGTCTGAAACATCACTCTTTGTACTCTTTGCAGAAAGCATATATAGGGGGTCAGGACTATACGATGGATGGCTTAGATTGTTCCTGTTGCTGCCCCCAGCCCCACAGGATTGGGTAACTGGGCAGGCTGGTACGTGTTCTCAGATGGAGAACAGAACCACCTGAAAGGGCCTCGATAGGGTAAATGGGCAGATGTACATGTCTCCCGCACCAGTGAGTCACGGAACTTAACAGGGAGTTGTCCTTAGCGACTCACTGGCAGGAATTTGAACAAGGTTCAGGGAGCTTCCTCATGCCAGCAGAGCATGCCCCATTTCTCCCTCTGTGAAAAGTGTGGCCAAGCCACCTCAGGCCTGTGCAGGTTCATGTCTGTCCAGTGAGGGAGGGAGGGTTACCCGACCCCTTCTGCGGTTCAGCAGGGACTGCCCACTGTTGGCTTTCAAGATGGAGAAAGCACTCTCGAAACCTGTGGAAAAAATAACTGATCTCCCGTCGGTGCAACTCACTCAGGAGGAGAAGGGCTTGCCTTCACTCCAAGGATAAGCTTCTCCTATAAGCGCTGGTGTCCATAGAGTGGCAAATGGCAACAGCACCACTTAAAGAGAAGGAGACACACAGACACCAGCCCTGGAACACACAAGGAAGGATTGCTCCAAACAGTGCTATGCCAAAGCAGAGACAAAGAGACAAAGAGAGAGCTCTATACCCTAGGGTCCTGGTGTCCCTGAACAATGGAGATCAACGTGGCAAACGGTGGGGTTTCTCCCTACTCCCCTAGCATCCGGCCAGCAACAGTCTGTCTGTCCCATGGAGAAAAGTATCCAGCCACTTGGCACCCCTGTGTATCCTCTGGATACTCAGGGAGAGCTCCCAGATATTGAAGGTCCTGTGGGACACAGGAGTGTGCTGTTTGGATTGTGGATCAGGAAACCGTGGCTGGAATTTCCAGAACCAGATCAATGACAGTGCCTGAGGTAGCGGCAGATGCAAAACCTGCTAGCTCTCTGGATCAGAGTCTGGCCACGTAGTGGAGCTGGATCCCAGGAACCACGGAAGATGCCATCCGGTCTAGGGGCGTGTCCATCGTGTGCTGTCCACCACCCTCTCGGCCACTGATCTAGATTTGGGTCAGCTGCCTGTGCGTGGCTCACAGCCTAGGGCCCCGCCTGTATGGCTGATGTCCCAGGGCCCGTTCACCCTGTCCTGGGCTGCCACCGTCCGTTTCTATAGTTCAGGCCACCCACCCCCCCGGCCCCCACACACACACGCGAGCCATAGCCTCTGAACCATGCCCCACACTCCCCACAGCAAAAACGCTAGTGGGCCCCACAGGATTACTGCACCCTGGGCCGCCATTGCTCACCACTTGCTGTGGTGCTATTATGTCCTGTCCCTTAGCGTCTGACCCAGGCTGGGGTCATGGCCAGAGCCAAGAGGAGCATGAGAGGAATGCGGGAGCGTCCTGGGACCCCAGACCTCCTTAGCTGTGAGCTCCTTAGGTGCTCAGGGGGATGGGGCCCCGTGGCCTGTCCTGGTGATGCTGCGCATGGCTGGGACGTTGCAGCCACCAGTGGCCACGCCAGGCAAAGATGCCACCCTCTTCAGAGTGGAGGCAGGAGAGGACGGCGAGGCCCAGGTGGACGGAGTCGTGGCAGGGATCAGACGGGGTTTCCAGCTGCTTCCAGAGGACATCACTGAGGATGTGGAGGTTGTGCCGCATGAGTAACAGCGACAGGGGTCCTCCCTGGAGCTGGAGGAGAAGACGGCGGAGGAGCAGTGCCAGGAAAGGCCTGGAGGCCCGAGTGAGCTCCCGGCACTAGATGTGATGCAGGCACTGGCGACCCTGCAAGTGGAACTGAGCTCTGAGCCTGAGAAAACCTACAGGGCCTACGTTTGGTTCATGTGCAAGAGCCATGAGAGGAGGAAGCGGGACTTGGCTCAGAAGAGTGCCATCATCCAGGGCATCCCTGGCTTCTGGGCCAACGTGGTATCCTTCCTGCTACTCCTTGTGGTCCGCTGCTCAGGAGGAGGGGGAGGTGCAGAGGCAGGAGCAGGAGGAGGGGTGGAGGCGAGGGGGCAGGATGGTGGACCCTGAAGGAAGTGTGGTACTGGGCAATTGGCAGGCTCCAAAGGCACAGCTGAGTAGAGTCCGGGCAGGGCCACACCTGTAAGTGTCGCAGCCATGACCCTGTGTGTCTACTTCAGGCCTGCATCTGAGGAGGAACAGCCTCTAAGTCAGAAATGACCAGAGACAGTACACCAGAGCCGCCTTAGCTGACAGTTATTGTTGTCAAGGTGAATGATTCCTTAAATAACTGAGATATGGGAGTCACACACACACACGCACACACACACAAACCCACAGAACATATGTAGACATACACTAGCCAACCCCAACCCCTTTGCTTTCAGACATGGTTTGTCACAACGATTGTTAGTCCTACCATGTAGGCAGTGACATGCCACTACCCAGCATACACAGGTCTGGGAAATAATAGCTATCAGAAACAGCCCCTGCCTGGGGAATGCAGACCACCTCAGATACAGAACACCACCAGGAACACAGAGCCATGAGCTTGTCTGATGGTATGGCAGGGCCTGAGCTCATCAGTAGTGGCTGGGTAAGCAGAAGTGCCCAGCATCCTTGAAGATGCCTCTTCCCGTGTCCTTCTTCCACCCCAGACTAGGGCTGATGCGCCTGGCTCTTCTGGGCCCAGCATGTGGCATAAATGGCTCCTTGACCTCAAGCAGATTATGAACCACCCTCAAGTTCCTGTCATGATCAGCGACCAAGATAAAGACTTTCTCAGCTACATGATCGACTTGAATGTCAGTGAGGGAGACTGAGGACAGCTGGGCAAGGGACTTGGTGGGGTGTGGGAGGATCATGTTATCCATGTCCTACACTGTGAGAGTTTGGAGAGGCTTCGTGGAAGCTGTTAATGCCTGCCTGGGAGGCAAGCTGAGGACCCTAGAAGCTTGCACCTTTTCCCTCCTCCCTGTCCTAGCAGGTACAGGTGCGAGCCGTCCACGGTCATGCAGCAAGCTGATCTTTTCCTTTCGAGACCACCCCTATTTCTTGAAAAGAGTGATCATAAAGGAGTATTACCTTGACATCACTGGTAACACGTGAGTCCGGGAATGATGATTGTGGGTGTGCAGGGGTGTGGATGATCCACCTCTGGGATCCACACCCATCTCCCCTCTCTTCCTGCAGGGTATAGGGGACATCGTTCCACTCCAGTCCGTTGGTTCTGGGACTTTGAACAGGGAGCACCAGCTGCAGGCTGGACACCAGGAGCCTTAACTTTCTCAACTGGTTGTCAGGCCACAACTGCCCAGAATCAAACAGGATTGCTGAGGTGGTATTGTTTTGGTCCTGCATACAGTTGATGATTGTTGTTGGAGTTCTTGGCTGCTCGTGTGAGGGTTCAGATCCTGGTCAGCCCAGGGATAAGCTTGCTCAGCAGCAAAGTGTTGCCAGCAGATTATCAGCGAAGATCAGTGGGATGATCTCCTGAAGGACTACCCCAGGAGAGAAGATTTTTCCATGACAGAAACACGTGTGGTGAAGGGGTCTGGAGGTGGGCCATGAAGGGACAGCCTTGTGCTAGCCGGGACACTGTCCTTTCCCAAATGGGCTTGCTCAGTCTCATGCACGCTGGCTGCGGAGTCTGAATTTGGGCCACGCATGTAGCAAGTGGCCTGCTGAGACTGGGGGCTTGGGGATTCAGTGTGTCTGTGAGTGAAGCAAGTCCCCTCAAATCAGTTGTGGTTGCAGAGTTGAGAGTGCTAGGTGATACTATTAGAGGCAGGGTGAATTAAGTTCCTTTGTCAGAATCATCCTTCCATGGGTCCTTCCATCTCCTGGCCTCCTGTTGCTCACTGAGTTTGAGATTGCCTGTGCCTTACACTCCCGCCCCTTACCCTGGGAAGGCCTAAAATTGCAAGGGCGTCCTCTCCGGGGTCCCAGTGCACCTGTGTGCTGACTTTGGGATCTTCTGTGAAATTCCACATCCACCACTTGGTGGCTCAGCACCACCACACATGCTGCGCTGGAAGCGGCTTCAGGCTGCCTTGGGAAAATACGGAAGAATTCGTGGAGAAGGTGAACAGGGAGCCCCAAGGGCAGGACATGGTGCCTACTGTCGCCATCTCCGCCATTGCTGGCCTCGGTCGCCTTCACCTCCTGAAACACCTATGTTCGTTATTTGCATTTGTGTCCCCGTGCTGAGCGTGTGTGTGTATACACACGTGCTTATTTGTGCTGCCTGTGTGTGTGTGTGTGTGTGTGTGTGTCCAGCCCAGGGCAGAGGCAGAGATGAAGGCGGCAGGAGAGGAGGTGCTGAGCAACCAGAAGAGGAATCATGAGGCGACCAGGCTGAAGGTGGTCAGTCGCCGTATCTCTGCATTGACCCTGCCCAGGATGGGAACGAGGAAAGGATGGCCAGTGATAACTCCAGACTGTGGCTCCAGATATCTGCAATTAGACCAGATACAAAACATGCTCATCAGTTCTACCGTGTTGTTGTGTGTGTTTGGATCAGGAAAAGGGTTTCACGGTCTAAGGATTCACACAGAGCAAATCACGTGGGGTGGGGCTTTGAAACCACTGCCTGTGGAGCCCTCAGTGTGTGGGGCCACGGGCTGGCCTCTGGAAATGATGGACGTGCCTATGGCAAGACCCGGGATGGTGAGGCTAAGGTCCTGCCGAGATGGGCAGAGAGCTGAAGGAGAAAGAGTCACAGATTGCCTGCTGCACTGGAGACTTGTTCCACACACATGTGACAAGGAGAACTGGGAAGGTCCTGGGCCAGTGCTGCCCCAGATCAGCCCAGCAGCCAGCACACGCCCTCCCTGAGGGTGGCACACACTGGCACGGTATGACACAAAACATGAGATGTGCTAATGTATGCTGTATCTGCAAAACCACAGGCATCCTAGGAGAGACATGCTGTGAGCGTGGCATGCCTCCAGGCACTTCCAGCCTGCCTCCCTGGCAGTGCCCAAAGGCGAGGAAAGCGCAAGTGGGCTTACCTGTGTGACCCTATGCCGGGATATGCCTGTGAGGGAGGGAACAGAGAAAAGACAAGGGCAGTGGGTAAACTGCATGTCCCAAGGGACCCCAGGAGAGGGAGACAGAGAAGCCCCTGGCACAGTTCAGGGCCTGCTGGTTTTCAGGGTCCAGACTCTAGGCAGTAGCGGTCCTGCCAAAGATACCCCATGGTCCACGCTGAAAGTTCTGACATGAATTCCTTCTTTTCTTTGGGGTCTTGCCCCTGGCTTTGGGGGCCTGAAGGGCAAAGGTGCACGTCTGCACCTGAAGGAGGATTCTGGTAGTCTTGCTCAAGCAGAGTCTCTGATTGTGTTGTAGGGGATCTGCACCCAGGTGACACTCAGAGGGATGCTGCCTTCCAGGTGACCGTCTTGGATGTCCCTGGGCCCAACCGGGCACTGGCTGCCTTGGCAACAGGTGCTGTGTAGGGAAGCAGGGATGCATGACTGTAGGGAGTCCGACCTGGGCCTAATGAGAGCAACTGAAAGAGAGCCTTGGCATTTAGCAAATCACTGAGGCATGGGTGGTTCAAGCCCTCTTGGTCCATTTCAGATAGTAACACTGCTTTCTGTCCAACGGAGGCATTAGCTCTGGGCCCAGAAACTGCAGGTTTCCCAGGGCATCATCCGTTGGGGGACTCCATGTGCATGGGTAGTGTTAAACACAAAGGAAGATGTGTAGGGATGCCACCTTACTTTTATGGCCTCCAGTTCCATTCTTGGTATCGGAAGAGACCCTGTATCCATGTGCACCTTCTTCACAACCTTGCATCAGACCCAGGCCTGTCACAGTCTCTGGGGGCTTTTGGAGGCTCAGGCGTTTCTGGCCTTTTCCTGCTACGTGGAGATAGCACGTGGGGGCACAGGCAGATGGTGCACACAGAACGCTACACAGATAGGAAGAACAGGGGGCCTCATTCAGAATGCTGGGGGCCGTAACGGGTGGTAGGCTAGCAAGAGGGGCACACCATTGACAAGGAATGACCTAGATAGGGGCACACCGAGAAAGCAGTTCTTCAAGTAAGCTGAGCTCAGAGGTCCTTGTTTTCTGGTCCCCTGAAGGAATGCACAGGCAATGGATCAGGCCAACGTGACTGGTACTGTGAAGCTGTCCAAGGTGATGGGAGAATGCAGAAGGCAGGCACATGTTATACAGCTGTTCATGCCAAGAACTTCCAACCCTGCCCGCTGCTCTGCAGGCCAGTCCCTGTCAATAGCAAATGCCAAGGTTTTGGAACCTTTGAGGATAAGGCACAGAGGTAGAAGTGTAACATGACATGATCGATGAGCAAGTGAGAAAACAAGGACAAAGAAATGTGGGTGCTTACCAAAATTCACGTTCCTGAAAAAGAAAGCTTGTACTTCGGCATATGGACAGGTTTCCTCTCAGCGATGTTACTGTGTACACACATATGTTTGTGCACATGTGCGCGCAGAAATTTGAGTGCTTACCAAAATTCATGTTCCTGGAAAAGAAAACTGTACTTCTGCATATGGACAGGTTTCCTCTCAGTGATGTTACTGTGTTCACCCATACATTTGTGCACATCTGCGTGCGGACATTTGAGTGCTTGCCAAAATTCATGTTCCTGGAGAAGAAAACTTGTACTTCTGCATATGGACAAGTTTCCTCTCGGGGATGTTACTGTGTACACGTGTATGTTTGTGCACATGTGTGCGTAGAAATTTGAGTGCTTATCAAAATTCATGTTCCTGGAAAAGAAAGCTTGTACTTCTGCATATGGACAAGTTTCCTCTCAGCGATGTTACTGTGTACACATGTATGTTTCTGCACATTTGCAGGCAGAAATCCCTGCCAGTTCGCTTGAGAGTATGAGCTATTGCAACTGACCTAGCCAGGTGATAGAAGTTGGACAGCAAAAACATGAAGTTCTTAGGGAAAGGTACATAGTCTCTGGCCAGCAGAAGCACTGAAGCCAGGGAATCGCTCCCCGTTATCTCACTGAGCAAACACGTTCTAAGTGGAATCACAGTCGTGCAGCTAGAATGCCTGGCAGAAAGGAGAGGCAGGAGGAAAGAGCCTGGGGAGTGTGAAGAGGAAAGTCCACTACACCTGCAGTTTATGAAAACTAGAAAATGTACCTAATGTGCTGGGAGGACAAACTGTACTTAATTAATTGACTTATCTAAGAGGATTTCCATCCAAACAGCCAAAAGTGCTTCCTGGTCTCTTCTTGCTGCCTGTAGTAAAACATGAAGGGAATTTTTCTAAAAATTTGGCAATTTTTCAGTCTTTTAAGACGACAGAAGATGTTAAAGTTAATGACTCTCAAGCAAGATCATATCCAGGGCATTGAGATTAGGTGGTCTAAATATAACATTTTACACCACCAACAGGCCAGTTCTTCTTCGTATTATTTTTTATAAACAAAGGTGTTCTAAAGGTGAGTGTGACTGTAAAATTGTTTGGTAAGCCTCAGAAAGCTGGAAGGGGATGCCTCATGGCATTATTTAGTCAGGCCAATACCCTCCAAAGAGTTTAGGGGTGTCACTCCGAGATCCTTTCAGTCACACAATAAGACTTCTACCAAGGTTCAGGGTGTTATCCCTCAGCTATCTCAGCAGAAAACCAAGACAGAGTAAGCCTTATTATGAAGACATGTGTGATTGTGGCTTTGGAGTGGGGTGCTTTGCCATGAACACCAGTAAGAGTATCAGGAGACACACCAAGGTTTTAAGATAACATATTTAAGTTCAGCGCGGACTGCAAGGACCAGCAATAGTACAAAATAGGAGCTCTGGACTTCTACCTTCTACAAGCAGGAAGCAGGCTAGGGAGACTGTTTCATGTAACCATATACTAGCCACCTTTCACGCAACGGCATCACGTCAGGGGGTAGAGTTAAAAAATCAGAGACTGAAGCCGAGGAAGTTTCCAGGCCTTAAATACTAATCAAAGGACTGCCCACAAGAACCCATGGGATTTCACAACTGCTACTACTGACTCCCATCTCCCCTCCCCTTTCTGGAACAGGAGTGTCTATGAAGGTTATCTATGCCCCAACATACCACCACTGTATGTCGGCTGTGAAAGGGAGCAGATTTACTCATCTCTTTTGCTCACACATCCTCCGGTCTAGAGGAACTACACTTGTATAATTTGAACTGATGTGTTGGAGACTTGAGAGGCTCTTGGACTGCAAGGAGATCAAACCAGTCAATCCTAAAGTAGATCTCTCCTGCATATTCATTCGAAGGACTGATGCTGAAGCTGAAGCTCCAACACTTGGGCTACCTGATGCGAATAACTGACTCTTTGGAAGAGACCGTGATGCGGAAAAAAATGAAGGTAGGAGAAGGGGACAGCAGAGGATGGGATTGTTGGATAGCATCATCGACTCAATGGACTTGAGTCTGAGCAAGCTCCTGGAGTTGACGGACAGGGGAGCCTGCAGGGCTGCAGTCCATGGGGTTGCAAAGAATACGACACAACTGAGCAACAGAACACTTGAGATACTGTACACGTGGACCCTGATCCATAGCTGGACCTGACTTAGACGACAAGGTCCTGAACTTCAAGTTAATGCTATAACAGATAAATCGTTTGAAAGCATTGGCAGGAAAATGCATTTTGGACATACAAGCATGTAAACAGTTTCCGGCCATCTGTGTACCACGCGGTTTTAAACTATGTCCACGGTTCCTTCCTTCTCCCCTTCACATGTGTGGTGGACTTAGTGGCTCACTTCTCATGTTAGAATATTGTAGAAACGAACAATGAAGCGTCTGAGACTAGGTCATAAAAGGCACTGCAGCCTCCTTGCTCATCCTCTTGGATCACTCACTCTAGAAGCCAGCTTAGTCATATCTTGGGAACACTCACGTAGCCCTGTAGAGAGGCCCATGTGAAAGAACCGAGGCTTTCTCCCAACAGCCAGCAAGCAAACTGGTTTCAACAGCTATGTGAGTAAGCCATCTTGGAAGGAAATCCACCGGCGCATGGCAAGGCTTCAGAGGATGGCAATCTCATGAGACACTGAGCCACAACACTCAGCTGAATTACTCCTGGATTCCCAACTTTCACCAGCAGTATGAAACTATATTGTTTCAAGCTGCTAGTTTTGGCTAATTGGTTATGCAGCACTCGTTCATTAATGCACTGCCAACTTTGGGCAATGCCTTTATTCAGGGCTGCCTGTCCATCTAGTCCAATCTAATCCAGAATCTGCTACTTCACTTTAGAAAACACAGCCCACCCTTGATTTGACCACCCTCAGTATCAGATCAAATATCATTTCACTCACCTGAATATCTTATCAGCCTTGCCTAGCCTCAGCAATGATCCTCTCAGTTGAGCCAGAATCCACCCTCACCCTTATAGTCCTCTTAATAAGTTTCCATCCACTGACACCCATTCTGTTATTGTTGTCCATTGCTTTTCAGTCTCCCATCTCTGTTTGTAATCCCATGGACCCACCCTGTTCCTTAGCTATAAATCCCAGCTGCATCCCTGCTGGAGTCAGACATAAGCTCAATCTCTCTCCCATGTTATAATACCCCACTGTAGTACTCTTACCTTGAATCAAGTTTTCCTTACCACCTTTCGGAAGTGTTATGAATAATTTTTTAACATTGCCAAGTTCTGTTAGTAAGGATAATTCTCAAAGGAATATAGTTTTATACCTTACTCTCTATACTATATTCATTTGGCGGAACAAATATCTAAAATTAAAACATTTTATGTTTTCACCATACAAACAGAAAATATCTTTGAAACTACATTTACATATCTTAAAACATGTAGGAATCTGAAAAGGATGTGTGTATAGACATGTCAGTGTATACACACACATACCCTCAGAGCTCCAAGGAAAACTTAATTCTCAGCAAACGATAAATTAAAACATTCAGCCTGAAAATAGTGAAATCTTTGGAATCAACTTGCCAAAAATCTTAGACAATGAAATTGTAATTAAAAACCATGTATACATAAAAATATTTGGGACTCAGACAAAATTGCTAAATAAAGATAGGTCAATCCCTAAACCATCTATGAGAAAAAAAAAAAAAAAGAAATCCTCAGTATCATGTAATAACCTATAATGGAAAAGAACCTACCAAAGAATAGATACGTATCTGCAACTAAATCACTCTGATATACATCTGAAATTCAAGACTGTAAATTTAATACATTAACAGAGAAAAAAATTGTAAAGAAAGCTTCTAAAGTACAAAGTTACAAAGGAAAAAATCCTAAAGAATGTAGAAAGTATATATGAATTGAAACAAAAATAGAAAACAACAAAAATGAACCTTGTTGGGATAATAAAGCAAGAGCTGCTTCTTGGAAAAAGAAAATCAGAAACATTGATACAACGGTGGCAAATCTAATAAGGGGACAAGGAGGTTAATTATGGGATTCTGAGAGGATAATATTCAACTCTGAGTGGAATTACATTTGTTTCAGGAAAGGTCCAGTCAAGCAAAAACCTGGAGAAAGAAAGGGAAGGAAAGAAAGAGGAAGAGAGACAAGGGAACAAAGCAAGAAAAAGAAAGGAACAAACGGAGAACGAAAGAAAAGTAAATGTCTCAACAAATGTTGTAAACTATCCAATCAAACAATTCTCTTCAAGATCTAAAAACAGAAACGGAAATTTATTAAGCCAGATACTCACTGCTTTTGATGGTACTCAGAACAAGAAAGCCCATTTACACATCACTATTTAGAAGTTCAGAACTGGCCAACACCAATACGATTATTTAAAAAAATAAAAATATGCCATGTTATTTGTAAAAAGACAGACAGCAGAAATAATTTTTTAAAAATTATTTCTACAAATACTAATTTTACTTACAATGTTTGGCAACATTAATAAAATAATAAATTTTTCCCAAAAGAACAAGCACAGCAGACAAGGAAATTCACAAAGGGCAGTAACAAAATAGTAATGTTGACAGATCTTCAATATATTCGTAAAGAAAACAAAGTGTCATTGTGTGAACAAAATATAGAGGTATCAATAGAAAAACAGAGGAAGCTCCTGAAAGAACTCAACTCACTATTAACTATCTTTTATTTGCAGGCACAGAATCTGACTCAAGTTAAATCTAAGAAGCAAAGCCCTGAGGTTATTATCTCTTCGTTTGTGTGTGTGTGTGTGTGTGTCTGTGTGTGTGTGTGTGTGTGTGTGTGTGTGAAAATTTAGGAAATTTAGGCTGGAGAGGGAAGAAGAGGATAGAGACTTCAAGTGCCTTGAAGGAGGAGGAGGAAAGAGAGGGGGTTGGAGATTTGATTGTGTTATTTGAACAGCATTGGTGAAGCTCAAACAAGGGAGGTAGCAAGCCATGCAGGCCTACGGGAAGAGCATTTCCCGAAGAACAGCACTTGCAGTCTCTGGATCGGGAAGAAATGGAATTTGATGGAGGAAAACCAAGGCCAGTGTTGTCAAAAAGAGTACATTCGTGGGGAAAAGAGTAGAGTAGAAGGACAGAGAATGGAAGAGAGGAAGCAGTCAGGGACCATATTGCTGGAACCTTTTAATTTGGCAATAAATACAACTTGTCCTCCTTAGGAGCATACTTCACAGCAACTAACAGTAACAGTGTTGATAATACTCAGCAACAATAAAAACACATAACTAAAACATTTCGTATTTTTTACTACAGAAATCGAAGAAAGGAGATAAGAATGCAATAGTCTGCGTATTTATTTACACACAGAGTTTTCACCTGAGACCAGAATACACACACACTCTTTATACAACTAAAAGTGGTTTAAGCTGACACTCAGCAAAGTGCTTGGGCCCAAGTAAACTAACTGGAAAGGCCTAGTAAAATATTCAAAGTGCAAATAAACCAATCAAGCTTCGAGTAAATAAACACAATTTATTTGAATTTGAATTTACACTCAGGAAATTACCTAAAATGGAGACAATAGACTCACTACAGCTTAATCATCTGTAGTCCTTCCTCTTCAGTTCTGAGAGGGATGCTAACCCCTTGGTGATTATCACTTTCCAGCATTTTGGGAAAGTTTAGAGGACTTAAATAAATTGAGGAGTGGGGAGAGTGGGGAGAGACAAAGAGGAGGAGAAAGGAAGAGGAAACGGAGAGATTGCTCCTGGCATAGGTCTACAGACAGGATCCCAGCTTCCTTGAATGGTGCACAGAGACTGCTAGCTATCTGTGCCAGAAGTGGAGAAGGGGTGACATTCAACTCCAGGAGGAGACTCAACTCCAAGAACCTACAGAGGCAGCCAAGTGTGCTGATGTTCAGGAACCAATACTTAGAGGGGTTGTACCCCACAGGTCTGTGAAAGAGCCCTTGGAGACCGCAAGAAAAAAAGGTTTCCACGAGTACAATCACAGATTAGATGGTTGGCGAGATTAGAGGAAGGATAACTCTATGACCTGATAATTACTGAAATACAGGAGACAATTCCTGCACATCAGACTGTGTCAAGAAAGACTGAAACTCAATTAGTTTGATACAATGGGAAATTACACACACCAAGAATTAGCTGTTAACGCTACTACATTTGTGTCCAAGGCAAGATAAGATACAAAACTGAAATCTTCACATGTTCAACTAGGGTAAGACACATGTAACTGGAAAATATAAGGAAGAGTTCTAAAAAGGGTTTAATCACCCTGGACTATTTTTATCCGCCATATTTACTATTCTTGGACAACTCCATTGTAGCTTAAGTGTAAGAGAACTCAATTTAGCCCAATTCAAAAGCTGAACAGATTTCCTGTGTTTGATCCTTTGCAGTTAAAACTATGGGTCCAGCACAAATCAAAGTGGACGTCAAGGCTCTCTTTCCTTTGGGAATTTTAACTTGCTTTGCTACTGTGTCTGACACAGATATGCCTACCTCATTGGGACTACAGGCCAGCCAACTGGCAAAGGGGACGCCAGGAATCAAATTCCCCTTTTGATCACTCAACAGGAGGTCCACAGGCACCAGGTCTCATTCTATTAACTATCTCTGCTTCTCCAACTGCAGTCAGTGATACACAGGGCCTGCTTGATGCTTGCAAGGGTCTCTCACCAAACACAGGCATTTTTAACCATTGGCTTCCTTGAGATGTCCCTGGGCTAGGTAAATGCACTCTGAGACAGTGTTCCTTCTACCTTGGCTCTATGCCTGGAGTGAATGTATGCCTCTTCCTCAGCTGGGACAAGAAGCCACAGCTCTTCACTGATTAAATCCCGTGTCTGGTCCAAACTCACATCATAGCTTCTCCATCAACTTCTCCACTGCACGCTTTCAGAGCCAGGTTATCTTCGATCAGCCCAAGAGGCACTTCAGAGAGTGACATTCAAATCTGGCTATATAGCTGATACTGAGAACTTCAAGGCATGAAAACAGTTGAAAATTACGTTGCTAAAACACTCTACAGGTTATATGTATACTAGAGCTTTCGAACTTACAAGTAACATCAGCTACCGAAATAGGTTCTTACTTTTCCTTTCTCCACTTCTCTAATTCTCTCTCTCTCACACACGCGTGCACACAATCTTTTTACATGTTAAGACAATTATATGAAAAACAGATAATAGATTTTAAAATAACATCTCAATACGCAGATCAAACGACATTGAACTTCCTGTATTTAAAACAAAATCACATAAATTACCCATCGGTTTCCCTATATTTGATATTATTGAATAATGCTTTAATTTGATCTTTTGGGTTTTAATGGGGTTTTTAACTTTGACTGAAATACTTGCTTCAGACTTACTGAAAGCAGAATTAACTTTTTTCTTCTTTTTTTGACCTCCTACTTTTGGATTTGGGGGGTGATGATTCAAAATCAGATGTGTTCACAGTAATGGATGCTACTTCCACCAATCCTGGTTGAAGGGGTTCCAGTGATACCTGAATAACAATTTTTGTTTCAGGAGACAATCCTTCTAGCTGCTTAGGCTTCTTAAACATTTGATGACACTGGGTCTTGTGCTCCCTTTCCTCTTTGGAAGTTAAAAACTGTAGCCGACATTTGGAACACTGGCGAAAACTCTTTTCCCAGTGCCCTCTATGATGATGTCCGTAGGCTGTTGCAGTTTTAAAAATTTTGAGACAAAACAGGCAAAGTAAATTCTTAGTGTCACCATGGTATGCTCTGAAATGTGCATCCACATCTGCAAAAAATGATGATCTGTAACTGCAAACCTGGCATACATAGGGCATTTCACCAGGCTTATGATTGTCTTTCATGTGCTCTAAGAGAACCTGATCTGTCTCAAAGGACAACTCACAGATGCGACAGACTGCGGAGGGCTCCTGGGGAGTGTGGACACTTTCAATGTGACACTGCATCTGGAAGGGAGTAGGAAACTGGCGGAGGCAGTGCCGGCAGGTGGTGTGGGTTTTCCAGCTGTCACCTCTCTGCCTCTCAAGTTCCAAATGGTGCTTCATGTGATTCATAAACTTGACATTTTTTAGAACTTTCAAGCAGCTGAGGCATTTAAACGCTGTGTGGGTCTTCGGTTCTGGCTGCCCAACTCCTACATGCTCTCCATAGTAGAAGTCACCAAGTAACACAGTCAGCTTTCCTTCTGTGGGATCACCAATTTTGTCTGGACTTGCTGAACTTGGAAAATCAGTTTTTGTCAGTCCATTTTCCCCTAAAGGTCTTACAGGCTTGCAATGAACACTGTCCTTTGGAAAAGGTGTTGGACAAGGTTCTCCATTCTGAACATGGCTTAGTGATGTATGGACACGGTCCGGTGTGCTTTGCTGAGTGGTCACTGTATGAAAAATACCTGAAGGGGAAAAACCTAAAGAATGTTCCCCTATAATGCCATCACTGAGCTTAGGCCTTTTGGGATTTCTGCTATTTGTTTCACAAGTGGAAAGTACCTTTGAGACATGAGGACTTTTATTCATATCTCCTGCAGAAACCGCTCTTTCTGCTGGATGCTGCAATGAACTTGTGAAGGTAATCAAAGAAGAACATGACTCCTTTGAAAAGCACTTCGGCACTCTTTGTGGTGAAATATTTTTACAATCAGCTTGAGACGGAGGTTCAATAATAATAGGACTATCTGTTGATCTTGATTCAGAGTCAGAAACTGGCAAGACAGCCTTTGCTTCTGATATAGCAGTCACATGACTAGCAGGCTGTAATTTGTCAGCATTACCTTTCCTGAAGTGACCATACCTTTTTCTCCTTGAACAAGAACCTGGGGTATCTCTGTTCAGTACGTTTGAAACGACTGGTTTTGAAGCTGAGCTCATCCCAACAAAGATCACGTCAGCATCTTCATTTACATGTTCCACTCCGACCAAGATCACTTCATCATCATCATCATCATCTGCTTGTTTGGCTTCTCCCTCCCTTTTCCGTACTTCTGGCTCTTGTTCTTCTTCACGTAACATACACGGTAGTTCCATATTTTGAGTACTTTTTTATTCTTACAGGGTGCGGCCACAAGTCCCAGGGCTTCCTTTATACAAACTGCCACCTAAGTATAAACATACTACATATTAGTTAAGTACAGAAAAATGGGCTATTTGATTATCTCCAAAACTCTAGAGTAGTTTTAAACATCCTTATCTTACAGACAAAGACACCGAGTGTCAACGAGACTCAGTGACAGCTGAAAAACCTATGACTACAAGTCTACATGGCTCTAGAATCATAAGCTTTGTCCCACGTTCACTTTAACCTCTTCTATTTAAAAAAATAAAGACAAAAAACCCAAAAACCCACCACGACTGATCATTAGGTGAAATCACATGTAAAGGACGAGTATTTTTACAAAAGCACTGTTGTACAGCGTTCAGAAACATGGACTTTGGAGTCAAAGAAGATTAAGTTGGAATTCTAAGTTAACCACACACCAGTTGCATCTTCTTGGGCAAATTTATAACTTTTAAAGGTGTTTCTGTCTCTTAAAGACAAACATGCTTATTTCTTAGACTTAAGGTTACCAGCTCTTTTTAAAAGGCATCAGCTATTCAATGGCATCTTGTTTTGTAGTAAAATTTGAAGAAAATGTATCTTAAATGCACATTACACCTGATTCACAAATTCTAATTTCAGAAATGTTAACAAAGAAAATAGGTAGCAAATTCAAAGTATAATCTATCTATACCTAGTTAACAAACAGCATAATTCAATGTCAAGCACTTAACACAGGCCTAGGAAATTGAGAATGAGCTCTCTTTGATAATCTCACCCCAATTCCACACCGATATATCCTAAATTTCTCCCTCTAATCCTGGCTAAACTTAAATCCAACAATGCTTCATCCTTCACGCCACAGGTCTCTTCCCCACATAGCAGGCAAAGTGATGCCAGTATTTCTCTCATACCAATATCAGACAGAGGCATCACACACACACACCTTGATATCCCTTACGAATACAGGTGAAAGAGTCCTCAACAAAATACTGGCAAACAAAATCCAACAACATATAAAAAAGACTGTATACCATGATCACATGGGATTTGGGGAGGTATGCAAAGTTGCTTCATTATATGAAAGTCACTCAACATTATGCCATTTGAACACAATAAAACAAATAACACATCTGCCTGAAGAAAAAGCATTTCCCTGAATCTAGCACCTTTTCAGAACCGGGCTTAAAAGAACACTTAATAATTAAGAACAGAAGAGAACTTTCTCAATCAAAGGGCACCTGTAAAAAGACCCACAGCTAACATCACACTTAATAATGAAAAACTGAAAGCGTTCCCTCTAAGACTG
Organism: Budorcas taxicolor; assembly: GCF_023091745.1. Lineage (NCBI taxonomy): Eukaryota > Metazoa > Chordata > Mammalia > Artiodactyla > Bovidae > Budorcas > Budorcas taxicolor. The sequence continues at coordinate 9,775,016 of NC_068936.1, forward strand.
GGAACAACACAAGGAAGTCTATTACACACTTTGGCTCAACATTATACTGGCAGTTCTATAACCAGAGCAATCAGGTAACAAAAGAGAAATGTTGTTGTTGTTTAAAAAAAAAAAAAAAGAAAAGAGAAAACAAAAACAAAAAACAGCCTTCAGAATGGAAAGGAAACAGTCAAAGTATATTGGAGATAACATACTTTTGTATATAGAAAATCTTGAAGAAAACACAAGTATCAGAATTAATATAAAGCTTGCAGAATAGAAGACAAATATTTTAAAAGTCAACCACATTTTATACAGTAGCAACACATGTTGTTAAGTAAATACTTGAATCTACACTAGCATTAAAAAGAATACTTAGGAAGTCAGAAAGAGAAAGACAATATATTCTTTGGAATGGCTGAGTAATACTCCATTGTGTATATGTACCACAGCTTTCTGATCCATTTATCTGTTGATGGACATCTAGGTTGTTCCATGTCCTGGCTATTATAAACAGTGCTGCGATGAACACTGGGGTCCATGTGTCTCTTTCAATTCTGGTTTCCTCAGTGTGTATGCCCAGCAGTGGGATTGCTGGCTCATACGGCAGTTCTATTTGCAATTTTTTAGGGAATCTCCACACTCTTCTCCATACTGGCTGTACTAGATTGCATTCCCACCAACAGGGTAAGAGGGTTCCCTTTTCTCCACACCCTCTCCAGCATTTATTGCTGGCAGACTTTGTATGAATCAATTCTAATGGGATGGATGAAACTGGAGCCGATTATACACAGTGAAGTAAGCCAGAAAGAAAAACACCAATACAGTATACTAACACATATATATGGAATTTAGAAAGATGGTAATGATAACCCTGTATGAGAGACAGCAGAAGAGACACAGATGTATAGAACGCACTTTTGGACTCCGAGGGGGAAGGAGAGGGTGGGATAATTTGGGAGAATGGCACTGAAATATGTACACTATCATGTAAGATAGTCGCCAGTCTATGTTCCAGGCAGGATACAGGATGCTTGGGGCTGGTGCACAGGGATGATCCAGACAGATGATATGGGGTGGGAGGTGGGAGGAGGACAGGATTGGGAACTCGTGTACACCCGTGGTGGACTCATGTCAATGTATGGCAAAACCAATACAGTGTTGTAAAATAAAATAAAGTTAAAATAAAAATTAAAAAAAAAAAGAGAAAGACAAATCTCGTATGGTATCACTTACATGGACTCTAAAATATGACACAAATGAACTTATCTATGAAACACAAACAGACTCACAGACAGAGAGAGCAGACTATGTGATTCCCAAGAGGGGAAAAGTGGGGCAGGCATAGATTGGGAGCTGGTGATTAGCAGATGCAAACTGTAATATATACAATAGACAAACAAGATCGTACTGGATAGCACAAGGAACTATATTCATAATTTGTGAAAAACAATAATGGAAAAGGGCATGAAAAAAATTGTGTGTGCATATACACACACAATTTACATATGAAGGAAAGGAAAGGACAACTGTTGGCAAGCACGTACAGAAACTGGATCCCTGTGTGTTATGGACAGATTTTAAAATGGTGCAGCTGCTACAGAAAACAGTTTAAAGGCTCCTCGAAAAATTAAAAATCTGGAGCTGACACACGATTCAGCAATTCCACTTCAGGATATAAATTCAAAAGAAGTTAACATGGGGTCTTGGGATATCTGCACAGCCGTGCTCACAGCAGCACGAAGCACAACAACTAAGAGGTGGAACCATCGAAATGTCCATCAAATGTCATAGATACATACAATGAAATACTATTTAGCCATATAAAGAAAATTCTGTCACATGCTACAACATGCATGATCATTTCAGACATCAAGCCAAATGAAATAAGCCAGTCATACAAAAAGACAAATACTGTAAGTTTCTACCTGTATGAAATAGCTAACACAGTCAAGCAATCGAGAGGAAACAAAAAAGAACGACGGAGTCCACGGTCTAGGTCAACAGGCAAGAAAAGAGCAGTTGCTGTTTAATGGGACAAGTGATGGGCACAGAGTTTCGATTTTGCAAGATGTAAAGGTGTAGAGATCTGTTTCATAACAATGTGATAAGGAAGTCCCTGGTAGTTCAGAGGTTAGGACTCCACAGTTTCCTATCAGGGGCCTGGGTATGATCCTCAACCAGGGAACTGTCATTCAAGCTGCATAGCACAGCTAAAACAACGACAACGACAAAAAAACAACACTGTGACTATGTGTGTGTATATGTGTTAGTCACTCAGGTGTGCCCGACTTTGCATCCCCATGGACGAAAGCTCACCAGGTTCCTTTCTCCATCGGATTTGCAGTGGCTTGCCATTTCTTTCTCCAAAAGGCTGATGAAAGTGTGTGAAATACTTAGCATGCAAAAATGGTTAAACTGGTAAAAATTTAAGTTAGATGTTTTCTACAACAATTAAAAAAAGAAAAGCATTTAACAACCAGGAAAAGAATTTGAATAGACATTTCCGACTCTTTGCAACCCCATGGACTGTAGGCTATCAGGCTCCTCCGTTCATGGGATTTTCCAGGCAACAGTGCTGGAGTGGATTACCATTTCCTGCTCAAGGCGATCTTCCCGACCCAGGAATTGATCCCAGGTCTCCTACATTGCAGGCAGACACTTTCCCTTCGGAGCCACCAGGGAAGCCCCTAGCAAAATGTAAAGCAGTCTCACTGAGATACTACTTCACACCCATACTACTTCACACCCAATCAAAATGACGAATAATAACAAGTGCTGCAGAGGACGTGGAGAAAAGGAATCTTCAGATATTGTTGAGGTAATTGCTGTAAAATGGTACCACCACTCTTGCAGCAGTGGTTTGTCAGTACCTCAAAAATTAAATATAGAGGAGCCATATGATCCAGGAATTTCCCTCTTTTGTACATATCCACAAACACTGAAAATGTTCAGTCCATGCAAAATCAGTGTTCACAGCAACATTACTCACTTTAGCCACAAAGAGTACACCATCCACGTATTACCCAACATTGACGAATGGATAAACAAACTGTGGTATATGCTCAAAACGGACTGCATGGAAGCCATTTACCATATGCAGCCATAAAAATAAAACAAAAACATTCACTGCTATACAGCCATGAAATGGAGGAATCTTGAAAGTACACAAACGAGGGGACTTTCCTGGAGATCCAGTGTTTAAGACTCTCCACAGGTGCCATCCCTGGCCTGGGAACTAAGATCCCACATGCCACAGAGCTAAATAAATAAATATTGAAAAAGAAAATATGACATCTGAATCAAGCCAGACACAAAGGTCACACTTTGTATGTGGGAGAACTGTAGGTGGAAGAGAAGCAGGAAAGAGAAGCACTCTGTAATCCAAGTGAAACATTTTTTTCAGGGAGGAGGAAATGAGCTAGTCTGATAAAGGATGCCAATAAATTAAATAAGATAACAACTAAAAATTGACCACAGAGTTAACATTTGAAATTCACCTGTGGCCTTGACAAGAGCGGCTTAAAAGGAAAATGAGAGAACTCGAGATAACAAAGTCTAGGAACAACTCTGCAGAGGTCTATAATAAGCAAACATGAAAAAAAAGCAGCAGAAGCAGGATGTGTCACCCAAAGATGGATTTTTAACGACAGGTCACATTATAGTCAGTCTGTTTGCTGATGGGAACCATCCAGAGAAACAGAAATCTTAATCCGGGACAAAGAGGAGACTTGCTAGAAGATCAAGAAATGAGTAGGTCTAGAACTGAGTACATCAAGAATTGAGTAGATCAAGCCAGAGAGCACACAAGCTGGAGAAGGCAATGGAAACCCACACCAGTACTCCTGCCTGGAAAATCCCACAGATGGAGGAGCCTGGTAGGCCGCAGTCCATGGGGTTTCGAAGGGTCGGACACACCTGAGCGGCTTCAGTCTCGTGCACTGGAGAAGGAAATGGCAACCCACTCCAGCGTTCTTGCCTGGAGAATCCCAGAAAAGGGGGAGCCTTGTGGGCTGCTGTCCATGAGACCGCACAGTCGGACACGACTCAAGCGGCTTAGCAGCAGTAGCGGCACACAAGAAGGGTACACAAGCCAAATAATTTGCTCACATTGACAGAGCTGAGGTCATATGAAACAAAAGGCTGGCATGGTGGATTAATGGGTACAGAAACCAGCCTTCAAGTGAATCGAATCTCCTGATATTCCCACCGCTGCATAGTTCTCTCTCAATCTATCACAGGGTTGACCTGTGAGACTAAGCAAATACACAAGTGAAGATGTGTAACATCTGAAAGAAGACTCTGCACTTTATCATGGGTGCAAGTGCTTTCCTGAATCACTCATTCTGAGAAAAGACAGCAGCCTCCACAAGAGAAGCCCCTTGGAGAGGCCCACAGAAGGAGGAACTGAGGCTTCATGAGTACAGGCAAGTGAGAGAGCTTAGATTCAACAAGCTAAGTCTTCAGAGGTTGCCAAGCCAGACAAAAGCTTGACTACTACCTCAGGAGAGATCCTAGGCCAAGAGATAACAAGTGTGAAGTTCTTTCAAACTATTCAATTTTGAGATCGTATGTACAACACAAACATTTCAAGTTATAATACCATTCACATCATACTTACACACAGAAGAGTTCTCCTATAAATATAGCAAAAATTAAAAATACACAGACACACAGACACACAGACACAGACACACACACACACAGACACACACACACACACACACAGACACACAGACACATACACACACACCAATCCAAAGCACCGAAACACAGGAGTTGCCTGGCAGTCCAGTGTTAGGTTAGGACTCAGTCCTCTCACTGCCAGGATCCTGTGTTCGATCCCTGGTTGGGGAACTAATATCCTATGAAGCCACATGTTGTGACCAAAACAAAACATGCTGTGAAGTTCAAAGCTGTACCAGCAAGATAAGTATACAACACAGCTGTAGGCACAAGTTGCTGGGCATAGGGCTTCCTATGATCTTGTTTACTCGCATGAAATGAACTCAGATGGTGCCTCGCCCCCATCCAGTGGAGTTCACTTACTTGATGAAAAAAAGCCCTTAAGGATACAGAAATGAGCAAGTAATCTCACGTGAACATGTTAAATCACAGGACATTGTCTCTGAATGAACCACTTGATTCATTTATTCATTTGGCCATGCTGTTTGGCTTGTGGGGTCCCAGTTCCCTGACCAGAGATTGAATCCAGACCACTGCAGTGAAAGCCCAGAATCCTAATCACCAGGCCACCAGGGAACCCCCACACCTGCACTGCTTTGCTTTCCTAGCTAAAACCTTAGGATATGTGCATTGCCCCATTTTAGCCTCACCAAGTGGTAGGAGTCAGCTCTACACAGCTTAAGACCCATGGTGCTCTTACTTTTTTTCTTTCAAGAAGGCAGGAGAAAGCAAGTCACCCTGCCTGTTTTTAAGCTTGCCACTCAGAAAGCTGCAAACCTGAAACCATGATTGCCCTGAAGTCAACACCCGCAATCAGGGTCAGGTAATCCCCAATCAGGAATACTCTCTCTCAACACCAACGTGTCAGCCGACGAATGAAAGGAGAAAAACGGAAAGTAAGAAAGCCACAACTTTGTCCCTTATTGTAAAGATGTCTGTCACCTTACCTCAGGGGCCCACTGAAATCCTGAGTGCTTGACACCTACCAGGCAGCAAACGGTCACATCCTGGGGACAAGCAGAAGAAAAGCTCAGGGTGAGTCACCTGTTCCGGGAACATTCTATCCCCCCAGGCCCTACCTGGTCCTACCCTACGGATGCTGACCAGGTGTCTCACACTCAACCAGACCAAGTGATTGAACTCCTTTGCCCTGAGCTTCTTCCTCCCACCTCCCTTCTCTCAGTAACAAACAAACAAATACCTCATCTGCCAACTTCCCGAACCAAAGGCCTGAATCTCGGGGCCCCCAAGGACGGGGCAGCCCTGGAGTCCGAGGAGAGGCAAGAGGAAACAGGAAAACGACCAAAGCACCAGGGCAGTGAAGAGGCCACTAGATCGATTTTTTTTCTTCTTTTTTTTTTTTTGCTGCGCCCACCTGACTGTGCCTGGGTGCAGAACCGGCTTGGGCCGTGAAGATTTGTGCCTGTGTGTTTAAATACATTAGGTTCCACAGGAGAGCTGGGGGTGGTGCCGGGGGCCGTGCCGGGGGGCAGGGGCCCAGGAGGCCCTTTCCGCGAGCTGGCTTGTCCCACCCCCTGGGCAGGAAAGCTGCTGGAGAGCAGAGCCCGCCCAGACTAGAGAGGGGAGAGGGTGAAAGGAGCCTGAGGCCTGTGGGTCCTGCCGCACGCTCCCTCCTGAGGGCCCGCGGGCCCTCACCAGCCGCCCCGCCGAGCAAGGCCTTGTGCGAGTGGGGACCCGAGAAACCCTCCCTTTAGCCGCCAGGCACCGCTTGGGCTGAACCACGCTCCAGTCCTTACCGGTCCCCGTTGATGGAGGAGACAGAACTGCCTGCGGCTCACCTGCCCTAGGCAGTTCCCAGATTGAGCCTGAGGAGGCGAGCCTGAGGCGATGAGGCCTCCTCAGGTCTGGGGCGCCGCCTCAGCTCCCCCTACAGGCGTGAGGGCTGCCCCCGATGATTGGCTGCCAGGTGTCGGCGCCTACAATCTGATTGGCCGCGACGCCGAGTTGGGCGCATGCGTGGGCGATAAGCCCTCCCCCCGCCCCTTCACCCCGTAAAAGCACCCGCTGGAGGCGTGGTCAGCCTGAATGTGAATCTCAAGGGTCTTGGGTCAAGATTGCTCAGCTCACCAAACGCGAAGAAAGAAAAAACAGATGGCACAGTCGCCAGGGCACAGGGCTGAGAATGGCCTCCGAGTCTACCAGGGGAGTCCAGTGATGGTGTCCAGCACTCACAGCCCAGATCTTGACGCCCCTCCTCTTGGAATTACATTTCAATCAAGGCAGGGCAGCCTGCCCCTGTTTTTGCACTGTCTATCGTGAGCTGAGAATGAGCTTTACTTCTTCTTCTTCTTCTTTTTTTTTAATTTTAGAGCTTTACACTTTTAATGGCTGAGGAAAACCGAAAGAATTTTATTTTCTCACGTGGAAATTGTGTGAAACTCAGTTTTCGGAGTTCTTAAAGTTGGAACAGGGACTTGCCAGCTTCTTTGGTTATTCTCTATGCCTGAAAACTTAATTAATCGTCAATGATCATATTCGCAAAGCCTAAATTATTTCTGTTTTGGCCCTTTACAGAGTGTTTTTTAAATGCCCTGTTCAGCTGGAAGTCTCCTAGTAGTCATATGGGAGAATAAAGTTTTGGTTTTGTGACAATATTTTCTTGTCTATTATATTCATTTTTCATTCTTTACTAATTTCATTCCTTCATATCGCTAAAAGTTTCCTTTAATGGAAGCAATGAAATAACATCAAATAAAATACCTCTGTTGGTAGTTTTCACAGGTAACATGTTAGAACGTATATGCTCAACTAAAAATATGTTGTGTATATACAGTAAATACCACTTTAAGTAGCTTCAGAACTTGTATCTGGTTTCAAGTTACTAGGAAGGTTTGTTAAACATCCAATATTCTAACCTCCAGCTGTTCTCAACTTCAAAAAGATAAAACTTTTTCAATAATTTGTTACCTCAAGTTTCAACTCCGTTTGAGCCACATATATGAACACGCTTTCTAGGTCACATGATTTAATCTGACATATTGCCGATAAGTGAAAATTTTGGAATACCTTACGCAAAAGAGAGATGTTGTTTTCTTCTTCCAGAAAGACAGGTAGTGAAGCCGATCTTTGAACGGTTTGTCGGTTTTTATTAAATCCATAAAGATTAAGCTGTCGAATTAAACTTTTCGTGCTCTTGGTTTCAAATATTCTGAAAGGCTCCTTTCTTTCCAAGACTTCTTTCCTAAAGAGTTCTTCACTGATCACTCTACATGTGCCTGTCTCATCCCACCAAATAGACTCAAACTGATCACTTTCAACTATATTCCAAAGCTTTTGTGGAAATGTGAGTGAAAGAAAATCATTCACATCATCTGTTTCAGAGACAGAATATGTGTAGTGTGGCCTTTTGATCACAAGATCCTCAGACAAAGCCTGAAAAGCACATTCTTCACTCATAGATCTCAAAACTGAGTCCCCAGGTGTATAATCATACCAATAAGATCTAATGGAGGTTTCTGAACCAGTGGATTCATCTTTAGGAGGTCCATCTTGAATTTCTGAAGAAATATGTGCCATCTCAGGGAAAGCTTTCTTCAGATAATTTTCTCATTTGTCTGCTTTTACACAATGCAACTTCAAATGATGTTTGGCTGGCCTACAGAGAGAAACTCTCTGGACAAGCACAGAGGTCCTCCCAGTCAAACAGCTGTGACATCACAAAATCACTGGTCTCCTAGCAATCGAAGGTTAGTTGTGACATGACAAAGTCACTGGTCTCCTAGCAATTGAAGGGTATTGTTCAACCAAGTGTTTACTTCAGCATCAACTTCAAATACAGACTGCTGACAGAAATAGTAACCAAAACCATGAAGCATGCAAAATCTCATTACTCAAGTTGTTGGCTTTTTTTTGGTTCCTGTGTTTGGGATGGCCTTTCTCTTTCTGGCAGTTTGTGGTTCCTCTTTATTGTGGAGGTTCCTCCCTGTGGCTGGGGTTGGACGAGTGGCTTGTCAGGTTTCCTGGTTAGGGAAGCTTGTGTCAGTGTTCCGGTGGGTGCAGCTGCATCTCTTCTCTCTGGAGGGCAACGAAGTGTCCAGTAGTGAGGTTTGAGATGTCTATGGGTTTGCAGTTTGGGCAACCTGTATATTGAAGCTCCGGGCTCTGTTCCTGTGTTGCTGGAGAATGTGCATGGTATGTCTTCCTCTGGAACTTGTTGGCTCTTGGTGGTGCTTGGTTTCAATGTAGGTATGGAGCTTTTTGGATGATTTCTTTTTTTTTTAAAGAAATTTATTTATTTTAATTGGAGGTTAGTTACTTTACATGATTGTATTGATTTTGCCATACATCAACATATGTCCGCCACAGGTATACACATGTTCCCTTTCCTGAACCCCTTCCCTTCTCCCAACCCGTACCATCCCTCTGGGTCGTCCCAATACACCAGCCCCAAGCATCCAGTATCATGCCCTGAACCTGGGCTGGCGACTCATTTCATATATGATATTATACATGTTTCAATGCCATTCTCCCAAAACATCCCACCCTCTCACTCTCCCACAGAGTCCAAAAGACTGTTCTATACATCTGTGTCTATTTTGCTATCTCACGTACAGGGTTATCGAAAACTCACATCAATAAATCTACTTTATTTCTGAAATAAAAGTGATGTATCATCCTTCTATACACACATTCTTAATATTCAGTCCTGTTACCCTAGCAGACTTGGTCTACTTGCTTCTGTACAAAAAAATTTATGAATTGACTGTGGGTTTCAGTGGGGGGGGGGGGGGGGGCGGGAAAGTGCTTATTGTAGGACCAAGCAAGGTGTCTTAGCAGCTGGTGTTTCAAAGACGCAAATCCCCAAACACTGTCAGGGGAAATATTTTAATGGCTGAGTGAGGGTGGAACATGGGGTCTGTGATCAATATTGGGACATTCTACTAGTGGCCTATTACTGAGGATATTGGGAGTCCACATCATTGACCGTCTAGTTCCAACTATGCACTTAAGTTTCAGCCTGGTTTGGGCTTTAGCATCTCTAAAATTGTTCACAGGAGATTGCTCAGAATGTCATCGATGGTCCTTGCTGCTGCTGCTAATTCGCTTCAGTCGTGTCCGACTCTGTGCGACCCCAAAGATGGCAGCCCACCAGGCTCCCCCATCCCTGGGATTCTCCAGGCAGAACACTGGAGTGGGTTGCCATTTCCTTCTCCATGCTGGCCCTTGAGGAGCGACTAAAGACCCTTGAAGTTGACTAGTGGCTAAATCATTATTATTGTCTATCGCTTGATTACTTTCCTTAGTTTCTGTCTTTTCAAGCTTCTCCGATTAAAATTACTGTTGAACATGAGGACGTCTACAATCTCCTACCTCTCTCTCTCGATGTCCATGCTTTTCAGTCTTAAGAAGGGACTGCTTAGTACAATAAAGGAAAACAAGTCTCGGACTTAGAGCTCGATCATAAATATGACACAAAATCTCAGTGCAGGTTCAGTTTCTTTTTCAGGTTTCCCAGCTCTTGGAGTGAGTGAGTCAGCAACAACTTTGGCTCTTTCCTGTTGAGATGGAGCATGGAGTTGGAAATAATTCTAAAATCTAAGCTTGCTATCAATAGTTTATGATATGAAAACATCTCTCTATTTTATATATTATTTATATATATTTCTGTATCAGTATTTTGTCATGAAACTGGACAAACATTTGAAAATGGGTATATATTTATGAAACGGAGAGAGGTGAGTGATATAAAAGAGTCCTCGTATTTTACATGCGGCCAAGAAAACATATTTGGAAGTATTTCAACTTACATAATATTCAACAATCGAGTAGAATTTGAATCATTCTACATTTGGGTTTTATTTTTTTCCCATTTCTATTACACCTAACATGAATTAAAAGCCATTGCACTTTTTTTCATACACACACTCATGCATAGACAGGTGTATGTATGTATAGATGTCAAAATATAATTTTAGGCAACTTTATGTAGGTGACCACACTCACTGCTAGCTCCCAAGATCGTAATAAACTGTTTGGGAAGCCCTACGTTACTTAGTATCTTTCTGGCTGAAACATTCGTATCTTGTTGCTGAAAAGCTCTCCTTTCATCTAGCTCATTTTCCACTCTTCTTTCTGTAATAAGAGTTAGGGCTCATACTTATGAGGGCACCTTGAACCCAGAAAATTGCAACTCAAGCTTACTTAGTGATATTGTTCAAAAAATGCTGTTGTTTTCCTCACGTTGGACACAATTTTATTTGATTTATTTCTAATATAAATTTGTTTATTTTAAGAGTAGTCTAATTGCTTTACAATATTGTATTGGTTTTGCCATACATTAACATGGATCTGCCACAGGTATACACGTGTCCCCTATCCTGAAAACCCCTGCTACCTCCCTCCTCAAACCATTCCTCATGGTTATCCCAGTGCACCAGCCCCGAGGATCCTGTATCACGCATCGAACTGGTCTGGCGATTCGTTTGACAAACAATATTATACATGTTTCAATGCCATTATCCCAAATCGTCCCACCCTCGCCCTCTCTCACAGAGTCCAAAAGACTGTTCTATACATCTGTGTCTATTTTGCTATCTCATGTACAGGTTTATCATGACCATCCTTCTAAATTCCACATATATGCGCTAGTTTACTCTATTGGTATTTTTCTTTCTGGCTAACTTCACTCTGTATAATAGGCTTCAGTTTCATCCACCTCACTAGAACTGATTGAAATGTATTCTTTTTAGTGGCTGAGTAATAGTCCATTGTGTATATGTACCACAGCTTTCTTATCCATTAGTCTGCTGATGGACATCTAGGTTGCATCCATGCCCTGGCTATTAGAAATAGTGCTGTGATGAACACTGGGGTACACGTGTCTCTTTCAATTCTGGTTTCCTTGGTGTGTATGGCCAGCAGTGGGATTGCTGGGTCGTATGACAGTTCTATTTACAGTTTGTTTTTTTGTTTGTTTGTTTAAGGAATTTCCACAGTGTTCTCCATAGTGGCTGTACTAGTTTGCAATTCCACTAACAGTGTAAGAGCGTTCCCTTTTCTCCACACCCTCCCCAGCGTTTATTGCTTGCAGACTTTTGGATAGCAGTCATTCTGACTGGCGTGAAATGGTACCTCATTATCGTTTTGATTAGCATTTTTCTGATACTGAGTGATGTTGAGAATCTTTTCATGTGTTTGTTAGCCATCTGTATGTCGTCTTTGGAGAAATGTTTGTTTACTCCTGTCGCCTATTTTATCATGGGGTCATTTATTTTCCTGGAATTGAGGTTCAGGAGTTGTTTGTATATTTTTGAGATAAATTCTTTGTCAGTTGCTTCAGTTCAGTTCAGTTCAGCTCAGTTCAGTCGTGTGTGACTTTTTTGAAACCCCATAAATTGCAGCACACCAGGACTCCCTGTCCATCACCAACTCCCGGAGCTCACGCAAACTCACGTCCATCGAGTCAGTGATGCCATCCAGCCATCTCATCCTCTGTCGTCCCCTTCTCCTGCCTCCAATCCCTCCAAGCTTCAGAGTTTCCCAGTGAGTCAACTCTTCATATGAGGTGACCAAAGTACTGGAGTTTCAGCTTTAGCCTCATTTCTTCCACAGAACACCCAGGAATGATCTTCTTTAGAATGGACTGGCTGGACCTCCTTGCAGTCCAAGGGACTCTCAAGAGTCATTTCCAACACTACAGTTCAAAAGCATCAATTCTGCAGTGCTCAGCTTTCTTCATAGTGCAACTCTCATATCCTAACAAGACTATTGGAAAAACCATAGTCTTGACTAGATGGAACTTTGTTGGCACAATAACGTCTCTGCTTTTGAATATGCGATCTAGGATGGTCATAACTTTCCTGTCATAGGGCAAGCGTCTTTTACAATTTCATGGCTGCAGTCACCACCTGCAGTGATTTTGGAGCCCCCCAAAATAAAATCTGACACTGTTTCCACTGTTTCCCCATCTATTTCCCATGAAGCCATGCGACCAGATGCCATGATCTTAGTTTTCTGAATTTTGAGCTTTCAGCCAACATTCTCACTCTCCTCTTTCAGTTTCATCAAGAAGCTTTTTAGTTCCTCTTCACTTTCTGCCATAAGGGTGGTGTCATCTGCATATCTGAGGTGACTGATATTTCTCCTGGCAGTCTTTGTTCCAGCGTGTGCTTCTTCCAGCCCAGTACTTCTCGTGATATACTCTGCATATAAATTAAACAAGCAGAGTGACCATATATAGCCCTGACGGACTCGTTTTCCTATTTGGAACCAGTCTGTGGTTCCATGTCCTGTTCGAACGGCTGCTTCCTGACCTGCATATAGGTTTCTCAAGAGGCAGGTCAGGTGGTCTGGTATCCCCATCTCTTTCAGAATTTTCCACAGTTTATTGTGATCCACACAGTCAAAGACTTTGGCCTAGTCAATAAGGCAGAAATAGATGTTATTCTGGAACTCTCTTGCTTTGTCAATGATCCCGCTAATGTTGGCATTTTGATCTCTGGTGCCTCGGCCTTTTGTAAAACCAGCTCGAACATCTGGAAGTTCATGGTTCATGTATTACTGAAGCCTGGCTTGGGGAATTTTGAGCAGTACTTTACTAGCGTGAGATGGATGCAACGGCGCCGTGATTTGAGCATTCTTTGGCTCTGCCTTTCTTTGGGACTGGAATGAAAACTGACCTTTTCCAGCCCTTTAGCCACTGCTGAGTTTTCCAAATTTGCTGCCATATCGAGTGAAGCACTTTCACAGCATCACTACAAGGGGGTAAATCCCTCAACGGACATTTCTTTAAAGAAGACATACAGATGGCTAACAAACACATGAAATATGCTGAAAATCATTCATTATGAGAGAAACAAAAATTGAAATTTAATGTGTAGTCATATCACACTGTTCAGAGTGGCCATCACCAGAAATTCTACAAGCACGACATGCTGGGGAGGTTGTGGAGAAAAGCTAACCCTAATACCCTGCTAGTGGTGACACAAACTGGTACAACCTGTATGCAGAACAGTTTGGTGATTCCTTGAGAAACTTGGACTGGAACTGTCATATGACTGAACAACCCCCCTTCTTGGCATATACCCAGAGGGGATTACAATCAAGAGAGACACATGTGCCCCAATGTTTATTACAATTCTCTTTACGAAAGCTATGACATGGACGTAATCTAGATGCACATCAGCAGATGAAAATATAAGGAAGTTGTGCTATATATTCAAATAGAATATTGCTTAGCTACAGAAAAACATATATTTGTGTCACTTTTAGTGAGGCAGTTCAACCTGCGGCCTATTATTCAGAGTAAAAAAAAAAAGTTAGAAAGAAAGAGGCAAATATTGTTTATTAATGCGTATAAATGGGATTTAGGAAGACAGTAACAATGATTCTGCATGAAGGCTAGTAAAAAAGATCCACATATAAAGAACACACGCTGAGACCCAATGGGAGAGTTCAAGGGTGGGATGATTTGAGAAAATAGCATTGAAGGTACATTACCATATATAAAAGAGATGACCAGGGCAAGTTCAATGCATGAAAGATGCATGCAACTCTTGTGCTGTGGAAGAACCCAGAAGCATGGGGTAACAAGGGAGGTTTGAGTTGTGTTCAGGATAGGGGGACACATGTATCCATGTGGCTGATTCATGTTGATGTACATGTCAAAAACCATCACAGTAATACACAGTAATTCTATTCCAATTGAAATAAATCATTTTTTAAAAGAAATATGAAGAAATAAAAAAGAATGCATTCAGAAATAGCAGGGACATGCTCCAGAATACAACCTCAACAGTTGTTTCATATCTATTCAAGAAAGTGGGCTTAGGAGGGGCAGAACACGTGTGCTGGTATAAAAGCTGAAAGTCGAAGAAGATAAGCTTGAGACTGCCACTATGCAGTTGCAGCATGACCTCAGTATCATAGTCTAAATAGTGAAAGATGCATGCGGCAGAATGCAAGCTTAGTAGATCGGCATGACTACTGTGGAGCGTAGGCTCAGTAGGAGTTAAATGCATGCACTTGAGCATCCTTTCAGGAGTGACGGTACATGTGTTTCAGAGTGAAGATAAACAGGTGCAGCAAAAGTGCTCTAAAATGGTGGACAAATACTTGTAAGAAGGAAGGTTCAGAGTGGAAGCTCAGTATTTGCTATAGGCTTAGACTTAAGTTGATGACAGTAGGGAAGACCACTAGATGATTCAGGTTTGACCTAAATCAGATCCCTTATGATGGTACAGTGGACATGAGAAAATATTTAAGGGATTAGGTATAATAGAGTGTTTGAAGAACTGCATATGGAGGTTCATGAAATTGTACAGGAGGCAGTGATGAAGACCATCCCCAAGAAAATGAACGCAAAAAGGCAAAATGGTTGTCTGATGAGGCCTTACAAATAATTGAGAAAAGAACAGAAGCAAAAGGCAAAGGAGCAAAGGGAAGATATACCCATATGAATACAGTGTCCCAAAGAAGAGCAAAGAGAGACAAGAAAGCCTTCCTCGGGGATGAGTGCGAAAAATAGAGGAAAACCACAGAATGGGAAAGACTAGAGATCTCTTCAAGAAAATTAGAGATACCAAGGGAACACTGCATGCAAAGGTGGACACAATAAAGGACAGAGATTGTATGGACTGAACAGAAGCAGAAGATATTAAGAAGAGGTAGCAACAATCTATACAGCAAAGATCGAAGAGCTATGCAGAAGAGATCTCCATGATCCAGATAATCATGATGATGTAATCACTCACCTAGAGCCAAACATCCTGGAATGTGAGGTCAAGTGGGCCGCAAGAAGCATCAAGAGAAACAAAGCTAATGGAGAGGGAGAACTGTGTCCTGATCAATATAAATCGCCTAGTACTCAAATCATGCTCCATGCTACTATTATACCATATGAAACAGGCTAAGAAGTATGTAGTTTATTCCCTGTATGCAGTTTATTCCTTCCATGTTCCTAATGAATGTGTGTTTCCCTACAGTTCACAGAAAAAGAAAAAGCAGGTATATACAGAGAAGTGAGAGAGCACAATGTCAGAGGCCATAAATGACAAAAGATAAATAACTTTAGATGTCTTAGTACCCTGTGCTCTTAAAATCATCAGAGGTAATGAAATCTAATCAATTTAAAAGGTGCAATTTCATTGTTCAGTCAATAAATTATGTCCAACTCTTTGTGACCCCATGGACTGCAGCACATCAGCCTTTTCTGTCCCTCACTGTCTTCTGGAGCTTGCTCAAACTCATGTCCATTGAGTCGGTGATGCCATCCTACCATCTCATCGTCTATTGCCCCCTTCTGCTTTTGCTTTCCTTCCTTCCTTCCCACCATCAGGGTCTTTTCCACTGAGCCAGCTCTTTGCGTCAGGTGGCCAAAGGATTGGAACTTCAGCATCGGTCCTTCCAATAATATTCAGGGTTGATTTCCTTTATGATTGATTGGCTTGATCTTGCAGACCAAGGGACTCTCAAGTCTTCTGCAGCACCACAATTTGAAAGCATGCATTCTTTAGCACTCAACCATCTTTATGGTCCAATTCTCATATTCATACATGACTACATAGCTTTGACTATTTGTACCTTTGCTGACAAAATGATGTCTCTGCTTTTTAATGTACGTCTAGGTTTTTCATGACTTTTCTTCCAAGGAGCAAGCATCTTTTAACTTCATGGCTACAGTCACTGTTCACAGTGATTTTGGAGCCCAAGAAAAGAAAACCTGCCACTGGTTCTACTTTTCCCCCTTTCTATTTGTTATGAAGTGAAGGGACCAGATGCCATATTAGGTTTTTGAATGTTGAGTTTTCACTCTCCTCTTTCACCCTAATCAAAAGGCTCTTTAGTTTCTCTTCACTTTCTGCCATTAGAGTGGTATCATCTGCATATCTGAGGTTGTTGATATTTCTCCCAGCAATCTTGATTCCAGCTTGTGATTCATCCAGCCTGGCATTTCACATAATGTCTCTGTATATGTTTCATGGTCAGAGGAGCCTGGTGGGTTATAGTCCATGGGGTTCCAAAGAGTTGGACATGACTGAGTGACTAACACTTTCACTTTCAGCACTACCTGGGAAGCCCTCAAGTGGGATTAGGGCGACTCTAACCACCTCATTTTAACGTAATTAACTCTTTAAGGGTCCTATCTTCAACACCATCGAATTCTGAGGTAGGGGGTTTGGACTTCCAAAACTCTGCATTTAAGTTAAATAAGCAGGGTGACAATATACAACCTTGTCATACTCCTTCTCAATTTTAAACCAGTCCATTGTTCCATGTCTCAAGGATTTTAGCTCTAGCTAAATTTATTTATGGTTTTCTATTAACAATTACCCCAGATCTCTGTTGACTGTTACATTTTTCTTAAAAGCTCAGTACAAAGCAATGTTTGATACTATACATCATATAATGTCCTAAAAATGGAGCTCGTTAAATCGGATGTTATAAAAACAGAAACCGTTTTACTTATTTTACATGAACCTGATTTTAATAACAACCTAATTAACAGACTCACGAAGGCTATGATACTCTAATTTTTAAATATATCCTTTCCCCTGCTCCCATTTCTACCATGAGATAGCTAAGTTGCTCTAAGGTTTTGCTTTATCATACCTGTACTGAAAGTCTGTCGTGTCACTTACTGGGACCTTGGGAAGTTATTTATTCTCTTTTTAGTTTATTCACCGTGAAATCAATGTACAAGGTGTTTTGTGCATTAAAACTCGAGATAATTTCAGAACAGTTTCCAGTATACAGCAACAGTCATGTTAGCTTCTGTGGTAAAAGTTTTGAAAACGTATTTTTGTTTGCTTTTTCTGTAACTTAGATGATAAACTGCCAGAAAATACAGCTTGCTGATCAATGAATAACTATCTCCTACATTCAGAACAGCATTTGTTTTGATGATTACATAATAAAGGCACACTTGTATGCAAAGCAAGACGTTGCTAGGAACCATCTGGCCACAGGTATAATTTTAAGTAGATGGGAACACTGAATTGGGAGAAGTCTGAAGACTGCCTCATCTGCCTTGCTCACAAAGTGTGACTGTTCCACAGTGATGCCCATTTTAACCCAGAGTATTCAGTCAAGTGCAAGTATACACAGTGAAAATGGATTAGTTCTTTGCTACTGAAACTGTAGCCAGCGACACTACATCATTTGGAAGCTCATTCCAAATGTGCAATCTCAGCCCCTCCGTCAAGACCTGCATTTTTAACACGATTCCTAGGCAATCAATATTCACTCTGAAGTGGGAGAATTCCTGGGTTACCCTGTAGTCTGGGGGGCGAGGCTGGGGGGCGGGGTTACCGTATGGAGGATTTTTGTATTTCCTAAGTACCTAACTGTGCTCCGTAGCCATTATCTGCATTTAATCCTCAAGAGCTCCAAGACATGGGTGTTTTTACAACCACGCTTGAGATGAAGAAACCGAAGCTCACCCCTAAGTGCAGGGGGCTGGGGGTAGGACTTGATTCTGGGCTGAGAGAGGTCTGCCTCCAACCCCGATTTCAGGGGGAATGGGCCTCCTGGAGCGGCGGTAACAAACTCTGAGTCAACGAGTGCACCTGGGGAGCCCGCACGTAGTGCTTCCTCAGCGGCGAGAGGCCTAGACAGCCTGTGGAGGGGTCGGAGGCAACGCTGACAACCAAGCAGAGGCCCGGGAGCGCGCCCAGGCGCGCCCAGCCGCGACGCCAAACCCACACCTGAGGGGGCCGGGCAGCCGGCGGGCGCCCGCGACGGCGGCCCTTTACCTCTCAGGCTGGCGTCCATGCTCGGGTCCTCCTGCGGCCACAACGCGGGGACTTGCGACGTCTCCTCTGGCCCTTCCAGGGGTCCGGCCTGCTCACCGCCGCATAGGTTCAAGGAGGGGCAGCCGGAGGGCGGGGCTGCACAGCAGGGCAGCGGCGACGGCGGCCGGAGACTGATGCGGGGTGGGCGGCAGAGGGCGGGACCCGAGGCACCGGATTGTGACGTCACCGCGCAGGGACGCGCCCCCGCGGCCCCGCCCCCAGGTCCTTAGAAACCAGCCGAGGACTTGAAGACGCTGGGGTGCTGCGCCGGCCTGCAGCCCTGTGGCTCTCCTGCTCTGCTTCCGGTCCCGACTTCGCCCGGAGCACCAGGCAGCCCTTGTCAATGCGGGAAGAGCGGGAAGGCATGCCGGCCTCATCGGCGTGCATGTGCCCTGGGTCCTGAAAAGACTTATTGGTTGAGTTCAGGGGCTGATCTCCTTGAGCACCGACTGGTTGGATCTCCTTGCAGTCCAAGGAACTCTCAAGAGTCTTCTCCAACACCACAGTTCAAAACCATCAACTCTTTGGCGCTAAGCTTTCTTCACAGTCCAACTCTCACATCCATACATGACCACTGGAAAAATCATAGCCTTGACCAGACGGACCTTTGTTGGCAAAGTAATGTCTCTACTTTTCAATATGCTATCTAGGTTGGTCATAAGTTTTCTTCCAAGGAGTAAGCGTCGTTTATTTCATGGCTGCAGTCACCATCTGCAGTGATTTTGGAGCCCAAAGATATAAAGTCTGACACTGTTTCCACTATTTCCCCATCTATTTCCCATGAAATAACGGGACCAGGTGCCACGATGTTCGTTTTCTGACGTTGCATTTAGCCAACTGTATCACTTTCCAATTTCACTTTCATCAAGAGGATTCTTAGCTCCTCTTCGTTCACTGCCATAAGGGTGGTGTGATCTGCATATCTGAAGTCAGGGTTAGGGCTAGGGCTAGGGTTAGGGCATGTGGGATCTTCCTAGACAAGGATCGTTGGGAAGCTATTAATCGATGGATCACTAGGGTAGTTCTGAACAAACGCAGACTATATTGGCTGGAAGTTTGATACAGTACATATGAAAGCCAAGAAGTACTTCTTAAGTAGATACTGTGTTGCTTTGGGGTATCCTCCTGGTGGCTCATTGGTAAAGAGTCCACTTCCCAATGTAGACGACCCAGGGTTGAGAAATCCCTGAGTTGGGAAGATAGATCTTCCGGAAGAGAGAATGAAAACCAGCCTCAGTATTCTTGCCTGGGAAATCCCACGGGCAGAGGAGCCTGGTGGTCTATGGTCCATGGAGATGAAAAAGAGACAGAAATGACTTAGCAGCTAATCACGACCACCACCACCATGTTGTTTTGGCAGATAAAGTAGATAGTTGGTTTAAATGACCTTGGCCTGCAATGTCTGAAAAGTAGTCAGTGCTTTTGATTATTAAAACTATGCATAAGTAAAAGGCATTTTTATTTTATTGTGTGTAAACATCCTTTACGATGTTGACTGTAAATTTGTATAATGTATTGCCAGAGAATTTAGCCAGTCATTATGTATATTAATTTGGTTCTTTTTTGAAGCCATGTCTTACAACAGCAAGTGATTTCGATTATGTTCTTGCTTTGGTATCCATCTTGAATTAGATTTCATTTATTTATTTATTTGAAAGCAGCATTTCCATAGGTTTCAATCATTTATTTAATCATTTCATATTTTCTGCTAGAACAACTAGCCTCTAAAAAGGGAAATGACACTCCATTTCTCCTCTGATCTTATAGGGAAAAGAAAGTAGTAAAGTTCATTGCTATGTTGTTTTTTTTTTTTTTTTTTTTCAGGGTTAAAATGCTCTTTCTAAGGAACACTTCCAAATTTCAAGGTTTTCAAGGATTTCTTAAAAATACATGTTGGTTTCTGGTCTGCTCATTCTCACAGTCACGTCTGGTTCTTTGTGCGCCTCTGGAATATAGCCCATCAAGCTCCTCTGTCCATGGGGGTTCTTCAGGCAAGAATACTGGAGTGGGTTGTTAGGCCACTCTTCCAGTGGCTCTCTCATAGCAGATGGATTGTTCACTATCTAAATCACCAGGGAAGCCTAAAGAATAGTGGGGTGAGTGGCCTATTGCTTCTCCGGAGCATCCTCCCAAACCAGAAATCAGACTGGGGTCTCCTGCATTGCATCAGATTCTTAAGCAGGTTACCTCCCAGGGAAGCCCTGGTTTCTGTTAAAAAGTGCCAACTGTCATTCCTTAGTATGTGGACTCACTGATCGTATGTCATGATTAAATAGGAGGCAACTTTCAGTACGAAGTTGCATACTTGACATGAAAAACTAATTTTTCTTTGAAGAAAACGATGCCATAATGATAAAAATACCCAATAAATTATATATACTAAAATTAGGAAAAAATAAAAATAAACTCAAGGACCATAGCCTGGGAAATGGTCTTCCATACAGTTTAAAGAGGAGTGTTCTGAAGCTGTAGGGGCAGAGCCAGTACACATAGAAAATTCTTTAAAGTTGAAAGTACATGAATGAAACATATATCGTGGTAAAAGGATCCTGCTAACCACAAAACACAGGTCTGGCAACAGTGATGTTAGTGTTTTCCTAGGCGAGAATCTGGAATCATTACACTTCTTAATTATCTTAACTAACTAGGAACACATAACTCCAAAGCACAGAAATGCACAATCTCATTTTCATATCCTGACTTCCCCAGAGGGTACACTGATGAAAGACAAACTGCAACAGATTTTTACTTTCCCATTCAAGTGAATACCCAGTGACTATTCTCCATGGTTAAAGCCGATGTACAATGTTCGCTTCCCAGGTCAGAAATAGGCTGTCTAGCATAATGTTCAAGCAAAACTATATCTAGCCAGAATGTTCACTAATACTTAATAGGTGAAAAGGTTTTCCATCACTATGAAAATCAATTCTAAACATTTTATTTCTGAAGGGAAACTATTTTCTGTTTCTTTGTTTACAGTAACTTTATTTATTTACATTTTACTTTACAATAGTATATTGGTTTTGTCAGACATCAACAGGAACCCTCCACGGGTGTAGACGTGTTCCCAATCCTAAACCCCTCCCTCCGCCCTCCCCATACCATCCCTCTGGGTCAACCCAGTGCAACAGTCCCAAGCATCCTCTCCTGCATCGAAGCTAGACTGGCGATTCTTTTCTTATATGACATTATACATGTTTCAATGCCATTCTCGCAAATCATCCCACCCTCTCCCTTTCCCACAGAGTCCCAAAGACTGTTCTATTCATCTGTGTCTCTTTTGCTGTCTCACATACAGGGTAATCGTTACCATCTTTCTATCTTCCGTATGTTTACAGTAACTTTAAACTGTATTCCCTCACTCCAACATTGGATACACAGACTAGGGCCTCTACCTCTGCCACCAACAGTCCCTAGCTTCAGTTCCGTTCAGTTCCGTTCAGTTCAGTTCAGCCACTCAGTTGTGTCTGACTCTTTGTGACCCCACGAAATGCAGCACGCCAGGCCTCCTTGTCCATCACCAACTCCCGGAGTTCACTCAGACTCACGTCCATCGAGCCAGTGATGCCATCGAGCCATCTCATCCTCTGTCGTCTCCTTCTCCTCCTGCCCCCAATCCCTCCCAGCGTCAAAGTCTTTTCCAATGAGCCAACTCTTCACATGAGGTGGCCAAAGTAGTGGAGTTTCCGCTTTGGCGTCATTCCTTCCAAAGAAGTCCCAGGACTGATCTCCTTCAGAATGGATTGGTTGGATCTCCTAGCAGTCCAAGGCACTCTCAAGAGTCTTCTCCAGCACCATAGTTCAAAAGCATCAATTCTTCGGTGCTCAGCTTTCTTCACAGTCCAACTCACATCCATCCATGACCACAGGAAACACCATAGCCTTGACTAGACGGACCTTAGTCGGCGAAGTGATGTTTCTGCTTTTGAATGTGCTATCTAGGTTGGTCATAACTTTTCTTTCAAGGAGTAAGCGTCTTTTAATTTCATGGCCGCAGTCACCATCTGCAGGGATTTTGGAGCCCCCAAAATAAAGTCTGACACTGTTTCCACTGTTTCCCCATCTATTTCCCACGAAGTGATGGGACCGGAAGCCATGATCTTCATTTTCCGAAAGGTGAGCTGTAAGCCAACTTTTTCACTCTCCTCTTTCACTTGCATCAAGAGACTTTTTAGTTCCTCTTCACTTTCTACCATAAGGGTGGTGTCATCTGCATATCTGAGGTGACTGAAATTTCTCCCGGCAATCTAGATTCCAGCCTGTGTTTCTTCCAGTCTAGCATTTCTCATGATGTACTCTGCATAGAAGTTAAATAAGCAGGGTGACATTATACAGCCTGACGTTCTGCTTTTCCTATTCGGAACCAGTCTGTTTTTCCATGTCCAGTTCTAGCTGTTGCTTCCTGACCTGCACGTAGATTTCTCAAGAGGCAGGTCAGGCATGGTCACCAACAACGATGAAAACCCAAGTTGTTTCAGATTACTCTTACCATGAATTAAAACAGCTGAATGTGTGTCTTTAATGGTGAAATTTGTACCAGTATTTTTTTTTTACCATATTTTTATAGATTTTTAAACATATGACATTACTCTACTAAAGTGAACATGAAGTCGCTCAGTCGTGTCTGGCTCTTTGTGACCCCATGGACTGTAGCCTTACAGGCTCCTCCATCTATAGGATTCTCAGGCAGGAATACTGGAATGGGTTGCCGTTTCCTTCTTCAGGGGATCTTCCGAACCCAAGATTGGAACCCAGGTCTCCATTTCAAGCAGACATTTTACCCTCTGAGCCACCAGGGAAGCCCAATACTCTACTGATGTTGTAATGCATTCTAAAGCACATGAGAAATAGGAAATCAAAAAAGATTAGAAAAATGTTGAAATATCACTAAATGTTTTTAAAATGTTTCTGTTCCAGTTTTGCTATCATTTATCAGAGCCTATAAGAATATAACTACATTTTTATTTTATGTATTTCTGATGTTTTTGTCATCATCTTTTATGTATTTGGAGTTATGAATGATGTCAATGTTAAAATGAACACCTTAAAGACATCAGCTAAATCTTGGCTTAAAGCAAAAAAAAAAAAAAAAAAAAAAAAGCACCCGTTTTATTTGAAAAAGTAGACCCCAGGTTTTATGAATCAGTTGCAAATCGGAAAGTATAAAATGATTATATTCAGAGAAATAATCTAATAATGAAATGTGTATTAAGTAGATGTCTATTTCGTGATGACTTTGCAGTTTATAGGTCGTTTGTAAAGCTGACAACATATTTCACAGAAGTGCTGTCGTCTCTCTAACATTTTGTTTAGTTTTGCCAGAGATTCCTTGTGGCTGAGTTAATACTGTGGAGATACAGTTGACAGTTATTTTCTTTGGTTAGAATGTGAAATGCACCAGTTGCATAGTATGTTATTTGAGACCTGAAGGTTGTCAGCACTGAGCTGGGGTTGCAGGCAAGGAATCTAACCAAAGGGAACACTTAAATACCAAGCCCCGCAGATGTAAGCCTGTCCTTAGAAGGAAAGGAGACTAGCTTTCTGGAGCTGTGACTAAGCAGCTCTGTTGAGGAAAAGACTAAAACAATGGTAATGAAAAGAGACTGTGTTAGTTTGGAAATTTTGTCTATGATTCTGTGTTCTACATCAGAATCCCAGTTCTTGCCAGAGTCATTTATCCTGGTGATTTACTAGAGTGCCACTCCTGTGATCAGATTGAGTCAGAAGAATTTGACTGAGTACCACCCTTCTCTCTTTAGGAGGAAATAAGATGCTAAACTCCAATTAAAATGAAGGCTGCTGCTTCTAAGTCGCTTCAGTCGTGTCTGATTCTGTGCGACCACATAGAGGGCAGCCCACCAGGCTCCTCTGTGCCTGGGACTCTCCAGGCAAGAATAATGGAGTGGGTTGCCATTTCCCTCTCCAGTGCATGCATGCATGCTAAGTCGCTTCACTCGTGTCTGACTTTGCAACCCTATGGACAGCAGCCCTCCAGGCTTCTCTGATCACAGGATTCTCCAGGTGAGAATACTGAAGTGGGTTACCATTTTCTTCTCCCATTAAAATGAATGTAAATTTAAAACATTAAAACAAGAATAGCTTGTATAACATGTGATGTTCTCATGGCGATCATAGTGATTCAGTGAAAACAGATAGGAACTGAGAAAACAATCTGGGTTGCGTGCTTAACTTCAGTTCAAAGGGATTCATTTTCTAAGTAGCGTAAAGAAGATCCCTTGTGTATTATTACAAGAATTAATTTTTCTGTAGATCTGATGTTCTTTTCACTTACAGATCTGAATTGAACTCAGAGGTCTGAGGATCGTGCTACAGTTTGAATATTGGTCATCAGCTGTTAAGAAGAGTAAAACTTCAGTATGAATGTAATTTAAAGCACACTGTGCCTTAAATACCCTCTCCGGTGTTCTTGCCTGGAGAGTCCCAGGGATGGGGAAGCCCGGTGAGCTGCCGTCTCTGGGGCTGCGCAGAGTCGGACACGACTGAAGCTACTTAGCAGCAGCAGCAGTGCCTTAAATAAACAACGGTGTGCTTTCATTGTTTTAAAGTATCATATTTCTTTAAAAAACTTATGGAGCTGAATTATTTTGAGGGAAATGTGAACACTTGGTTTCTTCAATATAATGGAACTTAGGGGTAAAGATCACAATCTCTGCTTAAAACACTGGGAAGAAAGAAGGAAGAGAAAATATTCCTCCCCTGTTTTGCCTCCAGTTAACAGATGTTTTGCATAAATTGTCTCATCATCATAAGCCATAGTACGAACTCGTCTGTTTGCAGAGTCTTGCTATATATTCAACTTTTATATATATATATATATTCTTGAGATTTTTGATAGAAGTTAAGGAAAGCAGAAATACGCGCTTGAAGTTAATAAAATAGGCTATTTTCTTAAAAACATTGCCCGAGTGTAGTTTTATACCATTTGCTAACATATGTTCTTGTCATCAGTTTGTGTTGCCACTATCATAAGAAGGGCGTTTCCAAAGTAAAGCTTACAGAAGACAGACTGGAGTCATAAGCTTCAATTCATGTGATTAGAAGCTGCAGAAATTCTATACTAAGTAATCCTCACTTTTCTTAACATTGAAAGTTTTGATCTGTTTGTTGAGAGCGTTTTTACCTAGCATTTTAAATATTTCTCAGGTAGAACAGCCATTAAGGATAAAAAAAACCTGAATGATCCTTTACAGATAAAATAGATTGTATGTCATTTTATTCTCAAAAGTCATATGTGTTGTAAGCAAATAGTGCTGAATTTGATGAATCAAATAATTATGTTGTGCAAGTGAAAATCTAATTTCATAACTAACTTCTAGAAACTAAGACTTTCGTAAGTTTATCCCTTAGCTGAGGTAAGGGAAAGGAGGGAACATCCACTGAAAAATTCGAGAAAGTTGCACGCAGTGTATTTTGGCCTTATTTTTGTCACTGGTGTATTTTTGCGTGTGTGCGTATTTTCCTGCAAATTTAGATAGTCACCTTGTTTTTTTTAACAGTGTGCTTTGAATATATCCTCTGTAGTAAGACGAAATGAAGTTCAGTGCTAGTTCATTAAACTCAATAAAATTATACTCGTGCGTAGTGAGTAGACTATTCATCAAGTAATTTCTGGAACACATTTCTTCTGAGAAATTACAGGGAATACACATTTAGCTGATTTCTGTAATATAAAAAAGGGGGGCATAAACCCTCAGATCGGAGAAGTCAGTGGCACCCCACTCCAGTACTCTTGCCTGGAAAATCCCATGGATGGAGGAGCCTGGTAGGCTACAGTCCATGCTAAGGGTCGGACACGACTGAGTGACTTCCCTTTCACTTTCCACTTCCCTGCACTGGAGAAGGAAATGGCAACCCCCTCCAGTGTTCTTGCCTGGAGAATCCCAGGGACAGGGGAGCCTGCTGGGCTGTTGTCTATGGGGTTACACAGAGTCAGACACGACTGAAGTGTCTTAGCCGCAAACCCTCAGATGGTATCTTTTCACTTCGCTAGAGTTTTCTTTTCCGAGTTGATAAACCGAGTGTATACATAAATAAATCCAAGAAAAAGTTCACCAGTGTGGTTTGTGGTGCTTCATCTGTGGATGTCCGAAACCCTTATATGCTGAATGTATTTGAGATGGAAGATTAGTTTTAGCATGATGAAGAAAAACTTGGAGAAGCTGACTTCATGGATAATCAAAACTTCCTAGTTATTTAGTCTGCTTACATATCTTTCTTCAACTCTTTGCCAAAAATATCAGAATCTACACACACGACAAAGTGAAAAACTTCTCTGTGGACTTTCTCAAACACGTACAGGTTTACCCAAAGATTTAATCTACACTTAAATCGTGTCCATTAGTTGTCATGGTCTGATCGTTGTACGCGCGTTTGCTTGCTTGATTTTATCTTCCTAAAAATTGTATACTGATGCCCTATCCCCAGAAGATGATCGTATTGGGAAGCAGCCCCTCTGGGATGTCCTTCTGCCACCATGGAGGAACTGTTGGGAAAGGAATCTCTTCACATATGAAGGAGACCTCAGAGAGTTCACCATAGCAGAGGGAGCAAGAACTCCGCAGTTTGCAAATCAGAGAAGGACATACACAAGAACCATAACCTTACCAGCACACTGATGCTAGACTTCCCATGACTAGAACTGAAACTTTCTGTTGTTGAAAAGCCAGTTTGTAGTATTTTGACTAAGAAATTGAATGAAGTGAAACACTGGTGACAGCACGTTTTGTTCTCACTTTTTAGTAACTGTGAGGCCTGAGTTGCTTATGAGCAATTTTACATGGAAGAATTATCTTGATACATGCCATGTAGAAATTGTCTAGATAAGTTTTTATCAGGCCTAGACACTTTATTCAAAATTGGATGTCTCACATTAATAGGTGCTGAAAACAGAGTGATCTCTTCTGCTTCACTTTCTGCCATAAGGGTGGTGTCATCTGCATATCTGAGGTAATTGAAATTTCTCCCGGCAATCTTGATTCTGGCTTGTGTTTCTTCCAGTCCAGTGTTTCTCATGATGCACTCTGCATAGAAGTTAAATAAGCAGGGTGACAAAATACAGCCTTTACGTACTCCTTTTCCTATTTGGAACCAGTCTGTTTTTCCATGTCCAGTTCTAACTGTTGCTTCCTGGCCTGCATACAGATCAGGTCAGGTGGTCTGGTAGCCCCATCTCTTGAAGAATTTTCCACAGTTTATTGTGATCCACACAGGCAAAGGCTTTGGCATAGTCAATAGAGCAGAAATAGATGTTTTTCTGGAACTCCCTTGCTTTTTCCACGATCCAACGGATATCGGCAAGTTGATCTCTGGTTCCTCTTCCTTTTCTAAAACCAGCTTGAACATCAGGAAGTTCACGGTTTACCTATTGCTGAAGCCTGGCTTGGAGAATTTTGAGCATTACTTTACTAGCGTGTGAGATGAGTGCAATTGTGCGGTAGTTTGAGCATTCTTTGGCATTGCCTTTCTTTGGAATTGGAATGAAAACTGACCTTTTCCAGTCCTGTGGCCACTGCTGAGTTTTCCAAATTTGCTGGCATATTGAGTGCAGCACTTTGACAGCATCATCTTTCAGGATTTGAAATAGCTCTACTGAAATTCCATCACCTCCACTGGCTTTGTTAGCAGTGATGCTTTCGAAGGCCCACTTGACTTCACATTCCAGGATGTCTGGCTCTACACGAGTGACCACACCATTGTGATTTTCCTTGTCGTGAAGATCCTTTTTGTACAGTTCTTCTGTGTATTCTTACCATCTCTTCTTAACATCTTCTGCTTCTGTTAGGTCCCTACCATTTCTGTCCTTTATCGAGCCCATCTTTGCATGAAATATTCCCTTGGTATTTCTAATTGTCTTGAAGAGATCTCTAGTCTTTCCCATTCTGTTTGTTTCCTCTATTTCTATGCATTGATTCCTGAAGAAGGCTTTCTTCTCTCTTCTTGCTATTCTTTAGAACTCTGCATTCAGATGCTTATATCTTTCCATTTCCCCTTGACTATTGACTTCTCTTCTTTTCACAGCTATTTGGAAGCCTTCCATTTTGCTTTTTTGCATTTCTTTTCCAGGGGGATGGTCTTGATCCTTGTCTCTTGTACAATGTCATGAACCTCATTCCATAGTTCATCAGGCACTCTATCTATCAGATCTAGGCCCATAAATCTATTACTCACTTCCACTGTTTAATCATAAGGGATTTGATTCAGGTCATACCTGAATGGTCCAGCGGTTTCCCCTGCTTTCTTCAATTTCAGTCTGAATTTGGTAATAAGGAGTTCATGATCTGAGCCACAGTCAGCTCCCGATCTTGTTTTTGTTGACCGTATAGAGCTTCTCCATCTTTGGCTGCAAAAAATATAATCAATCTGATTTCTGTGTTGATCATCTGGTGATCACGTGTAGAGTCTTCTCTTGTGTTGTTGGAAGAGGATGTTTGCTATGACCAGTGCATTTTCTTGGCAAAACTCTATTAGTCTTTGCCTTGCCTCATTCTGCAGTCCAAGGCCAATTTGCCTGTTACTCCAGGTGCTCCTTAACTTCCTACTTCTGCATTCCACTCCCCTATAATAAAAAGGACACCGTTTGGGGGTGTTAGTTCTACAAGGTCTTGTAGGTCTTCATAAAACCGTTCAGCTTCAGCTTCTTCAGCATTACTGGTTGGGGCATAGACTTGGATTATTGTGATATTGAATGGCTTGCCTTAGAGACGAACAGAGATCATTCTGTCGTTTTTGAGATTGCATCCAAGTACTTTATTTCAGACTTTTTTGTTGACCATGATGGCTACTCCATTTCTTCTGAGGGATCCCTGCCCTCGGTAGCAGATATAACAGTCGTCTGAGTTAAATTCACCCATTCCAGTCCATTTGCGTTCACTGATTCCTAGAATGTCGACTTTCACTCTTGCCATCTCCTGCTTGACCTCTTCCAATTTACCTGGATTCATGGACCTGACATTCCAGGTTCCTATGCAATATTGCTCTTTAAAGCATTGGACCTTGCTTCTATCTCCAGTCACATCCATTGCTGGGTATTGTTTTCACTTTGGCTCCGTCCCTTCATTCTTTCTAGAGTTATTTCTCCACTGACCTCCAGTAGCATATTGGGCACCTACTGGCCTGGGGAGTACCTCTTTCAGTATCCTACCATTTGCCTTTTCATACTGTTCATGGGGTTCTCAAGGCAAGAATACTGAAGTGGTTTGCCATTCCCTTCTCCAGTGGACCACATTCTGTCCGACCTCTCCACCATGACCCGCCCGCCTTGGGTTGCCCCGTGGGCATGGCTTGGTTTCATTGAGTTTGAAGAGGCTGTGGTCCTAGTGTGATTAAAATGACTAGTTTTCTGTGAGTGTGGTTTTAGTGTGTCTGCCCTCTGATGCCTTCTTGCAACACCTACCGTCTTACTTGGGTTTCTCTTACCTTGGACGTGAGGTATCTCTTCAGGGCTGTTGCCGCGAAGCTCAGCCGCTGCTCCTTACCTTGGATGAGGGGTATCTCCTCCCACTGCCCTTCCTGACTTTCAACATGGGATGGCTCCACTACCCTCATTCAAACCAGACATTGTTACATAGGATCAGAAGAGAGGCTGGACCATTGTGCTCCCAACACTGAAATTTCAGAAAGCAATCTTTTCATTTTTTTCAAATTATTTTAATGGGAAGACATTAAATTTACATATTGGGTTAGTTTTTGCCTTACATCAACAAGAGTAGGTCACCAGTACACATGTGTTGCTGCATCCAGAACCTTCCTCCCACCTCACTCCCCAGACTATTGCTCTTTGTTGTCCCAGAGCACTGGTTTTGGGTGCCCTGCCTCATGCACTGAACTTGCACCAGTCATCTGTTTATGTATGGTAACGTATATGTTTCAGTGCTCTTCGCTCAAATCACCCCACCATTGCCCTCTCCACAGTCTGTTCTTTCCATGTCTGTCTCCTTTGCTGCCCTGCATGTTGGATCATCAGGACCATCTCTCCAAATTTCATACATATGCATTCCTACCCAGGACCTGTATTCCTCTTTTTGACTTTACTTCATTCTGTAGAGGAGGCTCCTGTTTCACCCACCTCTCTAGAATTGACTCAAATGCATTCCTTTCCACAGCTGAGTAATAGTCCACCATGTATATATACCACCACTTTCTTATCCATTCACCTGCAGTGTATATCTAGATTGCTTCCATGCCCTAGCTATCGTAAACAGTCGTGCGCCGGGAGCCAGCACGGGAGATCCCACCCATGACAAGGTCATGTGGGAATGAACTGTTAAAGCAAGGCTTCAGGACTCGAGGGTCTCCCTAGACCTGCTCGAGCATCTACCCCCAAACCAGAATCTGTCTGTCTCACTATTTTGTGCCTTTCACCAACTCTCCTGACATACAGGGGGCTATCCACAACCACCTTTCTCTGGAGTAAATCAGCTTAGGGCTCTATCTAGCTAATAAGTCTCCTGGACATGAGAGGAATATTTCAAATCAAACCCCCACTGTTAGCATTCTAGCTTGCTTGACAGGTTTATCCAGACTCTTGCAGCTACGCATAGGATTGTTCACAGCCTCCCAACTGTGAGAAGCATGGGAAGCCTGAAACATAGAGCCTTCCAAAGAATTAAAAGTTATTAGAGTAGTGCTGGCGTAGGATTTCATTATTGGGCCGAAGCTTGTCGCTGAGTTCCCATATCTCTTATCCATCGGACACCTGAGAGTGCATTCGTTAACATAGTTGTAATGTAAGAAGAAGTGTAGCCTTGAAATTAACCACATCAGACCTTTGAGCTAATTGGTTCTTTCTTTCTTGTAACTCACTGCACCTTTCCTCCGTGAGAAATGTAACTTGTTTAATACTTTCTGAGGCGGACATAGATTAGAAATAGAAAGAAAACACATTTCAAGGGAAAATAAGTTTTCTGGTTGAAGAGCCTTTATCTAAAGAGGGTCATAAAATGTTCACAGGCCTCCAAGGCCAGAAGATAACGTACACAGTATTGTTTCTCGGAAAGGTATGCAGAAAAAAAAATCGTGGTTTTGACAGAGACAAAACAGATGTAATGTTTGGCCTGACTCTGTATGACTTTGCATCTTTCACTTCCCTCTACGTACAACTGAAGGTATAAAAGTCCCTTTGAAAGTAAAATAATGGGCCTTGCTCACTGAAGAAGCTTGGTCATCCCGCATTTTTATTTTTTTCCTCTTTCTTTCTTTCTCTCTCCCTCTCCCTCCCTCTCTTTTTCAGGCTGATCCCTTGGAACACAGAAGCTCCCTCTTGCCTGGCCAAGGAATAACAGCCTCTTTCTCCCCTCTATTTTCTTATCTACAACATTCTTTCCTTATCTCTCTCTAAATCATTCGCCGTTTCTCCTGAGGGTTTGCCTGGATCCTGCCTGTGCTGGACCCCAGCAATCGTGGGATGAATAGCGGCGTACATGTGTCTCTTTCAGTTTTGCTTTCCTTGGGGTGTATGCTTGGGTGATTGCTGGTCATAGGACAGTTCCATTTCCAGGTTTTGAAGAAATCATATGGTTTATTGTGGCTATACCAGTTTTCATTCCTAGCAACAGTGTAAGTTGGTTACCTTTTCACTCCCTCTCCAGGGTTTCTTGCTTGAGACTTTGGGTGATGGTCCTTGGGACCAGTGTGAGATGACATCTCATTGCGGTATTGACTCTCATCACTCTGATAATGAGTGATGTTGAGCATGTGTCCTGTGTTCGTTAGCCATCAGTATATGTTCTCTAGAGAAATGTCTATTTAGTTCTTTTGCCCACTTTTTGGTCGGGTTGTTTATTTTTCTGGTATTGAGTTGCATGAGCTGCTTGTATATGTGGGAGATTAACTCTTGGGCAGCTGTGTGCTTTGTTGTAATTTGCTCCAGTTCTGAAGGCTGTCTTTTCACCTTGCTTATAGTTTGCTTCACTGTGCAGAAGCTTAGACATTTAAATTGGTCACTGTTGTTTCCTTCTGTGTTTATTTCCATTACTCTGGGAGGTGGGTCACTGAGGAGAAGATCTTGCTGTGATTTCTGTCAGAGAGTGTTCTGCCTCTGTTTTTCTCTAAGAACGTTATAGTTTCCGGTCTTCCACTTAGGTCTTTAATCCATTTTGCATTTGTTTGTGTGTGTGCCATTAGCAAACATTTCATTCTTTTAATGTGGTTGACTGTTTTCCCAGACCCGCTTGTTCAAGAGGTTGTCTTTGCTCCGTTGCATATTGATGCCTCCTCTGTCAAAGACAAGGAGGCCGTGGGTGTGTGGCTTCGTCTCTGGACTCCCTATTTTGTTCCATGGGTCTGTATATCTGTCTTTGGCCCAGGACCTTATACTCTTGATGAGTAGCTTTGTAGTATAGTCTGAAGTCAGGAAGTCTGATTCCTCCGTTTCCATTGTTTCTCAAGAGTGATTTCCTCTTTGGAGGTCTTTTGTGTTTCCACACAGATTGTGAAATTATTTGTTCTAGGTCAGTGAAACACACCGTTGGTGTTTTGATAGGGATTTCACAGTTGAATATGAGAATATCAATGTGAATGAACGTACTGATTGATTGCCTTGAGTTGCACACTCGTGGTCACTATATTGAGTCTTCTGATCCAAGAACATGGTACACGTCTTCTTCTATTTGTGTGATCTTTGATGTCTTTCAGCATGGTTTTATGGTTTTCTGTACCAGGTCCTTGTTTTCTTCAAGTGAACATATTCCTAAATATGTGATTCTCTTCCCTGGATGGTGAATGAGATACTTTCCTTAAGTTCTCTTTCTTGCTTTTCATTGCTAGTGTATCAGAGTGAAAGGGACTCAAGGGATTCCTGAGTTTTAATTTTGTCTCCTGCAGCTATACTTTATTCATTGACTAGTTCAAGTAATTTTCTGCTGACATCCTTATTGTTCTCTGTGTAGAGGGTCATGGCATCTTCTAACAGTATTTTTTTTTTCTTTTCTTCCAATCTGTATTCCTTTAATTTCCTTTTTCCCTGATTGCTATGTCTAGGGCTAACTTAAAAACTAACTCCAATGTGTTTTTCACCTCAGAAAAGCTTACTGATGAAATTACGAAGCACTGAGAAATCTCAATTCTACCAGATTCCCGCAATAAAATCATGAAGCTCTTCAGGAGTTGGGGGCAAATTTTTAGGTGGCGGGGAAGCAGAATCTGTTAAGTATTTAGAAATCTATATCATCATCCAATTAGTCTGGAATACTTGTAGTCTTTCCTTTGTTTCAGAAGCTTCTAGAGCCCTAAGAGTAATGCAGGGCTTTCTAACTGAAACCAAGAAACTCAACAAGAGCTCATCAAACTCTAACAGTGCACGTTAGAAAAACTGCGTTACTGTGCCGCTAAAAGTTGTGAGCTTTATAGCCAAATTAAAGAATGGCAAAGGCACCTTCAAGATGATTGTGCTGAAGATCCTGCTAAAACAGGTGAGGCCACAGGGCAAGGGAACAGGGGAGGCGTGGGAGACCCCTGAATGAAGTGTGGTCCGAGGCAGAGGCAGGCTCCAAAGGCACAGCTGAGAAGAGTCCCTTAGGGCCACAGCTGTAAGTGTCACAGCCATGACTTTGGGTGTCTCCCTCAGGCCTGCATCTGAGGAGGATCAGCACCTGAGGCCTCTAGGTCAGGAATGACGAGAGACAGTACACCAGAGCAGCCACCAGAGACAGTTATTGTTGTAAATGTGGATGATCCCGGGAAAGAGCTGAGAGAGCGGGAGTCCAAGACCCATGCCCGTCAGTCAGAGCCCCTGGAGTTGCTGTCACTAGTGCAATGCAAAGGCACGAGGTGGTCCACAAGCAAAGAGGAGCTGGAAGGGGCTGCTATTCTCATCTGCTCTGAGTGCCAGACGGATTCAGACACACGCCTGCCATCTGCTGTGAAGACAGGGAGCAGGTCAGAGACCGAGGGCCTTCTTGCTGAAGACACACACACACATACACTCACACACACACTCACACATACACATGCACACCACCCCCTTGCCTGAAGACACAGTGTGCAACAGGGACTGCAAATCCTGACACGATAAGCAGTGACATTACACTACCCAGCACACACAAGTCAGGAGGAGGAGCGTAGCAGTCAGAAACAACCCCTGCTTGGGGGATGCAGACCACCTCAGATGCAGAACACCACAAGGAACCCAGAGCCAGGAGTGGGCCTGATGGCACGGCAGGGCCTGAGGATATGAGTGGTGGCTGGGCAAGTGGAAGTACCCAGCATCCTTGGAAATTCCTATTCCAGTGTGCTTCTTCCACTCAAGACTAGGGCAGTTGCTATTGGCTCTTCTGGCCCAGCATGTGGCCTGCATGGCTCCTTGACCTCAAGCAGATTATGAACCACGCTCACGTTTCTGTCATGATCAGCGACCAAGATAAAGACTTTCTTAACTACAAGATTGACTTGAAGGTCAGTGAGGGAGAATGAGGGCATGCGTGTACGGGACTTGGTGGGGAGTTGGGGGGATCATGTTATCTATGTTCATGTGATGTGAGAATGTGCAGAGGTTTTGTGGAAACTGTTAATGCCTGCCTGGGAGGCAAGCTGAGGCACCTAGAAGCTTGTACCTTTACCCTCATCCCTGTCCTAGAAGGTGCAGGTGCAGAGCCATCCAAGGTCCAACGGCAAGGTGATCATTTCCTTTGGGGACAACGCCTACTTCTGGAACATGGTGATCATTAAGGAGTATTACCTTGACATCACTGGCAAGACATGGCTTCATGGAGGTGTAGGTGTGTTAGGGGATGGATGATCCACCTGCGGAATCCACCCCTGTGTTCCCTGTCTTTCTGCAGGGTATAGGGCGCGTTATTCCACGCCACTCCACTGGTTCTTGGACTTTGAATGAGGAGCACCCAGCTGCAGGCTGTATATCAGGAGTCTTAAATTTCTCAACTGGTTGTCAGGCCACAACTGCCCAGGATCGAACAGGATTGCTGAGGTGGAGTTGCTTTGGGCCTGCATACAGTTGATGACTGATGTTGGAGTTCTTGGATGCTCACGAGAGTGTTTGGGCCTGGTCAGCCCTGGGCTGACCTTGCTTGTGTTGCCAGCAGATCATTGGTCAAGACATGTGGGACAATCCTGTGACGTATTACCCGAGGAAGGAAAGTTCTGCTCTGAGCGGTAACTGACAGAGACACATGCGGGGAGGGTGTCTGGAGGCGGGCCCTGAAGGGACAGCCTTGTCGTGGCCAGGACACTGTCCTTTTCCAAATGGGGATGCTCAGGCTCATGCAAGCTGGCTGCAGAGCCAGGCTTTGGGTCCTGCATGTAGCACATGACCTGCTGAGACTGGGGGCTTTGGAACTCGGTGTGTCCAAGTGAAGCAAGTCTTCCTCAGTGCGGGAGTCCAGGTGATACTACTAGAAACAGGATGAATTAAGTATCTTTGTCAGAATCTTCTTTCCGTGTGTCAAGCCATCCCCCAGCCTCCTGTTAGTCAATGAGTTTAAGAATGCCTGTGCCTTACACTCCCACCCCTTACCCTGGGAAAGCCTATCATTGAAAGGGCGTCCTGTCCGGTGTCCCAGGGCACCTGTGTGCTGACCTTGGGATCTTCTGTGAATTTACACATCCACCAATCGGCGTCTCTCCACAGCCACACATGCTGCGCTGGAAGCTGCTTCAGGCTGCCTTCGGAAAATACGGAAGTGCTCAGGGAGGAGGTGGACAGGGAGCTCCAAGGGCAGGACGTGGTGCCTACTGACGCCATCTCCAACAGTGCTGGACATGGTGCCTTCAGCTCCTGAAACACCTGTGTTCCCTGTACACGTTTGTATCTCTGTATCAAGCCTGTAATTGTATACACGTGTATGCTTGTGTTGCCTGTGTTTATGTGTGTATGTGTGTATGTGTGTGTGTGTGTGTGTGTGTCTGGTCCAGGGAAAAAGCAGAGATGAAGGCAACAAGAGAGGAGATGCCAAGCAACCAGAAGAGGAGACACAAGGCATCACAAGTCTGAGGGTGGTTGCTCACTGTATCTCCGCAGTGACCCTGTCCAGGATGGGAATGAGGAAAGGATGGCCAGTAGTAACACAGGAACTTGGCTCCAGACATCTGGAATTAGAGGAAATACAGAAACACGCTCACCATTTCTCCCGTGTTGTAGTATGTGTTTGGACCAGGAAGAGCGGGTGCATGGTCTCTGGATTCACCCAGGGCAAATCAAGTGGTGTGGGGATTTCAAACCACCGCCTGTGGAGCCCACAGTCTGTGCGGACATGAGCCGGCATGCGGAAATGGTGGATGCGGATACAGAGGACCTGGGATGGTTGAGGAGGCTAAGGTCTTGCTGAGAAGGAAGAGACCTGAAGGAGAAAGAGACACAGATTGCCTGCTGCACTGGAGACTTGTTCCACACACATAAAAAGGAGACCCGGGAAAGTCCTGGACCAGGGCTGCCCAGGATCAGCCCATCAGCCAGCACGCTCTCTCCATGAGGGTGGCACACACTGGCACGATGCGACAGAAAATGCAAGACATGCTAATAAGGTAGGTTGTCCGTGCAAAACCACAGGCATCCTAAGAGAGACAAGGTGTGAGCGTGGCATGCCTCCAGGCACTTCCAGTCTCCTGGTAGTGCAGAAAGGCGAAGAAAGTGCAGGTGTTGGTGTATGCGTGTGTTCCTCTGCCGGGGTGTGCCTATGAGGGAGGGAACAGGGAGGAAGCAAGGATGGTGGGCTCATTGCATGTCCCAAGGGACCTCAGGAGAGCGGGAGACAGGGAAGCCCCTGGGGGCAGTTCAGGGCCTGCTGGTTTTCAGGGTCTAGGGAAAGTCCTGCCCAAGATACCCCATGGCTCATGCTGGAAGCCCTGACGTAAATTCCTTCTGTCATCTGGGCCTTGCCTGTGGCTTTTGGGGCCTGAGGGGCAAAGGTGTGTGTCTGCACCTGAGAGAGGATTCTAGCAGTCTTGCTGGAGCAGGCTGTCTGGTGTTTTCAGAGGGGATTTGCACCATCGGAAACTCAGAGGGAAGCTGCGTCCTGGCTGACCGTCTTCGATATCCCTGTGCCCAGCCGAGGACTGGCTTCCTAGGCACACGGGCTCTGTAGGTAAGCAGGGATGCCTGACTGTAAGGAGTCCTACCTGGGCCTAATGAGACCAACTGAAAGAGAGTATTCACATTTAGCAAATCAGTGAGGGTGGGTGGAATCAAGCCCTCTTGTTGTTTTTGAGATAGAAAAACTGCTATCTGCCCAAGGGAGGCTTGATCTGTGGGCCCAGTAAGGGCAGGTTTCCCAGGTCATCATCTGTTGGGGGATTCCGTGGGTCAGGGTAGTCATAAACACAAGGGACTACGTGTGGAAATGCCACCTTATCTTTATGGCCTCAGGTTGCATGCCTTGTATCAGAAGTGGCCCTTTATCTATGTGCTCCTTCCTCAATACATGGTTATGTATTTATATTTTTAAAAGCTTTATAACTTTTTGTTATCAATATACATATGGAAAAATACATAAGTCAGGAGTGTACAGTTCCATGGATACTCACCAACTAAACACATCCACGTAATTAGCATCCAAATCAAGAAACAGAACATCACCGGCAACCCTGAAAACTCTCTTGTGTCTCTCCCAATCACCGCACTCCAAAGATAACTAGGATATCTGACTTTCAACGCATAGATTAGTTCGGTCTCTTTTGGACCTTTACATGAACGGAATCATACAGTATGCATCCCTGTGTCTAGCTTACATTACTTACCATTATACTTAATGAGACGTATCTATGTTTTCCCTGCAGCAATAGCTTGTTCGCTCTTGGCCTACAGTTCAAGATCTTTCTTAAAGCTACATCTTGGCAAACTCATCTTTAAGAAGTAGATTGGCGATGCCCAGCTGGAGTTCTTATCATGTTCAATTTTCAGTTGACTTTCCATGTTTCAGTGAAGACAGTTTCTGCCTCTTTTTTTGGAACACTATTTCACAAGTCCTGACGTAGAAAATGTTCCTGAGAGTCTGAATTTTCCTTCCCAAGGATCCTTTTTATATTATCTAAATACTCTCCCTGGGACCATTATATTTTTCCAATGATAGAAGACTATTATTGTTCCCTCTTAGTCATCTTTTTGGCAGTAGTGCCTTTCTCCTTGCTTTCGCAGAACAACGTCTAAATGTCTTTCTACCTTCTGCCATCATTTTGAAGTTTAGGGTCCAAACCCATCAGCGAAATTCCAAGGACCATGTCCAGCCAATGGACACACACTGGGTTGTAAACAATCTTCATCTAAGGGAAGAATTTGGTTTTCTCTTTTTAATTCTTATATTTTTTATTTATTTTACTTTACAATATTTGTATTGGTTTTGCCAAACATACACACGGATCCTCACAGCACTGGATCACACACAGGCCCATCACAGTCCCTGGGGGCCCTTGGAGGCTCGGACATCTCTTTGGCCTCTTCCTGCTAAAGGGAGATAGCACTTGGAAGCACAGGTAGACAGGTGCACATCGAAAGCTACACAGATAGAAAGAACAGGGGGCCTCACTCAGAATGTTGTGGGCCCTAAGGGGTGGTAGGCTAGCAAAAGGGACACGGATTTGACCAGGAATGACCTAGATAGGTGCACACCAAGAAGACAGTTCTCCAAGTCAGCTGAGCCCAGACGTCCTTGTTTTCTGGTGCCCTGAAGGACTGCACAGACAATGGATCAGAATAGCCTGACTGGTACTGGGAAGCTGTCCAAGGTGATGGGAGAATGCAGAACGCAGGTGCCTGTCACTCAGCTGTCCAGGGCGAGCGTTTCCAACCTGCCCAATTCTCTGCAGATCGGTCCCTGTCAGGAGAAAAATGCCAAAATTTTGTAGCCTTTGAGGCTAAATCACAGAGTTAGAAGTGCAACCTGACATGATCGATGAGCATGTGAAAGAAAATAACCAGGACAGAGAAACTCGGGTGGTTACCAAAACTCATGTTCCTGGAGAAGAAAGCTTGTACTTCTGCATATCTGCAAGTTTCCTGTCAGGGATATTAGTGTGTACACACGCATGTGTGTGCATGTGTGCGCACAAAATTGCCTGACAGTACGCTTGTGAATATGAAGTGTCGGAACTGACCCAGCCAGGTGATGGAAGTTGGATAGCGAAAACATGAAAGCCATAGGGAAAGGTACATACTCAGGCCATGAGAAGCACTGGAGCCAGGGTACCAATGCCTGTTATCTAACTGAGTGAGCAGTTTCTAAGTGGAATCACAGTGGTGCACCCAGCAGGCCTGGCAGAAAGGAGAGGCAGGAAGAAATTGACTCGGGGCCACCAGGGAGAGTGCAGAGGAGCCAAGACACAGAACAGGCTGCAATGCCAGACACAGAAGCCACAGCGGGTGACCCCACAGCCCTTTGGACATGCAGCTACAAAGGCCTTTCCATCCTTCTCGAACACTGGGAATTCTTTCCCTGACCGTACCGTGAGCATGAGCAACACTTGCCGTTTATGTGAGGTTTCAGAAATGGACCAGCACCGCAGCATAGGCACTTGCTACCTGCATAGTCTTCCAGTCTGAAACATCACTCTTTGTACTCTTTGCAGAAAGCATATATAGGGGGTCACGACTATACGATGGATGGCTTAGATTGTTCCTGTTGCTGCCCCCCGCCCCACAGGATTGGGTAACTGGGCAGGCTGGTACGTGTTCTCAGATGGAGAACAGAACCACCTGAAAGGGCCTCGATAGGGTAAATGGGCAGACGTACATGTCTCCCGCACCAGTGAGTCACGGAACTTAACAGGGAGTTGTCCTTAGCGACTCACTGGCAGGAATTTGAACAAGGTTCAGGGAGCTTCCTCATGCCAGCAGAGCATGCCCCATTTCTCCCTCTGTGAAAAGTGTGGCCAAGCCACCTCAGGCCTGTGCAGGTTCATGTCTGTCCAGTGAGGGAGGGAGGGTTACCCGACCCCTTCTGCGGTTCAGCAGGGACTGCCCACTGTTGGCTTTCAAGATGGAGAAAGCACTCTCGAAACCTGTGGAAAAAATAACTGATCTCCCGTCGGTGCAACTCACTCAGGAGGAGAAGGGCTTGCCTTCACTCCAAGGATAAGCTTCTCCTATAAGCGCTGGTGTCCATAGAGTGGCAAATGGCAACAGCACCACTTAAAGAGAAGGAGACACACAGACACCAGCCCTGGAACACACAAGGGAGGATTGCTCCAAACAGTGCTATGCCAAAGCAGAGACAAAGAGACAAAGAGAGAGCTCTATACCCTAGGGTCCTGGTGTCCCTGAACAATGGAGATCAACGTGGCAAACGGTGGGGTTTCTCCCTACTCCCCTAGCATCCGGCCAGCAACAGTCTGTCTGTCCCATGGAGAAAAGTATCCAGCCACTTGGCACCCCTGTGTATCCTCTGGATACTCAGGGAGAGCTCCCAGATATTGAAGGTCCTGTGGGACACAGGAGTGTGCTGTTTGGATTGTGGATCAGGAAACCGTGGCTGGAATTTCCAGAACCAGATCAATGACAGTGCCTGAGGTAGCGGCAGATGCAAAACCTGCTAGCTCTCTGGATCAGAGTCTGGCCACGTAGTGGAGCTGGATCCCAGGAACCACGGAAGATGCCATCCGGTCTAGGGGCGTGTCCATCGTGTGCTGTCCACCACCCTCTCGGCCACTGATCTAGATTTGGGTCAGCTGCCTGTGCGTGGCTCACAGCCTAGGGCCCCGCCTGTATGGCTGATGTCCCAGGGCCCATTCACCCTGTCCTAGGCTCCCACCGTCCGTTTCTATACTTCAGTCCACCCACCGCCCCCCCGCACACACACACGCGAGCCATAGCCTCTGAACCATGCCCCACACTCCCCACAGCAAAAACGCTAGTGGGCCCCACAGGATTACTGCACCCTGGGCCGCCATTGCTCACCACTTGCTGTGGTGCTATTATGTCCTGTCCCTTAGCGTCTGACCCAGGCTGGGGTCATGGCCAGAGCCAAGAGGAGCGTGAGAGGAATGCGGGAGCGTCCTGGGACCCCAGACCTCCTTAGCTGTGAGCTCCTTAGGTGCTCAGGGGGATGGGGCCCCGTGGCCTGTCCTGGTGATGCTGCGCATGGCTGGGACGTTGCAGCCACCAGTGGCCACGCCAGGCAAAGATGCCACCCTCTTCAGAGTGGAGGCAGGAGAGGACGGTGAGGCCCAGGTGGACGGAGTCGTGGCAGGGATCAGACGGGGTTTCCAGCTGCTTCCAGATGACATCACTGAGGATGTGGAGGTTGTGCCGCATGAGTAACAGCAACAGGGGTCCTCCCTGAAGCTGGAGGAGAAGACGGTGGAGGAGCAGTGCCAGGAAAGGCCTGGAGGCCCGAGTGAGCTCCCGGCACTAGATGTGATGCAGGCACTGGCGACCCTGCAAGTGGAACTGAGCTCTGAGCCTGAGAAAACCTACAGGGCCTACGTTTGGTTCATGTGCAAGAGCCATGAGAGGAGGAAGCGGGACTTGGCTCAGAAGAGTGCCATCATCCAGGGCATCCCTGGCTTCTGGGCCAACGTGGTATCCTTCCTGCTACTCCTTGTGGTCCGCTGCTCAGGAGGAGGGGGAGGTGCAGAGGCAGGAGCAGGAGGAGGGGTGGAGGCGAGGGGGCAGGATGGTGGACCCTGAAGGAAGTGTGGTACTGGGCAGTTGGCAGGCTCCAAAGGCACAGCTGAGTAGAGTCCGGGCAGGGCCACACCTGTAAGTGTCGCAGCCATGACCCTGTGTGTCTACTTCAGGCCTGCATCTGAGGAGGAACAGCCTCTAAGTCAGAAATGACCAGAGACAGTACACCAGAGCCGCCTTAGCTGACAGTTATTGTTGTCAAGGTGAATGATTCCTTAAATAACTGAGATATGGGAGTCACACACACACACGCACACACACACAAACCCACAGAACATATGTAGACATACACTAGCCAACCCCAACCCCTTTGCTTTCAGACATGGTTTGTCACAACGATTGTTAGTCCTACCATGTAGGCAGTGACATGCCACTACCCAGCATACACAGGTCTGGGAAATAATAGCTATCAGAAACAGCCCCTGCCTGGGGAATGCAGACCACCTCAGATACAGAACACCACCAGGAACACAGAGCCATGAGCTTGTCTGATGGTATGGCAGGGCCTGAGCTCATCAGTAGTGGCTGGGTAAGCAGAAGTGCCCAGCATCCTTGAAGATGCCTCTTCCCGTGTCCTTCTTCCACCCCAGACTAGGGCTGATGCGCCTGGCTCTTCTGGGCCCAGCATGTGGCATAAATGGCTCCTTGACCTCAAGCAGATTATGAACCACCCTCAAGTTCCTGTCATGATCAGCGACCAAGATAAAGACTTTCTCAGCTACATGATCGACTTGAATGTCAGTGAGGGAGACTGAGGACAGCTGGGCATGGGACTTGGTGGGGTGTGGGAGGATCATGTTATCCATGTCCTACACTGTGAGAGTTTGGAGAGGCTTCGTGGAAGCTGTTAATGCCTGCCTGGGAGGCAAGCTGAGGACCCTAGAAGCTTGCACCTTTTCCCTCCTCCCTGTCCTAGCAGGTACAGGTGCGAGCCGTCCACGGTCATGCAGCAAGCTGATCTTTTCCTTTCGAGACCACCCCTATTTCTTGAAAAGAGTGATCATAAAGGAGTATTACCTTGACATCACTGGTAACACGTGAGTCCGGGAATGATGATTGTGGGTGTGCAGGGGTGTGGATGATCCACCTCTGGGATCCACACCCATCTCCCCTCTCTTCCTGCAGGGTATAGGGGACATCGTTCCACTCCAGTCCGTTGGTTCTGGGACTTTGAACAGGGAGCACCAGCTGCAGGCTGGACACCAGGAGCCTTAACTTTCTCAACTGGTTGTCAGGCCACAACTGCCCAGAATCAAACAGGATTGCTGAGGTGGTATTGTTTTGGTCCTGCATACAGTTGATGATTGTTGTTGGAGTTCTTGGCTGCTCGTGTGAGGGTTCAGATCCTGGTCAGCCCAGGGATAAGCTTGCTCAGCAGCAAAGTGTTGCCAGCAGATTATCAGCGAAGATCAGTGGGATGATCTCCTGAAGGACTACCCCAGGAGAGAAGATTTTTCCATGACAGAAACACGTGTGGTGAAGGGGTCTGGAGGTGGGCCATGAAGGGACAGCCTTGTGCTAGCCGGGACACTGTCCTTTCCCAAATGGGCTTGCTCAGTCTCATGCACGCTGGCTGCGGAGTCTGAATTTGGGCCACGCATGTAGCAAGTGGCCTGCTGAGACTGGGGGCTTGGGGATTCAGTGTGTCTGTGAGTGAAGCAAGTCCCCTCAAATCAGTTGTGGTTGCAGAGTTGAGAGTGCTAGGTGATACTATTAGAGGCAGGGTGAATTAAGTTCCTTTGTCAGAATCATCCTTCCATGGGTCCTTCCATCTCCTGGCCTCCTGTTGCTCACTGAGTTTGAGATTGCCTGTGCCTTACACTCCCGCCCCTTACCCTGGGAAGGCCTAAAATTGCAAGGGCGTCCTCTCCGGGGTCCCAGTGCACCTGTGTGCTGACTTTGGGATCTTCTGTGAAATTCCACATCCACCACTTGGTGGCTCAGCACCACCACACATGCTGCGCTGGAAGCGGCTTCAGGCTGCCTTGGGAAAATACGGAAGAATTCGTGGAGAAGGTGAACAGGGAGCCCCAAGGGCAGGACATGGTGCCTACTGTCGCCATCTCCACCATTGCTGGCCTCGGTCGCCTTCACCTCCTGAAACACCTATGTTCGTTATTTGCATTTGTGTCCCCGTGCTGAGCGTGTGTGTGTATACACACGTGCTTATTTGTGCTGCCTGTGTGTGTGTGTGTGTGTCCAGCCCAGGGCAGAGGCAGAGATGAAGGCGGCAGGAGAGGAGGTGCTGAGCAACCAGAAGAGGAATCATGAGGCGACCAGGCTGAAGGTGGTCAGTCGCCGTATCTCTGCATTGACCCTGCCCAGGATGGGAACGAGGAAAGGATGGCCAGTGAT
Source organism: Budorcas taxicolor (assembly GCF_023091745.1). Classification (NCBI taxonomy): domain Eukaryota; kingdom Metazoa; phylum Chordata; class Mammalia; order Artiodactyla; family Bovidae; genus Budorcas; species Budorcas taxicolor. The sequence continues at coordinate 9,819,374 of NC_068936.1, forward strand.
AACTCCAGACTGTGGCTCCAGATATCTGCAATTAGACCAGATACAAAACATGCTCATCAGTTCTACCGTGTTGTTGTGTGTGTTTGGATCAGGAAAAGGGTTTCACGGTCTAAGGATTCACACAGAGCAAATCACGTGGGGTGGGGCTTTGAAACCACTGCCTGTGGAGCCCTCAGTGTGTGGGGCCACGGGCTGGCCTCTGGAAATGATGGACGTGCCTATGGCAAGACCCGGGATGGTGAGGCTAAGGTCCTGCCGAGATGGGCAGAGAGCTGAAGGAGAAAGAGTCACAGATTGCCTGCTGCACTGGAGACTTGTTCCACACACATGTGACAAGGAGAACTGGGAAGGTCCTGGGCCAGTGCTGCCCCAGATCAGCCCAGCAGCCAGCACACGCCCTCCCTGAGGGTGGCACACACTGGCACGGTATGACACAAAACATGAGATGTGCTAATGTATGCTGTATCTGCAAAACCACAGGCATCCTAGGAGAGACATGCTGTGAGCGTGGCATGCCTCCAGGCACTTCCAGCCTGCCTCCCTGGCAGTGCCCAAAGGCGAGGAAAGCGCAAGTGGGCTTACCTGTGTGACCCTATGCCGGGATATGCCTGTGAGGGAGGGAACAGAGAAAAGACAAGGGCGGTGGGTAAACTGCATGTCCCAAGGGACCCCAGGAGAGGGAGACAGAGAAGCCCCTGGCACAGTTCAGGGCCTGCTGGTTTTCAGGGTCCAGACTCTAGGCAGTAGCGGTCCTGCCAAAGATACCCCATGGTCCACGCTGAAAGTTCTGACATGAATTCCTTCTTTTCTTTGGGGTCTTGCCCCTGGCTTTGGGGGCCTGAAGGGCAAAGGTGCACGTCTGCACCTGAAGGAGGATTCTGGTAGTCTTGCTCAAGCAGAGTCTCTGATTGTGTTGTAGGGGATCTGCACCCAGGTGACACTCAGAGGGATGCTGCCTTCCAGGTGACCGTCTTGGATGTCCCTGGGCCCAACCGGGCACTGGCTGCCTTGGCAACAGGTGCTGTGTAGGGAAGCAGGGATGCATGACTGTAGGGAGTCCGACCTGGGCCTAATGAGAGCAACTGAAAGAGAGCCTTGGCATTTAGCAAATCACTGAGGCATGGGTGGTTCAAGCCCTCTTGGTCCATTTCAGATAGTAACACTGCTTTCTGTCCAACGGAGGCATTAGCTCTGGGCCCAGAAACTGCAGGTTTCCCAGGGCATCATCCGTTGGGGGACTCCATGTGCATGGGTAGTGTTAAACACAAAGGAAGATGTGTAGGGATGCCACCTTACTTTTATGGCCTCCAGTTCCATTCTTGGTATCGGAAGAGACCCTGTATCCATGTGCACCTTCTTCACAACCTTGCATCAGACCCAGGCCTGTCACAGTCTCTGGGGGCTTTTGGAGGCTCAGGCGTTTCTGGCCTTTTCCTGCTACGTGGAGATAGCACGTGGGGGCACAGGCAGATGGTGCACACAGAACGCTACACAGATAGGAAGAACAGGGGGCCTCATTCAGAATGCTGGGGGCCGTAACGGGTGGTAGGCTAGCAAGAGGGGCACACCATTGACAAGGAATGACCTAGATAGGGGCACACCGAGAATGCAGTTCTTCAAGTCAGCTGAGCTCAGAGGTCCTTGTTTTCTGGTCCCCTGAAGGAATGCACAGGCAATGGATCAGGCCAACGTGACTGGTACTGTGAAGCTGTCCAAGGTGATGGGAGAATGCAGAAGGCAGGCACATGTTATACAGCTGTTCATGCCAAGAACTTCCAACCCTGCCCGCTGCTCTGCAGGCCAGTCCCTGTCAATAGCAAATGCCAAGGTTTTGGAACCTTTGAGGATAAGGCACAGAGGTAGAAGTGTAACATGACATGATCGATGAGCAAGTGAGAAAACAAGGACAAAGAAATGTGGGTGCTTACCAAAATTCACGTTCCTGAAAAAGAAAGCTTGTACTTCGGCATATGGACAGGTTTCCTCTCAGCGATGTTACTGTGTACACACATATGTTTGTGCACATGTGCGCGCAGAAATTTGAGTGCTTACCAAAATTCATGTTCCTGGAAAAGAAAACTGTACTTCTGCATATGGACAGGTTTCCTCTCAGTGATGTTACTGTGTTCACCCATACATTTGTGCACATCTGCGTGCGGACATTTGAGTGCTTGCCAAAATTCATGTTCCTGGAGAAGAAAACTTGTACTTCTGCATATGGACAAGTTTCCTCTCGGGGATGTTACTGTGTACACGTGTATGTTTGTGCACATGTGTGCGTAGAAATTTGAGTGCTTATCAAAATTCATGTTCCTGGAAAAGAAAGCTTGTACTTCTGCATATGGACAAGTTTCCTCTCAGCGATGTTACTGTGTACACATGTATGTTTCTGCACATTTGCAGGCAGAAATCCCTGCCAGTTCGCTTGAGAGTATGAGCTATTGCAACTGACCTAGCCAGGTGATAGAAGTTGGACAGCAAAAACATGAAGTTCTTAGGGAAAGGTACATAGTCTCTGGCCAGCAGAAGCACTGAAGCCAGGGAATCGCTCCCCGTTATCTCACTGAGCAAACACGTTCTAAGTGGAATCACAGTCGTGCAGCTAGAATGCCTGGCAGAAAGGAGAGGCAGGAGGAAAGAGCCTGGGGAGTGTGAAGAGGAAAGTCCACTACACCTGCAGTTTATGAAAACTAGAAAATGTACCTAATGTGCTGGGAGGACAAACTGTACTTAATTAATTGACTTATCTAAGAGGATTTCCATCCAAACAGCCAAAAGTGCTTCCTGGTCTCTTCTTGCTGCCTGTAGTAAAACATGAAGGGAATTTTTCTAAAAATTTGGCAATTTTTCAGTCTTTTAAGACGACAGAAGATGTTAAAGTTAATGACTCTCAAGCAAGATCATATCCAGGGCATTGAGATTAGGTGGTCTAAATATAACATTTTACACCACCAACAGGCCAGTTCTTCTTCGTATTATTTTTTATAAACAAAGGTGTTCTAAAGGTGAGTGTGACTGTAAAATTGTTTGGTAAGCCTCAGAAAGCTGGAAGGGGATGCCTCATGGCATTATTTAGTCAGGCCAATACCCTCCAAAGAGTTTAGGGGTGTCACTCCGAGATCCTTTCAGTCACACAATAAGACTTCTACCAAGGTTCAGGGTGTTATCCCTCAGCTATCTCAGCAGAAAACCAAGACAGAGTAAGCCTTATTATGAAGACATGTGTGATTGTGGCTTTGGAGTGGGGTGCTTTGCCATGAACACCAGTAAGAGTATCAGGAGACACACCAAGGTTTTAAGATAACATATTTAAGTTCAGCGCGGACTGCAAGGACCAGCAATAGTACAAAATAGGAGCTCTGGACTTCTACCTTCTACAAGCAGGAAGCAGGCTAGGGAGACTGTTTCATGTAACCATATACTAGCCACCTTTCACGCAACGGCATCACGTCAGGGGGTAGAGTTAAAAAATCAGAGACTGAAGCCGAGGAAGTTTCCAGGCCTTAAATACTAATCAAAGGACTGCCCACAAGAACCCATGGGATTTCACAACTGCTACTACTGACTCCCATCTCCCCTCCCCTTTCTGGAACAGGAGTGTCTATGAAGGTTATCTATGCCCCAACATACCACCACTGTATGTCGGCTGTGAAAGGGAGCAGATTTACTCATCTCTTTTGCTCACACATCCTCCGGTCTAGAGGAACTACACTTGTATAATTTGAACTGATGTGTTGGAGACTTGAGAGGCTCTTGGACTGCAAGGAGATCAAACCAGTCAATCCTAAAGTAGATCTCTCCTGCATATTCATTCGAAGGACTGATGCTGAAGCTGAAGCTCCAACACTTGGGCTACCTGATGCGAATAACTGACTCTTTGGAAGAGACCGTGATGCGGAAAAAAATGAAGGTAGGAGAAGGGGACAGCAGAGGATGGGATTGTTGGATAGCATCATCGACTCAATGGACTTGAGTCTGAGCAAGCTCCTGGAGTTGACGGACAGGGGAGCCTGCAGGGCTGCAGTCCATGGGGTTGCAAAGAATACGACACAACTGAGCAACAGAACACTTCAGATACTGTACACGTGGACCCTGATCCATAGCTGGACCTGACTTAGACGACAAGGTCCTGAACTTCAAGTTAATGCTATAACAGATAAATCGTTTGAAAGCATTGGCAGGAAAATGCATTTTGGACATACAAGCATGTAAACAGTTTCCGGCCATCTGTGTACCACGCGGTTTTAAACTATGTCCACGGTTCCTTCCTTCTCCCCTTCACATGTGTGGTGGACTTAGTGGCTCACTTCTCATGTTAGAATATTGTAGAAACGAACAATGAAGCGTCTGAGACTAGGTCATAAAAGGCACTGCAGCCTCCTTGCTCATCCTCTTGGATCACTCACTCTAGAAGCCAGCTTAGTCATATCTTGGGAACACTCACGTAGCCCTGTAGAGAGGCCCATGTGAAAGAACCGAGGCTTTCTCCCAACAGCCAGCAAGCAAACTGGTTTCAACAGCTATGTGAGTAAGCCATCTTGGAAGGAAATCCACCGGCGCATGGCAAGGCTTCAGAGGATGGCAATCTCATGAGACACTGAGCCACAACACTCAGCTGAATTACTCCTGGATTCCCAACTTTCACCAGCAGTATGAAACTATATTGTTTCAAGCTGCTAGTTTTGGCTAATTGGTTATGCAGCACTCGTTCATTAATGCACTGCCAACTTTGGGCAATGCCTTTATTCAGGGCTGCCTGTCCATCTAGTCCAATCTAATCCAGAATCTGCTACTTCACTTTAGAAAACACAGCCCACCCTTGATTTGACCACCCTCAGTATCAGATCAAATATCATTTCACTCACCTGAATATCTTATCAGCCTTGCCTAGCCTCAGCAATGATCCTCTCAGTTGAGCCAGAATCCACCCTCACCCTTATAGTCCTCTTAATAAGTTTCCATCCACTGACACCCATTCTGTTATTGTTGTCCATTGCTTTTCAGTCTCCCATCTCTGTTTGTAATCCCATGGACCCACCCTGTTCCTTAGCTATAAATCCCAGCTGCATCCCTGCTGGAGTCAGACATAAGCTCAATCTCTCTCCCATGTTATAATACCCCACTGTAGTACTCTTACCTTGAATCAAGTTTTCCTTACCACCTTTCGGAAGTGTTATGAATAATTTTTTAACATTGCCAAGTTCTGTTAGTAAGGATAATTCTCAAAGGAATATAGTTTTATACCTTACTCTCTATACTATATTCATTTGGCGGAACAAATATCTAAAATTAAAACATTTTATGTTTTCACCATACAAACAGAAAATATCTTTGAAACTACATTTACATATCTTAAAACATGTAGGAATCTGAAAAGGATGTGTGTATAGACATGTCAGTGTATACACACACATACCCTCAGAGCTCCAAGGAAAACTTAATTCTCAGCAAACGATAAATTAGAACATTCAGCCTGAAAATAGTGAAATCTTTGGAATCAACTTGCCAAAAATCTTAGACAATGAAATTTTAATTAAAAACCATGTATACATAAAAATATTTGGGATTCAGACAAAATTGCTAAATAAAGATAGGTCAATCCCTAAACCATCTATGAGAAAAAAAAAAAAAAAAGAAATCCTCAGTATCATGTAATAACCTATAACGGAAAAGAACCTACCAAAGAATAGATACGTATCTGCATAACTAAATCACTCTGATATACATCTGAAATTCAAGACTGTAAATTTAATACATTAACAGAGAAAAAAATTGTAAAGAAAGCTTCTAAAATACAAAGTTACAAAGGAAAAAATCCTAAAGAATGTAGAAAGTATACATGAATTGAAACAAAAATAGGAAACAACAAAAATAAACCTTGTTGGGATAATAAAGCAAGAGCTGCTTCTTGGAAAAAGAAAATCAGAAACATTGATACAACGGTGGCAAATCTAATAAGGGGACAAGGAGGTTAATTATGGGATTCTGAGAGGATAATATTCAACTCTGAGTGGAATTACATTTGTTTCAGGAAAGGTCCAGTCAAGCAAAAACCTGGAGAAAGAAAGGGAAGGAAAGAAAGAGGAAGAGAGACAAGGGAACAAAGCAAGAAAAAGAAAGGAACGAACGGAGAACGAAAGAAAAGTAAATGTCTCAACAAATGTTGTAAACTATCCAATCAAACAATTCTCTTCAAGATCTAAAAACAGAAACGGAAATTTATTAAGCCAGATACTCACTGCTTTTGATGGCACTCAGAACAAGAAAGCCCATTTACACATCACTATTTAGAAGCTCAGAACTGGCCAACACCAATACGATTATTTAAAAAAATAAAAATATGCCATGTTATTTGTAAAAAGACAGACAGCAGAAATAATTTTTTAAAAATTATTTCTACAAATACTAATTTTACTTACAATGTTTGGCAACATTAATAAAATAATAAATTTTTCCCGAAAGAACAAGCACAGCAGACAAGGAAATTCACAAAGGGCAGTAACAAAATAGTCATGTTGACAGATCTTCAATATATTCGTAAAGAAAACAAAGTGTCATTGTGTGAACAAAATATAGAGGTATCAATAGAAAAACAGAGGAAGCTCCTGAAAGAACTCAACTCACTATTAACTATCTTTTATTTGCAGGCACAGAATCTGACTCAAGTTAAATCTAAGAAGCAAAGCCCTGAGGTTATTCTCTCTTCGTTTGTGTGTGTGTGTGTGTGTGTGTGTGTGTCTGTGTGTGTGTGTGTGTGTGTGTGTGAAAATTTAGGAAATTTAGGCTGGAGAGGGAAGAAGAGGATAGAGACTTCAAGTGCCTTGAAGGAGGAGGAGGAAAGAGAGGGGGTTGGAGATTTGATTGTGTTATTTGAACAGCATTGGTGAAGCTCAAACAAGGGAGGTAGCAAGCCATGCAGGCCTACGGGAAGAGCATTTCCCGAAGAACAGCACTTGCAGTCTCTGGATCGGGAAGAAATGGAATTTGATGGAGGAAAACCAAGGCCAGTGTTGTCAAAAAGAGTACATTCGTGGGGAAAAGAGTAGAGTAGAAGGACAGAGAATGGAAGAGAGGAAGCAGTCAGGGACCATATTGCTGGAACCTTTTAATTTGGCAATAAATACAACTTGTCCTCCTTAGGAGCATACTTCACAGCAACTAACAGTAACAGTGTTGATAATACTCAGCAACAATAAAAACACATAACTAAAACATTTCGTATTTTTTACTACAGAAATCGAAGAAAGGAGATAAGAATGCAATAGTCTGCGTATTTATTTACACACAGAGTTTTCACCTGAGACCAGAATACACACACACTCTTTATACAACTAAAAGTGGTTTAAGCTGACACTCAGCAAAGTGCTTGGGCCCAAGTAAACTAACTGGAAAGGCCTAGTAAAATATTCAAAGTGCAAATAAACCAATCAAGCTTCGAGTAAATAAACACAATTTATTTGAATTTGAATTTACACTCAGGAAATTACCTAAAATGGAGACAATAGACTCACTACAGCTTAATCATCTGTAGTCCTTCCTCTTCAGTTCTGAGAGGGATGCTAACCCCTTGGTGATTATCACTTTCCAGCATTTTGGGAAAGTTTAGAGGACTTAAATAAATTGAGGAGTGGCGAGAGTGGGGAGAGACAAAGAGGAGGAGAAAGGAAGAGGAAACGGAGAGATTGCTCCTGGCATAGGTCTACAGACAGGATCCCAGCTTCCTTGAATGGTGCACAGAGACTGCTAGCTATCTGTGCCAGAAGTGGAGAAGGGGTGACATTCAACTCCAGGAGGAGACTCAACTCCAAGAACCTACAGAGGCAGCCAAGTGTGCTGATGTTCAGGAACCAATACTTAGAGGGGTTGTACCCCACAGGTCTGTGAAAGAGCCCTTGGAGACCGCAAGAAAAAAAGGTTTCCACGAGTACAATCACAGATTAGATGGTTGGCGAGATTAGAGGAAGGATAACTCTATGACCTGATAATTACTGAAATACAGGAGACAATTCCTGCACATCAGACTGTGTCAAGAAAGACTGAAACTCAATTAGTTTGATACAATGGGAAATTACACACGCCAAGAATTAGCTGTTAACGCTACTACATTTGTGTCCAAGGCAAGATAAGATACAAAACTGAAATCTTCACATGTTCAACTAGGGTAAGACACATGTAACTGGAAAATATAAGGAAGAGTTCTAAAAAGGGTTTAATCACCCTGGACTATTTTTATCCGCCATATTTACTATTCTTGGACAACTCCATTGTAGCTTAAGGGTAAGAGAACTCAATTTAGCCCAATTCAAAAGCTGAACAGATTTCCTGTGTTTGATCCTTTGCAGTTAAAACTATGGGTCCAGCACAAATCAAAGTGGACGTCAAGGCTCTCTTTCCTTTGGGAATTTTCACTTGCTTTGCTACTGTGTCTGACACAGATATGCCTACCTCATTGGGACTACAGGCCAGCCAACTGGCAAAGGGGACGCAATGAATCAAATTCCCCTTTTGATCACTCAACAGGAGGTCCACAGGCACCAGGTCTCATTCTATTAACTATCTCTGCTTCTCCAACTGCAGTCAGTGATACACAGGGCCTGCTTGATGCTTGCAAGGGTCTCTCACCAAACACAGGCATTTTTAACCGTTGGCTTCCTTGAGATGTCCCTGGGCTAGGTAAATGCACTCTGAGACAGTGTTCCTTCTACCTTGGCTCTATGCCTGGAGTGAATGTATGCCTCTTCCTCAGCTGGGACAAGAAGCCACAGCTCTTCACTGATTAAATCCCGTGTCTGGTCCAAACTCACATCATAGCTTCTCCATCAACTTCTCCACTGCACGCTTTCAGAGCCAGGTTATCTTCGATCAGCCCAAGAGGCACTTCAGAGAGTGACATTCAAATCTGGCTATATAGCTGATACTGAGAACTTCAAGGCATGAAAACAGTTGAAAATTACGTTGCTAAAACACTCTACAGATTATATGTATACTAGAGCTTTCGAACTTACAAGTAACATCAGCTACCGAAATAGGTTCTTACTTTTCCTTTCTCCACTTCTCTCATTCTCTCTCTCTCACACACGCGTGCACACATTCTTTTTACATGTTAAGACAATTATATGAAAAACAGATAATAGATTTTTAAATAACATCTCAATACACAGATCAAACGAAATTGTACTTCCTGTATTTAAAACAAAATCACATAAATTACCCATCGGTTTCCCTATATTTGATATTATTGAATAATGCTATAATTTGATCTTTTTGGTTTTAATGGGGTTTTTAACTTTGACTGAAATACTTGCTTCAGACTTACTGAAAGCAGAATTAACTTTTTTCTTCTTTTTTTGACCTCCTACTTTTAGATTTGGGGGGTGATGATTCAAAATCAGATGTGTTCACAGTAATGGATGCTACTTCCACCAATCCTGGTTGAAGGGGTTCCAGTGATACCTGAATAACAATTTTTGTTTCAGGAGACAATCCTTCTAGCTGCTTAGGCTTCTTAAACATTTGATGACACTGGGTCTTGTGCTCCCTTTCCTCTTTGGAAGTTAAAAACTGTAGCCAACATTTGGAACACTGGCGAAAACTCTTTTCCCAGTGCCCTCTATGATGATGTCCGTAGGCTGTTGCAGTTTTAAAAATTTTGAGACAAAACAGGCAAAGTAAATTCTTAGTGTCACCATGGTATGCTCTGAAATGTGCATCCACATCTGCAAAAAATGATGATCTGTAACTGCAAACCTGGCATACATAGGGCATTTCACCAGGCTTATGATTGTCTTTCATGTGCTCTAAGAGAACCTGATCTGTCTCAAAGGACAACTCACAGATGCGACAGACTGCGGAGGGCTCCTGGGGAGTGTGGACACTTTCAATGTGACACTGCATCTGGAAGGGAGTAGGAAACTGGCGGAGGCAGTGCCGGCAGGTGGTGTGGGTTTTCCAGCTGTCACCTCTCTGCCTCTCAAGTTCCAAATGGTGCTTCATGTGATTCATAAACTTGACATTTTTTAGAACTTTCAAGCAGCTGAGGCATTTAAACGCTGTGTGGGTCTTCGGTTCTGGCTGCCCAACTCCTACATGCTCTCCATAGTAGAAGTCACCAAGTAACACAGTCAGCTTTCCTTCTGTGGGATCACCAATTTTGTCTGGACTTGCTGAACTTGGAAAATCAGTTTTTGTCAGTCCATTTTCCCCTAAAGGTCTTACAGGCTTGCAATGAACACTGTCCTTTGGAAAAGGTGTTGGACAAGGTTCTCCATTCTGAACATGGCTTAGTGAGGTATGGACACGGTCCGGTGTGCTTTGCTGAGTGGTCACTGTATGAAAAATACCTGAAGGGGAAAAACCTAAACAATGTTCCCCTATAATGCCATCACTGAGCTTAGGCCTTTTGGGATTTCTGCTATTTGTTTCACAAGTGGAAAGTACCTTTGAGACACGAGGACTTTTATTCATATCTCCTGCAGAAACCGCTCTTTCTGCTGGATGCTGCAATGAACTTGTGAAGGTAATCAAAGAAGAACATGACTCCTTTGAAAAGCACTTCGGCACTCTTTGTGGTGAAATATTTTTACAATCAGCTTGAGACGGAGGTTCAATAATAATAGGACTATCTGTTGATCTTGATTCAGAGTCAGAAACTGGCAAGACAGCCTTTGCTTCTGATATAGCAGTCACATGACTAGCAGGCTGTAATTTGTCAGCGTTACCTTTCCTGAAGTGACCATACCTTTTTCTCCTTGAACAAGAACCTGGGGTATCTCTGCTCAGTACGTTTGAAACGACTGGTTTTGAAGCTGAGCTCATCCCAACAAAGATCACGTCAGCATCTTCATTTACATGTTCCACTCTGACCAAGATCACTTCATCATCATCATCATCATCTGCTTGTTTGGTTTCTCCCTCCCTTTTCCGTACTTCTGGCTCTTGTTCTTCTTCACGTAACATACACGGTAGTTCCATATTTTGAGTACTTTTTTATTCTTACAGGGTGCGGCCACAAGTCCCAGGGCTTCCTTTATACAAACTGCCACCTAAGTATAAACATACTACATATTAGTTAAGTACAGAAAAATGGGCTATTTGATTATCTCCAAAACTCTAGAGTAGTTTTAAACATCCTTATCTTACAGACAAAGACACCGAGTGTCAACGAGACTCAGTGACAGCTGAAAAACCTATGACTACAAGTCTACATGGCTCTAGAATCATAAGCTTTGTCCCACGTTCACTTTAACCTCTTCTATTTAAAAAAATAAAGACAAAAAACCCAAAAACCCACCACGACTGATCATTAGGTGAAATCACATGTAAAGGACGAGTATTTTTACAAAAGCACTGTTGTACAGCGTTCAGAAACATGGACTTTGGAGTCAAAGAAGATTAAGTTGGAATTCTAAGTTAACCACACACCAGTTGCATCTTCTTGGGCAAATTTATAACTTTTAAAGGTGTTTCTGTCTCTTAAAGACAAACATGCTTATTTCTTAGACTTAAGGTTACCAGCTCTTTTTAAAAGGCATCAGCTATTCAATGGCATCTTGTTTTGTAGTAAAATTTGAAGAAAATGTATCTTAAATGCACATTACACCTGATTCACAAATTCTAATTTCATAAATGTTAACAAAGAAAATAGGTAGCAAATTCAAAGTATAATCTATCTATACCTAGTTAACAAACAGCATAATTCAATGTCAAGCACTTAACACAGGCCTAGGAAATTGAGAATGAGCTCTCTTTGATAATCTCACCCCAATTCCACACCGATATATCCTAAATTTCTCCCTCTAATCCTGGCTAAACTTAAATCCAACAATGCTTCATCCTTCACGCCACAGGTCTCTTCCCCACATAGCAGGCAAAGTGATGCCAGTATTTCTCTCATACCAATATCAGACAGAGGCATCACACACACACACCTTGATATCCCTTACGAATACAGGTGAAAGAGTCCTCAACAAAATACTGGCAAACGAAATCCAACAACATATAAAAAAGACTGTATACCATGATCACATGGGATTTGGGGAGGTATGCAAAGTTGCTTCATTATATGAAAGTCACTCAACATTATGCCATTTGAACACAATAAAACAAATAACACATCTGCCTGAAGAAAAAGCATTTCCCTGAATCTAGCACCTTTTCAGAACCGGGCTTAAAAGAACACTTAATAATTAAGAACAGAAGAGAACTTTCTCAATCAAAGGGCACCTGTAAAAAGACCCACAGCTAACATCACACTTAATAATGAAAAACTGAAAGCGTTCCCTCTAAGACTGGGAACAACACAAGGAAGTCTATTACACACTTTGGCTCAACATTATACTGGCAGTTCTATAACCAGAGCAATCAGGTAACAAAAGAGAAATGTTGTTGTTGTTTAAAAAAAAAAAAAAAGAAAAGAGAAAACAAAAACAAAAAACAGCCTTCAGAATGGAAAGGAAACAGTCAAAGTATATTGGAGATAACATACTTTTGTATATAGAAAATCTTGAAGAAAACACAAGTATCAGAATTAATATAAAGCTTGCAGAATAGAAGACAAATATTTTAAAAGTCAACCACATTTTATACAGTAGCAACACATGTTGTTAAGTAAATACTTGAATCTACACTAGCATTAAAAAGAATACTTAGGAAGTCAGAAAGAGAAAGACAATATATTCTTTGGAATGGCTGAGTAATACTCCATTGTGTATATGTACCACAGCTTTCTGATCCATTTATCTGTTGATGGACATCTAGGTTGTTCCATGTCCTGGCTATTATAAACAGTGCTGCGATGAACACTGGGGTCCATGTGTCTCTTTCAATTCTGGTTTCCTCAGTGTGTATGCCCAGCAGTGGGATTGCTGGCTCATACGGCAGTTCTATTTGCAATTTTTTAGGGAATCTCCACACTCTTCTCCATACTGGCTGTACTAGATTGCATTCCCACCAACAGGGTAAGAGGGTTCCCTTTTCTCCACACCCTCTCCAGCATTTATTGCTGGCAGACTTTGTATGAATCAATTCTAATGGGATGGATGAATCTGGAGCCGATTATACACAGTGAAGTAAGCCAGAAAGAAAAACACCAATACAGTATACTAACACATATATATGGAATTTAGAAAGATGGTAATGATAACCCTGTATGAGAGACAGCAGAAGAGACACAGATGTATAGAACGCACTTTTGGACTCTGAGGGGGAAGGAGAGGGTGGGATAATTTGGGAGAATGGCACTGAAATATGTACACTATCATGTAAGATAGTCGCCAGTCTATGTTCCAGGCAGGATACAGGATGCTTGGGGCTGGTGCACAGGGATGATCCAGACAGATGATATGGGGTGGGAGGTGGGAGGAGGACAGGATTGGGAACTCGTGTACACCCGTGGCGGACTGATGTCAATGTATGGCAAAACCAATACAGTGTTGTAAAATAAAATAAAAATTAAAATTAAAAAAAAAGAGAAAGACAAATCTCGTATGGTATCACTTACATGGACTCTAAAATATGACACAAATGAACTTATCTATGAAACACAAACAGACTCACAGACAGAGAGAGCAGACTATGTGATTCCCAAGAGGGGAAAAGTGGGGCAGGCATAGATTGGGAGCTGGTGATTAGCAGATGCAAACTGTAATATATACAATAGACAAACAAGATCGTACTGGATAGCACAAGGAACTATATTCATAATTTGTGAAAAACAATAATGGAAAAGGGCATGAAAAAAATTGTGTGTGCATATACACACACAATTTACATATGAAGGAAAGGAAAGGACAACTGTTGGCAAGCACGTACAGAAACTGGATCCCTGTGTGTTATGGACAGATTTTAAAATGGTGCAACTGCTACAGAAAACAGTTTAAAGGCTCCTCGAAAAATTAAAAATCTGGAGCTGACACACGATTCAGCAATTCCACTTCAGGATATAAATTCAAAAGAAGTTAACATGGGGTCTTGGGATATCTGCACAGCCGTGCTCACAGCAGCACGAAGCACAACAACTAAGAGGTGGAACCATCGAAATGTCCATCAAATGTCATAGATACATACAATGAAATACTATTTAGCCATATAAAGAAAATTCTGTCACATGCTACAACATGCATGATCATTTCAGACATCAAGCCAAATGAAATAAGCCAGTCATACAAAAAGACAAATACTGTAAGTTTCTACTTGTATGAAATAGCTAACACAGTCAAGCAATCGAGAGGAAACAAAAAAGAACGACGGAGTCCACGGTCTAGGTCAACAGGCAAGAAAAGAGCAGTTACTGTTTAATGGGACAAGTGATGGGCACAGAGTTTCGATTTTGCAAGATGTAAAGGTGTAGAGATCTGTTTCATAACAATGTGATAAGGAAGTCCCTGGTAGTTCAGAGGTTAGGACTCCACAGTTTCCTATCAGGGGCGTGGGTATGATCCTCAACCAGGGAACTGTCATTCAAGCTGCATAGCACAGCTAAAACAACGACAACGACAACAAAACAACACTGTGACTATGTGTGTGTATATGTGTTAGTCACTCAGGTGTGCCCGACTTTGCATCCCCATGGACGAAAGCTCACCAGGTTCCTTTCTCCATCGGATTTGCAGTGGCTTGCCATTTCTTTCTCCAAAAGGCTGATGAAAGTGTGTGAAATACTTAGCATGCAAAAATGGTTAAAATGGTAAAAATTTAAGTTAGATGTTTTCTACAACAATTAAAAAAAGAAAAGCTTTTAACAACCAGGAAAAGAATTTGAATAGACATTTCCGACTCTTTGCAACCCCATGGACTGTAGCCTATCAGGCTCCTCCGTTCATGGGATTTTCCAGGCAACAGTGCTGGAGTGGATTACCATTTCCTGCTCAAGGCGATCTTCCCGACCCAGGAATTGATCCCAGGTCTCCTACATTGCAGGCAGACACTTTCCCTTCGGAGCCACCAGGGAAGCCCCTAGCAAAATGTAAAGCAGTCTCACTGAGATACTACTTCACACCCATACTACTTCACACCCAATCAAAATGACGAATAATAACAAGTGCTGCAGAGGATGTGGAGAAAAGGAATCTTCAGATATTGTTGAGGTAATTGCTGTAAAATGGTACCACCACTCTTGCAGAAGTGGTTTGTCAGTACCTCAAAAATTAAATATAGAGGAGCCATATGATCCAGGAATTTCCCTCTTTTGTACATATCCACAAACACTGAAAATGTTCAGTCCATGCAAAATCAGTGTTCACAGCAACATTACTCACTATAGCCACAAAGAGTACACCATCCACGTATTACCCAACATTGACGAATGGATAAACAAACTGTGGTATATGCTCAAAACGGACTGCATGGAAGCCATTTACCATATGCAGCCATAAAAATAAAACAAAAACATTCACTGCTATACAGCCATGAAATGGAGGAATCTTGAAAGTACACAAACGAGGGGACATTCCTGGAGATCCAGTGTTTAAGACTCTCCACAGGTGCCATCCCTGGGCTGGGAACTAAGATCCCACATGCCACAGAGCTAAATAAATAAATATTGAAAAAGAAAATATGACATCTGAATCAAGCCAGACACAAAGGTCACACTTTGTATGTGGGAGAACTGTAGGTGGAAGAGAAGCAGGAAAGAGAAGCACTCTGTAATCCAAGTGGAACATTTTTTTCAGGGAGGAGGAAATGAGCTAGTCTGATAAAGGATGCCAATAAAGTAAATAAGATAACAACTAAAAATTGACCACGGAGTTAAACATTTGAAATTCACCTGTGGCCTGGACAAGAGCGGCTTTAAAGGAAAATGAGAGAACTCGAGATAACAAAGTCTAGAAACAACTCTGCAGAGATCTATAATAAGCAAACATGAAAAAAAAGCAGCAGAAGCAGGATGTGTCACCCAAAGATGGATTTTTAACGACAGGTCACATTATAGTCAGTCTGTTTGCTGATGGGAACCATCCAGAGAAACAGAAAACTTAATCCGGGACAAAGAGGAGACTTGCTAGAAGATCAAGAAATGAGTAGGTCTAGAACTGAGTACATCAAGAATTGAGTAGATCAAGCCAGAGAGCACACAAGCTGGAGAAGGCAATGGAAACCCACACCAGTACTCTTGCCTGGAAAATCCCACAGATGGAGGAGCCTGGTAGGCCGCAGTCCATGGGGTTTCGAAGGCTCGGACACGCCTGAGCGGCTTCAGTCTCATGCACTGGAGAAGGAAATGGCAACCCACTCCAGCGTTCTTGCCTGGAGAATCCCAGAAAAGGGGGAGCCTTGTGGGCTGCTGTCCATGAGACCGCACAGTCGGACACGACTAAGCGGCATAGCAGCAGTAGCGGCACACAAGAAGGGTACACAAGCCAAATAATTTGCTCACATTGACAGAGCTGAGGTCATATGAAACAACAGGCTGGCATGGTGGATTAATGGGTACGGTAACCAGTGAATCGAATCTCCTGATATTCCCACCGCTGCGTAGTTCTCTCTCAATCTATCACAGGGTTGACCTGTGAGACTAAGCAAATACACAAGTGAAGATGTGTAACATCTGAAAGAAGACTCTGCACTTTATCATGGGTGCAAGTGCTTTCCTGAATCACTCATTCTGAGAAAAGACAGCAGCCTCCACAAGAGAAGCCCCTTGGAGAGGCCCACAGAAGGAGGAACTGAGGCTTCATGAGTACAGGCAAGTGAGAGAGTGTAGATTCAACAAGCTAAGTCTTCAGAGGTGGCCAAGCCAGACAAAAGCTTGACTACTACCTCAGGAGAGATCCTAGGCCAAGAGATAACAAGTGTGAAGTTCTTTCAAACTATTCAATTTTGAGATCGTATGTACAACACAAACATTTCAAGTTATAATACCATTCACATCATACTTACACACAGAAGAGTTCTCCTATAAATATAGCAAAAATTAAAAAAACAGACACACAGACACACAGACACAGACACACACACAGACACACACACACACACAGACACACACACACACACACACACACACACACACACACACCCCAATCCAAAGCACCGAAACACAGGAGTTGCCTGGCAGTCCAGTGGTTTGGTTAGGACTCAGTCCTCTCACTGCCAGGATCCTGTGTTCGATCCCTGGTTGGGGAACGAATATCCTATGAAGCCACATGTTGTGACCAAAACAAAACATGCTGTGAAGTTCAAAGCTGTACCAGCAAGATAAGTATACAACACAGCTGTAGGCACAAGTTGCTGGGCATAGGGCTTCCTATGATCTTGTTTACTCGCATGAAATGAACTCAGATGGTGCCTCACCCCCATCCAGTGGAGTTCACTTACTTGATGAAAAAAAGCCCTTAAGGATACAGAAATGAGCAAGTAATCTCACGTGAACATGTTAAATCACAGGACATTGTCTCTGAATGAACCACTTGATTCATTTATTCATTTGGCCATGCTGTTTGGCTTGAGGGGTCCCAGTTCCCTGACCAGAGATTGAATCCAGACCACTGCAGTGAAAGCCCAGAATCCTAATCACCAGGCCACCAGGGAACCCCCACACCTGCACTGCTTTGCTTTCCTAGCTAAAACCTTAGGATATGTGCATTGCCCCATTTTAGCCTCACCAAGTGGTAGGAGTCAGCTCTACACAGCTTAAGACCCATGGTGCTCTTACTTTTTTTCTTTCAAGAAGGCAGGAGAAAGCAAGTCACCCTGCCTGTTTTTAAGCTTGCCACTCAGAAAGCTGCAAACCTGAAACCATGACTGCCCTGAAGTCAGCACCCGCAATCAGGGTCAGGTAATCCCCAATCAGGAATACTCTCTCTCAACACCAACGTGTCAGCCAATGAATGAAAGGAGAAAAACGGAAAGTAAGAAAGCCACAACTTTGTCCCTTATTGTAAAGATGTCTGTCACCTTACCTCAGGGGCCCACTGAAATCCTGAGCGCTTCAGACCTACCAGGCAGCAAACGGTCACATCCTGGGGACAAGCAGAAGAAAAGCTCAGGGTGAGTCACCTGTTCCGGGAACATTCTATCCCCCCAGGCCCTACCTGGTCCTACCCTACGGATGCTGACCAGGTGTCTCACACTCAACCAGACCAAGTGATTGAACTCCTTTGCCCTGAGCTTCTTCCTCCCACCTCCCTTCTCTCAGTAACAAACAAACAAATACCTCATCTGCCAACTTCCCGAACCAAAGGCCTGAATCTCGGGGCCCCCAAGGATGGGGCAGCCCTGGAGTCCGAGGAGAGGCAAGAGGAAACAGGAAAACGACCAAAGCACCAGGGCAGTGAAGAGGCCACTAGATCGATTTTTTTTCTTCTTTTTTTTTTGCTGCGCCCACCTGACTGTGCCTGGGTGCAGAACCGGCTTGGGCCGTGAAGATTTGTGCATGTGTGTTTAAATACATTAGGTTCCACAGGAGAGCTGGGCGTGGTGCCGGGGGCCAGGGGCCCAAGAGGCCCTTTCCGCGAGCTGGCTTGTCCCACCCCTGGGCAGGAAAGCTGCTGGAGAGCAGAGCCCGCCCAGACTAGAGAGGGGAGAGGGTGAAAGGAGCCTGAGGCCTGTGGGTCCTGCCGCACGCTCCCTCCTGAGGGCCCGCGGGCCCTCACCAGCCGCCCCGCCGAGCAAGGCCTTGTGCGAGTGGGGACCCGAGAAACCCTCCCTTTAGCCGCCAGGCACCGCTTGGGCTGAACCACGCTCCAGTCCTTACCGGTCCCCGTTGATGGAGGAGACAGAACTGCCTGCGGCTCACCTGCCCTAGGCAGTTCCCAGATTGAGCCTGAGGAGGCGAGCCTGAGGCGATGAGGCCTCCTCAGGTCTGGGGCGCCGCCTCAGCTCCCCCTACAGGCGTGAGGGCTGCCCCCGATGATTGGCTGCCAGGTGTCGGCGCCTGCAATCTGATTGGCCGCGAGGCCGAGTTGGGCGCATGCGCGGGCGATGAGCCCTCCCCCCGCCCCTTCACCCCGTAAAAGCACCCGCTGGAGGCGTGGTCAGCCTGAATGTGAATCTCAAGGGTCTTGGGTCAAGATTGCTCAGCTCACCAAACGCGAAGAAAGAAAAAACAGATGGCACAGTCGCCAGGGCACAGGGCTGAGAACGGCCTCCGAGTCTACCAGGGGAGTCCAGTGATGGTGTCCAGCACTCACAGCCCAGATCTTGACTCCCCCTCCTTTTGGAATTACATTTCAATCAAGGCAGGGCAGCCTGCCCCTGTTTTTGCACTGTCTATTGTGAGCTGAGAATGAGCTTTACTTCTTCTTCTTTTTTTTTTTTTTTAATTTTAGAGCTTTACACTTTTAATGGCTGAGGAAAACCGAAAGAATTTTATTTTCTCACGTGGAAATTGTGTGAAACTCAGTTTTCGGAGTTCTTAAAGTTGGAACAGGGACTTGCCAGCTTCTTTGGTTATTCTCTATGCCTGAAAACTTAATTAATCGTCAACGATCATATTCGCAAAGCCTAAATTATTTCTTTTTTGGCCCTTTACAGAGTGTTTTTTAAATGCCCTGTTCAGCTGGAAGTCTCCTAGTAGTCATATGGGAGAATAAAGTTTTGGTTTTGTGACAATATTTTCTTGTCTATTATATTCATTTTTCATTCTTTACTAATTTCATTCCTTCATATCGCTAAAAGTTTCCTTTAATGGAAGCAATGAAATAACATCAAATAAAATACCTCTGTTGGTAGTTTTCACAGGTAACATGTTAGAACGTATATGCTCAACTAAAAATATGTTGTGTATATACAGTAAATACCACTTTAAGTAGCTTCAGAACTTGTATCTGGTTTCAAGTTACTAGGAAGGTTTGTTAAACATCCAATATTCTAACCTCCAGCTGTTCTCAACTTCAAAAAGATAAAACTTTTTCAATAATTTGTTACCTCAAGTTTCAACTCCGTTTGAGCCACATATATGAACACGCTTTCTAGGTCACATGATTTAATCTGACATATTGCCGATAAGTGAAAATTTTGGAATACCTTACGCAAAAGAGAGATGTTGTTTTCTTCTTCCAGAAAGACAGGTAGTGAAGCCGATCTTTGAACGGTTTGTCGGTTTTTATTAAATCCATAAAGATTAAGCTGTCGAATTAAACTTTTCGTGCTCTTGGTTTCAAATATTCTGAAAGGCTCCTTTCTTTCCAAGACTTCTTTCCTAAAGAGTTCTTCACTGATCACTCTACATGTGCCTGTCTCATCCCACCAAATAGACTCAAACTGATCACTTTCAACTATATTCCAAAGCTTTTGTGGAAATGTGAGTGAAAGAAAATCATTCACATCATCTGTTTCAGAGACAGAATATGTGTAGTGTGGCCTTTTGATCACAAGATCCTCAGACAAAGCCTGAAAAGCACATTCTTCACTCATAGATCTCAAAACTGAGTCCCCAGGTGTATAATCATACCAATAAGATCTAATGGAGGTTTCTGAACCAGTGGATTCATCTTTAGGAGGTCCATCTTGAATTTCTGAAGAAATATGTGCCATCTCAGGGAAAGCTTTCTTCAGATAATTTTCTCATTTGTCTGCTTTTACACAATGCAACTTCAAATGATGTTTGGCTGGCCTACAGAGAGAAACTCTCTGGACAAGCACAGAGGTCCTCCCAGTCAAACAGCTGTGACATCACAAAATCACTGGTCTCCTAGCAATCGAAGGTTGGTTGTGACATGACAAAGTCACTGGTCTCCTAGCAATTGAAGGGTAATGTTCAACCAAGTGTTTACTTCAGCATCAACTTCAAATACAGACTGCTGACAGAAATAGTAACCAAAACCATGAAGCATGCAAAATCTCATTACTCAAGTTGTTGGCTTTTTTTTGGTTCCTGTGTTTGGGATGGCCTTTCTCTTTCTGGCAGTTTGTGGTTCCTCTTTATTGTGGAGGTTCCTCCCTGTGGCTGGGGTTGGACGAGTGGCTTGTCAGGTTTCCTGGTTAGGGAAGCTTGTGTCAGTGTTCCGGTGGGTGCAGCTGCATCTCTTCTCTCTGGAGGGCAACGAAGTGTCCAGTAGTGAGGTTTGAGATGTCTATGGGTTTGCAGTTTGGGCAACCTGTATATTGAAGCTCCGGGCTCTGTTCCTGTGTTGCTGAAGAATTTGCATGGTATGTCTTCCTCTGGAACTTGTTGGCTCTTGGTGGTGCTTGGTTTCAATGTAGGTATGGAGCTTTTTGGATCATTTCTTTTTCTTTTTAATAAATTTATTTATTTTAATTGGAGGTCAATTACTTTACATGATTGTATTGATTTTGCCATACATCAACATATGTCCGCCACAGGTATACACATGTTCCCTTTCCTGAACCCCTTCCCTTCTCCCAACCCGTACCATCCCTCTGGGTCGTCCCACTGCACCAGCCCCAAGCATCCAGTATCATGCCCTGAACCTGGGCTGGCGACTCATTTCATATATGATATTATACATGTTTCAATGCCATTCTCCCAAAACATCCCACCCTCGCCCTGTCTCACAGAGTCCAAAAGACTGTTCTATACATCTGTGTCTATTTTGCTATCTCACGTACAGGGCTATCGAAAACTCACATCAATAAATCTACTTTATTTCTGAAATAAAAGTGATGTATCATCCTTCTATACACACATTCTTAACATTCAGTCCTGTTACCCTAGCACACTTGGTCTACTTGCTTCTGTGCAAAAAAATTTATGAATTGACTGTGGGTTTCAGTTGGCGGAGGGGGGGGGGGGGCGGGAAAGTGCTTATTGTAGGACCAAGCAAGGTGTCTTAGCAGCTGGTGCTTCAAAGACGCAAATCCCCAAACACTGTCAGGGGAAATATTTTAATGGCTGAGTGAGGGTGGAACATGGGGTCTGTGATCAATATTGGGACATTCTACTAGTGGCCTATTACTGAGGATATTGGGAGTCCACATCATTGACCGTCTAGTTCCAACTATGCACTTAAATTTCAGCCTGGTTTGGGCTTTAGCATCTCTAAAATTGTTCACAGGAGATTGCTCAGAATGTCATCGATGGTCCTTGCTGCTGCTGCTAATTCGCTTCAGTCGTGTCTGACTCTGTGCGACCCCAAAGATGGCAGCCCACCAGGCTCCCCCATCCCTGGGATTCTCCAGGCAGAACACTGGAGTGGGTTGCCATTTCCTTCTCCATGCTGGCCCTTGAGGAGCGACTAAAGACCCTTGAGGTTGACTAGTGGCTAAATCATTATTATTGTCTATCGCTTGATTACTTTCCTTAGTTTCTGTCTTTTCTAGCTTCTCCGATTAAAATTACTGTTGAACATGAGGACGTCTACAGTCTCCTACCTCTCTCTCTCGATGTCCATGCTTTTCAGTCTTAAGAAGGGACTGCTTAGTACAATAAAGGAAAACAAGTCTCGGACTTAGAGCTCGATCATAAATATGACACAAAATCTCAGTGCAGGTTCAGTTTCTTTTTCAGGTTTCCCAGCTCTTGGAGTGAGTGAGTCAGCAACAACTTTGGCTCTTTCCTGTTGAGATGGAGCATGGAGTTGGAAATAATTCTAAAATCTAAGCTTGCTATCAATAGTTTATGATATGAAAACATCTCTATTTTATATATTATTTATATATATTTCTGTATCAGTATTTTGTCATGAAACTGGACAAACATTTGAAAATGGGTATATATTTATGAAACGGAGAGAGGTGAGTGATATAAAAGAGTCCTTGTATTTTACATGCGGCCAAGAAAACATATTTGGGAGTATTTCAACTTACATAATATTCAACAATCGAGTAGAATTTGAATCATTCTACATTTGGGTTTTATTTTTTTCCCATTTCTATTACACCTAACATGAATTAAAAGCCATTGCACTTTTTTTCATACACACACTCATGCATAGACAGGTGTATGTATGTATAGATGTCAAAATATAATTTTAGGCAACTTTATGTAGGTGACCACACTCACTGCTAGCTCCCAAGATCGTAATAAACTGTTTGGGAAGCCCTACGTTACTTAGTATCTTTCTGGCTGAAACATTCGTATCTTGTTGCTGAAAAGCTCTCCTTTCATCTAGCTCATTTTCCACTCTTCTTTCTGTAATAAGAGTTAGGGCTCATACTTATGAGGGCACCTTGAACCCAGAAAATTGCAACTCAAGCTTACTTAGTGATATTGTTCAAAAAATGCTGTTGTTTTCCTCACGTTGGACACAATTTTATTTGATTTATTTCTAATATAAATTTGTTTATTTTAAAAGTAGTCTAATTGCTTTACAATATTGTATTGGTTTTGCCATACATTAACGTGGATCTGCCACAGGTATACACGTGTCCCCTATCCTGAAAACCCCTGCTACCTCCCTCCTCAAACCATTCCTCATGGTTATCCCAGTGCACCAGCCCCGAGGATCCTGTATCACGCATCGAACTGGCCTGGCGATTCGTTTGACAAACAATATTATACATGTTTCAATGCCATTATCCCAAATCGTCCCACCCTCGCCCTCTCTCACAGAGTCCAAAAGACTGTCCTATACATCTGTGTCTATTTTGCTATCTCACGTACAGGTTTATCATGACCATCTTTCTAAATTCCACATATATGCGCTAGTTTACTCTATTGGTATTTTTCTTTCTGGCTAACTTCACTCTGTATAATAGGCTTCAGTTTCATCCACCTCACTAGAACTGATTGAAATGTATTCTTTTTAGTGGCTGAGTAATACTCCATTGTGTATATGTACCACAGCTTTCTTATCCATTAGTCTGCTGATGGACATCTAGGTTGCATCCATGCCCTGGCTATTAGAAATAGTGCTGTGATGAACATTGGGGTACACGTGTCTCTTTCAATTCTGGTTTCCTTGGTGTGTATGGCCAGCAGTGGGATTGCTGGGTCGTATGACAGTTCTATTTACAGTTTGTTTGTTTGTTTGTTTAAGGAATCTCCACAGTGTTCTCCACAGTGGCTGTACTAGTTTGCAATTCCACTAACAGTGTAAGAGCGTTCCCTTTCCTCCACACCCTCCCCAGCGTTTATTGCTTGCAGACTTTTGGATAGCAGTCATTCTGACTGGCGTGAAATGGTACCTCATTATAGTTTTGATTAGCATTTTTCTGATACTGAGTGATGTTGAGAATCTTTTCATGTGTTTGTTAGCCATCTGTATGTCGTCTTTGGAGAAATGTTTGTTTACTCCTGTCGCCTATTTTATCATGGGGTCATTTATTTTCCTGGAATTGAGGTTCAGGAGTTGTTTGTATATTTTTGAGATAAATTCTTTGTCAGTTGCTTCAGTTCAGTTCAGTTCAGCTCAGTTCAGTCGTGTGTGACTTTTTTGAAACCCCGTAAATTGCAGCACACCAGGACTCCCTGTCCATCACCAACTCCCGGAGCTCATGCAAACTCACGTCCATCGAGTCAGTGATGCCATCCAGCCATCTCATCCTCTGTCGTCCCCTTCTCCTGCCTCCAATCCCTCCAAGCTTCAGAGTTTCCCAGTGAGTCAACTCTTCATATGAGGTGACCAAAGTACTGGAGTTTCAGCTTTAGCCTCATTTCTTCCACAGAACACCCAGGAATGATCTTCTCTAGAACGGACTGGCTGGACCTCCTTGCAGTCCAAGGGACTCTCAAGAGTCTTTTCCAACACTACAGTTCAAAAGCATCAATTCTGCAGTGCTCAGCTTTCTTCATAGTGCAACTCTCATATCCTAACAAGACTATTGGAAAAACCATAGTCTTGACTAGATGGAACTTTGTTGGCACAATAACGTCTCTGCTTTTGAATATGCGATCTAGGATGGTCATAACTTTCCTGTCATAGGGCAAGCGTCTTTTACAATTTCATGGCTGCAGTCACCACCTGCAGTGATTTTGGAGCCCCCCAAAATAAAATCTGACACTGTTTCCACTGTTTCCCCATCTATTTCCCATGAAGCCATGCGACCAGATGCCATGATCTTAGTTTTCTGAATTTTGAGCTTTCAGCCAACATTCTCACTCTCCTCTTTCAGTTTCATCAAGAAGCTTTTTAGTTCCTCTTCACTTTCTGCCATAAGGGTGGTGTCATCTGCATATCTGAGGTGACTGATATTTCTCCTGGCAGTCTTTGTTCCAGCGTGTGCTTCTTCCAGCCCAGTACTTCTCGTGATATACTCTGCATATAAATTAAACAAGCAGAGTGACCATATATAGCCCTGACGGACTCGTTTTCCTATTTGGAACCAGTCTGTGGTTCCATGTCCTGTTCGAACGGCTGCTTCCTGACCTGCATATAGGTTTCTCAAGAGGCAGGTCAGGTGGTCTGGTATCCCCATCTCTTTCAGAATTTTCCAGTTTATTGTGATCCACACAGTCAAAGACTTTGGCCTAGTCAATAAGGCAGAAATAGATGTTATTCTGGAACTCTCTTGCTTTGTCAATGATCACGCTAATGTTGGCATTTTGATCTCTGGTGCCTCGGCCTTTTGTAAAACCAGCTCGAACATCTGGAAGTTCATGGTTCATGTATTACTGAAGCCTGGCTTGGGGAATTTTGAGCAATACTTTACTAGCGTGAGATGGATGCAACGGCGCCGTGATTTGAGCATTCTTTGGCTCTGCCTTTCTTTGGGACTGGAATGAAAACTGACCTTTTCCAGCCCTTTAGCCACTGCTGAGTTTTCCAAATTTGCTGCCATATCGAGTGAAGCACTTTCACAGCATCACTACAAGGGGGTAAATCCCTCAACGGACATTTCTTTAAAGAAGACATACAGATGGCTAACAAACACATGAAATATGCTGAAAATCATTCATTATGAGAGAAACAAAAATTGAAATTTAATGTGTAGTCATATCACACTGTTCAGAGTGGCCATCACCAGAAATTCTACAAGCACGACATGCTGGGGAGGTTGTGGAGAAAAGCTAACCCTAATACCCTGCTAGTGGTGACACAAACTGGTACAACCTGTATGCAGAACAGTTTGGTGATTCCTTGAGAAACTTGGACTGGAACTGTCGTATGACTGAACAACCCCCCTTCTTGGCATATACCCAGAGGGGATTACAATCAAGAGAGACACATGTGCCCCAATGTTTATTACAATTCTCTTTACGAAAGCTATGACATGGACGTAATCTAGATGCACATCAGCAGATGAAAATATAAGGAAGTTGTGCTATATATTCAAATAGAATATTGCTTAGCTACAGAAAAACATATATTTGTGTCACTTTTAGTGAGGCAGTTCAACCTGCGGCCTATTATTCAGAGTAAAAAAAAAAAGTTAGAAAGAAAGAGGCAAATATTGTTTATTAATGCGTATAAATGGGATTTAGGAAGACAGTAACAATGATTCTGCATGAAGGCTAGTAAAAAAGATCCACATATAAAGAACACACGCTGAGACCCAATGGGAGAGTTCAAGGGTGGGATGATTTGAGAAAATAGCATTGAAGGTACATTACCATATATAAAAGAGATGACCAGGGCAAGTTCAATGCATGAAAGATGCATGCAACTCTTGTGCTGTGGAAGAACCCAGAAGCATGGGGTAACAAGGGAGGTCTGAGTTGTGTTCAGGATAGGGGGACACATGTATCCATGTGGCTGATTCATGTTGATGTATATGTCAAAAACCATCACAGTAATACACAGTAATTCTATTCCAATTGAAATAAATCATTTTTTAAAAGAAATATGAAGAAATAAAAAAGAATGCATTCAGAAATAGCAGGGACATGCTCCAGAATACAACCTCAACAGTTGTTTCATATCTATTCAAGAAAGTGGGCTTAGGAGGGGCAGAACACGTGTGCTGGTATAAAAGCTGAAAGTCGAAGAAGATAAGCTTGAGACTGCCACTATGCAGTTGCAGCATGACCTCAGTATCATAGTCTAAATAGTGAAAGATGCATGCGGCAGAATGCAAGCTTAGTAGATCGGCATGACTACTGTGGAGCGTAGGCTCAGTAGGAGTTAAATGCATGCACTTGAGCATCCTTTCAGGAGTGACGGTACATATGTTTCAGAGTGAAGATAAACAGGTGCAGCAAAAGTGCTCTAAAATGGTGGACAAATACTTGTAAGAAGGAAGGTTCAGAGTGGAAGCTCAGTATTTGCTATAGACTTAGACTTAAGTTGAAGACAGTAGGGAAGACCACTAGATGATTCAGGTTTGACCTAAATCAGATCCCTTATGATGGTACAGTGGACATGAGAAAATATTTAAGGGATTAGGTATAATAGAGTGTTTGAAGAACTGCATATGGAGGTTCATGAAATTGTACAGGAGGCAGTGATGAAGACCATCCCCAAGAAAATGAACGCAAAAAGGCAAAATGGTTGTCTGAGGAGGCCTTACAAATAATTGAGAAAAGAACAGAAGCAAAAGGCAAAGGAGCAAAGGGAAGATATACCCATATGAATACAGTGTCCCAAAGAAGAGCAAAGAGAGACAAGAAAGCCTTCCTCGGGGATGAGTGCGAAAAATAGAGGAAAACAACAGAATGGGAAAGACTAGAGATCTCTTCAAGAAAATTAGAGATACCAAGGGAACACTGCATGCAAAGGTGGACACAATAAAGGACAGAGATTGTATGGACTGAACAGAAGCAGAAGATATTAAGAAGAGGTAGCAACAATCTATACAGCAAAGATCGAAGAGCTATGCAGAAGAGATCTCCATGATCCAGATAATCATGATGATGTAATCACTCACCTAGAGCCAAACATCCTGGAATGTGAGGTCAAGTGGGCCGCAAGAAGCATCAAGAGAAACAAAGCTAATGGAGAGGGAGAACTGTGTCCTGATCAATATAAATCGCCTAGTACTCAAATCATGCTCCATGCTACTATTATACCATATGAAACAGGCTAAGAAGTATGTAGTTTATTCCCTGTATGCAGTTTATTCCTTCCATGTTCCTAATGAATGTGTGTTGCCCTACAGTTCACAGAAAAAGAAAAAGCAGGTATATACAGAGAAGTGAGAGAGCACAATGTCAGAGGCCATAAATGACAAAAGATAAATAACTTTAGATGTCTTAGTACCCTGTGCTCTTAAAATCATCAGAGGTAATGAAATCTAATCAATTTAAAAGGTGCAATTTCATTGTTCAGTCAATAAATTATGTCCAACTCTTTGTGACCCCATGGACTGCAGCACATCAGCCTTTTCTGTCCCTCACTGTCTTCTGGAGCTTGCTCAAACTCATGTCCATTGAGTCGGTGATGCCATCCTACCATCTCATCGTCTATTGCCCCCTTCTGCTTTTGCTTTCCTTCCTTCCTTCCCACCATCAGGGTCTTTTCCACTGAGCCAGCTCTTTGCGTCAGGTGGCCAAAGGATTGGAACTTCAGCATCGGTCCTTCCAATAATATTCAGGGTTGATTTCCTTTATGATTGATTGGCTTGATCTTGCAGACCAAGGGACTCTCAAGTCTTCTGCAGCACCACAATTTGAAAGCATGCATTCTTTAGCACTCAACCATCTTTATGGTCCAATTCTCATATTCATACATGACTACATAGCTTTGACTATTTGTACCTTTGCTGACAAAATGATGTCTCTGCTTTTTAATGTACGTCTAGGTTTTTCATGACTTTTCTTCCAAGGAGCAAGCATCTTTTAACTTCATGGCTACAGTCACTGTTCACAGTGATTTTGGAGCCCAAGAAAAGAAAACCTGCCACTGGTTCTACTTTTCCCCCTTTCTATTTGTTATGAAGTGAAGGGACCAGATGCCATACTAGGTTTTTGAATGTTGAGTTTTCACTCTCCTCTTTCACCCTAATCAAGAGGCTCTTTAGTTTCTCTTCACTTTCTGCCATTAGAGTGGTATCATCTGCATATCTGAGGTTGTTGATATTTCTCCCAGCAATCTTGATTCCAGCTTGTGATTCATCCAGCCTGGCATTTCACATAATGTCTCTGTATATATTTCATGGTCAGAGGAGCCTGGTGGGTTATAGTCCATGGGGTTCCAAAGAGTTGGACATGACTGAGTGACTAACACTTTCACTTTCAGCACTACCTGGGAAGCCCTCAAGTGGGATTAGGGCGACTCTAACCACCTCATTTTAACGTAATTAACTCTTTAAGGGTCCTATCTTCAACACCATCGAATTCTGAGGTAGGGGGTTTGGACTCCCAAAACTCTGCATTTAAGTTAAACAAGCAGGGTGACAATATACAACCTTGTCATACTCCTTCTCAATTTTAAACCAGTCCATTGTTCCATGTCTCAAGGATTTTAGCTCTAGCTAAATTTATTTATGGTTTTCTATTAACAATTACCCCAGATCTCTGTTGACTGTTACATTTTTCTTAAAAGCTCAGTACAAAGCAATGTTTGATACTATACATCATATAATGTCCTAAAAATGGAGCTCGTTAAATCGGATGTTATAAAAACAGAAACCGTTTTACTTATTTTACATGAACCTGATTTTAATAACAACCTAATTAACAGACTCACGAAGGCTATGATACTCTAATTTTTAAATATATCCTTTCCCCTGCTCCCATTTCTACCATGAGATAGCTAAGTTGCTCTAAGGTTTTGCTTTATCATACCTGTACTGAAAGTCTGTCGTGTCACTTACTGGGACCTTGGGAAGTTATTTATTCTCTTTTTAGTTTATTCACCGTGAAATCAATGTACAAGGTGTTTTGTGCATTAAAACTCGAGATAATTTCAGAACAGTTTCCAGTATACAGCAACAGTCATGTTAGCTTCTGTGGTAAAAGTTTTGAAAACGTATTTTTGTTTGCTTTTTCTGTAACTTAGATGATAAACTGCCAGAAAATACAGCTTGCTGATCAATGAATAACTATCTCCTACATTCAGAACAGCATTTGTTTTGATGATTACATAATAAAGGCACACTTGTATGCAAAGCAAGACGTTGCTAGGAACCATCTGGCCACAGGTATAATTTTAAGTAGATGGGAACACTGAATTGGGAGAAGTCTGACGACTGCCTCATCTGCCTTGCTCACAAAGTGTGACTGTTCCACAGTGATGCCCATTTTAACCCAGAGTATTCAGTCAAGTGCAAGTATACACAGTGAAAATGGATTAGTTCTTTGCTACTGAAACTGTAGCCAGCGACACTACATCATTTGGAAGCTCATTCCAAATGTGCAATCTCAGCCCCTCCGTCAAGACCTGCATTTTTAACACGATTCCTAGGCAATCAATATTCACTCTGAAGTGGGAGAATTCCTGGGTTACCCTGTAGTCTGGGGGGCGAGGCTGGGGGGCGGGGTTACCGTATGGAGGATTTTTGTATTTCCTAAGTACCTAACTGTGCTCCGTAGCCATTATCTGCATTTAATCCTCAAGAGCTCCAAGACATGGGTGTTTTTACAACCACGCTTGAGATGAAGAAACCGAAGCTCACCCCTAAGTGCAGGGGGCTGGGGGCAGGACTTGATTCTGGGCTGAGAGAGGTCTGCCTCCAACCCCGATTTCAGGGGGAATGGGCCTCCTGGAGCGGCGGTAACAAACTCTGAGTCAACGAGTGCACCTGGGGAGCCCGCACGTAGTGCTTCCTCAGCGGCGAGAGGCCTAGACAGCCTGTGGAGGGGTCGGAGGCAACGCTGACAACCAAGCAGAGGCCCGGGAGCGCGCCCAGGCGCGCCCAGCCGCGACGCCAAACCCACACCTGAGGGGGCCGGGCAGCCGGCGGGCGCCCGCGACGGCGGCCCTTTACCTCTCAGGCTGGCGTCCATGCTCGGGTCCTCCTGCGGCCACAACGCGGGGACTTGCGACGTCTCCTTTGGCCCTTCCAGGGGTCCGGCCTGCTCACCGCCGCATAGGTTCAAGGAGGGGCAGCCGGAGGGCGGGGCTGCACAGCAGGGCAGCGGCGACGGCGGCCGGAGACTGATGCGGGGTGGGCGGCAGAGGGCGGGACCCGAGGCACCGGATTGTGACGTCACCGCGCAGGGACGCGCCCCCGCGGCCCCGCCCCCAGGTCCTTAGAAACCAGCCGAGGACTTGAAGACGCTGGGGTGCTGCGCCGGCCTGCAGCCCTGCGGCTCTCCTGCTCTGCTTCCGGTCCCGACTTCGCCCGGAGCACCAGGCAGCCCTTGTCAATGCGGGAAGAGCGGGAAGGCATGCCGGCCTCATCGGCGTGCATGTGCCCTGGGTCCTGAAAAGACTTATTGGTTGAGTTCAGGGGCTGATCTCCTTGAGCACCGACTGGTTGGATCTCCTTGCAGTCCAAGGAACTCTCAAGAGTCTTCTCCAACACCACAGTTCAAAACCATCAACTCTTTGGCGCTAAGCTTTCTTCACAGTCCAACTCTCACATCCATACATGACCACTGGAAAACTCATAGCCTTGACCAGACGGACCTTTGCTGGCAAAGTAATGTCTCTACTTTTCAATATGCTATCTAGGTTGGTCATAACTTTTCTTCCAAGGAGTAAGCGTCGTTTATTTCATGGCTGCAGTCACCATCTGCAGTGATTTTGGAGCCCAAAGATATAAAGTCTGACACTGTTTCCACTATTTCCCCATCTATTTCCCATGAAATAACGGGACCAGGTGCCACGATGTTCGTTTTCTGACGTTGCATTTAGCCAACTGTATCACTTTCCAATTTCACTTTCATCAAGAGGATTCTTAGCTCCTCTTCGTTCACTGCCATAAGGGTGGTGTGATCTGCATATCTGAAGTCAGGGTTAGGGCTAGGGCTAGGGTTAGGGCATGTGGGATCTTCCTAGACAAGGATCGTTGGGAAGCTATTAATCGATGGATCACTAGGGTAGTTCTGAACAAACGCAGACTATATTGGCTGGAAGTTTGATACAGTACATATGAAAGCCAAGAAGTACTTCTTAAGTAGATACTGTGTTGCTTTGGGGTATCCTCCTGGTGGCTCATTGGTAAAGAGTCCACTTCCCAATGTAGACGACCCAGGGTTGAGAAATCCCTGAGTTGGGAAGATAGATCTTCCGGAAGAGAGAATGAAAACCAGCCTCAGTATTCTTGCCTGGGAAATCCCACGGGCAGAGGAGCCTGGTGGTCTATGGTCCATGGAGATGAAAAAGAGACAGAAATGACTTAGCAGCTAATCACGACCACCACCACCATGTTGTTTTGGCAGATAAAGTAGATAGTTGGTTTAAATGACCTTGGCCTGGAATGTCTGAAAAGTAGTCAGTGCTTTTGATTATTAAAACTATGCACAAGTAAAAGGCATTTTTATTTTATTGTGTGTAAACATCCTTTACGATGTTGACTGTAAATTTGTATAATGTATTGCCAGAGAATTTAGCCAGTCATTATGTATATTAATTTGGTTCTTTTTTGAAGCCATGTCTTACAACAGCAAGTGATTTCGATTATGTTCTTGCTTTGGTATCCATCTTGAATTAGATTTCATTTATTTATTTATTTGAAAGCAGCATTTCCGTAGGTTTCAATCATTTATTTAATCATTTCATATTTTCTGCTAGAACAACTAGCCTCTAAAAAGGGAAATGACACTCCATTTCTCCTCTGATCTTATAGGGAAAAGAAAGTAGTAAAGTTCATTGCTATGTTGTTGGTTTTTTTTTTTCAGGGTTAAAATGCTCTTTCTAAGGAACACTTCCAAATTTCAAGGTTTTCAAGGATTTCTTAAAAATACATGTTGGTTTCTGGTCTGCTCATTCTCACAGTCACGTCTGGTTCTTTGTGCGCCTCTGGAATATAGCGCATCAAGCTCCTCTGTCCATGGGGGTTCTTCAGGCAAGAATACTGGAGTGGGTTGTTAGGCCACTCTTCCAGTGGCTCTCTCATAGCAGATGGATTGTTCACTATCTAAATCACCAGGGAAGCCTAAAGAATACTGGGGTGAGTGGCCTATTGCTTCTCCGGAGCATCCTCCCAAACCAGAAATCAGACTGGGGTCTCCTGCATTGCATCAGATTCTTAAGCAGGTTACCTCCCAGGGAAGCCCTGGTTTCTGCTAAAAAGTGCCAACTGTCATTCCTTAGTATGTGGACTCACTGATCGTATGTCATGATTAAATAGGAGGCAACTTTCAGTACGAAGTTGCATACTTGACATGAAAAACAAATTTTTCTTTGAAGAAAACGATGCCATAATGATAAAAATACCCAATAAATTATATATACTAAAATTAGGAAAAAATAAAAATAAACTCAAGGACCATAGCCTGGGAAATGGTCTTCCGTACAGTTTAAAGAGGAGTGTTCTGAAGCTGTAGGGGCAGAGCCAGTACACATAGAGAATTCTTTAAAGTTGAAAGTACATGAATGAAACATATATCGTGGTAAAAGGATCCTGCTAACCACAAAACACAGGTCTGGCAACAGTGATGTTAGTGTTTTCCTAGGCGAGAATCTGGAATCATTACACTTCTTAATTATCTTAACTAACTAGGAACACATAACTCCAAAGCACAGAAATGCACAATCTCATTTTCATATCCTGACTTCCCCAGAGGGTACACTGATGAAAGACAAACTGCAACAGATTTTTACTTTCCCATTCAAGTGAATACCCAGTGACTATTCTCCATGGTTAAAGCCGATGTACAATGTTCGCTTCCCAGGTCAGAAATAGGCTGTCTAGCATAATGTTCAAGCAAAACTATATCTAGCCAGAATGTTCACTAATACTTAATAGGTGAAAAGGTTTTCCATCACTATGAAAATCAATTCTCAACATTTTATTTCTGAAGGGAAACTATTTTCTGTTTCTTTGTTTACAGTAACTTTATTTATTTACATTTTACTTTACAATAGTATATTGGTTTTGTCAGACATCAACAGGAACCCTCCACGGGTGTAGACGTGTTCCCAATCCTCAACCCCTCCCTCCGCCCTCCCCATACCATCCCTCTGGGTCAACCCAGTGCAACAGTCCCAAGCATCCTCTCCTGCATCGAAGCTAGACTGGCGATTCTTTTCTTATATGACATTATACATGTTTCAATGCCGTTCTCGCAAATCATCCCACCCTCTCCCTTTCCCACAGAGTCCCAAAGACTGTTCTATTCATCTGTGTCTCTTTTGCTGTCTCGCATACAGGGTAATCGTTACCATCTTTCTATCTTCCGTATGTTTTCCGTAACTTTAAACTGTATTCCCTCACTCCAACATTGGATACACAGACTAGGGCCTCTACCTCTGCCACCAACAGTCCCTAGCTTCAGTTCCGTTCAGTTCCGTTCAGTTCAGTTCAGCCACTCAGTTGTGTCTGACTCTTTGTGACCCCACGAAATGCAGCACGCCAGGCCTCCCTGTCCATCACCAACTCCCGGAGTTCACTCAGACTCACGTCCATCGAGCCAGTGATGCCATCGAGCCATCTCATCCTCTGTCGTCTCCTTCTCCTCCTGCCCCCAATCCCTCCCAGCGTCAAAGTCTTTTCCAATGAGCCCACTCTTCACATGAGGTGGCCAAAGTAGTGGAGTTTCCGCTTTGGCGTCATTCCTTCCAAAGAAGTCCCAGGACTGATCTCCTTCAGAATGGATTGGTTGGATCTCCTAGCAGTCCAAGGCACTCTCAAGAGTCTTCTCCAGCACCATAGTTCAAAAGCATCAATTCTTCGGTGCTCAGCTTTCTTCACAGTCCAACTCACATCCATCCATGACCACAGGAAACACCATAGCCTTGACTAGACGGACCTTAGTCGGCGAAGTGATGTTTCTGCTTTTGAATGTGCTATCTAGGTTGGTCATAACTTTTCTTTCAAGGAGTAAGCGTCTTTTAATTTCATGGCCGCAGTCACCATCTGCAGGGATTTTGGAGCCCCCAAAATAAAGTCTGACACTGTTTCCACTGTTTCCCCATCTATTTCCCACGAAGTGATGGGACCGGAAGCCATGATCTTCATTTTCCGAAAGGTGAGCTGTAAGCCAACTTTTTCACTCTCCTCTTTCACTTGCATCAAGAGACTTTTTAGTTCCTCTTCACTTTCTACCATAAGGGTGGTGTCATCTGCATATCTGAGGTGACTGAAATTTCTCCCGGCAATCTAGATTCCAGCCTGTGTTTCTTCCAGTCTAGCATTTCTCATGATGTACTCTGCATAGAAGTTAAATAAGCAGGGTGACATTATACAGCCTGACGTTCTGCTTTTCCTATTCGGAACCAGTCTGTTTTTCCATGTCCAGTTCTAGCTGTTGCTTCCTGACCTGCACGTAGATTTCTCAAGAGGCAGGTCAGGCATGGTCACCAACAACGATGAAAACCCAAGTTGTTTCAGATTACTCTTACCATGAATTAAAACAGCTGAATATGTGTCTTTAATGGTGAAATTTGTACCAGTATTTTTTTTTTACCATATTTTTATAGATTTTTAAACATATGACATTACTCTACTAAAGTGAACATGAAGTCGCTCAGTCGTGTCTGGCTCTTTGTGACCCCATGGACTGTAGCCTTACAGGCTCCTCCATCTATAGGATTCTCAGGCAGGAATACTGGAATGGGTTGCCGTTTCCTTCTTCAGGGGATCTTCCGAACCCAAGATTGGAACCCAGGTCTCCATTTCAAGCAGACATTTTACCCTCTGAGCCACCAGGGAAGCCCAATACTCTACTGATGTTGTAATGCATTCTAAAGCACATGAGAAATAGGAAATCAAAAAAGATTAGAAAAATGTTGAAATATCACTAAATGTTTTTAAAATGTTTCTGTTCCAGTTTTGCTATCATTTATCAGAGCCTATAAGAATATAACTACATTTTTATTTTATGTATTTCTGATGTTTTTGTCATCATCTTTTATGTATTTGGAGTTATGAATGATGTCAATGTTAAAATGAACACCTTAAAGACATCAGCTAAATCTTGGCTTAAAGCAAAAAAAAAAAAAAAAAAAAGCGCCCGTTTTATTTGAAAAAGTAGACCCCAGGTTTTATGAATCAGTTGCAAATCGGAAAGTATAAAATGATTATATTCAGAGAAATAATCTAATAATGAAATGTGTATTAAGTAGATGTCTATTTCGTGATGACTTTGCAGTTTATAGGTCGTTTGTAAAGCTGACAACGTATTTCACAGAAGTGCTGTCGTCTCTCTAACATTTTGTTTAGTTTTGCCAGAGATTCCTTGTGGCTGAGTTAATACTGTGGAGATACAGTTGACAGTTATTTTCTTTGGTTAGAATGTGAAATGCACCAGTTGCATAGTATGTTATTTGAGACCTGAAGGTTGTCAGCACTGAGCTGGGGTTGCAGGCAAGGAATCTAACCAAAGGGAACACTTAAATACCAAGCCCCGCAGATGTAAGCCTGTCCTTAGAAGGAAAGGAGACTAGCTTTCTGGAGCTGTGACTAAGCAGCTCTGTTGAGGAAAAGACTAAAACAATGGTAATGAAAAGAGACTGTGTTAGTTTGGAAATTTTGTCTATGATTCTGTGTTCTACATCAGAATCCCAGTTCTTGCCAGAGTCATTTATCCTGGTGATTTACTAGAGTGCCACTCCTGTGATCAGATTGAGTCAGAAGAATTTGACTGAGTACCACCCTTCTCTCTTTAGGAGGAAATAAGATGCTAAACTCCAATTAAAATGAAGGCTGCTGCTTCTAAGTCGCTTCAGTGGTGTCTGATTCTGTGCGACCACATAGAGGGCAGCCCACCAGGCTCCTCTGTGCCTGGGACTCTCCAGGCAAGAATAATGGAGTGGGTTGCCATTTCCCTCTCCAGTGCATGCATGCATGCTAAGTCGCTTCACTCGTGTCTGACTTTGCAACCCTATGGACAGCAGCCCTCCAGGCTTCTCTGATCACAGGATTCTCCAGGCGAGAATACTGAAGTGGGTTACCATTTTCTTCTCCCATTAAAATGAATGTTAATTTAAAACATTAAAACAAGAATAGCTTGTATAACATGTGATGTTCTCATGGCGATCATAGTGATTCAGTGAAAACAGATAGGAACTGAGAAAACAATCTGGGTTGCGTGCTTAACTTCAGTTCAAAGGGATTCATTTTCTAAGTAGCGTAAAGAAGATCCCTT
The DNA here is from genome assembly GCF_023091745.1 of Budorcas taxicolor. Classification (NCBI taxonomy): domain Eukaryota; kingdom Metazoa; phylum Chordata; class Mammalia; order Artiodactyla; family Bovidae; genus Budorcas; species Budorcas taxicolor. The sequence goes on from NC_068936.1 coordinate 9,856,281, forward strand.
GTGTATTATTACAAGAATTAATTTTTCTGTAGATCTGATGTTCTTTTCACTTACAGATCTGAATTGAACTCAGAGGTCTGAGGATCGTGCTACAGTTTGAATATTGGTCATCAGCTGTTAAGAAGAGTAAAACTTCAGTATGAATGTAATTTAAAGCACACTGTGCCTTAAATACCCTCTCCGGTGTTCCTGCCTGGAGAGTCCCAGGGATGGGGAAGCCCGGTGAGCTGCCGTCTCTGGGGTTGCGCAGAGTCGGACACGACTGAAGCTACTTAGCAGCAGCAGCAGTGCCTTAAATAAACAACGGTGTGCTTTCATTGTTTTAAAGTATCATATTTCTTTAAAAAACTTATGGAGCTGAATTATTTTGAGGGAAATGTGAACACTTGGTTTCTTCAATATAATGGAACTTAGGGGTAAAGATCACAATCTCTGCTTAAAACACTGGGAAGAAAGAAGGAAGAGAAAATATTCCTCCCCTGTTTTGCCTCCAGTTAACAGATGTTTTGCATAAATTGTCTCATCATCATAAGCCATAGTATGAACTCGTCTGTTTGCAGAGTCTTGCTATATATTCAACTTTTATATATATATATATATATATATATATATATATATATATATATATATATATTCTTGAGATTTTTGATAGAAGTTAAGGAAAGCAGAAATACGCGCTTGAAGTTAATAAAAGAGGCTATTTTCTTAAAAACATTGCCCGAGTGTAGTTTTATACCATTTGCTAACATATGTTCTTGTCATCAGTTTGTGTTGCCACTATCATAAGAAGGGCGTTTCCAAAGTAAAGCTTACAGAAGACAGACTGGAGTCATAAGCTTCAATTCATGTGATTAGAAGCTGCAGAAATTCTATACTAAGTAATCCTCACTTTTCTTAACATTGAAAGTTTTGATCTGTTTGTTGAGAGCGTTTTTACCTAGCATTTTAAATATTTCTCAGGTAGAACAGCCATTAAGGATAAAAAAAACCTGAATGATCCTTTACAGATAAAATAGATTGTATGTCATTTTATTCTCAAAAGTCATATGTGTTGTAAGCAAATAGTGCTGAATTTGATGAATCAAATAATTATGTTGTGCAAGTGAAAATCTAATTTCATAACTAACTTCTAGAAACTAAGACTTTCGTAAGTTTATCCCTTAGCTGAGGTAAGGGAAAGGAGGGAACATCCACTGAGAAATTCGAGAAAGTTGCACGCAGTGTATTTTGGCCTTATTTTTGTCACTGGTGTATTTTTGCGTGTGTGCGTATTTTCCTGCAAATTTAGATAGTCACCTTGTTTTTTTAACAGTGTGCTTTGAATATATCCTCTGTAGTAAGACGAAATGAAGTTCAGTGCTAGTTCATTAAACTCAATAAAATTATACTCGTGCGTAGTGAGTAGACTATTCATCAAGTAATTTCTGGAACACATTTCTTCTGAGAAATTACAGGGAATACACATTTAGCTGATTTCTGTAATATAAAAAAGGGGGGCATAAACCCTCAGATCGGAGAAGTCAGTGGCACCCCACTCCAGTACTCTTGCCTGGAAAATCCCATGGATGGAGGAGCCTGGTAGGCTACAGTCCATGCTAAGGGTCGGACACGACTGAGTGACTTCCCTTTCACTTTCCACTTCCCTGCACTGGAGAAGGAAATGGCAACCCCCTCCAGTGTTCTTGCCTGGAGAATCCCAGGGACAGGGGAGCCTGCTGGGCTGTTGTCTATGGGGTTACACAGAGTCAGACACGACTGAAGTGTCTTAGCCGCAAACCCTCAGATGGTATCTTTTCACTTCGCTAGAGTTTTCTTTTCCGAGTTGATAAACCGAGTGTATACATAAATAAATCCAAGAAAAAGTTCACCAGTGTGGTTTGTGGTGCTTCATCTGTGGATGTCCGAAACCCTTATATGCTGAATGTATTTGAGATGGAAGATTAGTTTTAGCATGATGAAGAAAAACTTGGAGAAGCTGACTTCATGGATAATCAAAACTTCCTAGTTATTTAGTCTGCTTACATATCTTTCTTCAACTCTTTGCCAAAAATATCAGAATCTACACACACGACAAAGTGAAAAACTTCTCTGTGGACTTTCTCAAACACGTACAGGTTTACCCAAAGATTTAATCTACACTTAAATCGTGTCCATTAGTTGTCATGGTCTGATGGTTGTACGCGCGTTTGCTTGCTTGATTTTATCTTCCTAAAAATTGTATACTGATGCCCTATCCCCAGAAGATGATCGTATTGGGAAGCAGCCCCTCTGGGATGTCCTTCTGCCACCATGGAGGAACTGTTGGGAAAGGAATCTCTTCACATATGAAGGAGACCTCAGAGAGTTCACCATAGCAGAGGGAGCAAGAACTCCGCAGTTTGCAAATCAGAGAAGGACATACACAAGAACCATAACCTTACCAGCACACTGATGCTAGACTTCCCATGACTAGAACTGAAACTTTCTGTTGTTGAAAAGCCAGTTTGTAGTATTTTGACTAAGAAATTGAATGAAGTGAAACACTGGTGACAGCACGTTTTGTTCTCACTTTTTAGTAACTGTGAGGCCTGAGTTGCTTATGAGCAATTTTACATGGAAGAATTATCTTGATACATGCCATGTAGAAATTGTCTAGATAAGTTTTTATCAGGCCTAGACACTTTATTCAAAATTGGATGTCTCACGTTAATAGGTGCTGAAAACAGAGTGATCTCTTCTGCTTCACTTTCTGCCATAAGGGTGGTGTCATCTGCATATCTGAGGTAATTGAAATTTCTCCCGGCAATCTTGATTCTGGCTTGTGTTTCTTCCAGTCCAGTGTTTCTCATGATGCACTCTGCATAGAAGTTAAATAAGCAGGGTGACAAAATACAGCCTTTACGTACTCCTTTTCCTATTTGGAACCAGTCTGTTTTTCCATGTCCAGTTCTAACTGTTGCTTCCTGGCCTGCATACAGATCAGGTCAGGTGGTCTGGTAGTCCCATCTCTTGAAGAATTTTCCACAGTTTATTGTGATCCACACAGTCAAAGGCTTTGGCATAGTCAATAGAGCAGAAATAGATGTTTTTCTGGAACTCCCTTGCTTTTTCCACGATCCAACGGATATCGGCAAGTTGATCTCTGGTTCCTCTTCCTTTTCTAAAACCAGCTTGAACATCAGGAAGTTCACGGTTTACCTATTGCTGAAGCCTGGCTTGGAGAATTTTGAGCATTACTTTACTAGCGTGTGAGATGAGTGCAATTGTGCGGTAGTTTGAGCATTCTTTGGCATTGCCTTTCTTTGGAATTGGAATGAAAACTGACCTTTTCCAGTCCTGTGGCCACTGCTGAGTTTTCCAAATTTGCTGGCATATTGAGTGCAGCACTTTGACAGCATCATCTTTCAGGATTTGAAATAGCTCTACTGAAATTCCATCACCTCCCCTGGCTTTGTTAGCAGTGATGCTTTCGAAGGCCCACTTGACTTCACATTCCAGGATGTCTGGCTCTACACGAGTGACCACACCATTGTGATTTTCCTTGTCGTGAAGATTCTTTTTGTACAGTTCTGTGTATTCTTACCATCTCTTCTTAACATCTTCTGCTTCTGTTAGGTCCCTACCATTTCTGTCCTTTATCGAGCCCATCTTTGCATGAAATATTCCCTTGGTATTTCTAATTGTCTTGAAGAGATCTCTAGTCTTTCCCATTCTGTTTGTTTCCTCTATTTCTATGCATTGATTCCTGAAGAAGGCTTTCTTCTCTCTTCTTGCTATTCTTTAGAACTCTGCATTCAGATACTTATATCTTTCCATTTCCCCTTGACTATTGACTTCTCTTCTTTTCACAGCTATTTGGAAGCCTTCCATTTTGCTTTTTTGCATTTCTTTTCCAGGGGGATGGTCTTGATCCTTGTCTCTTGTACAATGTCATGAACCTCATTCCATAGTTCATCAGGCACTCTATCTATCAGATCTAGGCCCATAAATCTATTACTCACTTCCACTGTTTAATCATAAGGGATTTGATTCAGGTCATACCTGAATGGTCCAGCGGTTTCCCCTGCTTTCTTCAATTTCAGTCTGAATTTGGTAATAAGGAGTTCATGATCTGAGCCACAGTCAGCTCCCGATCTTGTTTTTGTTGACCGTATAGAGCTTCTCCATCTTTGGCTGCAAAAAATTATAATCAATCTGATTTCTGTGTTGATCATCTGGTGATCACGTGTAGAGTCTTCTCTTGTGTTGTTGGAAGAGGATGTTTGCTATGACCAGTGCATTTTCTTGGCAAAACTCTATTAGTCTTTGCCTTGCCTCATTCTGCAGTCCAAGGCCAATTTGCCTGTTACTCCAGGTGCTCCTTAACTTCCTACTTCTGCATTCCACTCCCCTATAATAAAAAGGACACCGTTTGGGGGTGTTAGTTCTACAAGGTCTTGTAGGTCTTCATAAAACCGTTCAGCTTCAGCTTCTTCAGCATTACTGGTTGGGGCATAGACTTGGATTATTGTGATATTGAATGGCTTGCCTTAGAGACGAACAGAGATCATTCTGTCGTTTTTGAGATTGCATCCAAGTACTTTATTTCAGACTTTTTTGTTGACCATGATGGCTACTCCATTTCTTCTGAGGGATCCCTGCCCTCGGTAGCAGATATAACGGTCGTCTGAGTTAAATTCACCCATTCCAGTCCATTTGAGTTCACTGATTCCTAGAATGTCGACTTTCACTCTTGCCATCTCCTGCTTGACCTCTTCCAATTTACCTGGATTCATGGACCTGACATTCCAGGTTCCTATGCAATATTGCTCTTTAAAGCATTGGACCTTGCTTCTATCTCCAGTCACATCCATTGCTGGGTATTGTTTTCGCTTTGGCTCCGTCCCTTCATTCTTGCTAGAGTTATTTCTCCACTGACCTCCAGTAGCATATTGGGCACCTACTGGCCTGGGGAGTACCTCTTTCAGTATCCTACCATTTGCCTTTTCATACTGTTCATGGGGTTCTCAAGGCAAGAATACTGAAGTGGTTTGCCATTCCCTTCTCCAGTGGACCACATTCTGTCCGACCTCTCCACCATGACCCGCCCGCCTTGGGTTGCCCCGTGGGCATGGCTTGGTTTCATTGAGTTTGAAGAGGCTGTGGTCCTAGTGTGATTAAAATGACTAGTTTTCTGTGAGTATGGTTTTAGTGTGTCTGCCCTCTGATGCCTTCTTGCAACACCTACCGTCTTACTTGGGTTTCTCTTACCTTGGACGTGAGGTATCTCTTCACGGCTGTTGCCGCGAAGCTCAGCCGCTGCTCCTTACCTTGGATGAGGGGTATCTCCTCCCACTGCCCTTCCTGACTTTCAACATGGGATGGCTCCACTACCCTCATTCAAACCAGACATTGTTACATAGGATCAGAAGAGAGGCTGGACCATTGTGCTCCCAACACTGAAATTTCAGAAAGCAATCTTTTCATTTTTTTCAAATTATTTTAATGGGAAGACATTAAATTTACATATTGGGTTAGTTTTTGCCTTACATCGACAAGAGTAGGTCACCAGTACACATGTGTTCCTGCATCCAGAACCTTCCTCCCACCTCACTCCCCAGACTATTGCTCTTTGTTGTCCCAGAGCACTGGTTTTGGGTGCCCTGCCTCATGCACTGAACTTGCACCAGTCATCTGTTTATGTATGGTAACGTATATGTTTCAGTGCTCTTCGCTCAAATCACCCCACCATTGCCCTCTCCACAGTCTGTTCTTTCCATGTCTGTCTCCTTTGCTGCCCTGCATGTTGGATCATCAGGACCATCTCTCCAAATTTCATACATATGCATTCCTACCCAGGACCTGTATTCCTCTTTTTGACTTTACTTCATTCTGTAGAGGAGGCTCCTGTTTCACCCACCTCTCTAGAATTGACTCAAATGCATTCCTTTCCACAGCTGAGTAATAGTCCACCATGTATATATACCACCACTTTCTTATCCATTCACCTGCAGTGGATATCTAGATTGCTTCCATGCCCTAGCTATCGTAAACAGTCGTGCGCCGGGAGCCAGCACGGGAGATCCCACCCATGACAAGGTCATGGGGGAATGAACTGTTAAAGCAAGGCTTCAGGACTCGAGGGTCTCCCTAGACCTGCTCGAGCATCTACCCCCAAACCAGAATCTGTCTGTCTCACTATTTTGTGCCTTTCACCAACTCTCCTGACATACAGGGGGCTATCCACAACCACCTTTCTCTGGAGTAAATCAGCTTAGGGCTCTATCTAGCTAATAAGTCTCCTGGACACGAGAGGAATATTTCAAATCAAACCCCCACTGTTAGCATTCTAGCTTGCTTGACAGGTTTATCCAGACTCTTGCAGCTACGCATAGGATTGTTCACAGCCTCCCAACTGTGAGAAGCATGGGAAGCCTGAAACATAGAGCCTTCCAAAGAATTAAAAGTTATTAGAGTAGTGCTGGCGTAGGATTTCATTATTGGGCCGAAGCTTGTCGCTGAGTTCCCATATCTCTTATCCATCGGACACCTGAGAGTGCATTCGTTAACATAGTTGTAATGTAAGAAGAAGTGTAGCCTTGAAATTAACCACATCAGACCTTTGAGCTAATTGGTTCTTTCTTTCTTGTAACTCACTGCACCTTTCCTCCGTGAGAAATGTAACTGGTTTAATACTTTCTGAGGCTGACATAGGTTAGAAATAGAGAGAAAACACATTTCAAGGGAAAATAAGTTTTCTGGTTGAAGAGGCTTTATCTAAAGAGGGTCATAAAATGTTCACAGGCCTCCAAGGCCAGAAGATAACGTACACAGTATTGTTTCTCGGAAAGGTATGCAGAAAAAAAAATCGTGGTTTTGACAGAGACAAAACAGATGTAATGTTTGGCCTGACTCTGTATGACTTTGCACCTTTCACTTCCCTCTACGTACAACTGAAGGTATAAAAGTCCCTTTGAAAGTAAAATAATGGGCCTTGCTCACTGAAGAAGCTTGGTCATCCCGCATTTTTATTTTTTTCCTCTTTCTTTCTTTCTCTCTCCCTCTCCCTCCCTCTCTTTTTCAGGCTGATCCCTTGGAACACAGAAGCTCCCTCTTGCCTGGCCAAGGAATAACAGCCTCTTTCTCCCCTCTATTTTCTTATCTACAACATTCTTTCCTTATCTCTCTCTAAATCATTCGCCGTTTCTCCTGAGGGTTTGCCTGGATCCTGCCTGTGCTGGACCCCAGCAATCGTGGGATGAATAGCGGCGTACATGTGTCTCTTTCAGTTTTGCTTTCCTTGGGGTGTATGCTTGGGTGATTGCTGGTCATAGGACAGTTCCATTTCCAGGTTTTGAAGAAATCATATGGTTGATTGTGGCTATACCAGTTTTCATTCCTAGCAACAGTGTAAGTTGGTTACCTTTTCACTCCCTCTCCAGGGTTTCTTGCTTGAGACTTTGGGTGATGGTCCTTGGGACCAGTGTGAGATGACATCTCATTGCGGTATTGACTCTCATCACTCTGATAATGAGTGATGTTGAGCATGTGTCCTGTGTTCGTTAGCCATCAGTATATGTTCTCTAGAGAAATGTCTATTTAGTTCTTTTGCCCACTTTTTGGTCGGGTTGTTTATTTTTCTGGTATTGAGTTGCATGAGCTGCTTGTATATGTGGGAGATTAACTCTTGGGCAGCTGTGTGCTTTGTTGTAATTTGCTCCAGTTCTGAAGGCTGTCTTTTCACCTTGCTTATAGTTTGCTTCACTGTGCAGAAGCTTAGACATTTAAATTGGTCACTGTTGTTTCCTTCTGTGTTTATTTCCATTACTCTGGGAGGTGGGTCACTGAGGAGAAGATCTTGCTGTGATTTCTGTCAGAGAGTGTTCTGCCTGTGTTTTTCTCTAAGAACATTATAGTTTCCGGTCTTCCACTTAGGTCTTTAATCCATTTTGCATTTGTTTGTGTGTTTGCCATTAGCAAACATTTCATTCTTTTAATGTGGTTGACTGTTTTCCCAGACCCGCTTGTTCAAGAGGTTGTCTTTGCTCCGTTGCATATTGATGCCTCCTCTGTCAAAGACAAGGAGGCCGTGGGTGTGTGGCTTCGTCTCTGGACTCCCTATTTTGTTCCATGGGTCTGTATATCTGTCTTTGGCCCAGGACCTTATACTCTTGATGAGTAGCTTTGTAGTATAGTCTGAAGTCAGGAAGTCTGATTCCTCCGTTTCCATTGTTTCTCAAGAGTGATTTCCTCTTTGGAGGTCTTTTGTGTTTCCACACAGATTGTGAAATTATTTGTTCTAGGTCAGTGAAACACACCGTTGGTGTTTTGATAGGGATTTCACAGTTGAATATGAGAATATCAATGTGAATGAACGTACTGATCGATTGCCTTGAGTTGCACACTTGTGGTCACTATACTGATTCTTCTGATCCAAGAACATGGTACACGTCTTCTTCTATTTGTGTGATCTTTGATGTCTTTCACCATGGTTTTATGGTTTTCTGTACCAGGTCCTTGCTTTCTTCAAGTGACCGTATTCCTAAATATTTGATTCTCTTCCCTGGATGGTGAATGAGATACTTTCCTTAAGTTCTCTTTCTTGCTTTTCATTGCTAGTGTATCAGAATGAAAGGGACTCAAGGGATTCCTGAGTATTAATTTTGTCTCCTGCAGCTATACTCTATTCATTGACTAGCTCAAGTAATTTTCTGCTGACATCCTTATTGTTCTCTGTGTAGAGGGTCATGGCATCTTCTAACAGTATTTTTTTTTTCTCTCAATCTGTATTCCTTTAATTTCCTTTTTTCCCTGATTGCTATGTCTAGGGCTAACTTAAAAACTAACTCCAATGTGTTTTTCACCTCAGAAAAGCTTACTGATGAAATTACGAAGCACTGAGAAATCTCATTCTACCAGATTCCCGCAATAAAATCATGAAGCTCTTCAGGAGTTGGGGGCAAATTTTTAGGTGGCGGGGAAGCAGAATCTGTTAAGTATTTAGAAATCTATATCATCATCCAATTAGTCTGGAATACTTGTAGTCTTTCCTTTGTTTCAGAAGCTTCTAGAGCCCTAAGAGTAATGCAGGGCTTTCTAACTGAAACCAAGAAACTCAACAAGAGCTCATCAAACTCTAACAGTGCACGTTAGAAAAACTGCGTTACTGTGCCGCTAAAAGTTGTGAGCTTTATAGCCAAATTAAAGAATGGCAAAGGCACCTTCAAGATGATTGTGCTGAAGATCCTGCTAAAACAGGTGAGGCCACAGGGCAAGGGAACAGGGGAGGCGTGGGAGACCCCTGAATGAAGTGTGGTCCGAGGCAGAGGCAGGCTCCAAAGGCACAGCTGAGAAGAGTCCCTTAGGGCCACAGCTGTAAGTGTCACAGCCATGACTTTGGGTGTCTCCCTCAGGCCTGCATCTGAGGAGGATCAGCACCTGAGGCCTCTAGGTCAGGAATGACGAGAGACAGTACACCAGAGCAGCCACCAGAGACAGTTATTGTTGTAAATGTGGATGATCCCGGGAAAGAGCTGAGAGAGCGGGAGTCCAAGACCCATGCCCGTCAGTCAGAGCCCCTGGAGTTGCTGTCACTAGTGCAATGCAAAGGCAGAGGTGGTCCACAAGCAAAGAGGAGCTGGAAGGGGCTGCTATTCTCATCTGCTCTGAGTGCCAGACGGATTCAGACACACGCCTGCCATCTGCTGTGAAGACAGGGAGCAGGTCAGAGACCGAGGGCCTTCTTGCTGAAGACACACACACACATACACTCACACACACACTCACACATACACATGCACACCACCCCCTTGCCTGAAGACACAGTGTGCAACAGGGACTGCAAATCCTGACACGATAAGCAGTGACATTACACTACCCAGCACACACAAGTCAGGAGGAGGAGCGTAGCAGTCAGAAACAACCCCTGCTTGGGGGATGCAGACCACCTCAGATGCAGAACACCACAAGGAACCCAGAGCCAGGAGTGGGTCTGATGGCACGGCAGGGCCTGAGGATATGAGTGGTGGCTGGGCAAGTGGAAGTACCCAGCATCCTTGGAAATTCCTATTCCAGTGTGCTTCTTCCACTCAAGACTAGGGCTGTTGCTATTGGCTCTTCTGGCCCAGCATGTGGCCTGCATGGCTCCTTGACCTCAAGCAGATTATGAACCACGCTCACGTTTCTGTCATGATCAGCGACCAAGATAAAGACTTTCTTAACTACAAGATTGACTTGAAGGTCAGTGAGGGAGAATGAGGGCATGCGTGTACGGGACTTGGTGGGGAGTTGGGGGGATCATGTTATCTATGTTCATGTGATGTGAGAATGTGCAGAGGTTTTGTGGAAACTGTTAATGCCTGCCTGGGAGGCAAGCTGAGGCACCTAGAAGCTTGTACCTTTACCCTCATCCCTGTCCTAGAAGGTGCAGGTGCAGAGCCATCCAAGGTCCAACGGCAAGGTGATCATTTCCTTTGGGGACAACGCCTACTTCTGGAACATGGGGATCATTAAGGAGTATTACCTTGACATCACTGGTAAGACATGGCTTCATGGAGGTGTAGGTGTGTTAGGGGATGGATGATCCACCTGTGGAATCCACCCCTGTGTTCCCTGTCTTTCTGCAGGGTATAGGGCGCGGTATTCCACGCCACTCCACTGGTTCTTGGACTTTGAATGAGGAGCACCCAGCTGCAGGCTGTATATCAGGAGTCTTAAATTTCTCAACTGGTTGTCAGGCCACAACTGCCCAGGATCGAACAGGATTGCTGAGGTGGAGTTGCTTTGGGCCTGCATACAGTTGATGACTGATGTTGGAGTTCTTGGATGCTCACGAGAGTGTTTGGGCCTGGTCAGCCCTGGGCTGACCTTGCTTGTGTTGCCAGCAGATCATTGGTCAAGACATGTGGGACAATCCTGTGACGTATTACCCGAGGAAGGAAAGTTCTGCTCCGAGCGGTAACTGACAGAGACACATGCGGGGAGGGTGTCTGGAGGCAGGCCCTGAAGGGACAGCCGTGTCGTGGCCAGGACACTGTCCTTTTCCAAATGGGGATGCTCAGGCTCATGCAAGCTGGCTGCAGAGCCAGGCTTTGGGTCCTGCATGTAGCACATGACCTGCTGAGACTGGGGGCTTTGGAACTCGGTGTGTCCAAGTGAAGCAAGTCTTCCTCAGTGCGGTAGTCCAGGTGATACTACTAGAAACAGGATGAATTAAGTATCTTTGTCAGAATCTTCTTTCCGTGTGTCAAGCCATCCCCCAGCCTCCTGTTAGTCAATGAGTTTAAGAATGCCTGTGCCTTACACTCCCACCCCTTACCCTGGGAAAGCCTATCATTGAAAGGGCGTCCTGTCCGGTGTCCCAGGGCACCTGTGTGCTGACCTTGGGATCTTCTGTGAATTTACACATCCACCAATCGGCGTCTCTCCACAGCCACACATGCTGCGCTGGAAGCTGCTTCAGGCTGCCTTCGGAAAATACGGAAGTGCTCAGGGAGGAGGTGGACAGGGAGCTCCAAGGGCAGGACGTGGTGCCTACTGACGCCATCTCCAACAGTGCTGGACATGGTGCCTTCAGCTCCTGAAACACCTGTGTTCCCTGTACACGTTTGTGTCTCTGTATCAAGCCTGTAATTGTATACACGTGTATGCTTGTGTTGCCTGTGTTTATGTGTGTATGTGTGTGTGTGTGTGTGTGTCTGGTCCAGGGAAAAAGCAGAGATGAAGGCAACAAGAGAGGAGATGCCAAGCAACCAGAAGAGGAGACACAAGGCCTCACAAGTCTGAGGGTGGTTGCTCACTGTATCTCCGCAGTGACCCTGTCCAGGATGGGAATGAGGAAAGGATGGCCAGTAGTAACACAGGAACTTGGCTCCAGACATCTGGAATTAGAGGAAATACAGAAACACGCTCACCATTTCTCCCGTGTTGTAGTATGTGTTTGGACCAGGAAGAGCGGGTGCATGGTCTCTGGATTCACCCAGGGCAAATCAAGTGGTGTGGGGATTTCAAACCACCGCCTGTGGAGCCCACAGTCTGTGCGGACATGAGCCGGCATGCGGAAATGGTGGATGCGGATACAGAGGACCTGGGATGGTTGAGGAGGCTAAGGTCTTGCTGAGAAGGAAGAGACCTGAAGGAGAAAGAGACACAGATTGCCTGCTGCACTGGAGACTTGTTCCACACACATAAAAAGGAGACCCGGGAAAGTCCTGGACCAGGGCTGCCCAGGATCAGCCCATCAGCCAGCACGCTCTCTCCATGAGGGTGGCACACACTGGCACGATGCGACAGAAAATGCAAGACATGCTAATAAGGTAGGTTGTCCGTGCAAAACCACAGGCATCCTAAGAGAGACAAGGTGTGAGCGTGGCATGCCTCCAGGCACTTCCAGTCTCCTGGTAGTGCAGAAAGGCGAAGAAAGTGCAGGTGTTGGTGTACGCGTGTGTTCCTCTGCCGGGGTGTGCCTATGAGGGAGGGAACAGGGAGGAAGCAAGGATGGTGGGCTCATTGCATGTCCCAAGGGACCTCAGGAGAGCGGGAGACAGGGAAGCCCCTGGGGGCAGTTCAGGGCCTGCTGGTTTTCAGGGTCTAGGGAAAGTCCTGCCCAAGATACCCCATGGCTCATGCTGGAAGCCCTGACGTAAATTCCTTCTGTCATCTGGGCCTTGCCTGTGGCTTTTGGGGCCTGAGGGGCAAAGGTGTGTGTCTGCACCTGAGAGAGGATTCTAGCAGTCTTGCTGGAGCAGGCTGTCTGGTGTTTTCAGAGGGGATTTGCACCATCGGAAACTCAGAGGGAAGCTGCGTCCTGGCTGACCGTCTTCGATATCCCTGTGCCCAGCCGAGGACTGGCTTCCTAGGCACACGGGCTCTGTAGGTAAGCAGGGATGCCTGACTGTAAGGAGTCCTACCTGGGCCTAATGAGACCAACTGAAAGAGAGTATTCACATTTAGCAAATCAGTGAGGGTGGGTGGAATCAAGCCCTCTTGTTGTTTTTGAGATAGAAAAACTGCTATCTGCCCAAGGGAGGCTTGATCTGTGGGCCCAGTAAGGGCAGGTTTCCCAGGTCATCATCTGTTGGGGGATTCCGTGGGTCAGGGTAGTCATAAACACAAGGGACTACGTGTGGAAATGCCACCTTATCTTTATGGCCTCAGGTTGCACGCCTTGTATCAGAAGTGGCCCTTTATCTATGTGCTCCTTCCTCAATACATGGTTATGTATTTATATTTTTAAAAGCTTTATAACTTTTTGTTATCAATATACATATGGAAAAATACATAAGTCAGGAGTGTACAGTTCCATGGATACTCACCAACTAAACACATCCACGTAATTAGCATCCAAATCAAGAAACAGAACATCACCGGCAACCCTGAAAACTCTCTTGTGTCTCTCCCAATCACCGCACTCCAAAGATAACTAGGATATCTGACTTTCAACGCATAGATTAGTTTGGTCTCTTTTGGACCTTTACATGAACGGAATCATACAGTATGCATCCCTGTGTCTAGCTTACATTACTTACCATTATACTTAATGAGACGTATCTATGTTTTCCCTGCAGCAATAGCTTGTTCGCTCTTGGCCTACAGTTCAAGATCTTTCTTAAATCTACATCTTGGCAAACTCATCTTTAAGAAGTAGATTGGCGATGCCCAGCTGGAGTTCTTATCATGTTCAATTTTCAGGTGACTTTCCATGTTTCAGTGAAGACAGTTTCTGCCTCTTTTTTTGGAACACTATTTCACAAGTCCTGACGTAGAAAATGTTCCTGAGAGTCTGAATTTTCCTTCCCAAGGATCCTTTTTATATTATCTAAATACTCTCCCTGGGACCATTATATTTTTCCAATGATAGAAGACTATTATTGTTCCCTCTTAGTCATCTTTTTGGCAGTAGTGCCTTTCTCCTTGCTTTCGCAGAACAACGTCTAAATGTCTTTCTACCTTCTGCCATCATTTTGAAGTTTAGGGTCCAAACCCATCAGCGAAATTCCAAGGACCATGTCCAGCCAATGGACACACACTGGGTTGTAAACAATCTTCATCTAAGGGAAGAATTTGGTTTTTTCTTTTTAATTCTTATATTTTTTATTTATTTTACTTTACAATATTTGTATTGGTTTTGCCAAACATACACACGAATCCTCACAGCACTGGATCACACACAGGCCCATCACAGTCCCTGGGGGCCCTTGGAGGCTCGGACATCTCTTTGGCCTCTTCCTGCTAAAGGGAGATAGCACTTGGAAGCACAGGTAGACAGGTGCACATCGAAAGCTACACAGATAGAAAGAACAGGGGGCCTCACTCAGAATGTTGTGGGCCCTAAGGGGTGGTAGGCTAGCAAAAGGGACACGGATTTGACCAGGAATGACCTAGATAGGTGCACACCAAGAAGACAGTTCTCCAAGTCAGCTGAGCCCAGACGTCCTTGTTTTCTGGTGCCCTGAAGGATTGCACAGACAATGGATCAGAATAGCCTGACTGGTACTGGGAAGCTGTCCAAGGTGATGGGAGAATGCAGAACGCAGGTGCCTGTCACTCAGCTGTCCAGGGCGAGCGTTTCCAACCTGCCCAATTCTCTGCAGATCGGTCCCTGTCAGGAGAAAAATGCCAAAATTTTGTAGCCTTTGAGGCTAAATCACAGAGTTAGAAGTGCAACCTGACATGATCGATGAGCATGTGAAAGAAAATAACCAGGACAGAGAAACTCGGGTGGTTACCAAAACTCATGTTCCTGGAGAAGAAAGCTTGTACTTCTGCATATCTGCAAGTTTCCTGTCAGGGATATTAGTGTGTACACACGCATGTGTGTGCATGTGTGCGCACAAAATTGCCTGACAGTACGCTTGTGAATATGAAGTGTCGGAACTGACCCAGCCAGGTGAGCGAAGTTGGATAGCGAAAACATGAAAGCCATAGGGAAAGGTACATACTCAGGCCATGAGACGCACTGGAGCCAGGGTACCAATGCCTGTTATCTCACTGAGTGAGCAGTTTCTAAGTGGAATCACAGTGGTGCACCCAGGAAGCCTGGCAGAAAGGAGAGGCAGGAAGAAATTGACTGGGGGCCACCAGGGAGAGTGCAGAGGAGCCAAGACACAGAACAGGCTGCAATGCCAGACACAGAAGCCACAGCGGGTGACCCCACAGCCCTTTGGACATGCAGCTACAAAGGCCTTTCCATCCTTCTCGAACACTGGGAATTCTTTCCCTGACCGTACCGTGAGCATGAGCAACACTTGCCGTTTATGTGAGGTTTCAGAAATGGACCAGCACCGCAGCATAGGCACTTGCTACCTGCATAGTCTTTCAGTCTGAAACATCACTCTTTGTACTCTTTGCAGAAAGCATATATAGGGGGTCACGACTATACGATGGATGGCTTAGATTGTTCCTGTTGCTGCCCCCAGCCCCACAGGATTGGGTAACTGGGCAGGCTGGTACGTGTTCTCAGATGGAGAACAGAACCACCTGAAAGGGCCTCGATAGGGTAAATGGGCAGACATACATGTCTCCCGCACCAGTGAGTCACGGAACTTAACAGGGTGTTGTCCTTAGCGACTCACTGGCAGGAATTTGAACAAGGTTCAGGGAGCTTCCTCATGCCAGCAGAGCATGCCCCATTTCTCCCTCTGTGAAAAGTGTGGCCAAGCCACCTCAGGCCTGTGCAGGTTCATGTCTGTCCAGTGAGGGAGGGAGGGTTACCCGACCCCTTCTGCGGTTCAGCAGGGACTGCCCACTGTTGGCTTTCAAGATGGAGAAAGCACTCTCGAAACCTGTGGAAAAAATAACTGATCTCCCGTCGGTGCAACTCACTCAGGAGGAGAAGGGCTTGCCTTCACTCCAAGGATAAGCTTCTCCTATAAGCGCTGGTGTCCATAGAGTGGCAAATGGCAACAGCACCACTTAAAGAGAAGGAGACACACAGACACCAGCCCTGGAACACACAAGGAAGGATTGCTCCAAACAGTGCTATGCCAAAGCAGAGACAAAGAGACAAAGAGAGAGCTCTATACCCTAGGGTCCTGGTGTCCCTGAACAATGGAGATCAACGTGGCAAACGGTGGGGTTTCTCCCTACTCCCCTAGCATCCGGCCAGCAACAGTCTGTCTGTCCCATGGAGAAAAGTATCCAGCCACTTGGCACCCCTGTGTATCCTCTGGATACTCAGGGAGAGCTCCCAGATATTGAAGGTCCTGTGGGACACAGGAGTGTGCTGTTTGGATTGTGGATCAGGAAACCGTGGCTGGAATTTCCAGAACCAGATCAATGACAGTGCCTGAGGTAGCGGCAGATGCAAAACCTGCTAGCTCTCTGGATCAGAGTCTGGCCACGTAGTGGAGCTGGATCCCAGGAACCACGGAAGATGCCATCCGGTCTAGGGGCGTGTCCATCGTGTGCTGTCCACCACCCTCTCGGCCACTGATCTAGATTTGGGTCAGCTGCCTGTGCTTGGCTCACAGCCTAGGGCCCCGCCTGTATGGCTGATGTCCCAGGGCCCGTTCACCCTGTCCTGGGCTGCCACCGTCCGTTTCTATAGTTCAGGCCACCCACCCCCCCGGCCCCCACACACACACGCGAGCCATAGCCTCTGAACCATGCCCCACACTCCCCACAGCAAAAACGCTAGTGGGCCCCACAGGATTACTGCACCCTGGGCCGCCATTGCTCACCACTTGCTGTGGTGCTATTATGTCCTGTCCCTTAGCGTCTGACCCAGGCTGGGGTCATGGCCAGAGCCAAGAGGAGCATGAGAGGAATGCGGGAGCGTCCTGGGACCCCAGACCTCCTTAGCTGTGAGCTCCTTAGGTGCTCAGGGGGATGGGGCCCCGTGGCCTGTCCTGGTGATGCTGCGCATGGCTGGGACGTTGCAGCCACCAGTGGCCACGCCAGGCAAAGATGCCACCCTCTTCAGAGTGGAGGCAGGAGAGGACGGTGAGGCCCAGGTGGACGGAGTCGTGGCAGGGATCAGACGGGGTTTCCAGCTGCTTCCAGAGGACATCACTGAGGATGTGGAGGTTGTGCCGCATGAGTAACAGCGACAGGGGTCCTCCCTGGAGCTGGAGGAGAAGACGGTGGAGGAGCAGTGCCAGGAAAGGCCTGGAGGCCCGAGTGAGCTCCCGGCACTAGATGTGATGCAGGCACTGGCGACCCTGCAAGTGGAACTGAGCTCTGAGCCTGAGAAAACCTACAGGGCCTACGTTTGGTTCATGTGCAAGAGCCATGAGAGGAGGAAGCAGGACTTGGCTCAGAAGAGTGCCATCATCCAGGGCATCCCTGACTTCTGGGCCAACGTGGTATCCTTCCTGCTACTCCTTGTGGTCCGCTGCTCAGGAGGAGGGGGAGGTGCAGAGGCAGGAGCAGGAGGAGGGGTGGAGGCGAGGGGGCAGGATGGTGGACCCTGAAGGAAGTGTGGTACTGGGCAATTGGCAGGCTCCAAAGGCACAGCTGAGTAGAGTCTGGGCAGGGCCACACCTGTAAGTGTCGCAGCCATGACCCTGTGTGTCTACTTCAGGCCTGCATCTGAGGAGGAACAGCCTCTAAGTCAGAAATGACCAGAGACAGTACACCAGAGCCGCCTTAGCTGACAGTTATTGTTGTCAAGGTGAATGATTCCTTAAATAACTGAGATATGGGAGTCACACACACATACGCACACACACACACACACACACAAACCCACAGAACATATGTAGACATACACTAGCCAACCCCAACCCCTTTGCTTTCAGACATGGTTTGTCACAACGATTGTTAGTCCTACCATGTAGGCAGTGACATGCCACTACCCAGCATACACAGGTCTGGGAAATAATAGCTATCAGAAACAGCCCCTGCCTGGGGAATGCAGACCACCTCAGATACAGAACACCACCAGGAACACAGAGCCATGAGCTTGTCTGATGGTATGGCAGGGCCTGAGCTCATCAGTAGTGGCTGGGTAAGCAGAAGTGCCCAGCATCCTTGAAGATGCCTCTTCCCGTGTCCTTCTTCCACCCCAGACTAGGGCTGATGCGCCTGGCTCTTCTGGGCCCAGCATGTGGCATAAATGGCTCCTTGACCTCAAGCAGATTATGAACCACCCTCAAGTTCCTGTCATGATCAGCGACCAAGATAAAGACTTTCTCAGCTACATGATCGACTTGAATGTCAGTGAGGGAGACTGAGGACAGCTGGGCATGGGACTTGGTGGGGTGTGGGAGGATCATGTTATCCATGTCCTACACTGTGAGAGTTTGGAGAGGCTTCGTGGAAGCTGTTAACGCCTGCCTGGGAGGCAAGCTGAGGACCCTAGAAGCTTGCACCTTTTCCCTCCTCCCTGTCCTAGCAGGTACAGGTGCGAGCCGTCCACGGTCATGCAGCAAGCTGATCTTTTCCTTTCGAGACCACCCCTATTTCTTGAAAAGAGTGATCATAAAGGAGTATTACCTTGACATCACTGGTAACACGTGAGTCCGGGAATGATGATTGTGGGTGTGCAGGGGTGTGGATGATCCACCTCTGGGATCCACACCCATCTCCCCTCTCTTCCTGCAGGGTATAGGGGACATCGTTCCACTCCAGTCCGTTGGTTCTGGGACTTTGAACAGGGAGCACCAGCTGCAGGCTGGACACCAGGAGCCTTAACTTTCTCAACTGGTTGTCAGGCCACAACTGCCCAGAATCAAACAGGATTGCTGAGGTGGTATTGTTTTGGTCCTGCATACAGTTGATGATTGTTGTTGGAGTTCTTGGCTGCTCGTGTGAGGGTTCAGATCCTGGTCAGCCCAGGGATAAGCTTGCTCAGCAGCAAAGTGTTGCCAGCAGATTATCAGCGAAGATCAGTGGGATGATCTCCTGAAGGACTACCCCAGGAGAGAAGATTTTTCCATGACAGAAACACATGTGGTGAAGGGGTCTGGAGGTGGGCCATGAAGGGACAGCCTTGTGCTAGCCGGGACACTGTCCTTTCCCAAATGGGCTTGCTCAGTCTCATGCACGCTGGCTGCGGAGTCTGAATTTGGGCCACGCATGTAGCAAGTGGCCTGCTGAGACTGGGGGCTTGGGGATTCAGTGTGTCTGTGAGTGAAGCAAGTCCCCTCAAATCAGTTGTGGTTGCAGAGTTGAGAGTGCTAGGTGATACTATTAGAGGCAGGGTGAATTAAGTTCCTTTGTCAGAATCATCCTTCCATGGGTCCTTCCATCTCCTGGCCTCCTGTTGCTCACTGAGTTTGAGATTGCCTGTGCCTTACACTCCCGCCCCTTACCCTGGGAAGGCCTAAAATTGCAAGGGCGTCCTCTCCGGGGTCCCAGTGCACCTGTGTGCTGACTTTGGGATCTTCTGTGAAATTCCACATCCACCACTTGGTGGCTCAGCACCACCACACATGCTGCGCTGGAAGCGGCTTCAGGCTGCCTTGGGAAAATACGGAAGAATTCGTGGAGAAGGTGAACAGGGAGCCCCAAGGGCAGGACATGGTGCCTACTGTCGCCATCTCCGCCATTGCTGGCCTCGGTCGCCTTCACCTCCTGAAACACCTATGTTCGTTATTTGCATTTGTGTCCCCGTGCTGAGCGTGTGTGTGTATACACACGTGCTTATTTGTGCTGCCTGTGTGTGTGTGTGTGTGTCCAGCCCAGGGCAGAGGCAGAGATGAAGGCGGCAGGAGAGGAGGTGCTGAGCAACCAGAAGAGGAATCATGAGGCGACCAGGCTGAAGGTGGTCAGTCGCCGTATCTCTGCACTGACCCTGCCCAGGATGGGAACGAGGAAAGGATGGCCAGTGATAACTCCAGACTGTGGCTCCAGATATCTGCAATTAGACCAGATACAAAACATGCTCATCAGTTCTACCGTGTTGTTGTGTGTGTTTGGATCAGGAAAAGGGTTTCACGGTCTAAGGATTCACACAGAGCAAATCACGTGGGGTGGGGCTTTGAAACCACTGCCTGTGGAGCCCTCAGTGTGTGGGGCCACGGGCTGGCCTCTGGAAATGATGGACGTGCCTATGGCAAGACCCGGGATGGTGAGGCTAAGGTCCTGCCGAGATGGGCAGAGAGCTGAAGGAGAAAGAGTCACAGATTGCCTGCTGCACTGGAGACTTGTTCCACACACATGTGACAAGGAGAACTGGGAAGGTCCTGGGCCAGTGCTGCCCCAGATCAGCCCAGCAGCCAGCACACGCCCTCCCTGAGGGTGGCACACACTGGCACAGTATGACACAAAACATGAGATGTGCTAAAGTATGCTGTATCTGCAAAACCACAGGCATCCTAGGAGAGACATGCTGTGAGCGTGGCATGCCTCCAGGCACTTCCAGCCTGCCTCCCTGGCAGTGCCCAAAGGCGAGGAAAGCACAAGTGGGCTTACCTGTGTGACCCTATGCCGGGATATGCCTGTGAGGGAGGGAACAGAGAAAAGACAAGGGCGGTGGGTAAACTGCATGTCCCAAGGGACCCCAGGAGAGGGAGACAGAGAAGCCCCTGGCACAGTTCAGGGCCTGCTGGTTTTCAGGGTCCAGACTCTAGGCAGTAGCGGTCCTGCCAAAGATACCCCATGGTCCATGCTGAAAGTTCTGACATGAATTCCTTCTTTTCTTTGGGGTCTTGCCCCTGGCTTTGGGGGCCTGAAGGGCAAAGGTGCACGTCTGCACCTGAAGGAGGATTCTGGTAGTCTTGCTCAAGCAGAGTCTCTGATTGTGTTGTAGGGGATCTGCACCCAGGTGACACTCAGAGGGATGCTGCCTTCCAGGTGACCGTCTTGGATGTCCCTGGGCCCAACCGGGCACTGGCTGCCTTGGCAACAGGTGCTGTGTAGGGAAGCAGGGATGCATGACTGTAGGGAGTCCGACCTGGGCCTAATGAGAGCAACTGAAAGAGAGCCTTGGCATTTAGCAAATCACTGAGGCATGGGTGGTTCAAGCCCTCTTGGTCCATTTCAGATAGTAACACTGCTTTCTGTCCAACGGAGGCATTAGCTCTGGGCCCAGAAACTGCAGGTTTCCCAGGGCATCATCCGTTGGGGGACTCCATGTGCATGGGTAGTGTTAAACACAAAGGAAGATGTGTAGGGATGCCACCTTACTTTTATGGCCTCCAGTTCCATTCTTGGTATCGGAAGAGACCCTGTATCCATGTGCACCTTCTTCACAACCTTGCATCAGACCCAGGCCTGTCACAGTCTCTGGGGGCTTTTGGAGGCTCAGGCGTTTCTGGCCTTTTCCTGCTACGTGGAGATAGCACGTGGGGGCACAGGCAGATGGTGCACACAGAACGCTACACAGATAGGAAGAACAGGGGGCCTCATTCAGAATGCTGGGGGCCGTAACGGGTGGTAGGCTAGCAAGAGGGGCACACCATTGACAAGGAATGACCTAGATAGGGGCACACCGAGAAAGCAGTTCTTCAAGTAAGCTGAGCTCAGAGGTCCTTGTTTTCTGGTCCCCTGAAGGAATGCACAGGCAATGGATCAGGCCAACGTGACTGGTACTGTGAAGCTGTCCAAGGTGATGGGAGAATGCAGAAGGCAGGCACATGTTATACAGCTGTTCATGCCAAGAACTTCCAACCCTGCCCGCTGCTCTGCAGGCCAGTCCCTGTCAATAGCAAATGCCAAGGTTTTGGAACCTTTGAGGATAAGGCACAGAGGTAGAAGTGTAACATGACATGATCGATGAGCAAGTGAGAAAACAAGGACAAAGACATGTGGGTGCTTACCAAAATTCACGTTCCTGAAAAAGAAAGCTTGTACTTCGGCATATGGACAGGTTTCCTCTCAGCGATGTTACTGTGTACACACATATGTTTGTGCACATGTGCGCGCAGAAATTTGAGTGCTTACCAAAATTCATGTTCCTGGAAAAGAAAACTGTACTTCTGCATATGGACAGGTTTCCTCTCAGTGATGTTACTGTGTTCACCCATACATTTGTGCACATCTGCGTGCGGACATTTGAGTGCTTGCCAAAATTCATGTTCCTGGAGAAGAAAACTTGTACTTCTGCATATGGACAAGTTTCCTCTCGGGGATGTTACTGTGTACACGTGTATGTTTGTGCACATGTGTGCGTAGAAATTTGAGTGCTTATCAAAATTCATGTTCCTGGAAAAGAAAGCTTGTACTTCTGCATATGGACAAGTTTCCTCTCAGCGATGTTACTGTGTACACATGTATGTTTCTGCACATTTGCAGGCAGAAATCCCTGCCAGTTCGCTTGAGAGTATGAGCTATTGCAACTGACCTAGCCAGGTGATAGAAGTTGGACAGCAAAAACATGAAGTTCTTAGGGAAAGGTACATAGTCTCTGGCCAGCAGAAGCACTGAAGCCAGGGAATCGCTCCCCGTTATCTCACTGAGCAAACACGTTCTAAGTGGAATCACAGTCGTGCAGCTAGAATGCCTGGCAGAAAGGAGAGGCAGGAGGAAAGAGCCTGGGGAGTGTGAAGAGGAAAGTCCACTACACCTGCAGTTTATGAAAACTAGAAAATGTACCTAATGTGCTGGGAGGACAAACTGTACTTAATTAATTGACTTATCTAAGAGGATTTCCATCCAAACAGCCAAAAGTGCTTCCTGGTCTCTTCTTGCTGCCTGTAGTAAAACATGAAGGGAATTTTTCTAAAAATTTGGCAATTTTTCAGTCTTTTAAGACGACAGAAGATGTTAAAGTTAATGACTCTCAAGCAAGATCATATCCAGGGCATTGAGATTAGGTGGTCTAAATATAACATTTTACACCACCAACAGGCCAGTTCTTCTTCGTATTATTTTTTATAAACAAAGGTGTTCTAAAGGTGAGTGTGACTGTAAAATTGTTTGGTAAGCCTCAGAAAGCTGGAAGGGGATGCCTCATGGCATTATTTAGTCAGGCCAATACCCTCCAAAGAGTTTAGGGGTGTCACTCCGAGATCCTTTCAGTCACACAATAAGACTTCTACCAAGGTTCAGGGTGTTATCCCTCAGCTATCTCAGCAGAAAACCAAGACAGAGTAAGCCTTATTATGAAGACATGTGTGATTGTGGCTTTGGAGTGGGGTGCTTTGCCATGAACACCAGTAAGAGTATCAGGAGACACACCAAGGTTTTAAGATAACATATTTAAGTTCAGCGCGGACTGCAAGGACCAGCAATAGTACAAAATAGGAGCTCTGGACTTCTACCTTCTACAAGCAGGAAGCAGGCTAGGGAGACTGTTTCATGTAACCATATACTAGCCACCTTTCACGCAACGGCATCACGTCAGGGGGTAGAGTTAAAAAATCAGAGACTGAAGCCGAGGAAGTTTCCAGGCCTTAAATACTAATCAAAGGACTGCCCACAAGAACCCATGGGATTTCACAACTGCTACTACTGACTCCCATCTCCCCTCCCCTTTCTGGAACAGGAGTGTCTATGAAGGTTATCTATGCCCCAACATACCACCACTGTATGTCGGCTGTGAAAGGGAGCAGATTTACTCATCTCTTTTGCTCACACATCCTCCGGTCTAGAGGAACTACACTTGTATAATTTGAACTGATGTGTTGGAGACTTGAGAGGCTCTTGGACTGCAAGGAGATCAAACCAGTCAATCCTAAAGTAGATCTCTCCTGCATATTCATTCGAAGGACTGATGCTGAAGCTGAAGCTCCAACACTTGGGCTACCTGATGCGAATAACTGACTCTTTGGAAGAGACCGTGATGCGGAAAAAAATGAAGGTAGGAGAAGGGGACAGCAGAGGATGGGATTGTTGGATAGCATCATCGACTCAATGGACTTGAGTCTGAGCAAGCTCCTGGAGTTGACGGACAGGGGAGCCTGCAGGGCTGCAGTCCATGGGGTTGCAAAGAATACGACACAACTGAGCAACAGAACACTTCAGATACTGTACACGTGGACCCTGATCCATAGCTGGACCTGACTTAGACGACAAGGTCCTGAACTTCAAGTTAATGCTATAACAGATAAATCGTTTGAAAGCATTGGCAGGAAAATGCATTTTGGACATACAAGCATGTAAACAGTTTCCGGCCATCTGTGTACCACGCGGTTTTAAACTATGTCCACGGTTCCTTCCTTCTCCCCTTCACATGTGTGGTGGACTTAGTGGCTCACTTCTCATGTTAGAATATTGTAGAAACGAACAATGAAGCGTCTGAGACTAGGTCATAAAAGGCACTGCAGCCTCCTTGCTCATCCTCTTGGATCACTCACTCTAGAAGCCAGCTTAGTCATATCTTGGGAACACTCACGTAGCCCTGTAGAGAGGCCCATGTGAAAGAACCGAGGCTTTCTCCCAACAGCCAGCAAGCAAACTGGTTTCAACAGCTATGTGAGTAAGCCATCTTGGAAGGAAATCCACCGGCGCATGGCAAGGCTTCAGAGGATGGCAATCTCACGAGACACTGAGCCACAACACTCAGCTGAATTACTCCTGGATTCCCAACTTTCACCAGCAGTATGAAACTATATTGTTTCAAGCTGCTAGTTTTGGCTAATTGGTTATGCAGCACTCGTTCATTAATGCACTGCCAACTTTGGGCAATGCCTTTATTCAGGGCTGCCTGTCCATCTAGTCCAATCTAATCCAGAATCTGCTACTTCACTTTAGAAAACACAGCCCACCCTTGATTTGACCACCCTCAGTATCAGATCAAATATCATTTCACTCACCTGAATATCTTATCAGCCTTGCCTAGCCTCAGCAATGATCCTCTCAGTTGAGCCAGAATCCACCCTCACCCTTATAGTCCTCTTAATAAGTTTCCATCCACTGACACCCATTCTGTTATTGTTGTCCATTGCTTTTCAGTCTCCCATCTCTGTTTGTAATCCCATGGACCCACCCTGTTCCTTAGCTATAAATCCCAGCTGCATCCCTGCTGGAGTCAGACATAAGCTCAATCTCTCTCCCATGTTATAATACCCCACTGTAGTACTCTTACCTTGAATCAAGTTTTCCTTACCACCTTTCGGAAGTGTTATGAATAATTTTTTAACATTGCCAAGTTCTGTTAGTAAGGATAATTCTCAAAGGAATATAGTTTTATACCTTACTCTCTATACTATATTCATTTGGGGGAACAAATATCTAAAATTAAAACATTTTATGTTTTCACCATACAAACAGAAAATATCTTTGAAACTACATTTACATATCTTAAAACATGTAGGAATCTGAAAAGGATGTGTGTATAGACATGTCAGTGTATACACACACATACCCTCAGAGCTCCAAGGAAAACTTAATTCTCAGCAAACGATAAATTAGAACATTCAGCCTGAAAATAGTGAAATCTTTGGAATCAACTTGCCAAAAATCTTAGACAATGAAATTTTAATTAAAAACCATGTATACATAAAATATTTGGGATTCAGACAAAATTGCTAAATAAAGATAGGTCAATCCCTAAACCATCTATGAGAAAAAAAAAAAAAAGAAATCCTCAGTATCATGTAATAACCTATAATGGAAAATAACCTACCAAAGAATAGATATGTATCTGCATAACTAAATCACTCTGATATACATCTGAAATTCAAGACTGTAAATTTAATACATTAACAGAGAAAAAAATTGTAAAGAAAGCTTCTAAAATACAAAGTTACAAAGGAAAAAATCCTAAAGAATGTAGAAAGTATATATGAATTGAAACAAAAATAGAAAACAACAAAAATGAACCTTGTTGGGATAATAAAGCAAGAGCTGCTTCTTGGAAAAAGAAAATCAGAAACATTGATACAATGGTGGGAAATCTAATAAGGGGACAAGGAGGTTAATTATGGGATTCTGAGAGGATAATATTCAACTCTGAGTGGAATTACATTTGTTTCAGGAAAGGTCCAGTCAAGCAAAAACCTGGAGAAAGAAAGGGAAGGAAAGAAAGAGGAAGAGAGACAAGGGAACAAAGCAAGAAAAAGAAAGGAACGAATGGAGAACGAAAGAAAAGTAAATGTCTCAACAAATGTTGTAAACTATCCAATCAAACAATTCTCTTCAAGATCTAAAAACAGAAACGGAAATTTATTAAGCCAGATACTCACTGCTTTTGATGGTACTCAGAACAAGAAAGCCCATTTACACATCACTATTTAGAAGTTCAGAACTGGCCAACACCAATACGATTATTTAAAAAAATAAAAATATGCCATGTTATTTGTAAAAAGACAGACAGCAGAAATAATTTTTTAAAAATTATTTCTACAAATACTAATTTTACTTACAATGTTTGGCAACATTAATAAAATAATAAATTTTTCCCAAAAGAACAAGCACAGCAGACAAGGAAATTCACAAAGGGCAGTAACAAAATAGTCATGTTGACAGATCTTCAATATATTCGTAAAGAAAACAAAGTGTCATTGTGTGAACAAAATATAGAGGTATCAATAGAAAAACAGAGGAAGCTCCTGAAAGAACTCAACTCACTATTAACTATCTTTTATTTGCAGGCACAGAATCTGACTCAAGTTAAATCTAAGAAGCAAAGCCCTGAGGTTATCTCTTCGTTTGTGTGTGTGTGTGTGTGTGTCTGTGTGTGTGTGTGTCTGTGTGTGAAAATTTAGGAAATTTAGGCTGGAGAGGGAAGAAGAGGATAGAGACTTCAAGTGCCTTGAAGGAGGAGGAGGAAAGAGAGGGGGTTGGAGATTTGATTGTGTTATTTGAACAGCATTGGTGAAGCTCAAACAAGGGAGGTAGCAAGCCATGCAGGCCTACGGGAAGAGCATTTCCCGAAGAACAGCACTTGCAGTCTCTGGATCGGGAAGAAATGGAATTTGATGGAGGAAAACCAAGGCCAGTGTTGTCAAAAAGAGTACATTCGTGGGGAAAAGAGTAGAGTAGAAGGACAGAGAATGGAAGAGAGGAAGCAGTCAGGGACCATATTGCTGGAACCTTTTAATTTGGCAATAAATACAACTTGTCCTCCTTAGGAGCATACTTCACAGCAACTAACAGTAACAGTGTTGATAATACTCAGCAACAATAAAAACACATAACTAAAACATTTCGTATTTTTTACTACAGAAATCGAAGAAAGGAGATAAGAATGCAATAGTCTGCGTATTTATTTACACACAGAGTTTTCACCTGAGACCAGAATACACACACACTCTTTATACAACTAAAAGTGGTTTAAGCTGACACTCAGCAAAGTGCTTGGGCCCAAGTAAACTAACTGGAAAGGCCTAGTAAAATATTCAAAGTGCAAATAAACCAATCAAGCTTCGAGTAAATAAACACAATTTATTTGAATTTGAATTTACACTCAGGAAATTACCTAAAATGGAGACAATAGACTCACTACAGCTTAATCATCTGTAGTCCTTCCTCTTCAGTTCTGAGAGGGATGCTAACCCCTTGGTGATTATCACTTTCCAGCATTTTGGGAAAGTTTAGAGGACTTAAATAAATTGAGGAGTGGCGAGAGTGGGGAGAGACAAAGAGGAGGAGAAAGGAAGAGGAAACGGAGAGATTGCTCCTGGCATAGGTCTACAGACAGGATCCCAGCTTCCTTGAATGGTGCACAGAGACTGCTAGCTATCTGTGCCAGAAGTGGAGAAGGGGTGACATTCAACTCCAGGAGGAGACTCAACTCCAAGAACCTACAGAGGCAGCCAAGTGTGCTGATGTTCAGGAACCAATACTTAGAGGGGTTGTACCCCACAGGTCTGTGAAAGAGCCCTTGGAGACCGCAAGAAAAAAAGGTTTCCACGAGTACAATCACAGATTAGATGGTTGGCGAGATTAGAGGAAGGATAACTCTATGACCTGATAATTACTGAAATACAGGAGACAATTCCTGCACATCAGACTGTGTCAAGAAAGACTGAAACTCAATTAGTTTGATACAATGGGAAATTACACACGCCAAGAATTAGCTGTTAACGCTACTACATTTGTGTCCAAGGCAAGATAAGATACAAAACTGAAATCTTCACATGTTCAACTAGGGTAAGACACATGTAACTGGAAAATATAAGGAAGAGTTCTAAAAAGGGTTTAATCACCCTGGACTATTTTTATCCGCCATATTTACTATTCTTGGACAACTCCATTGTAGCTTAAGGGTAAGAGAACTCAATTTAGCCCAATTCAAAAGCTGAACAGATTTCCTGTGTTTGATCCTTTGCAGTTAAAACTATGGGTCCAGCACAAATCAAAGTGGACGTCAAGGCTCTCTTTCCTTTGGGAATTTTCACTTGCTTTGCTACTGTGTCTGACACAGATATGCCTACCTCATTGGGACTACAGGCCAGCCAACTGGCAAAGGGGACGCAATGAATCAAATTCCCCTTTTGATCACTCAACAGGAGGTCCACAGGCACCAGGTCTCATTCTATTAACTATCTCTGCTTCTCCAACTGCAGTCAGTGATACACAGGGCCTGCTTGATGCTTGCAAGGGTCTCTCACCAAACACAGGCATTTTTAACCGTTGGCTTCCTTGAGATGTCCCTGGGCTAGGTAAATGCACTCTGAGACAGTGTTCCTTCTACCTTGGCTCTATGCCTGGAGTGAATGTATGCCTCTTCCTCAGCTGGGACAAGAAGCCACAGCTCTTCACTGATTAAATCCCGTGTCTGGTCCAAACTCACATCATAGCTTCTCCATCAACTTCTCCACTGCACGCTTTCAGAGCCAGGTTATCTTCGATCAGCCCAAGAGGCACTTCAGAGAGTGACATTCAAATCTGGCTATATAGCTGATACTGAGAACTTCAAGGCATGAAAACAGTTGAAAATTACGTTGCTAAAACACTCTACAGATTATATGTATACTAGAGCTTTCGAACTTACAAGTAACATCAGCTACCGAAATAGGTTCTTACTTTTCCTTTCTCCACTTCTCTCATTCTCTCTCTCTCACACACGCGTGCACACATTCTTTTTACATGTTAAGACAATTATATGAAAAACAGATAATAGATTTTTAAATAACATCTCAATACACAGATCAAACGAAATTGTACTTCCTGTATTTAAAACAAAATCACATAAATTACCCATCGGTTTCCCTATATTTGATATTATTGAATAATGCTATAATTAGATCTTTTTGGTTTTAATGGGGTTTTTAACTTTGACTGAAATACTTGCTTCAGACTTACTGAAAGCAGAATTAACTTTTTTCTTCTTTTTTTGACCTCCTACTTTTAGATTTGGGGGGTGATGATTCAAAATCAGATGTGTTCACAGTAATGGATGCTACTTCCACCAATCCTGGTTGAAGGGGTTCCAGTGATACCTGAATAACAATTTTTGTTTCAGGAGACAATCCTTCTAGCTGCTTAGGCTTCTTAAACATTTGATGACACTGGGTCTTGTGCTCCCTTTCCTCTTTGGAAGTTAAAAACTGTAGCCGACATTTGGAACACTGGCGAAAACTCTTTTCCCAGTGCCCTCTATGATGATGTCCGTAGGCTGTTGCAGTTTTAAAAATTTTGAGACAAAACAGGCAAAGTAAATTCTTAGTGTCACCATGGTATGCTCTGAAATGTGCATCCACATCTGCAAAAAATGATGATCTGTAACTGCAAACCTGGCATACATAGGGCATTTCACCAGGCTTATGATTGTCTTTCATGTGCTCTAAGAGAACCTGTTCTGTCTCAAAGGACAACTCACAGATGCGACAGACTGCGGAGGGCTCCTGGGGAGTGTGGACACTTTCAATGTGACACTGCATCTGGAAGGGAGTAGGAAACTGGCGGAGGCAGTGCCGGCAGGTGGTGTGGGTTTTCCAGCTGTCACCTCTCTGCCTCTCAAGTTCCAAATGGTGCTTCATGTGATTCATAAACTTGACATTTTTTAGAACTTTCAAGCAGCTGAGGCATTTAAACGCTGTGTGGGTCTTCGGTTCTGGCTGCCCAACTCCTACATGCTCTCCATAGTAGAAGTCACCAAGTAACACAGTCAGCTTTCCTTCTGTGGGATCACCAATTTTGTCTGGACTTGCTGAACTTGGAAAATCAGTTTTTGTCAGTCCATTTTCCCCTAAAGGTCTTACAGGCTTGCAATGAACACTGTCCTTTGGAAAAGGTGTTGGACAAGGTTCTCCATTCTGAACATGGCTTAGTGAGGTATGGACACGGTCCGGTGTGCTTTGCTGAGTGGTCACTGTATGAAAAATACCTGAAGGGGAAAAACCTAAACAATGTTCCCCTATAATGCCATCACTGAGCTTAGGCCTTTTGGGATTTCTGCTATTTGTTTCACAAGTGGAAAGTACCTTTGAGACATGAGGACTTTTATTCATATCTCCTGCAGAAACCGCTCTTTCTGCTGGATGCTGCAATGAACTTGTGAAGGTAATCAAAGAAGAACATGACTCCTTTGAAAAGCACTTCGGCACTCTTTGTGGTGAAATATTTTTACAATCAGCTTGAGACGGAGGTTCAATAATAATAGGACTATCTGTTGATCTTGATTCAGAGTCAGAAACTGGCAAGACAGCCTTTGCTTCTGATATAGCAGTCACATGACTAGCAGGCTGTAATTTGTCAGCGTTACCTTTCCTGAAGTGACCATACCTTTTTCTCCTTGAACAAGAACCTGGGGTATCTCTGCTCAGTACGTTTGAAACGACTGGTTTTGAAGCTGAGCTCATCCCAACAAAGATCACGTCAGCATCTTCATTTACATGTTCCACTCCGACCAAGATCACTTCATCATCATCATCATCATCTGCTTGTTTGGTTTCTCCCTCCCTTTTCCGTACTTCTGGCTCTTGTTCTTCTTCACGTAACATACACGGTAGTTCCATATTTTGAGTACTTTTTTATTCTTACAGGGTGCGGCCACAAGTCCCAGGGCTTCCTTTATACAAACTGCCACCTAAGTATAAACATACTACATATTAGTTAAGTACAGAAAAATGGGCTATTTGATTATCTCCAAAACTCTAGAGTAGTTTTAAACATCCTTATCTTACAGACAAAGACACCGAGTGTCAACGAGACTCAGTGACAGCTGAAAAACCTATGACTACAAGTCTACATGGCTCTAGAATCATAAGCTTTGTCCCACGTTCACTTTAACCTCTTCTATTTAAAAAAATAAAGACAAAAAACCCAAAAACCCACCACGACTGATCATTAGGTGAAATCACATGTAAAGGACGAGTATTTTTACAAAAGCACTGTTGTACAGCGTTCAGAAACATGGACTTTGGAGTCAAAGAAGATTAAGTTGGAATTCTAAGTTAACCACACACCAGTTGCATCTTCTTGGGCAAATTTATAACTTTTAAAGGTGTTTCTGTCTCTTAAAGACAAACATGCTTATTTCTTAGACTTAAGGTTACCAGCTCTTTTTAAAAGGCATCAGCTATTCAATGGCATCTTGTTTTGTAGTAAAATTTGAAGAAAATGTATCTTAAATGCACATTACACCTGATTCACAAATTCTAATTTCAGAAATGTTAACAAAGAAAATAGGTAGCAAATTCAAAGTATAATCTATCTATACCTAGTTAACAAACAGCATAATTCAATGTCAAGCACTTAACACAGGCCTAGGAAATTGAGAATGAGCTCTCTTTGATAATCTCACCCCAATTCCACACCGATATATCCTAAATTTCTCCCTCTAATCCTGGCTAAACTTAAATCCAACAATGCTTCATCCTTCACGCCACAGGTCTCTTCCCCACATAGCAGGCAAAGTGATGCCAGTATTTCTCTCATACCAATATCAGACAGAGGCATCACACACACACACCTTGATATCCCTTACGAATACAGGTGAAAGAGTCCTCAACAAAATACTGGCAAACAAAATCCAACAACATATAAAAAAGACTGTATACCATGATCACATGGGATTTGGGGAGGTATGCAAAGTTGTTTCATTATATGAAAGTCACTCAACATTATGCCATTTGAACACAATAAAACAAATAACACATCTGCCTGAAGAAAAAGCATTTCCCTGAATCTAGCACCTTTTCAGAACCGGGCTTAAAAGAACACTTAATAATTAAGAACAGAAGAGAACTTTCTCAATCAAAGGGCACCTGTAAAAAGACCCACAGCTAACATCACACTTAATAATGAAAAACTGAAAGCGTTCCCTCTAAGACTGGGAACAACACAAGGAAGTCTATTACACACTTTGGCTCAACATTATACTGGCAGTTCTATAACCAGAGCAATCAGGTAACAAAAGAGAAATGTTGTTGTTGTTTAAAAAGAAAAAAAAGAAAAGAGAAAACAAAAACAAAAAACAGCCTTCAGAATGGAAAGGAAACAGTCAAAGTATATTGGAGATAACATACTTTTGTATATAGAAAATCTTGAAGAAAACACAAGTATCAGAATTAATATAAAGCTTGCAGAATAGAAGACAAATATTTTAAAAGTCAACCACATTTTATACAGTAGCAACACATGTTGTTAAGTAAATACTTGAATCTACACTAGCATTAAAAAGAATACTTAGGAAGTCAGAAAGAGAAAGACAATATATTCTTTGGAATGGCTGAGTAATACTCCATTGTGTATATGTACCACAGCTTTCTGATCCATTTATCTGTTGATGGACATCTAGGTTGTTCCATGCCATGGCTATTATAAACAGTGCTGCGATGAACACTGGGGTCCATGTGTCTCTTTCAATTCTGGTTTCCTCAGTGTGTATGCCCAGCAGTGGGATTGCTGGCTCATACGGCAGTTCTATTTGCAATTTTTTAGGGAATCTCCACACTCTTCTCCATACTGGCTGTACTAGATTGCATTCCCACCAACAGGGTAAGAGGGTTCCCTTTTCTCCACACCCTCTCCAGCATTTATTGCTGGCAGACTTTGTATGAATCAATTCTAATGGGATGGATGAAACTGGAGCCGATTATACACAGTGAAGTAAGCCAGAAAGAAAAACACCAATACAGTATACTAACACATATATATGGAATTTAGAAAGATGGTAATGATAACCCTGTATGAGAGACAGCAGAAGAGACACAGATGTATAGAACGCACTTTTGGACTCCGAGGGGGAAGGAGAGGGTGGGATAATTTGGGAGAATGGCACTGAAATATGTACACTATCATGTAAGATAGTCGCCAGTCTATGTTCCAGGCAGGATACAGGATGCTTGGGGCTGGTGCACAGGGATGATCCAGACAGATGATATGGGGTGGGAGGTGGGAGGAGGACAGGATTGGGAACTCGTGTACACCCGTGGCGGACTCATGTCAATGTATGGCAAAACCAATACAGTGTTGTAAAATAAAATAAAGTAAAAATTAAAATTAAAAAAAAAAAGAGAAAGACAAATCTCGTATGGTATCACTTACATGGACTCTAAAATATGACACAAATGAACTTATCTATGAAACACAAACAGACTCACAGACAGAGAGAGCAGACTATGTGATTCCCAAGAGGAGAAAAGTGGGGCAGGCATAGATTGGGAGCTGGTGATTAGCAGATGCAAACTGTAATATATACAATAGACAAACAAGATCGTACTGGATAGCACAAGGAACTACATTCATAATTTGTGAAAAACAATAATGGAAAAGGGCATGAAAAAAATTGTGTGTGCATATACACACACAATTTACATATGAAGGAAAGGAAAGGACAACTGTTGGCAAGCACGTACAGAAACTGGATCCCTGTGTGTTATGGACAGATTTTAAAATGGTGCAGCTGCTACAGAAAACAGTTTAAAGGCTCCTCGAAAAATTAAAAAACTGGAGCTGACACACGATTCAGCAATTCCACTTCAGGATATAAATTCAAAAGAAGTTAACATGGGGTCTTGGGATATCTGCACAGCCGTGCTCACAGCAGCACGAAGCACAACAACTAAGAGGTGGAACCATCGAAATGTCCATCAAATGTCATAGATACATACAATGAAATACTATTTAGCCATATAAAGAAAATTCTGTCACATGCTACAACATGCATGATCATTTCAGACATCAAGCCAAATGAAATAAGCCAGTCATACAAAAAGACAAATACTGTAAGTTTCTACTTGTATGAAAGAGCTAACACAGTCAAGCAATCGAGAGGAAACAAAAAAGAACGACGGAGTCCACGGTCTAGGTCAACAGGCAAGAAAAGAGCAGTTGCTGTTTAATGGGACAAGTGATGGGCACAGAGTTTCGATTTTGCAAGATGTAAAGGTGTAGAGATCTGTTTCATAACAATGTGATAAGGAAGTCCCTGGTAGTTCAGAGGTTAGGACTCCACAGTTTCCTATCAGGGGCCTGGGTATGATCCTCAACCAGGGAACTGTCATTCAAGCTGCATAGCACAGCTAAAACAACGACAACGACAACAAAACAACACTGTGACTATGTGTGTGTATATGTGTTAGTCACTCAGGTGTGCCCGACTTTGCATCCCCATGGACGAAAGCTCACCAGGTTCCCTTCTCCATCGGATTTGAAGTGGCTTGCCCTTTCTTTCTCCAAAAGGCTGATGAAAGTGTGTGAAATACTTAGCATGCAAAAATGGTTAAAATGGTAAAAATTTAAGTTAGATGTTTTCTACAACAATTAAAAAAAGAAAAGCTTTTAACAACCAGGAAAAGAATTTGAATAGACATTTCCGACTCTTTGCAACCCCATGGACTGTAGCCTATCAGGCTCCTCCGTTCATGGGATTTTCCAGGCAACAGTGCTGGAGTGGATTACCATTTCCTGCTCAAGGCGATCTTCCCGACTCAGGAATTGATCCCAGGTCTCCTACATTGCAGGCAGACACTTTCCCTTCGGAGCCACCAGGGAAGCCCCTAGCAAAATGTAAAGCAGTCTCACTGAGATACTACTTCACACCCATACTACTTCACACCCAATCAAAATGACGAATAATAACAAGTGCTGCAGAGGATGTGGAGAAAAGGAATCTTCAGATATTGTTGAGGTAATTGCTGTAAAATGGTACCACCACTCTTGCAGAAGTGGTTTGTCAGTACCTCAAAAATTAAATACAGAGGAGCCATATGATCCAGGAATTTCCCTCTTTTGTACATATCCACAAACACTGAAAATGTTCAGTCCATGCAAAATCAGTGTTCACAGCAACATTACTCACTATAGCCACAAAGAGTACACCATCCACGTATTACCCAACATTGACGAATGGATAAACAAACTGTGGTATATGCTCAAAACGGACTGCATGGAAGCCATTTACCATATGCAGCCATAAAAATAAAACAAAAACATTCACTGCTATACAGCCATGAAATGGAGGAATCTTGAAAGTACACAAACGAGGGGACTTTCCTGGAGATCCAGTGTTTAAGACTCTCCACAGGTGCCATCCCTGGCCTGGGAACTAAGATCCCACATGCCACAGAGCTAAATAAATAAATATTGAAAAAGAAAATATGACATCTGAATCAAGCCAGACACAAAGGTCACACTTTGTATGTGGGAGAACTGTAGGTGGAAGAGAAGCAGGAAAGAGAAGCACTCTGTAATCCAAGTGAAACATTTTTTTCAGGGAGGAGGAAATGAGCTAGTCTGATAAAGGATGCCAATAAATTAAATAAGATAACAACTAAAAATTGACCACAGAGTTAAACATTTGAAATTCACCTGTGGCCTTGACAAGAGCGGCTTAAAAGGAAAATGAGAGAACTGGAGATAACAAAGTCTAGGAACAACTCTGCAGAGGTCTATAATAAGCAAACATGAAAAAAAAGCAGCAGAAGCAGGATGTGTCACCCAAAGATGGATTTTTAACGACAGGTCACATTATAGTCAGTCTGTTTGCTGATGGGAACCATCCAGAGAAACAGAAAACTTAATCCGGGACAAAGAGGAGACTTGCTAGAAGATCAAGAAATGAGTAGGTCTAGAACTGAGTACATCAAGAATTGAGTAGATCAAGCCAGAGAGCACACAAGCTGGAGAAGGCAATGGAAACCCACACCAGTACTCTTGCCTGGAAAATCCCACAGATGGAGGAGCCTGGTAGGCCGCAGTCCATGGGGTTTCGAAGGGTCGGACACGCCTGAGCGGCTTCAGTCTCATGCACTGGAGAAGGAAATGGCAACCCACTCCAGCGTTCTTGCCTGGAGAATCCCAGAAAAGGGGGAGCCTTGTGGGCTGCTGTCCATGAGACCGCACAGTCGGACACGACTCAAGCGGCTTAGCAGCAGTAGCGGCACACAAGAAGGGTACACAAGCCAAATAATTTGCTCACATTGACAGAGCTGAGGTCATATGAAACAACAGGCTGGCATGGTGGATTAATGGGTACGGTAACCAGTGAATCGAATCTCCTGATATTCCCACCGCTGCGTAGTTCTCTCTCAACCTATCACAGGGTTGACCTGTGAGACTAAGCAAATACACAAGTGAAGATGTGTAACATCTGAAAGAAGACTCTGCACTTTATCATGGGTGCAAGTGCTTTCCTGAATCACTCATTCTGAGAAAAGACAGCAGCCTCCACAAGAGAAGCCCCTTGGAGAGGCCCACAGAAGGAGGAACTGAGGCTTCATGAGTACAGGCAAGTGAGAGAGTGTAGATTCAACAAGCTAAGTCTTCAGAGGTGGCCAAGCCAGACAAAAGCTTGACTACTACCTCAGGAGAGATCCTAGGCCAAGAGATAACAAGTGTGAAGTTCTTTCAAACTATTCAATTTTGAGATCGTATGTACAACACAAACATTTCAAGTTATAATACCATTCACATCATACTTACACACAGAAGAGTTCTCCTATAAATATAGCAAAAATTAAAAAAACAGACACACAGACACACAGACACAGACACACACACAGACACACACACACACAGACACACACACACACACACACACACACACACACACACACCCCAATCCAAAGCACCGAAACACAGGAGTTGCCTGGCAGTCCAGTGGTTTGGTTAGGACTCAGTCCTCTCACTGCCAGGATCCTGTGTTCGATCCCTGGTTGGGGAACGAATATCCTATGAAGCCACATGTTGTGACCAAAACAAAACATGCTGTGAAGTTCAAAGCTGTACCAGCAAGATAAGTATACAACACAGCTGTAGGCACAAGTTGCTGGGCATAGGGCTTCCTATGAATCCTATGGTAGGAGTCAGCTCTACACAGCTTAAGACCCATGGTGCTCTTACTTTTTTTCTTTCAAGAAGGCAGGAGAAAGCAAGTCACCCTGCCTGTTTTTAAGCTTGCCACTCAGAAAGCTGCAAACCTGAAACCATGACTGCCCTGAAGTCAGCACCCGCAATCAGGGTCAGGTAATCCCCAATCAGGAATACTCTCTCTCAACACCAACGTGTCAGCCAATGAATGAAAGGAGAAAAACGGAAAGTAAGAAAGCCACAACTTTGTCCCTTATTGTAAAGATGTCTGTCACCTTACCTCAGGGGCCCACTGAAATCCTGAGCGCTTCAGACCTACCAGGCAGCAAACGGTCACATCCTGGGGACAAGCATAAGAAAAGCTCAGGGTGAGTCACCTGTTCCGGGAACATTCTATCCCCCCAGGCCCTACCTGGTCCTACCCTACGGATGCTGACCAGGTGTCTCACACTCAACCAGACCAAGTGATTGAACTCCTTAGCCCTGAGCTTCTTCCTCCCACCTCCCTTCTCTCAGTAACAAACAAACAAATACCTCATCTGCCAACTTCCCGAACCAAAGGCCTGAATCTCGGGGCCCCCAAGGATGGGGCAGCCCTGGAGTCCGAGGAGAGGCAAGAGGAAACAGGAAAACGACCAAAGCACCAGGGCAGTGAAGAGGCCACTAGATCGATTTTTTTTCTTCTTTTTTTTTTGCTGCGCCCACCTGACTGTGCCTGGGTGCAGAACCGGCTTGGGCCGTGAAGATTTGTGCATGTGTGTTTAAATACATTAGGTTCCACAGGAACACAGACACACACACACACACACAGACTTGAAAGAAAAAAAGTAAGAGCACCATGGGTCTTAAGCTGTGTAGAGCTAACTCCTACCACTTGGTGAGGCTAAAATTGGGAATGCACATATCCTAAATTTTTAGCTAGGAAAGCAAAGCAATGCAGGTGGGGGGGTTCCCTGGTGGCCTGGTGATTAGGAATCTGGGCTTTCACTGCAGTGGTCTGGATTCAATCTCTGGTCAGGGAACCGGGACCCCACAAGCCAAGCAGCATGGCCAAATGAATAAATGAATCAAGTGGTTCATTCAGAGACAATGTCCTGTGATTTAACATGTTCACGTGAGATTACTTGCTCATTTCTGTACCCTTAAGGGCTTTATTTCATTAAGTAAGTGAACTCTACTGGATGGGGGCGAGGCACCATCTGAGTTCATTTCATGCGAGTAAACAAGATCATAGGTAGCTCTATGCCCAGCAACTTGTGCCTACAGCTGTGTTGTATACTTATCTTGCTGGTACAGCTTTGAACTTCACAGCATGTTTTGTTTTGGTCACAACATGTGGCTTCATAGGATCCCAACCAGGGATCGAACACAGGATCCTGGCAGTGAGAGAACTGAGTCCTAACCAAACCACTGGACTGCCAGGCAACTCCTGTGTTTCGGTGCTTTGGATTGGTGTGTGTGTGTGTGTGTGTGTGTGTGTGTTTAATTTTTGCTATATTTATAGGAGAACTCTTCTGTGTGTAAGTATGATGTGAATGGTATTATAACTTGAAATGTTTGTGTTGTACATACGATCTCAAAATTGAATAGTTTGAAAGAACTTCACACTTGTTATCTCTTGGCCTAGGATCTCTCCTGAGGTAGTAGTCAAGCTTTTGTCTGGCTTGGCCACCTCTGAAGACTTAGCTTGTTGAATCTAAGCTCTCTCACTTGCCTGTACTCATGAAGCCTCAGTTCCTCCTTCTGTGGGCCTCTCCAAGGGGCTTCTCTTGTGGAGGCTGCTGTCTTTTCTCAGAATGAGTGATTCAGGAAAGCACTTGCACCCATGATAAAGTGCAGAGTCTTTTTTCAGATGTTACACGTCTTCAGTTGTGTATTTGCTTAGTCTCACAGGTCAACCCTGTGATAGATTGAGAGAGAACTACACAGGGGTGGGAATATCAGGAGATTCGATTCACTTGAAGGCTGGTTACTGTACCCATTAATCCACCATGTCAGCCTTTTTTTTCATATGACCTCAGCTCTGTCAATGTGAGCAAATTATTTGGCTTGTGTACCCTTCTTGTGTGCCGCTACTGCTGCTAAGCCTCTTGAGTCATGTCCGACTCTGCGGTCTCATGGACAGCAGCCCACAAGGCTCCCCCTTTTCTGGGATTCTCCAGGCAAGAGCGCTGGAGTGGGTTGCCATTTCCTTCTCCAAAGCATGAGAGTGAAGTCGCTCAGTCGTGTCCGACCCTTCGAAACCCCATGGACTGCGGCCTACCAGGCTCCTCCATCTGTGGGAGTTTCCAGGCAAGAGTACTGGTGTGGGTTTCCATTGCCTTCTCCAGCTTGTGTGCTCTCTGGCTTGATCTACTCAATTCTTGATGTACTCAGTTCTAGACCTACTCATTTCTTGATCTTCTAGCAAGTCTCCTCTTTGTTCTGGATTAAGTTTTCTGTTTCTCTGGATGGTTCCCATCAGCAAACAGACTGACTATAATGTGACCTGTCGTTAAAAATCCATCTTTGGGTGACACATCCTGCTTCTGCTGCTTTTTTTTTCATGTTTGCTTATTATAGATCTCTGCAGAGTTGTTTCTAGACTTTGTTATCTCTAGTTCTCCCATATTCCTTTAAAGCCGCTCTTGTCAAGGCCACAGGTGAATTTCAAATGTTCAACTCCGTGGTCAATTTTTAGTTGTTATCTTACTTAATTTATTGGCATCCTTTATCAGACTAGCTCATTTCCTCCTCCCTGAAAAAAATGTTTCACTTGGATTACAGAGTGCTTCTCTTTCCTGCTTCTCTTCCACCTACAGTTCTCCCACATACAAAGTGTGACCTTTGTGTCTGGCTTGATTCAGATGTCATATTTTCTTTTTCAATATTTATTTATTTAGCTCTGTGGCATGTGGGATCTTAGTTCCCAGGCCAGGGATGGCACCTGTGGAGAGTCTTAAACACTGGATCTCCAGGAAAGTCCCCTCGTTTGTGTACTTTCAAGATTCCTCCATTTCATGGCTGTATAGCAGTGAATGTTTTTGTTTTATTTTTATGGCTGAATATGGTAATGAATATGGTAAATGGCTTCTATGCCGTCCATTTTGAGCGTATACCACAGTTTGTTCATCCATTCGTCAATGAATGGATAATACGTGGATGGTGTACTCTTTGTGGCTATAGTGAGTAATGTTGCTGTGAACACTGATTTTGCATGGACTGAACATTTTCAGTGTTTGTGGATATATACAAAAGAGGGAAATTCCTTGATCATATGGCTACTCTATATTTAATTTTTGAAGTACTGACAAACCACTTTTGCAAGAGTGATTGTACCATTTA
This sequence comes from Budorcas taxicolor, assembly GCF_023091745.1. Taxonomy (NCBI): domain Eukaryota; kingdom Metazoa; phylum Chordata; class Mammalia; order Artiodactyla; family Bovidae; genus Budorcas; species Budorcas taxicolor. The sequence continues at coordinate 9,896,589 of NC_068936.1, forward strand.
CAGCAATTACCTCAACAATATCTGAAGATTCCTTTTCTCCACATCCTCTGCAGCACTTGTTATTATTCGTCATTTTGATTGGGTGTGAAGTAGTATGGGTGTGAAGTAGTATCTCAGTGAGACTGCTTTACATTTTGCTAGGGGCTTCCCTGGTGGCTCCGAAGGGAAAGTGTCTGCCTGCAATGTAGGAGACCCGGGATCAATTCCTGAGTCGGGAAGATCGCCTTGAGAAGGAAATGGTAATCCACTCCAGCACTGTTGCCTGGAAAATCCCATGAACGGAGGAGCCTGATAGGCTACAGTCCATGGGGTTGCAAAGAGTCGGAAATGTCTATTCAAATTCTTTTCCTGGTTGTTAAAAGCTTTTCTTTTTTTAATTGTTGTAGAAAACATCTAACTTAAATTTTTACCAGTTTAACCATTTTTGCATGCTAAGTATTTCACACACTTTCATCAGCCTTTTGGAGAAAGAAATGGCAAGCCACTGCAAATCCGATGGAGAAGGGAGCCTGGTGAGCTTTCGTCCATGGGGATGCAAAGTTGGGCACACCTGAGTGACTAACACATATACACACACATAGTCACAGTGTTGTTTTGTTGTCGTTGTCGTTGTTTTAGCTGTGCTATGCAGCTTGAATGACAGTTCCCTGGTTGAGGATCATACCCAGGCCCCTGATAGGAAACTGTGGAGTCCTAACCTCTGAACTACCAGGGACTTCCTTATCACATTGTTATGAAACAGATCTCTACACCTTTACATCTTGCAAAATCGAAACTCTGTACCCATCACCTGTCCCATTAAGCAGCAACTCCTCTTTTCTTGGTTGTTGACCTAGACCATGGACTCCGTCGTTCTTTTTTGTTTCCTTTCGATTACTTGACTATGTTAGCTATTTCATACAAGTAGAAACTTACAGTATTTGTCTTTTTGTATGACTGGCTTATTTCATTTGGCTTGATGTGTGAAATGATAATGCATGTTGTAGCATGTGAAAGAATTTTCTTTATATGGCTAAATAATATTTCATTGTATGTATCTATCACATTTGATGGACATTTCGATGCTTCCACCTCATAGTTGTTGTGCTTCGTGCTGCTGTGAGCACGGCTGTGCAGATATCCCAAGACCCCATGTTAACTTCTTTTGAATTTATATCCTGAAGTGGAATTGCTGAATCATGTGCCAGCTCTAGTTTTTAGTTTCTCGAGGAGCCTTTAAACTGTTTTCTGTAGCAGTTGCACCATTTTAAAATCTATCTGTAACACACAAGAATCCAGTTTCTGTACGTGCTTGCCAACAGTTGTCCTTTCCTTTCCTTCATATGTAAACAACACATATGCACACACAGTTTTTTCATACCCTTTTCCATTATTGTTTATCACAAATTACGAATATAGTTCCTTGTGCTATACAGTATGATCTTGTTTGTCTATTGTATATATTATAGTTTGCATCTGCTAATCACCAGCTCCCAATCTATGCCTGCCCCACCATTCCCCTCTTGGGAATCACATAGTCTGCTCTCTATGTCTGTGAGTCTGTTTCTGTTTCATAGATAAGTTCATTTGTGTCATATTTTAGAGTCCATGTAAGTGATACCATACAAGATTTGTCTTTCTCTTTTTTTTTAATTTTAATTTTTACTTTATTTTATTTTACAATACTGTATTGGTTTTGCCATACATTGACATGAGTCCGCCACGGGTGTACACGAGTTCCCAATCCTGACCCCCCCCTCCCACCTCACACCCCATATCATCTCTCTGGATCACCCCTGTGCACTAGCCCCAAGCATCCTGTATCCTGCCTGGAACATAGACTGGCGACTATCTTACATGATAGTGTACATGTTTCAGTGCCATTCTCCCAAATTATCCCACCCCACCCGCGCCCTCAGAGTGCAAAATTCCGTTCTAAGCATCTGTGTCTCTTCTGCTGTCTCTCATACAGGGTTATCATTACCATCTTTCTAAATTCCATATATATGTGTTGGTATACTGTATTGGTGTTTTTCTTTCTGGCTTACTTCACTGTGTATAATCGGCTCCAGTTTCAACCTTGTCATTAGAATTGATTCATATAAAGTCTGCCAGCAATAAATGCTGGAGAGGGTGTGGAGAAAAGGGAAACCTTTTACACTGTTGGTGGGAATGCAATCTAGTACAGCCACTATGGAGAACAGTGTGGAGATTCCTTTCAAAATTGGAAATAGAACTGCCGTATGAGCCAGCAATCCCACTGCTGGGCATACACACTGAGGAAACCAGAATTGAAAGAGACACATGGACCCCAGTGTTCATCGCAGCACTGTTTATAATAGCCAGGACATGGAACAACCTAGATGTCCATCAACAGATAAATGGATCAGAAAGCTGTGGTACATATACACAATGGAGTATTACTCAGCCATTCCAAAGAATATATTGTCTTTCTCTTTCTGACTTCCTAAGTATTCTTTTTAATGCTAGTGTAGATTCAGGTATTTACTTAACAACATTTGTTTCTACTGTATAAAATGTGATTGACTTTTAAAATATTTGTCTTCTATTCTGCAAGCTTTATATTAATTCTAATACTTGTGTTTTTTTCAAGATTTTCTATATACAAAAGTATGTTATCTCCAATATACTTTGACTTTTTCCTTTCCATTCTGAAGGCTGGTTGTTTTCTTTTTTTTTTTTTTTTCGTTTTTGTTTTTTAAACAACAGCAACATTTCTCTTTTGTTACCTGATTGCTCTGGTTATAGAACTGCCAGTATAATGTTGAGCCAAAGTGTGTAATAGACTTCTTGTGTTTTCCCCAGTCTTAGAGGGAAAGCTTTCAGTTTTTCATTCTTAAGTATGATGTTAGCTGTGGGTCTTTTACAGGTGCCCTTCGATTGAGAAAGTTCTCTTCTGTTCTTAATTATTAAGTGTTCTTTTAAGCCCGGTTCTGAAAAGGTGCTAGATTCAGGGAAATGCTTTTTCTTCAGGCAGATGTGTTATTTGTTTCATTGTTTTAAAATGGCATAATGTTGAGTGACTTTCATATAATGAACCAACTTTGCATACCTCCCTAAATCCCATGTGATCATGGTATACAATCTCTTTTATATGTTGTTGGATTTTGTTTGCCAGTATTTTGTTAAAGATTCTTTCACCTGTATTCATAAGGGATATCGGGTGTGTGTGTGTGTGTGTGTGTGTGTGTGTATGTGTGTGTCTGTGTGTGATGTCTCTGTCTGATATTGGTTTGAGAGAAATACTGGCATCACTTTGCCTGCTATATGGGGAAGAGACCTGTGGCGTGAAGGATGAAGCATTGTTGGATTTAAGTTTAGCTAGGATTAGAGGGAGAAATTTAGGATATATCAGTGTGGAATTGGGGTGAGACTATCAAGACAGCTCATTCTCAATTTCCTAGGCCTGTGTTAAGTGCTTGACATTGAATTATGCTGTTTGTTAACTAGGTATAGATAGATTATACTTTGAATTTGCTACCTATTTTCTTTGTTAACATTTATGAAATTAGAATTTGTGAATCAGGTGTAATGTGCATTTAAGATACATTTTCTTCAAATTTTACTACAAAACAAGATGCCCTTGAATAGCCGATGCCTTTTAAAAAGAGCTGGTAACCTTAAGTCTAAGAAATAAGCATGTTTGTCTTTAAGAGACAGAAACACCTTTAAAAGTTATAAATTTGCCCAAGAAGATGCAACTGGTGTGTGGTTAACTTAGAATTCCAACTTAATCTTCTTTGACTCCAAAGTCCATGTTTCTGAACGCTGTACAACAGTGCTTTTGTAAAAGTACTCGTCCTTTACATGTGATTTCACCTAATGATCAGTCGTGGTGGGTTTTTGGTTTTTTTTTCTTTATTTTTTTAAATAGAAGAGGTTAAAGTGAACATGGGACAAAGATATGATTCTAGAGCCATGTAGACTTGTAGTCATAGGTTTTTCAGCTGTCAATGAGTCTCGTTGACACTCAGTGTCTTTGTCTGTAAGAATCGGGTGTTTATAACTACTCTAGAGTTTTGGAGATAATCAAATAGCCCATTTTTCTGTACTTAACTAATATGTAGTATGTTTATACTTAGGTGGCAGTTTGTATAAAGGAAGCACTGGGACTTGTGGCCGCACCCTCTAAGAATAAAAAAGTACTCAAAATATGGAACTACCATGTATGTTACGTGAAGAAGAACAAGAGCCAGAAGTACGGAAAAGGGAGGGAGAAACCAAACAAGCAGATGATGATGATGATGAAGTGATCTTGGTCGGAGTGGAACATGTAAATGAAGATGCTGACGTGATCTTTGTTGGGATGAGCTCAGCTTCAAAACCAGTCGTTTCAAACGTACTGAGCAGAGATACCCCAGGTTCTTGTTCAAGGAGAAAAAGGTATGGTCACTTCAGGAAAGGTAACGCTGACAAATTACAGCCTGTTAGTCATGTGACTCCTACATCAGAAGCAAAGACTGTCTTGCCAGTTTCTGACTCTGAATCAAGATCAACAGATAGTCCTATTATTATTGAACCTCCATCTCAAGCTGATTATAAAAGTATTTCACCACAAAGAGTGCCGAAGTGCTTTTCAAAGGAGTCATGTTCTTCTTTGATTACCTTCACAAGTTCATTGCAGCATCCAGTAGAAAGAGCGGTTTCTGCAGGAGATATGAATAAAAGTCCTCATGTCTCAAAGCGACTTTCCACTTGTGAAACAAATAGCAGAAATCCCAGAAGGCCTAAGCTCAGTGATGGCATTATAGGGGAACATTCTTTAGCTTTGTCCCTTTCAGGTATTTTTCATACAGTGACCACTCAGCAAAGCACACCAGACCGTGTCCATACCTCACTAAGCCATGTTCAGAATGGAGAACCTTGTCCAACACCTTTTCCAAAGGACAATGGTCATTGCAAGCCTGTAAGACCTTTAGGGGAAAATGGACTGACAAAAACTGATTTTGCAAGTTTAGCAAGTCCAAACAAAATTGGTGATCCCACAGAAGGAAAGCTGATTGTGTTACTTGGTGACTTCTACTATGGAGAGCATATAGGAGTTGGGCAGCCAGAACCGAAGACCCACACAGCGTTTAAATGCCTCAGCTGCTTGAAAGTTCTAAAAAATGTCAAGTTTATGAATCACATGAAGCACCATTTGGAACTTGAGAGGCAGAGAGGTGACAGCTGGAAAACCCACACCACCTGCCGGCACTGCCTCCGCCAGTTTCCTACTCCCTTCCAGATGCAGTGTCACATTGAAAGTGTCCACACTCCCCAGGGGCCCTCCACAGTCTGTCGCATCTGTGAGTTGTCCTTTGACACAGATCAGGTTCTCTTAGAGCACATGAAAGACAATCATAAGCCTGGTGAAATGCCCTATGTATGCCAGGTTTGCAGTTACAGATCATCATTTTTTGCAGATGTGGATGCACATTTCAGAGCATACCGTGGTAACACTAAGAATTTACTTTGCCCGTTTTGTCTCAAAATTTTTAAAACTGCAACAGCCTACGGACGTCATCATAGAGGGCACTGGGAAAAGAGTTTTCGCCAGTGTTCCAAATGTCGGCTGCAGTTTTTAACTTCCAAAGAGGAAAGGGAGCACAAGACCCAGTGTCATCAAATGTTTAAGAAGCCTAAGCAGCTAGAAGGATTGTCTCCTGAAACAAAAATTGTTATTCAGGTATCACTGGAACCCCTTCAACCAGGATTGGTGGAAGTAGCGTCCATTACCGTGAACACATCTGATTTTGAATCATCACCCCCCAAATCTAAAAGTAGGAGGTCAAAAAAAGAAGAAAAAAGTTAATTCTGCTTTCAGTAAGTCTGAAGCAAGTATTTCAGTCAAAGTTAAAAACCCCATTAAAACCAAAAAGATCAAATTATAGCATTATTCAATAATATCAAATATAGGGAAACCGATGGGTAATTTATGTGATTTTGTTTTAAATACAGGAAGTACAATTTCGTTTGATCTGTGTATTGAGATGTTATTTAAAAATCTATTATCTGTTTTTCATATAATTGTCTTAACATGTAAAAAGAATGTGTGCACGCGTGTGTGAGAGAGAGAGAATGAGAGAAGTGGAGAAAGGAAAAGTAAGAACCTATTTCGGTAGCTGATGTTACTTGTAAGTTCGAAAGCTCTAGTATACATATAATCTGTAGAGTGTTTTAGCAACGTAATTTTCAACTGTTTTCATGCCTTGAAGTTCTCAGTATCAGCTATATAGCCAGATTTGAATGTCACTCTCTGAAGTGCCTCTTGGGCTGATCGAAGATAACCTGGCTCTGAAAGCGTGCAGTGGAGAAGTTGATGGAGAAGCTATGATGTGAGTTTGGACCAGACACGGGATTTAATCAGTGAAGAGCTGTGGCTTCTTGTCCCAGCTGAGGAAGAGGCATACATTCACTCCAGGCATAGAGCCAAGGTAGAAGGAACACTGTCTCAGAGTGCATTTACCTAGCCCAGGGACATCTCAAGGAAGCCAACGGTTAAAAATGCCTGTGTTTGGTGAGAGACCCTTGCAAGCATCAAGCAGGCCCTGTGTATCACTGACTGCAGTTGGAGAAGCAGAGATAGTTAATAGAATGAGACCTGGTGCCTGTGGACCTCCTGTTGAGTGATCAAAAGGGGAATTTGATTCATTGCGTCCCCTTTGCCAGTTGGCTGGCCTGTAGTCCCAATGAGGTAGGCATATCTGTGTCAGACACAGTAGCAAAGCAAGTGAAAATTCCCAAAGGAAAGAGAGCCTTGACGTCCACTTTGATTTGTGCTGGACCCATAGTTTTAACTGCAAAGGATCAAACACAGGAAATCTGTTCAGCTTTTGAATTGGGCTAAATTGAGTTCTCTTACCCTTAAGCTACAATGGAGTTGTCCAAGAATAGTAAATATGGCGGATAAAAATAGTCCAGGGTGATTAAACCCTTTTTAGAACTCTTCCTTATATTTTCCAGTTACATGTGTCTTACCCTAGTTGAACATGTGAAGATTTCAGTTTTGTATCTTATCTTGCCTTGGACACAAATGTAGTAGCGTTAACAGCTAATTCTTGGCGTGTGTAATTTCCCATTGTATCAAACTAATTGAGTTTCAGTCTTTCTTGACACAGTCTGATGTGCAGGAATTGTCTCCTGTATTTCAGTAATTATCAGGTCATAGAGTTATCCTTCCTCTAATCTCGCCAACCATCTAATCTGTGATTGTACTCGTGGAAACCTTTTTTTCTTGCGGTCTCCAAGGGCTCTTTCACAGACCTGTGGGGTACAACCCCTCTAAGTATTGGTTCCTGAACATCAGCACACTTGGCTGCCTCTGTAGGTTCTTGGAGTTGAGTCTCCTCCTGGAGTTGAATGTCACCCCTTCTCCACTTCTGGCACAGATAGCTAGCAGTCTCTGTGCACCATTCAAGGAAGCTGGGATCCTGTCTGTAGACCTATGCCAGGAGCAATCTCTCCGTTTCCTCTTCCTTTCTCCTCCTCTTTGTCTCTCCCCACTCTCGCCACTCCTCAATTTATTTAAGTCCTCTAAACTTTCCCAAAATGCTGGAAAGTGATAATCACCAAGGGGTTAGCATCCCTCTCAGAACTGAAGAGGAAGGACTACAGATGATTAAGCTGTAGTGAGTCTATTGTCTCCATTTTAGGTAATTTCCTGAGTGTAAATTCAAATTCAAATAAATTGTGTTTATTTACTCGAAGCTTGATTGGTTTATTTGCACTTTGAATATTTTACTAGGCCTTTCCAGTTAGTTTACTTGGGCCCAAGCACTTTGCTGAGTGTCAGCTTAAACCACTTTTAGTTGTATAAAGAGTGTGTGTGTATTCTGGTCTCAGGTGAAAACTCTGTGTGTAAATAAATACGCAGACTATTGCATTCTTATCTCCTTTCTTCGATTTCTGTAGTAAAAAATACGAAATGTTTTAGTTATGTGTTTTTATTGTTGCTGAGTATTATCAACACTGTTACTGTTAGTTGCTGTGAAGTATGCTCCTAAGGAGGACAAGTTGTATTTATTGCCAAATTAAAAGGTTCCAGCAATATGGTCCCTGACTGCTTCCTCTCTTCCATTCTCTGTCCTTCTACTCTACTCTTTTCCCCACGAATGTACTCTTTTTGACAACACTGGCCTTGGTTTTCCTCCATCAAATTCCATTTCTTCCCGATCCAGAGACTGCAAGTGCTGTTCTTCGGGAAATGCTCTTCCCGTAGGCCTGCATGGCTTGCTACCTCCCTTGTTTGAGCTTCACCAATGCTGTTCAAATAACACAATCAAATCTCCAACCCCCTCTCTTTCCTCCTCCTCCTTCAAGGCACTTGAAGTCTCTATCCTCTTCTTCCCTCTCCAGCCTAAATTTCCTAAATTTTCACACACACACACACACACACACAGACACACACACACACACACAAACGAAGAGATAATAACCTCAGGGCTTTGCTTCTTAGATTTAACTTGAGTCAGATTCTGTGCCTGCAAATAAAAGATAGTTAATAGTGAGTTGAGTTCTTTCAGGAGCTTCCTCTGTTTTTCTATTGATACCTCTATATTTTGTTCACACAATGACACTTTGTTTTCTTTACGAATATATTGAAGATCTGTCAACATTACTATTTTGTTACTGCCCTTTGTGAATTTCCTTGTCTGCTGTGCTTGTTCTTTCGGGAAAAATTTATTATTTTATTAATGTTGCCAAACATTGTAAGTAAAATTAGTATTTGTAGAAATAATTTTTAAAAAATTATTTCTGCTGTCTGTCTTTTTACAAATAACATGGCATATTTTTATTTTTTTAAATAATCGTATTGGTGTTGGCCAGTTCTGAGCTTCTAAATAGTGATGTGTAAATGGGCTTTCTTGTTCTGAGTATCATCAAAAGCAATGAGTATCTGGCTTAATAAATTTCCGTTTCTGTTTTTAGATCTTGAAGAGAATTGTTTGATTGGATAGTTTACAACATTTGTTGAGACATTTACTTTTCTTTCGTTCTCCATTCGTTCCTTTCTTTTTCTTGCTTTGTTCCCTTGTCTCTCTTCCTCTTTCTTTCCTTCCCTTTCTTTCTCCAGGTTTTTGCTTGACTGGACCTTTCCTGAAACAAATGTAATTCCACTCAGAGTTGAATATTATCCTCTCAGAATCCCATAATTAACCTCCTTGTCCCCTTATTAGATTTCCCACCGTTGTATCAATGTTTCTGATTTTCTTTTTCCAAGAAGCAGCTCTTGCTTTATTATCCCAACAAGGTTTATTTTTGTTGTTTTCTATTTTTGTTTCAATTCATATATACTTTCTACATTCTTTAGGATTTTTTCTTTTGTAACTTTGTATTTTAGAAGCTTTCTTTACAATTTTTTTCTCTGTTAATGTATTAAATTTACAGTCTTGAATTTCAGATGTATATCAGAGTGATTTAGTTATGCAGATACGTATCTATTCTTTGGTAGGTTCTTTTCCGTTATAGGTTATTACATGATACTGAGGATTTCTTCTTTTTTTTTTTTTCTCATAGATGGTTTAGGGATTGACCTATCTTTATTTAGCAATTTTGTCTGAATCCCAAATATTTTTATGTATACATGGTTTTTAATTAAAATTTCATTGTCTAAGATTTTTGGCAAGTTGATTCCAAAGATTTCACTATTTTCAGGCTGAATGTTTTAATTTATCGTTTGCTGAGAATTAAGTTTTCCTTGGAGCTCTGAGGGTATGTGTGTGTATACACTGACATGTCTATACACACATCCTTTTCAGATTCCTACATGTTTTAAGATATGTAAATGTAGTTTCAAAGATATTTTCTGTTTGTATGGTGAAAACATAAAATGTTTTAATTTTAGATATTTGTTCCCCCAAATGAATATAGTATAGAGAGTAAGGTATAAAACTATATTCCTTTGAGAATTATCCTTACTAACAGAACTTGGCAATGTTAAAAAATTATTCATAACACTTCCGAAAGGTGGTAAGGAAAACTTGATTCAAGGTAAGAGTACTACAGTGGGGTATTATAACATGGGAGAGAGATTGAGCTTATGTCTGACTCCAGCAGGGATGCAGCTGGGATTTATAGCTAAGGAACAGGGTGGGTCCATGGGATTACAAACAGAGATGGGAGACTGAAAAGCAATGGACAACAATAACAGAATGGGTGTCAGTGGACGGAAACTTATTAAGAGGACTATAAGGGTGAGGGTGGATTCTGGCTCAACTGAGAGGATCATTGCTGAGGCTAGGCAAGGCTGATAAGATATTCAGGTGAGTGAAATGATATTTGATCTGATACTGAGGGTGGTCAAATCAAGGGTGGGCTGTGTTTTCTAAAGTGAAGTAGCAGATTCTGGATTAGATTGGACTAGATGGACAGGCAGCCCTGAATAAAGGCATTGCCCAAAGTTGGCAGTGCATTAATGAACGAGTGCTGCATAACCAATTAGCCAAAACTAGCAGCTTGAAACAATATAGTTTCATACTGCTGGTGAAAGTTGGGAATCCAGGAGTAATTCAGCTGAGTGTTGTGGCTCAGTGTCTCATGAGATTGCCATCCTCTGAAGCCTTGCCATGCGCCGGTGGATTTCCTTCCAAGATGGCTTACTCACATAGCTGTTGAAACCAGTTTGCTTGCTGGCTGTTGGGAGAAAGCCTCGGTTCTTTCACATGGGCCTCTCTAAAGGGCTACGTGAGTGTTCCCAAGATATGACTAAGCTGGCTTCTAGAGTGAGTGATCCAAGAGGATGAGCAAGGAGGCTGCAGTGCCTTTTATGACCTAGTCTCAGACGCTTCATTGTTCATTTCTACAATATTCTAACATGAGAAGTGAGCCACTAAGTCCACCACACATGTGAAGGGGAGAAGGAAGGAACCGTGGACATAGTTTAAAACCGCGTGGTACACAGATGGCCGGAAACTGTTTACATGCTTGTATGTCCAAAATGCATTTTCCTGCCAATGCTTTCAAACGATTTATCTGTTATAGCATTAACTTGAAGTTCAGGACCTTGTCGTCTAAGTCAGGTCCAGCTATGGATCAGGGTCCACGTGTACAGTATCTCAAGTGTTCTGTTGCTCAGTTGTGTCGTATTTGCGACCCCATGGACTGCAGCCCTGCAGGCTCCCCTGTCCGTCAACTCCAGGAGCTTGCTCAGACTCAAGTCCATTGAGTCGATGATGCTATCCAGCAATCCCATCCTCTGCTGTCCCCTTCTCCTACCTTCATTTTTTTCCGCATCACGGTCTCTTCCAAAGAGTCAGTTATTCGCATCAGGTAGCCCAAGTATTGGAGCTTCAGCTTCAGCATCAGTCCTTCGAATGAATATGCAGGAGAGATCTACTTTAGGATTGACTGGTTTGATCTCCTTGCAGTCCAAGAGCCTCTCAAGTCTCCAACACATCAGTTCAAATTATACAAGTGTAGTTCCTCTAGACCGGAGGATGTGTGAGCAAAAGAGATGAGTAAATCTGCTCCCTTTCACAGCCGACATACAGTGGTGGTATGTTGGGGCATAGATAACCTTCATAGACACTCCTGTTCCAGAAAGGGGAGGGGAGATGGGAGTCAGTAGTAGCAGTTGTGAAATCCCATGGGTTCTTGTGGGCAGTCCTTTGATTAGTATTTAAGGCCTGGAAACTTCCTCGGCTTCAGTCTCTGATTTTTTAACTCTACCCCCTGACGTGATGCCGTTGCGTGAAAGGTGGCTAGTATATGGTTACATGAAACAGTCTCCCTAGCCTGCTTCCTGCTTGTAGAAGGTAGAAGTCCAGAGCTCCTATTTTGTACTATTGCTGGTCCTTGCAGTCCGAGCTGAACTTAAATATGTTATCTTAAAACCTTGGTGTGTCTCCTGATACTCTTACTGGTGTTCATGGCAAAGCACCCCACTCCAAAGCCACAATCACACATGTCTTCATAATAAGGCTTACTCTGTCTTGGTTTTCTGCTGAGATAGCTGAGGGATAACACCCTGAACCTTGGTAGAAGTCTTATTGTGTGACTGAAAGGATCTCGGAGTGACACCCCTAAACTCTTTGGAGGGTATTGGCCTGACTAAATAATGCCATGAGGCATCCCCTTCCAGCTTTCTGAGGCTTACCAAACAATTTTACAGTCACACTCACCTTTAGAACACCTTTGTTTATAAAAAATAATACGAAGAAGAACTGGCCTGTTGGTGGTGTAAAATGTTATATTTAGACCACCTAATCTCAATGCCCTGGATATGATCTTGCTTGAGAGTCATTAACTTTAACATCTTCTGTCGTCTTAAAAGACTGAAAAATTGCCAAATTTTTAGAAAAATTCCCTTCATGTTTTACTACAGGCAGCAAGAAGAGACCAGGAAGCACTTTTGGCTGTTTGGATGGAAATCCTCTTAGATAAGTCAATTAATTAAGTACAGTTTGTCCTCCCAGCACATTAGGTACATTTTCTAGTTTTCATAAACTGCAGGTGTAGTGGACTTTCCTCTTCACACTCCCCAGGCTCTTTCCTCCTGCCTCTCCTTTCTGCCAGGCATTCTAGCTGCACGACTGTGATTCCACTTAGAACGTGTTTGCTCAGTGAGATAACGGGGAGCGATTCCCTGGCTTCAGTGCTTCTGCTGGCCAGAGACTATGTACCTTTCCCTAAGAACTTCATGTTTTTGCTGTCCAACTTCTATCACCTGGCTAGGTCAGTTGCAATAGCTCATACTCTCAAGCGAACTGGCAGGGATTTCTGCCTGCAAATGTGCAGAAACATACATGTGTACACAGTAACATCGCTGAGAGGAAACTTGTCCATATGCAGAAGGACAAGCTTTCTTTTCCAGGAACATGAATTTTGATAAGCACTCAAATTTCTACGCACACATGTGCACAAACATACACGTGTACACAGTAACATCCCCGAGAGGAAACTTGTCCATATGCAGAAGTACAAGTTTTCTTCTCCAGGAACATGAATTTTGGCAAGCACTCAAATGTCCACACGCAGATGTGCACAAATGTATGGGTGAACACAGTAACATCACTGAGAGGAAACCTGTCCATATGCAGAAGTACAGTTTTCTTTTCCAGGAACATGAATTTTGGTAAGCACTCAAATTTCTGCGCACACATGTGCACAAACCTATGTGTGTACACAGTAACATCGCTGAGAGGAAACCTGTCCATATGCCGAAGTACAAGCTTTCTTTTTCAGGAACGTGAATTTTGGTAAGCACCCACATTTCTTTGTCCTTGTTTTCTCACTTGCTCATCGATCATGTCATGTTACACGTCTACCTCTGTGCCTTATCCTCAAAGGTTCCAAAACCTTGGCATTTGCTATTGACAGGGACTGGCCTGCAGAGCAGCGGGCAGGGTTGGAAGTTCTTGGCATGAACAGCTGTATAACATGTGCCTGCCTTCTGCATTCTCCCATCACCTTGGACAGCTTCACAGTACCAGTCACGTTGGCCTGATCCATTGCCTGTGCATTCCTTCAGGGGACCAGAAAACAAGGACCTCTGAGCTCAGCTGACTTGAAGAACTGCTTTCTCGGTGTGCCCCTATCTAGGTCATTCCTTGTCAATGTTGTGCCCCTCTTGCTAGCCTACCACCCGTTACAGCCCCCAGCATTCTGAATGAGGCCCCCTGTTCTTCCTATCTGTGTAGCGTTCTGTGTGCACCATCTGCCTGTGCCCCCACGTGCTATCTCCACGTAGCAGGAAAAGGCCAGAAATGCCTGAGCCTCCAAAAGCCCCCAGAGACTGTGACAGGCCTGGGTCTGATGCAAGGTTGTGAAGAAGGTGCACATGATACAGGGTCTCTTCCGATACCAAGAATGGAACTGGAGGCCATAAAAGTAAGGTGGCATCCCTACACATCTTCCTTTGTGTTTAACACTACCCATGCACATGGAGTCCCCCAACGGATGATGCCCTGGGAAACCTGCAGTTTCTGGGCCCAGAGCTAATGCCTCCGTTGGACAGAAAGCAGTGTTACTATCTGAAATGGACCAAGAGGGCTTGAACCACCCATGCCTCAGTGATTTGCTAAATGCCAAGGCTCTCTTTCAGTTGCTCTCATTAGGCCCAGGTCGGACTCCCTACAGTCATGCATCCCTGCTTCCCTACACAGCACCTGTTGCCAAGGCAGCCAGTGCCCGGTTGGGCCCAGGGACATCCAAGACGGTCACCTGGAAGGCAGCATCCCTCTGAGTGTCACCTGGGTGCAGATCCCCTACAACACAATCAGAGACTCTGCTTGAGCAAGACTACCAGAATCCTCCTTCAGGTGCAGACGTGCACCTTTGCCCTTCAGGCCCCCAAAGCCAGGGGCAAGACCCCAAAGAAAAGAAGGAATTCATGTCAGAACTTTCAGCATGGACCATGGGGTATCTTTGGCAGGACCGCTACTGCCTAGAGTCTGGACCCTGAAAACCAGCAGGCCCTGAACTGTGCCAGGGGCTTCTCTGTCTCCCTCTCCTGGGGTCCCTTGGGACATGCAGTTTACCCACCGCCCTTGTCTTTTCTCTGTTCCCTCCCTCACAGGCATATCCCGGCATAGGGTCACACAGGTAAGCCCACTTGTGCTTTCCTCGCCTTTGGGCACTGCCAAGGAGGCAGGCTGGAAGTGCCTGGAGGCATGCCACGCTCACAGCATGTCTCTCCTAGGATGCCTGTGGTTTTGCAGATACAGCATACTTTAGCACATCTCATGTTTTGTGTCATACCGTGCCAGTGTGTGCCACCCTCAGGGAGGGCGTGTGCTGGCTGCTGGGCTGATCTGGGGCAGCACTGGCCCAGGACCTTCCCAGTTCTCCTTGTCACATGTGTGTGGAACAAGTCTCCAGTGCAGCAGGCAATCTGTGACTCTTTCTCCTTCAGCTCTCTGCCCATCTCGGCAGGACCTTAGCCTCACCATCCCGGGTCTTGCCATAGGCACGTCCATCATTTCCAGAGGCCAGCCCGTGGCCCCACACACTGAGGGCTCCACAGGCAGTGGTTTCAAAGCCCCACCCCACGTGATTTGCTCTGTGTGAATCCTTAGACCGTGAAACCCTTTTCCTGATCCAAACACACACAACAACACGGTAGAACTGATGAGCATGTTTTGTATCTGGTCTAATTGCAGATATCTGGAGCCACAGTCTGGAGTTATCACTGGCCATCCTTTCCTCGTTCCCATCCTGGGCAGGGTCAATGCAGAGATACGGCGACTGACCACCTTCAGCCTGGTCGCCTCATGATTCCTCTTCTGGTTGCTCAGCACCTCCTCTCCTGCCGCCTTCATCTCTGCCTCTGCCCTGGGCTGGACACACACACACACACACACACACACAGGCAGCACAAATAAGCACGTGTGTATACACACACACGCTCAGCACGGGGACACAAATGCAAATAACGAACATAGGTGTTTCAGGAGGTGAAGGCGACCGAGGCCAGCAATGGCGGAGATGGCGACAGTAGGCACCATGTCCTGCCCTTGGGGCTCCCTGTTCACCTTCTCCACGAATTCTTCCGTATTTTCCCAAGGCAGCCTGAAGCCGCTTCCAGCGCAGCATGTGTGGTGGTGCTGAGCCACCAAGTGGTGGATGTGGAATTTCACAGAAGATCCCAAAGTCAGCACACAGGTGCACTGGGACCCCGGAGAGGACGCCCTTGCAATTTTAGGCCTTCCCAGGGTAAGGGGCGGGAGTGTAAGGCACAGGCAATCTCAAACTCAGTGAGCAACAGGAGGCCAGGAGATGGAAGGACCCATGGAAGGATGATTCTGACAAAGGAACTTAATTCACCCTGCCTCTAATAGTATCACCTAGCACTCTCAACTCTGCAACCACAACTGATTTGAGGGGACTTGCTTCACTCACAGACACACTGAATCCCCAAGCCCCCAGTCTCAGCAGGCCACTTGCTACATGCGTGGCCCAAATTCAGACTCCGCAGCCAGCGTGCATGAGACTGAGCAAGCCCATTTGGGAAAGGACAGTGTCCCGGCTAGCACAAGGCTGTCCCTTCATGGCCCACCTCCAGACCCCTTCACCACACGTGTTTCTGTCGTGGAAAAATCTTCTCTCCTGGGGTAGTCCTTCAGGAGATCATCCCACTGATCTTCGCTGATAATCTGCTGGCAACACTTTGCTGCTGAGCAAGCTTATCCCTGGGCTGACCAGGATCTGAACCCTCACATGAGCAGCCAAGAACTCCAACAACAATCATCAACTGTATGCAGGACCAAAACAATACCACCTCAGCAATCCTGTTTGATTCTGGGCAGTTGTGGCCTGACAACCAGTTGAGAAAGTTAAGGCTCCTGGTGTCCAGCCTGCAGCTGGTGCTCCCTGTTCAAAGTCCCAGAACCAACGGACTGGAGTGGAACGATGTCCCCTATACCCTGCAGGAAGAGAGGGGAGATGGGTGTGGATCCCAGAGGTGGATCATCCACACCCCTGCACACCCACAATCATCATTCCTGGACTCACGTGTTACCAGTGATGTCAAGGTAATACTCGTTTATGATCACTCTTTTCAAGAAATAGGGGTGGTCTCGAAAGGAAAAGATCAGCTTGCTGCATGACCGTGGACGGCTCGCACCTGTACCTGCTAGGACAGGGAGGAGGGAAAAGGTGCAAGCTTCTAGGGTCCTCAGCTTGCCTCCCAGGCAGGCATTAACAGCTTCCACGAAGCCTCTCCAAACTCTCACAGTGTAGGACATGGATAACATGATCCTCCCACACCCCACCAAGTCCCATGCCCACCTGTCCTCAGTCTCCCTCACTGACATTCAAGTCGATCATGTAGCTGAGAAAGTCTTTATCTTGGTCGCTGATCATGACAGGAACTTGAGGGTGGTTCATAATCTGCTTGAGGTCAAGGAGCCATTTATGCCACATGCTGGGCCCAGAAGAGCCAGGCACATCAGCCCTAGTCTGGGGTGGAAGAAGGACACGGGAAGAGGCATCTTCAAGGATGCTGGGCACTTCTGCTTACCCAGCCACTACTGATGAGCTCAGGCCCTGCCATACCATCAGACAACCTCATGGCTCTGTGTTCCTGGTGGTGTTCTGTATCTGAGGTGGTCTGCATTCCCCAGGCAGGGGCTGTTTCTGATAGCTATCATTTCCCAGACCTGTGTATGCTGGGTAGTGGCATGTCACTGCCTACATGGTAGGACTAACAATCGTTGTGACAAACCATGTCTGAAAGCAAAGGGGTTGGGGTTGGCTAGTGTATGTCTACATATGTTCTGTGGGTTTGTGTGTGTGTGTGTGTGTGTGTGCGTGTGTGTGTGTGACTCCCATATCTCAGTTATTTAAGGAATCATTCACCTTGACAACAATAACTGTCAGCTAAGGCGGCTCTGGTGTACTGTCTCTGGTCATTTCTGACTTAGAGGCTGTTCCTCCTCAGATGCAGGCCTGAAGTAGACACACAGGGTCATGGCTGCGACACTTACAGGTGTGGCCCTGCCCGGACTCTACTCAGCTGTGCCTTTGGAGCCTGCCAATTGCCCAGTACCACACTTCCTTCAGGGTCCACCATCCTGCCCCCTCGCCTCCACCCCTCCTCCTGCTCCTGCCTCTGCACCTCCCCCTCCTCCTGAGCAGCGGACCACAAGGAGTAGCAGGAAGGATACCACGTTGGCCCAGAAGCCAGGGATGCCCTGGATGATGGCACTCTTCTGAGCCAAGTCCCGCTTCCTCCTCTCATGGCTCTTGCACATGAACCAAACGTAGGCCCTGTAGGTTTTCTCAGGCTCAGAGCTCAGTTCCACTTGCAGGGTCGCCAGTGCCTGCATCACATCTAGTGCCGGGAGCTCACTCGGGCCTCCAGGCCTTTCCTGGCACTGCTCCTCCACCGTCTTCTCCTCCAGCTCCAGGGAGGACCCCTGTCGCTGTTACTCATGCGGCACAACCTCCACATCCTCAGTGATGTCCTCTGGAAGCAGCTGGAAAACCCGTCTGATCCCTGCCACGACTCCGTCCACCTGGGCCTCGCCGTCCTCTCCTGCCTCCACTCTGAAGAGGGTGGCATCTTTGCCTGGTGTGGCCACTGGTGGCTGCAATGTCCCAGCCATGCGCAGCATCACCAGGACAGGCCACGGGGCCCCATCCCCCTGAGCACCTAAGGAGCTCACAGCTAAGGAGGTCTGGGGTCCCAGGACGCTCCCGCATTCCTCTCACGCTCCTCTTGGCTCTGGCCATGACCCCAGCCTGGGTCAGACGCTAAGGGACAGGACATAATAGCACCACAGCAAGTGGTGAGCAATGGCGGCCCAGGGTGCAGTAATCCTGTGGGGCCCACTAGTGTTTTTGCTGTGGGGAGTGTGGGGCATGGTTCAGAGGCTATGGCTCGCGTGTGTGTGTGGGGGGGGGGGGCGGTGGGTAGCCTGAACTATAGAAACGGACGGTGGCAGCCCAGGACAGGGTTAATGGGCCCTGGGACATCAGCCATACAGGCGGGGCCCTAGGCTGTGAGCCATGCACAGGCAGCTGACCCAAATCTAGATCAGTGGCCGAGAGGGTGGTGGACAGCACACGATGGACACGCCCCTAGACCGGATGGCATCTTCCGTGGTTCCTGGGATCCAGCTCCACTACGTGGCCAGACTCTGATCCAGAGAGCTAGCAGGTTTTGCATCTGCCGCTACCTCAGGCACTGTCATTGATCTGGTTCTGGAAATTCCAGCCACGGTTTCCTGATCCACAATCCAAACAGCACACTCCTGTGTCCCACAGGACCTTCAATATCTGGGAGCTCTCCCTGAGTATCCAGAGGATACACAGGGGTGCCAAGTGGCTGGATACTTTTCTCCATGGGACAGACAGACTGTTGCTGGCCGGATGCTAGGGGAGTAGGGAGAAACCCCACCGTTTGCCACGTTGATCTCCATTGTTCAGGGACACCAGGACCCTAGGGTATAGAGCTCTCTCTTTGTCTCTTTGTCTCTGCTTTGGCATAGCACTGTTTGGAGCAATCCTCCCTTGTGTGTTCCAGGGCTGGTGTCTGTGTGTCTCCTTCTCTTTAAGTGGTGCTGTTGCCATTTGCCACTCTATGGACACCAGCGCTTATAGGAGAAGCTTATCCTTGGAGTGAAGGCAAGCCCTTCTCCTCCTGAGTGAGTTGCACCGATGGGAGATCAGTTATTTTTTCCACAGGTTTCGAGAGTGCTTTCTCCATCTTGAAAGCCAACAGTGGGCAGTCCCTGCTGAACCGCAGAAGGGGTCGGGTAACCCTCCCTCCCTCACTGGACAGACATGAACCTGCACAGGCCTGAGGTGGCTTGGCCACACTTTTCACAGAGGGAGAAATGGGGCATGCTCTGCTGGCATGAGGAAGCTCCCTGAACCTTGTTCAAATTCCTGCCAGTGAGTCGCTAAGGACAACTCCCTGTTAAGTTCCGTGACTCACTGGTGCGGGAGACATGTACGTCTGCCCATTTACCCTATCGAGGCCCTTTCAGGTGGTTCTGTTCTCCATCTGAGAACACGTACCAGCCTGCCCAGTTACCCAATCCTGTGGGGCGGGGGGCAGCAACAGGAACAATCTAAGCCATCCATCGTATAGTCGTGACCCCCTATATATGCTTTCTGCAAAGAGTACAAAGAGTGATGTTTCAGACTGGAAGACTATGCAGGTAGCAAGTGCCTATGCTGCGGTGCTGGTCCATTTCTGAAACCTCACATAAACGGCAAGTGTTGCTCATGCTCACGGTACGGTCAGGGAAAGAATTCCCAGTGTTCGAGAAGGATGGAAAGGCCTTTGTAGCTGCATGTCCAAAGGGCTGTGGGGTCACCCGCTGTGGCTTCTGTGTCTGGCATTGCAGCCTGTTCTGTGTCTTGGCTCCTCTGCACTCTCCCTGGTGGCCCCCAGTCAATTTCTTCCTGCCTCTCCTTTCTGCCAGGCTTCCTGGGTGCACCACTGTGATTCCACTTAGAAACTGCTCGCTCAGTGAGATAACAGGCATTGGTACCCTGGCTCCAGTGCGTCTCATGGCCTGAGTATGTACCTTTCCCTATGGCTTTCATGTTTTCGCTATCCAACTTCCATCACCTGGCTGGGTCAGTTCCGACACTTCATATTCACAAGCGTACTGTCAGGCAATTTTGTGCGCACACATGCACACACATGCGTGTGTACACACTAATATCCCTGACAGGAAACTTGCAGATATGCAGAAGTACAAGCTTTCTTCTCCAGGAACATGAGTTTTGGTAACCACCCGAGTTTCTCTGTCCTGGTTATTTTCTTTCACATGCTCATCGATCATGTCAGGTTGCACTTCTAACTCTGTGATTTAGCCTCAAAGGCTACAAAATTTTGGCATTTTTCTCCTGACAGGGACCGATCTGCAGAGAATTGGGCAGGTTGGAAACGCTCGCCCTGGACAGCTGAGTGACAGGCACCTGCGTTCTGCATTCTCCCATCACCTTGGACAGCTTCCCAGTACCAGTCAGTCTATTCTGATCCATTGTCTGTGCAGTCCTTCAGGGCACCAGAAAACAAGGACGTCTGGGCTCAGCTGACTTGGAGAACTGTCTTCTTGGTGTGCACCTATCTAGGTCATTCCTGGTCAAATCCGTGTCCCTTTTGCTAGCCTACCACCCCTTAGGGCCCACAACATTCTGAGTGAGGCCCCCTGTTCTTTCTATCTGTGTAGCTTTCGATGTGCACCTGTCTACCTGTGCTTCCAAGTGCTATCTCCCTTTAGCAGGAAGAGGCCAAAGAGATGTCCGAGCCTCCAAGGGCCCCCAGGGACTGTGATGGGCCTGTGTGTGATCCAGTGCTGTGAGGATCCGTGTGTATGTTTGGCAAAACCAATACAAATATTGTAAAGTAAAATAAATAAAAAATATAAGAATTAAAAAGAGAAAACCAAATTCTTCCCTTAGATGAAGATTGTTTACAACCCAGTGTGTGTCCATTGGCTGGACATGGTCCTTGGAATTTCGCTGATGGGTTTGGACCCTAAACTTCAAAATGATGGCAGAAGGTAGAAAGACATTTAGACGTTGTTCTGCGAAAGCAAGGAGAAAGGCACTACTGCCAAAAAGATGACTAAGAGGGAACAATAATAGTCTTCTATCATTGGAAAAATATAATGGTCCCAGGGAGAGTATTTAGATAATATAAAAAGGATCCTTGGGAAGGAAAATTCAGACTCTCAGGAACATTTTCTACGTCAGGACTTGTGAAATAGTGTTCCAAAAAAAGAGGCAGAAACTGTCTTCACTGAAACATGGAAAGTCACCTGAAAATTGAACATGATAAGAACTCCAGCTGGGCATCGCCAATCTACTTCTTAAAGATGAGTTTGCCAAGATGTAGATTTAAGAAAGATCTTGAACTGTAGGCCAAGAGCGAACAAGCTATTGCTGCAGGGAAAACATAGATACGTCTCATTAAGTATAATGGTAAGTAATGTAAGCTAGACACAGGGATGCATACTGTATGATTCCGTTCATGTAAAGGTCCAAAAGAGACCGAACTAATCTATGCGTTGAAAGTCAGATATCCTAGTTATCTTTGGAGTGCGGTGATTGGGAGAGACACAAGAGAGTTTTCAGGGTTGCCGGTGATGTTCTGTTTCTTGATTTGGATGCTAATTACGTGGATGTGTTTAGTTGGTGAGTATCCATGGAACTGTACACTCCTGACTTATGTATTTTTCCATATGTATATTGATAACAAAAAGTTATAAAGCTTTTAAAAATATAAATACATAACCATGTATGGAGGAAGGAGCACATAGATAAAGGGCCACTTCTGATACAAGGCGTGCAACCTGAGGCCATAAAGATAAGGTGGCATTTCCACACGTAGTCCCTTGTGTTTATGACTACCCTGACCCACGGAATCCCCCAACAGATGATGACCTGGGAAACCTGCCCTTACTGGGCCCACAGATCAAGCCTCCCTTGGGCAGATAGCAGTTTTTCTATCTCAAAAACAACAAGAGGGCTTGATTCCACCCACCCTCACTGATTTGCTAAATGTGAATACTCTCTTTCAGTTGGTCTCATTAGGCCCAGGTAGGACTCCTTACAGTCAGGCATCCCTGCTTACCTACAGAGCCCATGTGCCTAGGAAGCCAGTCCTCGGTTGGGCACAGGGATATCGAAGACGGTCAGCCAGGACGCAGCTTCCCTCTGAGTTTCCGATGGTGCAAATCCCCTCTGAAAACACCAGACAGCCTGCTCCAGCAAGACTGCTAGAATCCTCTCTCAGGTGCAGACACACACCTTTGCCCCTCAGGCCCCAAAAGCCACAGGCAAGGCCCAGATGACAGAAGGAATTTACGTCAGGGCTTCCAGCATGAGCCATGGGGTATCTTGGGCAGGACTTTCCCTAGACCCTGAAAACCAGCAGGCCCTGAACTGCCCCCAGGGGCTTCCCTGTCTCCCGCTCTCCTGAGGTCCCTTGGGACATGCAATGAGCCCACCATCCTTGCTTCCTCCCTGTTCCCTCCCTCATAGGCACACCCCGGCAGAGGAACACACGCGTACACCAACACCTGCACTTTCTTCGCCTTTCTGCACTACCAGGAGACTGGAAGTGCCTGGAGGCATGCCACGCTCACACCTTGTCTCTCTTAGGATGCCTGTGGTTTTGCACGGACAACCTACCTTATTAGCATGTCTTGCATTTTCTGTCGCATCGTGCCAGTGTGTGCCACCCTCATGGAGAGAGCGTGCTGGCTGATGGGCTGATCCTGGGCAGCCCTGGTCCAGGACTTTCCCGGGTCTCCTTTTTATGTGTGTGGAACAAGTCTCCAGTGCAGCAGGCAATCTGTGTCTCTTTCTCCTTCAGGTCTCTTCCTTCTCAGCAAGACCTTAGCCTCCTCAACCATCCCAGGTCCTCTGTATCCGCATCCACCATTTCCGCATGCCGGCTCATGTCCGCACAGACTGTGGGCTCCACAGGCGGTGGTTTGAAATCCCCACACCACTTGATTTGCCCTGGGTGAATCCAGAGACCATGCACCCGCTCTTCCTGGTCCAAACACATACTACAACACGGGAGAAATGGTGAGCGTGTTTCTGTATTTCCTCTAATTCCAGATGTCTGGAGCCAAGTTCCTGTGTTACTACTGGCCATCCTTTCCTCATTCCCATCCTGGACAGGGTCACTGCGGAGATACAGTGAGCAACCACCCTCAGACTTGTGATGCCTTGTGTCTCCTCTTCTGGTTGCTTGGCATCTCCTCTCTTGTTGCCTTCATCTCTGCTTTTTCCCTGGACCAGACACACACACACACACACACATACACACATAAACACAGGCAACACAAGCATACACGTGTATACAATTACAGGCTTGATACAGAGACACAAACGTGTACAGGGAACACAGGTGTTTCAGGAGCTGAAGGCACCATGTCCAGCACTGTTGGAGATGGCGTCAGTAGGCACCACGTCCTGCCCTTGGAGCTCCCTGTCCACCTCCTCCCTGAGCACTTCCGTATTTTCCGAAGGCAGCCTGAAGCAGCTTCCAGCGCAGCATGTGTGGCTGTGGAGAGACGCCGATTGGTGGATGTGTAAATTCACAGAAGATCCCAAGGTCAGCACACAGGTGCCCTGGGACACCGGACAGGACGCCCTTTCAATGATAGGCTTTCCCAGGGTAAGGGGTGGGAGTGTAAGGCACAGGCATTCTTAAACTCATTGACTAACAGGAGGCTGGGGGATGGCTTGACACATGGAAAGAAGATTCTGACAAAGATACTTAATTCATCCTGTTTCTAGTAGTATCACCTGGACTCCCGCACTGAGGAAGACTTGCTTCACTTGGACACACCGAGTTCCAAAGCCCCCAGTCTCAGCAGGTCATGTGCTACATGCAGGACCCAAAGCCTGGCTCTGCAGCCAGCTTGCATGAGCCTGAGCATCCCCATTTGGAAAAGGACAGTGTCCTGGCCACGACACGGCTGTCCCTTCAGGGCCCGCCTCCAGACACCCTCCCCGCATGTGTCTCTGTCAGTTACCGCTCGGAGCAGAACTTTCCTTCCTCGGGTAATACGTCACAGGATTGTCCCACATGTCTTGACCAATGATCTGCTGGCAACACAAGCAAGGTCAGCCCAGGGCTGACCAGGCCCAAACACTCTCGTGAGCATCCAAGAACTCCAACATCAGTCATCAACTGTATGCAGGCCCAAAGCAACTCCACCTCAGCAATCCTGTTCGATCCTGGGCAGTTGTGGCCTGACAACCAGTTGAGAAATTTAAGACTCCTGATATACAGCCTGCAGCTGGGTGCTCCTCATTCAAAGTCCAAGAACCAGTGGAGTGGCGTGGAATAACGCGCCCTATACCCTGCAGAAAGACAGGGAACACAGGGGTGGATTCCGCAGGTGGATCATCCATCCCCTAACACACCTACACCTCCATGAAGCCATGTCTTACCAGTGATGTCAAGGTAATACTCCTTAATGATCACCATGTTCCAGAAGTAGGCGTTGTCCCCAAAGGAAATGATCACCTTGCCGTTGGACCTTGGATGGCTCTGCACCTGCACCTTCTAGGACAGGGATGAGGGTAAAGGTACAAGCTTCTAGGTGCCTCAGCTTGCCTCCCAGGCAGGCATTAACAGTTTCCACAAAACCTCTGCACATTCTCACATCACATGAACATAGATAACATGATCCCCCCAACTCCCCACCAAGTCCCGTACACGCATGCCCTCATTCTCCCTCACTGACCTTCACGTCAATCTTGTAGTTAAGAAAGTCTTTATCTTGGTCGCTGATCATGACAGAAACGTGAGCGTGGTTCATAATCTGCTTGAGGTCAAGGAGCCATGCAGGCCACATGCTGGGCCAGAAGAGCCAATAGCAACAGCCCTAGTCTTGAGTGGAAGAAGCACACTGGAATAGGAATTTCCAAGGATGCTGGGTACTTCCACTTGCCCAGCCACCACTCATATCCTCAGGCCCTGCCGTGCCATCAGGCCCACTCCTGGCTCTGGGTTCCTTGTGGTGTTCTGCATCTGAGGTGGTCTGCATCCCCCAAGCAGGGGTTGTTTCTGACTGCTACGCTCCTCCTCCTGACTTGTGTGTGCTGGGTAGTGTAATGTCACTGCTTATCGTGTCAGGATTTGCAGTCCCTGTTGCACACTGTGTCTTCAGGCAAGGGGGTGGTGTGCATGTGTATGTGTGAGTGTGTGTGTGTGTATGTGTGTGTGTGTCTTCAGCAAGAAGGCCCTCGGTCTCTGACCTGCTCCCTGTCTTCACAGCAGATGGCAGGCGTGTGTCTGAATCCGGCTGGCACTCAGAGCAGATGAGAATAGCAGCCCCTTCCAGCTCCTCTTTGCTTGTGGACCACCTCGTGCCTTTGCATTGCACTAGTGACAGCAACTCCAGGGGCTCTGACTGACGGGCATGGGTCTTGGACTCCCGCTCTCTCAGCTCTTTCCCGGGATCATCCACATTTACAACAATAACTGTCTCTGGTGGCTGCTCTGGTGTACTGTCTCTCGTCATTCCTGACCTAGAGGCCTCAGGTGCTGATCCTCCTCAGATGCAGGCCTGAGGGAGACACCCAAAGTCATGGCTGTGTCACTTACAGCTGTGGCCCTAAGGGACTCTTCTCAGCTGTGCCTTTGGAGCCTGCCTCTGCCTCGGACCACACTTCATTCAGGGGTCTCCCACGCCTCCCCTGTTTCCTTGCCCTGTGGCCTCACCTGTTTTAGCAGGATCTTCAGCACAATCATCTTGAAGGTGCCTTTGCCATTCTTTAATTTGGCTATAAAGCTCACAACTTTTAGCGGCACAGTAATGCAATTTTTCTAACGTGCACTGTTAGAGTTTGATGAGCTCTTGTTGAGTTTCTTGGTTTCAGTTAGAAAGCCCTGCATTACTCTTAGGGCTCTAGAAGCTTCTGAAACAAAGGAAAGACTACAAGTATTCCAGACTAATTGGATGATGATATAGATTTCTAAATACTTAACAGATTCTGCTTCCCCGCCACCTAAATATTTGCCCCCAACTCCTGAAGAGCTTCATGATTTTATTGCGGGAATCTGGTAGAATTGAGATTTCTCAGTGCTTCGTAATTTCATCAGTAAGCTTTTCTGAGGTGAAAAACACATTGGAGTTAGTTTTTAAGTTAGCCCTAGACATAGCAATCAGGGAAAAAGGAAATTAAAGGAATACAGATTGGAAGAAAAGAAAAAAAAATACTGTTAGAAGATGCCATGACCCTCTGCACAGAGAACAATAAGGATGTCAGCAGAAAATTACTTGAACTAGTCAATGAATAGAGTATAGCTGCAGGAGACAAAATTAATACTCAGGAATCCCTTGAGTCCCTTTCACTCTGATACACTAGCAATGAAAAGCAAGAAAGAGAACTTAAGGAAAGTATCTCATTCACCATCCAGGGAAGAGAATCAAATATTTAGGAATACGGTCACTTGAAGAAAGCAAGGACCTGGTACAGAAAACCATAAAACCATGGTGAAAGACATCAAAGATCACACAAATAGAAGAAGACGTGTACCATGTTCTTGGATCAGAAGAATCAGTATAGTGACCACGAGTGTGCAACTCAAGGCAATCGATCAGTACGTTCATTCACATTGATATTCTCATATTCAACTGTGAAATCCCTATCAAAACACCAACGGTGTGTTTCACTGACCTAGAACAAATAATTTCACAATCTGTGTGGAAACACAAAAGACCTCCAAAGAGGAAATCACTCTTGAGAAACAATGGAAACGGAGGAATCAGACTTCCTGACTTCAGACTATACTACAAAGCTACTCATCAAGAGTATAAGGTCCTGGGCCAAAGACAGATATACAGACCCATGGAACAAAATAGGGAGTCCAGAGACGAAGCCACACACCCACGGCCTCCTTGTCTTTGACAGAGGAGGCATCAATATGCAACGGAGCAAAGACAACCTCTTGAACAAGCGGGTCTGGGAAAACAGTCAACCACATTAAAAGAATGAAATGTTTGCTAATGGCACACACACAAACAAATGCAAAATGGATTAAAGACCTAAGTGGAAGACCGGAAACTATAACGTTCTTAGAGAAAAACACAGGCAGAACACTCTCTGACAGAAATCACAGCAAGATCTTCTCCTCAGTGACCCACCTCCCAGAGTAATGGAAATAAACACAGAAGGAAACAACAGTGACCAATTTAAATTTCTAAGCTTCTGCACAGTGAAGCAAACTATAAGCAAGGTGAAAAGACAGCCTTCAGAACTGGAGCAAATTACAACAAAGCACACAGCTGCCCAAGAGTTAATCTCCCACATATACAAGCAGCTCATGCAACTCAATACCAGAAAAATAAACAACCCGACCAAAAAGTGGGCAAAAGAACTAAATAGACATTTCTCTAGAGAACATATACTGATGGCTAACGAACACAGGACACATGCTCAACATCACTCATTATCAGAGTAATGAGAGTCAATACCGCAATGAGATGTCATCTCACACTGGTCCCAAGGACCATCACCCAAAGTCTCAAGCAAGAAACCCTGGAGAGGGAGTGAAAAGGTAATAAACTTACACTGTTGCTAGGAATGAAAACTGGTATAGCCACAATAAACCATATGATTTCTTCAAAACCTGGAAATGGAACTGTCCTATGACCAGCAATCACCCAAGCATACACCCCAAGGAAAGCAAAACTGAAAGAGACACATGTACGCCGCTATTCATCCCACGATTGCTGGGGTCCAGCACAGGCAGGATCCAGGCAAACCCTCAGGAGAAACGGCGAATGATTTAGAGAGAGATAAGGAAAGAATGTTGTAGATAAGAAAATAGAGGGGAGAAAGAGGCTGTTATTCCTTGGCCAGGCAAGAGGGAGCTTCTGTGTTCCAAGGGATCAGCCTGAAAAAGAGAGGGAGGGAGAGGGAGAGAGAAAGAAAGAAAGAGGAAAAAAATAAAAATGCGGGGTGACCAAGCTTCTTCAGTGAGCAAGGCCCATTATTTTACTTTCAAAGGGACTTTTATACCTTCAGTTGTACGTAGAGGGAAGTGAAAGATGCAAAGTCATACAGAGTCAGGCCAAACATTACATCTGTTTTGTCTCTGTCAAAACCACGATTTTTTTTTCTGCATACCTTTCCGAGAAACAATACTGTGTACGTTATCTTCTGGCCTTGGAGGCCTGTGAACATTTTATGACCCTCTTTAGATAAAGGCTCTTCAAGCAGAAAACTTATTTTCCCTTCAAATGTGTTTTCTCTCTATTTCTAACCTATGTCAGCCTCAGAAAGTATTAAACAAGTTACATTTCTCACGGAGGAAAGGTGCAGTGAGTTACAAGAAAGAAAGAACCAATTAGCTCAAAGGTCTGATGTGGTTAATTTCAAGGCTACACTTCTTCTTACATTACAACTATGTTAACGAATGCACTCTCAGGTGTCCGATGGATAAGAGATATGGGAACTCAGCAACAAGCTTCGGCCCAATAATGAAATCCTACGCCAGCACTACTCTAATAACTTTTAATTCTTTGGAAGGCTCTATGTTTCAGGCTTCCCATGCTTCTCACAGTTGGGAGGCTGTGAACAATCCTATGCGTAGCTGCAAGAGTCTGGATAAACCTGTCAAGCAAGCTAGAATGCTAACAGTGGGGGTTTGATTTGAAATATTCCTCTCATGTCCAGGAGACTTATTAGCTAGATAGAGCCCTAAGCTGATTTACTCCAGAGAAAGGTGGTTGTGGATAGCCCCCTGTATGTCAGGAGAGTTGGTGAAAGGCACAAAATAGTGAGACAGACAGATTCTGGTTTGGGGGTAGATGCTCGAGCAGGTCTAGGGAGACCCTCGAGTCCTGAAGCCTTGCTTTAACAGTTCATTCCCCCATGACCTTGTCATGGGTGGGATCTCCCGTGCTGGCTCCCGGCGCACGACTGTTTACGATAGCTAGGGCATGGAAGCAATCTAGATATCCACTGCAGGTGAATGGATAAGAAAGTGGTGGTATATATACATGGTGGACTATTACTCAGCTGTGGAAAGGAATGCATTTGAGTCAATTCTAGAGAGGTGGGTGAAACAGGAGCCTCCTCTACAGAATGAAGTAAAGTCAAAAAGAGGAATACAGGTCCTGGGTAGGAATGCATATGTATGAAATTTGGAGAGATGGTCCTGATGATCCAACATGCAGGGCAGCAAAGGAGACAGACATGGAAAGAACAGACTGTGGAGAGGGCAATGGTGGGGTGATTTGAGCGAAGAGCACTGAAACATATACGTTACCATACATAAACAGATGACTGGTGCAAGTTCAGTGCATGAGGCAGGGCACCCAAAACCAGTGCTCTGGGACAACAAAGAGCAATAGTCTGGGGAGTGAGGTGGGAGGAAGGTTCTGGATGCAGGAACACATGTGTACTGGTGACCTACTCTTGTCGATGTAAGGCAAAAACTAACCCAATATGTAAATTTAATGTCTTCCCATTAAAATAATTTGAAAAAAATGAAAAGATTGCTTTCTGAAATTTCAGTGTTGGGAGCACAATGGTCCAGCCTCTCTTCTGATCCTATGTAACAATGTCTGGTTTGAATGAGGGTAGTGGAGCCATCCCATGTTGAAAGTCAGGAAGGGCAGTGGGAGGAGATACCCCTCATCCAAGGTAAGGAGCAGCGGCTGAGCTTCGCGGCAACAGCCGTGAAGAGATACCTCACGTCCAAGGTAAGAGAAACCCAAGTAAGACGGTAGGTGTTGCAAGAAGGCATCAGAGGGCAGACACACTAAAACCATACTCACAGAAAACTAGTCATTTTAATCACACTAGGACCACAGCCTCTTCAAACTCAATGAAACCAAGCCATGCCCACGGGGCAACCCAAGGCGGGCGGGTCATGGTGGAGAGGTCGGACAGAATGTGGTCCACTGGAGAAGGGAATGGCAAACCACTTCAGTATTCTTGCCTTGAGAACCCCATGAACAGTATGAAAAGGCAAATGGTAGGATACTGAAAGAGGTACTCCCCAGGCCAGTAGGTGCCCAATATGCTACTGGAGGTCAGTGGAGAAATAACTCTAGCAAGAATGAAGGGACGGAGCCAAAGCGAAAACAATACCCAGCAATGGATGTGACTGGAGATAGAAGCAAGGTCCAATGCTTTAAAGAGCAATATTGCATAGGAACCTGGAATGTCAGGTCCATGAATCCAGGTAAATTGGAAGAGGTCAAGCAGGAGATGGCAAGAGTGAAAGTCGACATTCTAGGAATCAGTGAACTCAAATGGACTGGAATGGGTGAATTTAACTCAGACGACCGTTATATCTGCTACCGAGGGCAGGGATCCCTCAGAAGAAATGGAGTAGCCATCATGGTCAACAAAAAAGTCTGAAATAAAGTACTTGGATGCAATCTCAAAAACGACAGAATGATCTCTGTTCGTCTCTAAGGCAAGCCATTCAATATCACAATAATCCAAGTCTATGCCCCAACCAGTAATGCTGAAGAAGCTGAAGCTGAACGGTTTTATGAAGACCTACAAGACCTTGTAGAACTAACACCCCCAAACGGTGTCCTTTTTATTATAGGGGAGTGGAATGCAGAAGTAGGAAGTTAAGGAGCACCTGGAGTAACAGGCAAATTGGCCTTGGACTGCAGAATGAGGCAAGGCAAAGACTAATAGAGTTTTGCCAAGAAAATGCACTGGTCATAGCAAACATCCTCTTCCAACAACACAAGAGAAGACTCTACACGTGATCACCAGATGATCAACACAGAAATCAGATTGATTATATTTTTTGCAGCCAAAGATGGAGAAGCTCTATACGGTCAACAAAAACAAGATCGGGAGCTGACTGTGGCTCAGATCATGAACTCCTTATTACCAAATTCAGACTGAAATTGAAGAAAGCAGGGGAAACCGCTGGACCATTCAGGTATGACCTGAATCAAATCCCTTATGATTAAACAGTGGAAGTGAGTAATAGATTTATGGGCCTAGATCTGATAGATAGAGTGCCTGATGAACTATGGAATGAGGTTCATGACATTGTACAAGAGACAAGGATCAAGACCATCCCCCTGGAAAAGAAATGCAAAAAAGCAAAATGGAAGGCTTCCAAATAGCTGTGAAAAGAAGAGAAGTCAATAGTCAAGGGGAAATGGAAAGATATAAGCATCTGAATGCAGAGTTCTAAAGAATAGCAAGAAGAGAGAAGAAAGCCTTCTTCAGGAATCAATGCATAGAAATAGAGGAAACAAACAGAATGGGAAAGACTAGAGATCTCTTCAAGACAATTAGAAATACCAAGGGAATATTTCATGCAAAGATGGGCTCGATAAAGGACAGAAATGGTAGGGACCTAACAGAAGCAGAAGATGTTAAGAAGAGATGGTAAGAATACACAGAAGAACTGTACAAAAAGGATCTTCACGACAAGGAAAATCACAATGGTGTGGTCACTCGTGTAGAGCCAGACATCCTGGAATGTGAAGTCAAGTGGGCCTTCGAAAGCATCACTGCTAACAAAGCCAGTGGAGGTGATGGAATTTCAGTAGAGCTATTTCAAATCCTGAAAGATGATGCTGTCAAAGTGCTGCACTCAATATGCCAGCAAATTTGGAAAACTCAGCAGTGGCCACAGGACTGGAAAAGGTCAGTTTTCATTCCAATTCCAAAGAAAGGCAATGCCAAAGAATGCTCAAACTACCGCACAATTGCACTCATCTCACACGCTAGTAAAGTAATGCTCAAAATTCTCCAAGCCAGGCTTCAGCAATAGGTAAACCGTGAACTTCCTGATGTTCAAGCTGGTTTTAGAAAAGGAAGAGGAACCAGAGATCAACTTGCCGATATCCGTTGGATCGTGGAAAAAGCAAGGGAGTTCCAGAAAAACATCTATTTCTGCTCTATTGACTATGCCAAAGCCTTTGACTGTGTGGATCACAATAAACTGTGGAAAATTCTTCAAGAGATGGGGCTACCAGACCACCTGACCTGATCTGTATGCAGGCCAGGAAGCAACAGTTAGAACTGGACATGGAAAAACAGACTGGTTCCAAATAGGAAAAGGAGTACGTAAAGGCTGTATTTTGTCACCCTGCTTATTTAACTTCTATGCAGAGTGCATCATGAGAAACACTGGACTGGAAGAAACACAAGCCAGAATCAAGATTGCCGGGAGAAATTTCAATTACCTCAGATATGCAGATGACACCACCCTTATGGCAGAAAGTGAAGCAGAAGAGATCACTCTGTTTTCAGCACCTATTAATGTGAGACATCCAATTTTGAATAAAGTGTCTAGGCCTGATAAAAACTTATCTAGACAATTTCTACATGGCATGTATCAAGATAATTCTTCCATGTAAAATTGCTCATAAGCAACTCAGGCCTCACAGTTACTAAAAAGTGAGAACAAAACGTGCTGTCACCAGTGTTTCACTTCATTCAATTTCTTAGTCAAAATACTACAAACTGGCTTTTCAACAACAGAAAGTTTCAGTTCTAGTCATGGGAAGTCTAGCATCAGTGTGCTGGTAAGGCTATGGTTCTTGTGTATGTCCTTCTCTGATTTGCAAACTGCAGAGTTCTTGCTCCCTCTGCTATGGTGAACTCTCTGAGGTCTCCTTCATATGTGAAGAGATTCCTTTCCCAACAGTTCCTCCATGGTGGCAGAAGGACATCCCAGAGGGGCTGCTTCCCAATACGATCATCTTCTGGGGATAGGGCATCAGTATACAATTTTTAGGAAGATAAAATCAAGCAAGCAAACGCGCGTACAACGATCAGACCATGACAACTAATGGACACGATTTAAGTGTAGATTAAATCTTTGGGTAAACCTGTACGTGTTTGAGAAAGTCCACAGAGAAGTTTTTCACTTTGTCGTGTGTGTAGATTCTGATATTTTTGGCAAAGAGTTGAAGAAAGATATGTAAGCAGACTAAATAACTAGGAAGTTTTGATTATCCATGAAGTCAGCTTCTCCAAGTTTTTCTTCATCATGCTAAAACTAATCTTCCATCTCAAATACATTCAGCATATAAGGGTTTCGGACATCCACAGATGAAGCACCACAAACCACACTGGTGAACTTTTTCTTGGATTTATTTATGTATACACTCGGTTTATCAACTCGGAAAAGAAAACTCTAGCGAAGTGAAAAGATACCATCTGAGGGTTTGCGGCTAAGACACTTCAGTCGTGTCTGACTCTGTGTAACCCCATAGACAACAGCCCAGCAGGCTCCCCTGTCCCTGGGATTCTCCAGGTGAGAACACTGGAGGGGGTTGCCATTTCCTTCTCCAGTGCAGGGAAGTGGAAAGTGAAAGGGAAGTCACTCAGTCGTGTCCGACCCTTAGCATGGACTGTAGCCTACCAGGCTCCTCCATCCATGGGATTTTCCAGGCAAGAGTACTGGAGTGGGGTGCCACTGACTTCTCCGATCTGAGGGTTTATGCCCCCCTTTTTTATATTACAGAAATCAGCTAAATGTGTATTCCCTGTAATTTCTCAGAAGAAATGTGTTCCAGAAATTACTTGATGAATAATCTACTCACTACGCACGAGTATAATTTTATTGAGTTTAATGAACTAGCACTGAACTTCATTTCGTCTTACTACAGAGGATATATTCAAAGCACACTGTTAAAAAAACAAGGTGACTATCTAAATTTGCAGGAAAATACGCACACACGCAAAAATACACCAGTGACAAAAATAAGGCCAAAATACACTGCGTGCAACTTTCTCGAATTTTTCAGTGGATGTTCCCTCCTTTCCCTTACCTCAGCTAAGGGATAAACTTACGAAAGTCTTAGTTTCCAGAAGTTAGTTATGAAATTAGATTTTCACTTGCACAACATAATTATTTGATTCATCAAATTCAGCACTATTTGCTTACAACACATATGACTTTTGAGAATAAAATGACATACAATCTATTTTATCGGTAAAGGATCATTCAGGTTTTTTTTATCCTTAATGGCTGTTCTACCTGAGAAATATTTAAAATGCTAGGTAAAAACGCTCTCAACAAACAGATCAAAACTTTCAATGTTAAGAAAAGTGAGGATTACTTAGTATAGAATTTCTGCAGCTTCTAATCACATGAATTGAAGCTTATGACTCCAGTCTGTCTTCTGTAAGCTTTACTTTGGAAACGCCCTTCTTATGATAGTGGCAACACAAACTGATGACAAGAACATATGTTAGCAAATGGTATAAAACTACACTCGGGCAATGTTTTTAAGAAAATAGCCTCTTTTATTAACTTCAAGCGCGTATTTCTGCTTTCCTTAACTTCTATCAAAAATCTCAAGAATATATATATATATATAAAAGTTGAATATATAGCAAGACTCTGCAAACAGACGAGTTCATACTATGGCTTATGATGATGAGACAATTTATGCAAAACATCTGTTAACTGGAGGCAAAACAGGGGAGGAATATTTTCTCTTCCTTCTTTCTTCCCAGTGTTTTAAGCAGAGATTGTGATCTTTACCCCTAAGTTCCATTATATTGAAGAAACCAAGTGTTCACATTTCCCTCAAAATAATTCAGCTCCATAAGTTTTTAAAAGAAATATGATACTTTAAAACAATGAAAGCACACCGTTGTTTATTTAAGGCACTGCTGCTGCTGCTAAGTAGCTTCAGTCGTGTCCGACTCTGCGCAACCCCAGAGACGGCAGCTCACCGGGCTTCCCCATCCCTGGGACTCTCCAGGCAGGAACACCGGAGAGGGTATTTAAGGCACAGTGTGCTTTAAATTACATTCATACTGAAGTTTTACTCTTCTTAACAGCTGATGACCAATATTCAAACTGTAGCACGATCCTCAGACCTCTGAGTTCAATTCAGATCTGTAAGTGAAAAGAACATCAGATCTACAGAAAAATTAATTCTTGTAATAATACACAAGGGATCTTCTTTACGCTACTTAGAAAATGAATCCCTTTGAACTGAAGTTAAGCACGCAACCCAGATTGTTTTCTCAGTTCCTATCTGTTTTCACTGAATCACTATGATCGCCATGAGAACATCACATGTTATACAAGCTATTCTTGTTTTAATGTTTTAAATTTACATTCATTTTAATGGGAGAAGAAAATGGTAACCCACTTCAGTATTCTCACCTGGAGAATCCTGTGATCAGAGAAGCCTGGAGGGCTGCTGTCCATAGGGTTGCAAAGTCAGACACGAGTGAAGCGACTTAGCATGCATGCATGCACTGGAGAGGGAAATGGCAACCCACTCCATTATTCTTGCCTGGAGAGTCCCAGGCACAGAGGAGCCTGGTGGGCTGCCCTCTATGTGGTCGCACAGAATCAGACACGACTGAAGCGACTTAGAAGCAGCAGCCTTCATTTTAATTGGAGTTTAGCATCTTATTTCCTCCTAAAGAGAGAAGGGTGGTACTCAGTCAAATTCTTCTGACTCAATCTGATCACAGGAGTGGCACTCTAGTAAATCACCAGGATAAATGACTCTGGCAAGAACTGGGATTCTGATGTAGAACACAGAATCATAGACAAAATTTCCAAACTAACACAGTCTCTTTTCATTACCATTGTTTTAGTCTTTTCCTCAACAGAGCTGCTTAGTCACAGCTCCAGAAAGCTAGTCTCCTTTCCTTCTAAGGACAGGCTTACATCTGCGGGGCTTGGTATTTAAGTGTTCCCTTTGGTTAGATTCCTTGCCTGCAACCCCAGCTCAGTGCTGACAACCTTCAGGTCTCAAATAACATACTATGCAACTGGTGCATTTCACATTCTAACCAAAGAAAATAACTGTCAACTGTATCTCCACAGTATTAACTCAGCCACAAGGGATCTCTGGCAAAACTAAACAAAATGTTAGAGAGACGACAGCACTTCTGTGAAATATGTTGTCAGCTTTACAAACGACCTATAAACTGGAAAGTCATCACGAAATAGACATCTACTTAATACACATTTCATTATTAGATTATTTCTCTGAATATAATCATTTTATACTTTCCGATTTGCAACTGATTCATAAAACCTGGGGTCTACTTTTTCAAATAAAACGGGTGCTTTTTTTTTTTTTTTGCTTTAAGCCAAGATTTAGCTGATGTCTTTAAGGTGTTCATTTTAACATTGACATCATTCATAACTCCAAATACATAAAAGATGATGACAAAAACATCAGAAATACATAAAATAAAAATGTAGTTATATTCTTATAGGCTCTGATAAATGATAGCAAAACTGGAACAGAAACATTTTAAAAACATTTAGTGATATTTCAACATTTTTCTAATCTTTTTTGATTTCCTATTTCTCATGTGCTTTAGAATGCATTACAACATCAGTAGAGTATTGGGCTTCCCTGGTGGCTCAGAGGGTAAAATGTCTGCTTGAAATGGAGACCTGGGTTCCAATCTTGGGTTCGGAAGATCCCCTGAAGAAGGAAACGGCAACCCATTCCAGTATTCCTGCCTGAGAATCCTATAGATGGAGGAGCCTGTAAGGCTACAGTCCATGGGGTCACAAAGAGCCAGACACGACTGAGCGACTTCATGTTCACTTTAGTAGAGTAATGTCATATGTTTAAAAATCTATAAAAATATGGTAAAAAAAAAACACTGGTACAAATTTCACCATTAAAGATACATATTCAGCTGTTTTAATTCATGGTAAGAGTAATCTGAAACAACTTGGGTTTTCATCGTTGTTGGTGACCATGCCTGACCTGCCTCTTGAGAAATCTACGTGCAGGTCAGGAAGCAACAGCTAGAACTGGACATGGAAAAACAGACTGGTTCCGAATAGGAAAAGCAGAACGTCAGGCTGTATAATGTCACCCTGCTTATTTAACTTCTATGCAGAGTACATCATGAGAAATGCTAGACTGGAAGAAACACAGGCTGGAATCTAGATTGCCGGGAGAAATTTCAGTCACCTCAGATATGCAGATGACACCACCCTTATGGTAGAAAGTGAAGAGGAACTAAAAAGTCTCTTGATGCAAGTGGAAGAGGAGAGTGAAAAAGTTGGCTTACAGCTCACCTTTCGGAAAATGAAGATCATGGCTTCCGGTCCCATCACTTCGTGGGAAATAGATGGGGAAACAGTGGAAACAGTGTCAGACTTTATTTTAGGGGCTCCAAAATCCCTGCAGATGGTGACTGCGGCCATGAAATTAAAAGACGCTTACTCCTTGAAAGAAAAGTTATGACCAACCTAGATAGCACATTCAAAAGCAGAAACATCACTTCGCCGACTAAGGTCCGTCTAGTCAAGGCTATGGTGTTTCCTGTGGTCATGGATGGATGTGAGTTGGACTGTGAAGAAAGCTGAGCACCGAAGAATTGATGCTTTTGAACTATGGTGCTGGAGAAGACTCTTGAGAGTGCCTTGGACTGCTAGGAGATCCAACCAATCCATTCTGAAGGAGATCAGTCCTGGGACTTCTTTGGAAGGAATGACGCCAAAGCGGAAACTCCACTACTTTGGCCACCTCATGTGAAGAGTGGGCTCATTGGAAAAGACTTTGACGCTGGGAGGGATTGGGGGCAGGAGGAGAAGGAGACGACAGAGGATGAGATGGCTCGATGGCATCACTGGCTCGATGGACGTGAGTCTGAGTGAACTCCGGGAGTTGGTGATGGACAGGGAGGCCTGGCGTGCTGCATTTCGTGGGGTCACAAAGAGTCAGACACAACTGAGTGGCTGAACTGAACTGAACGGAACTGAACGGAACTGAAGCTAGGGACTGTTGGTGGCAGAGGTAGAGGCCCTAGTCTGTGTATCCAATGTTGGAGTGAGGGAATACAGTTTAAAGTTACGGAAAACATACGGAAGATAGAAAGATGGTAACGATTACCCTGTATGCGAGACAGCAAAAGAGACACAGATGAATAGAACAGTCTTTGGGACTCTGTGGGAAAGGGAGAGGGTGGGATGATTTGCGAGAACGGCATTGAAACATGTATAATGTCATATAAGAAAAGAATCGCCAGTCTAGCTTCGATGCAGGAGAGGATGCTTGGGACTGTTGCACTGGGTTGACCCAGAGGGATGGTATGGGGAGGGCGGAGGGAGGGGTTGAGGATTGGGAACACGTCTACACCCGTGGAGGGTTCCTGTTGATGTCTGACAAAACCAATATACTATTGTAAAGTAAAATGTAAATAAATAAAGTTACTGTAAACAAAGAAACAGAAAATAGTTTCCCTTCAGAAATAAAATGTTGAGAATTGATTTTCATAGTGATGGAAAACCTTTTCACCTATTAAGTATTAGTGAACATTCTGGCTAGATATAGTTTTGCTTGAACATTATGCTAGACAGCCTATTTCTGACCTGGGAAGCGAACATTGTACATCGGCTTTAACCATGGAGAATAGTCACTGGGTATTCACTTGAATGGGAAAGTAAAAATCTGTTGCAGTTTGTCTTTCATCAGTGTACCCTCTGGGGAAGTCAGGATATGAAAATGAGATTGTGCATTTCTGTGCTTTGGAGTTATGTGTTCCTAGTTAGTTAAGACAATTAAGAAGTGTAATGATTCCAGATTCTCGCCTAGGAAAACACTAACATCACTGTTGCCAGACCTGTGTTTTGTGGTTAGCAGGATCCTTTTACCACGATATATGTTTCATTCATGTACTTTCAACTTTAAAGAATTTTCTATGTGTACTGGCTCTGCCCCTACAGCTTCAGAACACTCCTCTTTAAACTGTACGGAAGACCATTTCCCAGGCTATGGTCCTTGAGTTTATTTTTATTTTTTCCTAATTTTAGTATATATAATTTATTGGGTATTTTTATCATTATGGCATCGTTTTCTTCAAAGAAAAATTTGTTTTTCATGTCAAGTATGCAACTTCGTACTGAAAGTTGCCTCCTATTTAATCATGACATACGATCAGTGAGTCCACATACTAAGGAATGACAGTTGGCACTTTTTAGCAGAAACCAGGGCTTCCCTGGGAGGTAACCTGCTTAAGAATCTGATGCAATGCAGGAGACCCCAGTCTGATTTCTGGTTTGGGAGGATGCTCCGGAGAAGCAATAGGCCACTCACCCCACTATTCTTTAGGCTTCCCTGGTGATTTAGATAGTGAACAATCCATCTGCTATGAGAGAGCCACTGGAAGAGTGGCCTAACAACCCACTCCAGTATTCTTGCCTGAAGAACCCCCATGGACAGAGGAGCTTGATGGGCTATATTCCAGAGGCGCACAAAGAACCAGACGTGACTGTGAGAATGAGCAGACCAGAAACCAACATGTATTTTTAAGAAATCCTTGAAAACCTTGAAATTTGGAAGTGTTCCTTAGAAAGAGCATTTTAACCCTGAAAAAAAAAAACCAACAACATAGCAATGAACTTTACTACTTTCTTTTCCCTATAAGATCAGAGAAGAAATGGAGTGTCATTTCCCTTTTTAGAGGCTAGTTGTTCTAGCAGAAAATATGAAATGATTAAATAAATGATTGAAACCTATGGAAATGCTGCTTTCAAATAAATAAATAAATGAAATCTAATTCAAGATGGATACCAAAGCAAGAACATAATCGAAATCACTTGCTGTTGTAAGACATGGCTTCAAAAAAGAACCAAATTAA
Organism: Budorcas taxicolor; assembly: GCF_023091745.1. Lineage (NCBI taxonomy): Eukaryota > Metazoa > Chordata > Mammalia > Artiodactyla > Bovidae > Budorcas > Budorcas taxicolor. The sequence goes on from NC_068936.1 coordinate 9,936,084, forward strand.
TATACATAATGACTGGCTAAATTCTCTGGCAATACATTATACAAATTTACAGTCAACATCGTAAAGGATGTTTACACACAATAAAATAAAAATGCCTTTTACTTATGCATAGTTTTAATAATCAAAAGCACTGACTACTTTTCAGACATTCCAGGCCAAGGTCATTTAAACCAACTATCTACTTTATCTGCCAAAACAACATGGTGGTGGTGGTCGTGATTAGCTGCTAAGTCATTTCTGTCTCTTTTTCATCTCCATGGACCATAGACCACCAGGCTCCTCTGCCCGTGGGATTTCCCAGGCAAGAATACTGAGGCTGGTTTTCATTCTCTCTTCCGGAAGATCTATCTTCCCAACTCAGGGATTTCTCAACCCTGGGTCGTCTACATTGGGAAGTGGACTCTTTACCAATGAGCCACCAGGAGGATACCCCAAAGCAACACAGTATCTACTTAAGAAGTACTTCTTGGCTTTCATATGTACTGTATCAAACTTCCAGCCAATATAGTCTGCGTTTGTTCAGAACTACCCTAGTGATCCATCGATTAATAGCTTCCCAACGATCCTTGTCTAGGAAGATCCCACATGCCCTAACCCTAGCCCTAGCCCTAACCCTGACTTCAGATATGCAGATCACACCACCCTTATGGCAGTGAACGAAGAGGAGCTAAGAATCCTCTTGATGAAAGTGAAATTGGAAAGTGATACAGTTGGCTAAATGCAACGTCAGAAAACGAACATCGTGGCACCTGGTCCCGTTATTTCATGGGAAATAGATGGGGAAATAGTGGAAACAGTGTCAGACTTTATATCTTTGGGCTCCAAAATCACTGCAGATGGTGACTGCAGCCATGAAATAAACGACGCTTACTCCTTGGAAGAAAACTTATGACCAACCTAGATAGCATATTGAAAAGTAGAGACATTACTTTGCCAACAAAGGTCCGTCTGGTCAAGGCTATGAGTTTTCCAGTGGTCATGTATGGATGTGAGAGTTGGACTGTGAAGAAAGCTTAGCGCCAAAGAGTTGATGGTTTTGAACTGTGGTGTTGGAGAAGACTCTTGAGAGTTCCTTGGACTGCAAGGAGATCCAACCAGTCGGTGCTCAAGGAGATCAGCCCCTGAACTCAACCAATAAGTCTTTTCAGGACCCAGGGCACATGCACGCCGATGAGGCCGGCATGCCTTCCCGCTCTTCCCGCATTGACAAGGGCTGCCTGGTGCTCCGGGCGAAGTCGGGACCGGAAGCAGAGCAGGAGAGCCGCAGGGCTGCAGGCCGGCGCAGCACCCCAGCGTCTTCAAGTCCTCGGCTGGTTTCTAAGGACCTGGGGGCGGGGCCGCGGGGGCGCGTCCCTGCGCGGTGACGTCACAATCCGGTGCCTCGGGTCCCGCCCTCTGCCGCCCACCCCGCATCAGTCTCCGGCCGCCGTCGCCGCTGCCCTGCTGTGCAGCCCCGCCCTCCGGCTGCCCCTCCTTGAACCTATGCGGCGGTGAGCAGGCCGGACCCCTGGAAGGGCCAAAGGAGACGTCGCAAGTCCCCGCGTTGTGGCCGCAGGAGGACCCGAGCATGGACGCCAGCCTGAGAGGTAAAGGGCCGCCGTCGCGGGCGCCCGCCGGCTGCCCGGCCCCCTCAGGTGTGGGTTTGGCGTCGCGGCTGGGCGCGCCTGGGCGCGCTCCCGGGCCTCTGCTTGGTTGTCAGCGTTGCCTCCGACCCCTCCACAGGCTGTCTAGGCCTCTCGCCGCTGAGGAAGCACTACGTGCGGGCTCCCCAGGTGCACTCGTTGACTCAGAGTTTGTTACCGCCGCTCCAGGAGGCCCATTCCCCCTGAAATCGGGGTTGGAGGCAGACCTCTCTCAGCCCAGAATCAAGTCCTGCCCCCAGCCCCCTGCACTTAGGGGTGAGCTTCGGTTTCTTCATCTCAAGCGTGGTTGTAAAAACACCCATGTCTTGGAGCTCTTGAGGATTAAATGCAGATAATGGCTACGGAGCACAGTTAGGTACTTAGGAAATACAAAAATCCTCCATACGGTAACCCCGCCCCCCAGCCTCGCCCCCCAGACTACAGGGTAACCCAGGAATTCTCCCACTTCAGAGTGAATATTGATTGCCTAGGAATCGTGTTAAAAATGCAGGTCTTGACGGAGGGGCTGAGATTGCACATTTGGAATGAGCTTCCAAATGATGTAGTGTCGCTGGCTACAGTTTCAGTAGCAAAGAACTAATCCATTTTCACTGTGTATACTTGCACTTGACTGAATACTCTGGGTTAAAATGGGCATCACTGTGGAACAGTCACACTTTGTGAGCAAGGCAGATGAGGCAGTCTTCAGACTTCTCCCAATTCAGTGTTCCCATCTACTTAAAATTATACCTGTGGCCAGATGGTTCCTAGCAACGTCTTGCTTTGCATACAAGTGTGCCTTTATTATGTAATCATCAAAACAAATGCTGTTCTGAATGTAGGAGATAGTTATTCATTGATCAGCAAGCTGTATTTTCTGGCAGTTTATCATCTAACTTACAGAAAAAGCAAACAAAAATACGTTTTCAGAACTTTTACCACAGAAGCTAACATGACTGTTGCTGTATACTGGAAACTGTTCTGAAATTATCTCGAGTTTTAATGCACAAAACATCTTGTACATTGATTTCACGGTGAATAAACTAAAAAGAGAATAAATAACTTCCCAAGGTCCCAGTAAGTGACACGACAGACTTTCAGTACAGGTATGATAAAGCAAAACCTTAGAGCAACTTAGCTATCTCATGGTAGAAATGGGAGCAGGGGAAAGGATATATTTAAAAATTAGAGTATCATAGCCTTCGTGAGTCTGTTAATTAGGTTGTTATTAAAATCAGGTTCATGTAAAATAAGTAAAACGGTTTCTGTTTTTATAACATCCAATTTAACGAGCTCCATTTTTAGGACATTATATGATGTATAGTATCAAACATTGCTTTGTACTGAGCTTTTAAGAAAAATGTAACAGTCAACAGAGATCTGGGGTAATTGTTAATAGAAAACCATAAATAAATTTAGCTAGAGCTAAAATCCTTGAGACATGGAACAATGGACTGGTTTAAAATTGAGAAGGAGTATGACAAGGTTGTATATTGTCACCCTGCTTATTTAACTTAAATGCAGAGTTTTGGGAGTCCAAACCCCCTACCTCAGAATTCGATGGTGTTGAAGATAGGACCCTTAAAGAGTTAATTACGTTAAAATGAGGTGGTTAGAGTCGCCCTAATCCCACTTGAGGGCTTCCCAGGTAGTGCTGAAAGTGAAAGTGTTAGTCACTCAGTCATGTCCAACTCTTTGGAACCCCATGGACTATAACCCACCAGGCTCCTCTGACCGTGAAATATATACAGAGACATTATGTGAAATGCCAGGCTGGATGAATCACAAGCTGGAATCAAGATTGCTGGGAGAAATATCAACAACCTCAGATATGCAGATGATACCACTCTAATGGCAGAAAGTGAAGAGAAACTAAAGAGCCTCTTGATTAGGGTGAAAGAGGAGAGTGAAAACTCAACATTCAAAAACCTAGTATGGCATCTGGTCCCTTCACTTCATAACAAATAGAAAGGGGGAAAAGTAGAACCAGTGGCAGGTTTTCTTTTCTTGGGCTCCAAAATCACTGTGAACAGTGACTGTAGCCATGAAGTTAAAAGATGCTTGCTCCTTGGAAGAAAAGTCATGAAAAACCTAGACGTACATTAAAAAGCAGAGACATCATTTTGTCAGCAAAGGTACAAATAGTCAAAGCTATGTAGTCATGTATGAATATGAGAATTGGACCATAAAGATGGTTGAGTGCTAAAGAATGCATGCTTTCAAATTGTGGTGCTGCAGAAGACTTGAGAGTCCCTTGGTCTGCAAGATCAAGCCAATCAATCATAAAGGAAATCAACCCTGAATATTATTGGAAGGACCGATGCTGAAGTTCCAATCCTTTGGCCACCTGACGCAAAGAGCTGGCTCAGTGGAAAAGACCCTGATGGTGGGAAGGAAGGAAGGAAAGCAAAAGCAGAAGGGGGCAATAGACGATGAGATGGTAGGATGGCATCACCGACTCAATGGACATGAGTTTGAGCAAGCTCCAGAAGACAGTGAGGGACAGAAAAGGCTGATGTGCTGCAGTCCATGGGGTCACAAAGAGTTGGACATAATTTATTGACTGAACAATGAAATTGCACCTTTTAAATTGATTAGATTTCATTACCTCTGATGATTTTAAGACCACAGGGTACTAAGACATCTAAAGTTATTTATGTTTTGTCATTTATGGCCTCTGACATTGTGCTCTCTCACTTCTCTGTATATACCTGCTTTTTCTTTTTCTGTGAACTGTAGGGCAACACACATTCATTAGGAACATGGAAGGAATAAACTGCATACAGGGAATAAACTACATACTTCTTAGCCTGTTTCATATGGTATAATAGTAGCATGGAGCATGATTTGAGTACTAGGCGATTTATATTGATCAGGACACAGTTCTCCCTCTCCATTAGCTTTGTTTCTCTTGATGCTTCTTGCGGCCCACTTGACCTCACATTCCAGGATGTTTGGCTCTAGGTGAGTGATTACATCATCATGATTATCTGGATCATGGAGATCTCTTCTGCATAGCTCTTCGATCTTTGCTGTATAGATTGTTGCTACCTCTTCTTAATATCTTCTGCTTCTGTTCAGTCCATACAATCTCTGTCCTTTATTGTGTCCACCTTTGCATGCAGTGTTCCCTTGGTATCTCTAATTTTCTTGAAGAGATCTCTAGTCTTTCCCATTCTGTTGTTTTCCTCTATTTTTCGCACTCATCCCCGAGGAAGGCTTTCTTGTCTCTCTTTGCTCTTCTTTGGGACACTGTATTCATATGGGTATATCTTCCCTTTGCTCCTTTGCCTTTTGCTTCTGTTCTTTTCTCAATTATTTGTAAGGCCTCCTCAGACAACCATTTTGCCTTTTTGCGTTCATTTTCTTGGGGATGGTCTTCATCACTGCCTCCTGTACAATTTCATGAACCTCCATATGCAGTTCTTCAAACACTCTATTATACCTAATCCCTTAAATATTTTCTCATGTCCACTGTACCATCATAAGGGATCTGATTTAGGTCAAACCTGAATCATCTAGTGGTCTTCCCTACTGTCTTCAACTTAAGTCTAAGTCTATAGCAAATACTGAGCTTCCACTCTGAACCTTCCTTCTTACAAGTATTTGTCCACCATTTTAGAGCACTTTTGCTGCACCTGTTTATCTTCACTCTGAAACATATGTACCGTCACTCCTGAAAGGATGCTCAAGTGCATGCATTTAACTCCTACTGAGCCTACGCTCCACAGTAGTCATGCCGATCTACTAAGCTTGCATTCTGCCGCATGCATCTTTCACTATTTAGACTATGATACTGAGGTCATGCTGCAACTGCATAGTGGCAGTCTCAAGCTTATCTTCTTCGACTTTCAGCTTTTATACCAGCACACGTGTTCTGCCCCTCCTAAGCCCACTTTCTTGAATAGATATGAAACAACTGTTGAGGTTGTATTCTGGAGCATGTCCCTGCTATTTCTGAATGCATTCTTTTTTATTTCTTCATATTTCTTTTAAAAAATGATTTATTTCAATTGGAATAGAATTACTGTGTATTACTGTGATGGTTTTTGACATGTACATCAACATGAATCAGCCACATGGATACATGTGTCCCCCTATCCTGAACACAACTCAAACCTCCCTTGTTACCCCATGCTTCTGGGTTCTTCCACAGCACAAGAGTTGCATGCATCTTTCGTGCATTGAACTTGCCCTGGTCATCTCTTTTATATATGGTAATGTACCTTCAATGCTATTTTCTCAAATCATCCCACCCTTGAACTCTCCCATTGGGTCTCAGCGTGTGTTCTTTATATGTGGATCTTTTTTACTAGCCTTCATGCAGAATCATTGTTACTGTCTTCCTAAATCCCATTTATACGCATTAATAAACAATATTTGCCTCTTTCTTTCTAACTTTTTTTTTTACTCTGAATAATAGGCCGCAGGTTGAACTGCCTCACTAAAAGTGACACAAATATATGTTTTTCTGTAGCTAAGCAATATTCTATTTGAATATATAGCACAACTTCCTTATATTTTCATCTGCTGATGTGCATCTAGATTACGTCCATGTCATAGCTTTCGTAAAGAGAATTGTAATAAACATTGGGGCACATGTGTCTCTCTTGATTGTAATCCCCTCTGGGTATATGCCAAGAAGGGGGGTTGTTCAGTCATACGACAGTTCCAGTCCAAGTTTCTCAAGGAATCACCAAACTGTTCTGCATACAGGTTGTACCAGTTTGTGTCACCACTAGCAGGGTATTAGGGTTAGCTTTTCTCCACAACCTCCCCAGCATGTCGTGCTTGTAGAATTTCTGGTGATGGCCACTCTGAACAGTGTGATATGACTACACATTAAATTTCAATTTTTGTTTCTCTCATAATGAATGATTTTCAGCATATTTCATGTGTTTGTTAGCCATCTGTATGTCTTCTTTAAAGAAATGTCCGTTGAGGGATTTACCCCCTTGTAGTGATGCTGTGAAAGTGCTTCACTCGATATGGCAGCAAATTTGGAAAACTCAGCAGTGGCTAAAGGGCTGGAAAAGGTCAGTTTTCATTCCAGTCCCAAAGAAAGGCAGAGCCAAAGAATGCTCAAATCACGGCGCCGTTGCATCCATCTCACGCTAGTAAAGTACTGCTCAAAATTCCCCAAGCCAGGCTTCAGTAATACATGAACCATGAACTTCCAGATGTTCGAGCTGGTTTTACAAAAGGCCGAGGCACCAGAGATCAAAATGCCAACATTAGCGGGATCATTGACAAAGCAAGAGAGTTCCAGAATAACATCTATTTCTGCCTTATTGACTAGGCCAAAGTCTTTGACTGTGTGGATCACAATAAACTGGAAAATTCTGAAAGAGATGGGGATACCAGACCACCTGACCTGCCTCTTGAGAAACCTATATGCAGGTCAGGAAGCAGCCGTTCGAACAGGACATGGAACCACAGACTGGTTCCAAATAGGAAAACGAGTCCGTCAAGGCTATATATGGTCACTCTGCTTGTTTAATTTATATGCAGAGTATATCACGAGAAGTACTGGGCTGGAAGAAGCACACGCTGGAACAAAGACTGCCAGGAGAAATATCAGTCACCTCAGATATGCAGATGACACCACCCTTATGGCAGAAAGTGAAGAGGAACTAAAAAGCTTCTTGATGAAACTGAAAGAGGAGAGTGAGAATGTTGGCTGAAAGCTCAAAATTCAGAAAACTAAGATCATGGCATCTGGTCGCATGGCTTCATGGGAAATAGATGGGGAAACAGTGGAAACAGTGTCAGATTTTATTTTGGGGGGCTCCAAAATCACTGCAGGTGGTGACTGCAGCCATGAAATTGTAAAAGACGCTTGCCCTATGACAGGAAAGTTATGACCATCCTAGATCGCATATTCAAAAGCAGAGACGTTATTGTGCCAACAAAGTTCCATCTAGTCAAGACTATGGTTTTTCCAATAGTCTTGTTAGGATATGAGAGTTGCACTATGAAGAAAGCTGAGCACTGCAGAATTGATGCTTTTGAACTGTAGTGTTGGAAAAGACTCTTGAGAGTCCCTTGGACTGCAAGGAGGTCCAGCCAGTCCGTTCTAGAGAAGATCATTCCTGGGTGTTCTGTGGAAGAAATGAGGCTAAAGCTGAAACTCCAGTACTTTGGTCACCTCATATGAAGAGTTGACTCACTGGGAAACTCTGAAGCTTGGAGGGATTGGAGGCAGGAGAAGGGGACGACAGAGGATGAGATGGCTGGATGGCATCACTGACTCGATGGACGTGAGTTTGCGTGAGCTCCGGGAGTTGGTGATGGACAGGGAGTCCTGGTGTGCTGCAATTTACGGGGTTTCAAAAAAGTCACACACGACTGAACTGAGCTGAACTGAACTGAACTGAAGCAACTGACAAAGAATTTATCTCAAAAATATACAAACAACTCCTGAACCTCAATTCCAGGAAAATAAATGACCCCATGATAAAATAGGCGACAGGAGTAAACAAACATTTCTCCAAAGACGACATACAGATGGCTAACAAACACATGAAAAGATTCTCAACATCACTCAGTATCAGAAAAATGCTAATCAAAACTATAATGAGGTACCATTTCACGCCAGTCAGAATGACTGCTATCCAAAAGTCTGCAAGCAATAAACGCTGGGGAGGGTGTGGAGAAAAGGGAACGCTCTTACACTGTTAGTGGAATTGCAAACTAGTACAGCCACTATGGAGAACACTGTGGAGATTCCTTAAACAAACAAACAAACAAACAAACTATAAATAGAACTGTCATACGACCCAGCAATCCCACTGCTGGCCATACACACCAAGGAAACCAGAATTGAAAGAGACACGTTGTACCCCAATGTTCATCACAGCACTATTTCTAATAGCCAGGGCATGGATGCAACCTAGATGTCCATCAGCAGACTAATGGATAAGAAAGCTGTGGTACACATACACAATGGAGTATTACTCAGCCACTAAAAAGAATACATTTCAATCAGTTCTAGTGAGGTGGATGAAACTGAAGCCTATTATACAGAGTGAAGTTAGCCAGAAAGAAAAATACCAATAGAGTAAACTAGCGCATATATGTGGAATTTAGAAAGATGGTCATGATTAAACCTGTACGTGAGATAGCAAAATAGACACAGATGTATAGAACAGTCTTTTGGACTCTGTGAGAGAGGGCGAGGGTAGGACGATTTGGGATAATGGCATTGAAACATGTATAATATTGTTTGTCAAACGAATCGCCAGACCAGTTCGATGCGTGATACAGGATCCTCGGGGCTGGTGCACTGGGATAACCATGAGGAATGGTTTGAGGAGGGAGGTAGCAGGGGTTTTCAGGATAGGGGACACGTGTATACCTGTGGCAGATCCATGTTAATGTATGGCAAAACCAATACAATATTGTAAAGCAATTAGACTACTCTTAAAATAAACAAATTTATATTAGAAATAAATCAAATAAAATTGTGTCCAACGTGAGGAAAACAACAGCATTTTTTGAACAATATCACTAAGTAAGCTTGAGTTGCAATTTTCTGGGTTCAAGGTGCCCTCATAAGTATGAGCCCTAACTCTTATTACAGAAAGAAGAGTGGAAAATGAGCTAGATGAAAGGAGAGCTTTTCAGCAACAAGATACGAATGTTTCAGCCAGAAAGATACTAAGTAACGTAGGGCTTCCCAAACAGTTTATTACGATCTTGGGAGCTAGCAGTGAGTGTGGTCACCTACATAAAGTTGCCTAAAATTATATTTTGACATCTATACATACATACACCTGTCTATGCATGAGTGTGTGTATGAAAAAAAGTGCAATGGCTTTTAATTCATGTTAGGTGTAATAGAAATGGGAAAAAAATAAAACCCAAATGTAGAATGATTCAAATTCTACTCGATTGTTGAATATTATGTAAGTTGAAATACTTCCAAATATGTTTTCTTGGCCGCATGTAAAATACGAGGACTCTTTTATATCACTCACCTCTCTCCGTTTCATAAATATATACCCATTTTCAAATGTTTGTCCAGTTTCCTGACAAAATACTGATACAGAAATATATATAAATAATATATAAAATAGAGAGATGTTTTCATATCATAAACTATTGATAGCAAGCTTAGATTTTAGAATTGTTTCCAACTCCATGCTCCATCTCAACAGGAAAGAGCCAAAGTTGTTGCTGACTCACTCACTCCAAGAGCTGGGAAACCTGAAAAAGAAACTGAACCTGCACTGAGATTTTGTGTCATATTTATGATCGAGCTCTAAGTCCGAGACTTGTTTTCCTTTATTGTACTAAGCAGTCCCTTCTTAAGACTGAAAAGCATGGACATCGAGAGAGAGAGGTAGGAGATTGTAGACGTCCTCATGTTCAACAGTAATTTTAATCGGAGAAGCTTGAAAAGACAGAAACTAAGGAAAGTAATCAAGCGATAGACAATAATAATGATTTAGCCACTAGTCAACCTCAAGGGTCTTTAGTCGCTCCTCAAGGGCCAGCATGGAGAAGGAAATGGCAACCCACTCCAGTGTTCTGCCTGGAGAATCCCAGGGATGGGGGAGCCTGGTGGGCTGCCATCTTTGGGGTTGCACAGAGTCGGACACGACTGAAGCGAATTAGCAGCAGCAGCAAGGACCATCGATGACATTCTGAGCAATCTCCTGTGAACAATTTTAGAGATGCTAAAGCCCAAACCAGGCTGAAACTTAAGTGCATAGTTGGAACTAGACGGTCAATGATGTGGACTCCCAATATCCTCAGTAATAGGCCACTAGTAGAATGTCCCAATATTGATCACAGACCCCATGTTCCACCCTCACTCAGCCATTAAAATATTTCCCCTGACAGTGTTTGGGGATTTGCGTCTTTGAAGCACCAGCTGCTAAGACACCTTGCTTGGTCCTACAATAAGCACTTTCCCGCCCCCCCCCCCCCCCCCTGCCCCTACTGAAACCCACAGTCAATTCAGAAATTTTTTTGTACAGAAGCAAGTAGACCAAGTCTGCTAGGGTAACAGGACTGAATATTAAGAATGTGTGTATAGAAGGATGATACATCACTTTTATTTCAGAAATAAAGTAGATTTATTGATGTGAGTTTTCGATAACCCTGTATGCGAGATAGCAAAAGAGACACAGATGTATAGAACAGTCTTTTGGACTCTGTGGGAGAGTGAGAGGGTGGGATGTTTTGGGAGAATGGCATTGAAACATGTATAATATCATATATGAAATGAGTCGCCAGCCCAGGTTCAGGGCATGATACTGGATGCTTGGGGCTGGTGCATTGGGACGACCCAGAGGGATGGTACGGGTTGGGAGAAGGGAAGGGGTTCAGGAAAGGGAACATGTGTATACCTGTGGCGGACATATGTTGATGTATGGCAAAATCAATACAATCATGTAAAGTAATTAACCTCCAATTAAAATAAATAAATTTCTTTAAAAAAAAAAGAAATCATCCAAAAAGCTCCATACCTACATTGAAACCAAGCACCACCAAGAGCCAACAAGTTCCAGAGGAAGACATACCATGCACATTCTTCAGCAACACAGGAACAGAGCCCGGAGCTTCAATATACAGGTTGCCCAAACTGCAAACCCATAGACATCTCAAACCTCACTACTGGACACTTCATTGCCCTCCAGAGAGAAGAGATGCAGCTGCACCCACCGAAACACTGACACAAGCTTCCCTAACCAGGAAACCTGACAAGCCACTCGTCCAACCCCAGCCACAGGGAGGAACCTCCACAATAAAGAGGAACCACAAACTGCCAGAAAGAGAAAGGCCATCCCAAACACAGGAACCAAAAAAAAGCCAACAACTTGAGTAATGAGATTTTGCATGCTTCATGGTTTTGGTTACTATTTCTGTCAGCAGTCTGTATTTGAAGTTGATGCTGAAGTAAACACTTGGTTGAACATTACCCTTCAATTGCTAGGAGACCAGTGACTTTGTCATGTCACAACCAACCTTCGATTGCTAGGAGACCAGTGATTTTGTGATGTCACAGCTGTTTGACTGGGAGGACCTCTGTGCTTGTCCAGAGAGTTTCTCTCTGTAGGCCAGCCAAACATCATTTGAAGTTGCATTGTGTAAAAGCAGACAAATGAGAAAATTATCTGAAGAAAGCTTTCCCTGAGATGGCACATATTTCTTCAGAAATTCAAGATGGACCTCCTAAAGATGAATCCACTGGTTCAGAAACCTCCATTAGATCTTATTGGTATGATTATACACCTGGGGACTCAGTTTTGAGATCTATGAGTGAAGAATGTGCTTTTCAGGCTTTGTCTGAGGATCTTGTGATCAAAAGGCCACACTACACATATTCTGTCTCTGAAACAGATGATGTGAATGATTTTCTTTCACTCACATTTCCACAAAAGCTTTGGAATATAGTTGAAAGTGATCAGTTTGAGTCTATTTGGTGGGATGAGACAGGCACATGTAGAGTGATCAGTGAAGAACTCTTTAGGAAAGAAGTCTTGGAAAGAAAGGAGCCTTTCAGAATATTTGAAACCAAGAGCACGAAAAGTTTAATTCGACAGCTTAATCTTTATGGATTTAATAAAAACCGACAAACCGTTCAAAGATCGGCTTCACTACCTGTCTTTCTGGAAGAAGAAAACAACATCTCTCTTTTGCGTAAGGTATTCCAAAATTTTCACTTATCGGCAATATGTCAGATTAAATCATGTGACCTAGAAAGCGTGTTCATATATGTGGCTCAAACGGAGTTGAAACTTGAGGTAACAAATTATTGAAAAAGTTTTATCTTTTTGAAGTTGAGAACAGCTGGAGGTTAGAATATTGGATGTTTAACAAACCTTCCTAGTAACTTGAAACCAGATACAAGTTCTGAAGCTACTTAAAGTGGTATTTACTGTATATACACAACATATTTTTAGTTGAGCATATACGTTCTAACATGTTACCTGTGAAAACTACCAACAGAGGTATTTTATTTGATGTTATTTCATTGCTTCCATTAAAGGAAACTTTTAGCGATATGAAGGAATGAAATTAGTAAAGAATGAAAAATGAATATAATAGACAAGAAAATATTGTCACAAAACCAAAACTTTATTCTCCCATATGACTACTAGGAGACTTCCAGCTGAACAGGGCATTTAAAAAACACTCTGTAAAGGGCCAAAACAGAAATAATTTAGGCTTTGCGAATATGATCATTGACGATTAATTAAGTTTTCAGGCATAGAGAATAACCAAAGAAGCTGGCAAGTCCCTGTTCCAACTTTAAGAACTCCGAAAACTGAGTTTCACACAATTTCCACGTGAGAAAATAAAATTCTTTCGGTTTTCCTCAGCCATTAAAAGTGTAAAGCTCTAAAATTAAAAAAGAAGAAGAAGAAGAAGAAGTAAAGCTCATTCTCAGCTCACAATAGACAGTGCAAAAACAGGGGCAGGCTGCCCTGCCTTGATTGAAATGTAATTCCAAGAGGAGGGGCGTCAAGATCTGGGCTGTGAGTGCTGGACACCATCACTGGACTCCCCTGGTAGACTCGGAGGCCGTTCTCAGCCCTGTGCCCTGGCAACTGTGCCATCTATTTTTTCTTTCTTCGCGTTTGGTGAGCTGAGCAATCTTGACCCAAGACCCTTGAGATTCACATTCAGGCTGACCACGCCTTCAGCGGGTGCTTTTACGGGGTGAAGGGGCGGGGGGAGGGCTCATCGCCCGCGCATGCGCCCAACTGGGCGTCGCGGCCAATCAGATTGCAGGCGCCGACACCTGGCAGCCAATCATCGGGGGCAGCCCGCACGCCTGTAGGGGGAGCTGAGGCGGCGCCCCAGACCTGAGGAGGCCTCATCGCCTCAGGCTCGCGTCCTCAGGCTCAATCTGGGAACTGCCTAGGGCAGGTGAGCCGCAGGCAGTTCTGTCTCCTCCATCAACGGGGACCGGTAAGGACTGGAGCGTGGTTCAGCCCAAGCGGTGCCTGGCGGCTAAAGGGAGGGTTTCTCGGGTCCCCACTCGCACAAGGCCTTGCTCGGCGGGGCGGCTGGTGAGGGCCCGCGGGCCCTCAGGAGGGAGCGTGCGGCAGGACCCACAGGCCTCAGGCTCCTTTCACCCTCTCCCCTCTCTAGTCTGGGCGGGCTCTGCTCTCCAGCAGCTTTCCTGCCCAGGGGGTGGGACAAGCCAGCTCGCGGAAAGGGCCTCTTGGGCCCCTGGCCCCCGGCACCACGCCCAGCTCTCCTGTGGAACCTAATGTATTTAAACACACAGGCACAAATCTTCACGGCCCAAGCCGGTTCTGCACCCAGGCACAGTCAGGTGGGCGCAGCAAAAAAAAAAGAAGAAAAAAAATCGATCTAGTGGCCTTTTCACTGCCCTGGTGCTTTGGTCGTTTTCCTGTTTCCTCTTGCCTCTCCTCGGACTCCAGGGCTGCCCCGTCCTTGGGGGCCCCGAGATTCAGGCCTTTGGTTCGGGAAGTTGGCAGATGAGGTATTTGTTTGTTTGTTACTGAGAGAAGGGAGGTGGGAGGAAGAAGCTCAGGGCAAAGGAGTTCAATCACTTGGTCTGGTTGAGTGTGAGACACCTGGTCAGCATCCGTAGGGTAGGACCAGGTAGGGCCTGGGGGGATAGAATGTTCCCGGAACAGGTGACTCACCCTGAGCTTTTCTTCTGCTTGTCCCCAGGATGTGACCGTTTGCTGCCTGGTAGGTCTCAAGCGCTCAGGATTTCAGTGGGCCCCTGAGGTAAGGTGACAGACATCTTTACAATAAGGGACAAAGTTGTGGCTTTCTTACTTTCCGTTTTTCTCCTTTCATTCGTCGGCTGACACGTTGGTGTTGAGAGAGAGTATTCCTGATTGGGGATTACCTGACCCTGATTGCGGGTGCTGACTTCAGGGCAATCATGGTTTCAGGTTTGCAGCTTTCTGAGTGGCAAGCTTAAAAACAGGCAGGGTGACTTGCTTTCTCCTGCCTTCTTGAAAGAAAAAAAGTAAGAGCACCATGGGTCTTAAGCTGTGTAGAGCTGACTCCTACCACTTGGTGAGGCTAAAATGGGGCAATGCACATATCCTAAGGTTTTAGCTAGGAAAGCAAAGCAGTGCAGGTGTGGGGGTTCCCTGGTGGCCTGGTGATTAGGATTCTGGGCTTTCACTGCAGTGGTCTGGATTCAATCTCTGGTCAGGGAACTGGGACCCCACAAGCCAAACAGCATGGCCAAATGAATAAATGAATCAAGTGGTTCATTCAGAGACAATGTCCTGTGATTTAACGTGTTCACGTGAGATTACTTGCTCATTTCTGTATCCTTAAGGGCTTTTTTTCATCAAGTAAGTGAACTCCACTGGATGGGGGCGAGGCACCATCTGAGTTCATTTCATGCGAGTAAACAAGATCATAGGAAGCCCTATGCCCAGCAACTTGTGCCTACAGCTGTGTTGTATACTTATCTTGCTGGTACAGCTTTGAACTTCACAGCATGTTTTGTTTTGGTCGCAACATGTGGCTTCATAGGATATTAGTTCCCCAACCAGGGATCGAACACAGGATCCTGGCAGTGAGAGGACTGAGTCCTAACCAAACCACTGGACTGCCAGGCAACTCCTTGTTTCGGTGCTTTGGATTGGTGTGTGTGTGTGTGTGTGTGTGTCTGTGTCTGTGTCTGTGTCTGTGTCTGTGTGTCTGTGTTTTTTTAATTTTTGCTATATTTATAGGAGAACTCTTCTGTGTGTAAGTATGATGTGAATGGTATTATAACTTGAAATGTTTGTGTTGTACATACGATCTCAAAATTGAATAGTTTGAAAGAACTTCACACTTGTTATCTCTTGGCCTAGGATCTCTCCTGAGGTAGTAGTCAAGCTTTTGTCTGGCTTGGCCACCTCTGAAGACTTAGCTTGTTGAATCTACGCTCTCTCACTTGCCTGTACTCATGAAGCCTCAGTTCCTCCTTCTGTGGGCCTCTCCAAGGGGCTTCTCTTGTGGAGGCTGCTGTCTTTTCTCAGAATGAGTGATTCAGGAAAGCACTTGCACCCATGATAAAGTGCAGAGTCTTCTTTCAGATGTTACACATCTTCACTTGTGTATTTGCTTAGTCTCCCAGGTCAACCCTGTGATAGATTGAGAGAGAACTACGCAACGGTGGGAATATCAGGAGATTCGATTCACTTGAAGGCTGGTTACCGTACCCATTAATCCACCATGCCAGCCTTTTGTTTCATATGACCTCAGCTCTGTCAATGTGAGCAAATTATTTGGCTTGTGTACCCTTCTTGTGTGCCGCTACTGCTGCTAAGCCGCTTTGAGTCGTGTCCGACTGTGCGGTCTCATGGACAGCAGCCCACAAGGCTCCCCCTTTTCTGGGATTCTCCAGGCAAGAACGCTGGAGTGGGTTGCCATTTCCTTCTCCAGTGCATGAGACTGAAGCCGCTCAGGCGTGTCCGACCCTTCGAAACCCCATGGACTGCGGCCTACCAGGCTCCTCCATCTGTGGGAGTTTCCAGGCAAGAGTACTGGTGTGGGTTTCCATTGCCTTCTCCAGCTTGTGTGCTCTCTGGCTTGATCTACTCAATTCTTGATGTACTCAGTTCTAGACCTACTCATTTCTTGATCTTCTAGCAAGTCTCCTCTTTGTCCCGGATTAAGTTTTCTGTTTCTCTGGATGGTTCCCATCAGCAAACAGACTGACTATAATGTGACCTGTCGTTAAAAATCATCTTTGGTGACACATCCTGCTTCTGCTGCTTTTTTTTCATGTTTGCTTATTATAGACCTCTGCAGAGTTGTTCCTAGGCTTTGTTATCTCGAGTTCTCTCATTTTCCTTTAAAGCCGCTCTTGTCAAGGCCACAGGTGAATTTCAAATGTTTAACTCCGTGGTCAATTTTTAGTTGTTATCTTATTTAATTTATTGGCATCCTTTATGAGACTAGCTCATTTCCTCCTCCCTGAAAAAAATGTTTCACTTGGATTACAGAGTGCTTCTCTTTCCTGCTTCTCTTCCACCTACAGTTCTCCCACATACAAAGTGTGACCTTTGTGTCTGGCTTGATTCAGATGTCATATTTTCTTTTTCAATATTTATTTATTTAGCTCTGTGGCATGTGGGATCTTAGTTCCCAGGCCAGGGATGGCACCTGTGGAGAGTCTTAAACACTGGATCTCCAGGAAAGTCCCCTCGTTTGTGTACTTTCAAGATTTCTCCATTTCATGGCTGTATAGCAGTGAATGTTTTTGTTTTATTTTTATGGCTGCATATGGTAAATGGCTTCCATGCAGTCCGTTTTGAGCATATACCACAGTTTGTTTATCCATTCGTCAATGTTGGGTAATACGTGGATGGTGTACTCTTTGTGGCTATAGTGAGTAATGTTGCTGTGAACACTGATTTTGCATGGACTGAACATTTTCAGTGTTTGTGGATATGTACAAAAGAGGGAAATTCCTGGATCATATGGCTCCTCTATATTTAATTTTTGAGGTACTGACAAACCACTTCTGCAAGAGTGGTGGTACCATTTTACAGCAATTACCTCAACAATATCTGAAGATTCCTTTTCTCCACGTCCTCTGCAGCACTTGTTATTATTCGTCATTTTGATTGGGTGTGAAGTAGTATGGGTGTGAAGTAGTATCTCAGTGAGACTGCTTTACATTTTGCTAGGGGCTTCCCTGGTGGCTCCGAAGGGAAAGTGTCTGCCTGCAATGTAGGAGACTGGGATCAATTCCTGGGTCGGGAAGATCGCCTTGAGCAGGAAATGGTAATCCACTCCAGCACTGTTGCCTGGAAAATCCCATGAACGGAGGAGCCTGATAGGCTACAGTCCGTGGGGTTGCAAAGAGTCGGAAATGTCTATTCAAATTCTTTTCCTGGTTGTTAAAAGCTTTTCTTTTTTAATTGTTGTAGAAAACATCTAACTTAAATTTTTACCATTTTAACCATTTTTGCATGCTAGTATTTCACACACTTTCATCAGCTTTTGGAGAAAGAAATGGCAAGCCACTGCAAATCCGATGGAGAAAGGAACCTGGTGAGCTTTCGTCCATGGGGATGCAAAGTCGGGCACACCTGAGTGACTAACACATATACACACACATAGTCACAGTGTTGTTTTGTTGTCGTTGTCGTTGTTTTAGCTGTGCTATGCAGCTTGAATGACAGTTCCCTGGTTGAGGATCATACCCAGGCCCCTGATAGGAAACTGTGGAGTCCTAACCTCTGAACTACCAGGGACTTCCTTATCACATTGTTATGAAACAGATCTCTACACCTTTACATCTTGCAAAATCGAAACTCTGTGCCCATCACTTGTCCCATTAAACAGTAACTGCTCTTTTCTTGCCTGTTGACCTAGACCGTGGACTCCGTCGTTCTTTTTTGTTTCCTCTCGATTGCTTGACTGTGTTAGCTATTTCATACAAGTAGAAACTTACAGTATTTGTCTTTTTGTATGACTGGCTTATTTCATTTGGCTTGATGTCTGAAATGATCATGCATGTTGTAGCATGTGACAGAATTTTCTTTATATGGCTAAATAGTATTTCATTGTATGTATCTATGACTTTTTGATGGACATTTCGATGGTTCCACCTCTTAGTTGTTGTGCTTCGTGCTGCTGTGAGCACGGCTGTGCAGATATCCCAAGACCCCATGTTAACTTCTTTTGAATTTATATCCTGAAGTGGAATTGCTGAATCGTGTGTCAGCTCCAGTTTTTTAATTTTTCGAGGAGCCTTTAAACTGTTTTCTGTAGCAGCTGCACCATTTTAAAATCTGTCCATAACACACAGGGATCCAGTTTCTGTACGTGCTTGCCAACAGTTGTCCTTTCCTTTCCTTCATATGTAAATTGTGTGTGTATATGCACACACAATTTTTTTTCATGCCCTTTTCCATTATTGTTTTTCACAAATTATGAATGTAGTTCCTTGTGCTATCCAGTACGATCTTGTTTGTCTATTGTATATATTACAGTTTGCATCTGCTAAACACCAGCTCCCAATCTATGCCTGCCCCACTTTTCCCCTCTTGGGAATCACATAGTCTGCTCTCTCTGTCTGTGAGTCTGTTTGTGTTTCATAGATAAGTTCATTTGTGTCATATTTTAGAGTCCATGTAAGTGATACCATACGAGATTTGTCTTTCTCTTTTTTTTTTAATTTTAATTTTTACTTTATTTTATTTTACAACACTGTATTGGTTTTGCCATACATTGACATGAGTCCGCCACGGGTGTACACGAGTTCCCAATCCTGTCCTCCTCCCACCTCCCACCCCATATCATCTGTCTGGATCATCCCTGTGCACCAGCCCCAAGCATCCTGTATCCTGCCTGGAACATAGACTGGCGACTATCTTACATGATAGTGTACATATTTCAGTGCCATTCTCCCAAATTATCCCACCCTCTCCTTCCCCTCGGAGTCCAAAAGTGCGTTCTATACATCTGTGTCTCTTCTGCTGTCTCTCATACAGGGTTATCATTACCATCTTTCTAAATTCCATATATATGTGTTAGTATACTGTATTGGTGTTTTTCTTTCTGGCTTACTTCACTGTGTATAATCGGCTCCAGTTTCATCCATCCCATTAGAATTGATTCATACAAAGTCTGCCAGCAATAAATGCTGGAGAGGGTGTGGAGAAAAGGGAACCCTCTTACCCTGTTGGTGGGAATGCAATCTAGTACAGCCAGTATGGAGAAGAGTGTGGAGATTCCCTAAAAAATTGCAAATAGAACTGCCGTATGAGCCAGCAATCCCACTGCTGGGCATACACACTGAGGAAACCAGAATTGAAAGAGACACATGGACCCCAGTGTTCATCGCAGCACTGTTTATAATAGCCATGGCATGGAACAACCTAGATGTCCATCAACAGATAAATGGATCAGAAAGCTGTGGTACATATACACAATGGAGTATTACTCAGCCATTCCAAAGAATATATTGTCTTTCTCTTTCTGACTTCCTAAGTATTCTTTTTAATGCTAGTGTAGATTCAAGTATTTACTTAACAACATGCGTTGCTACTGTATAAAATGTGGTTGACTTTTAAAATATTTGTCTTCTATTCTGCAAGCTTTATATTAATTCTGATACTTGTGTTTTCTTCAAGATTTTCTATATACAAAAGTATGTTATCTCCAATATACTTCGACTGTTTCCTTTCCATTCTGAAGGCTGTTTTTTGTTTTTGTTTTTTCTTGTCTTTTTTTTTTTTTTTTTTTAACAACAACAACATTTCTCTTTTGTTACCTGATTGCTCTGGTTATAGAACTGCCAGTATAATGTTGAGCCAAAGTGTGTAATAGACTTCCTTGTGTTGTTCCCAGTCTTAGAGGGAACGCTTTCAGTTTTTCATTATTAAGTGTGATGTTAGCTGTGGGTCTTTTTACAGGTGCCCTTTGATTGAGAAAGTTCTCTTCTGTTCTTAATTATTAAGTGTTCTTTTAAGCCCAGTTCTGAAAAGGTGCTAGATTCAGGGAAATGCTTTTTCTTCAGGCAGATGTGTTATTTGTTTCATTGTTTTAAAATGGCATAATGTTGAGTGACTTTCATATAATGAAGCAACTTTGCATACCTCCCTAAATCCCATGTGATCATGGTATACAGTCTTTTTTATATGTTGTTGGATTTCGTTTGCCAGTATTTTGTTGAGGACTCTTTCACCTGTATTCGTAAGGGATATCAAGGTGTGTGTGTGTGATGCCTCTGTCTGATATTGGTATGAGAGAAATACTGGCATCACTTTGCCTGCTATGTGGGGAAGAGACCTGTGGCGTGAAGGATGAAGCATTGTTGGATTTAAGTTTAGCCAGGATTAGAGGGAGAAATTTAGGATAAATATCGGTGTGGAATTGGGGTGAGATTATCAAAGAGAGCTCATTCTCAATTTCCTAGGCCTGTGTTAAGTGCTTGACATTGAATTATGCTGTTTGTTAACTAGGTATAGATAGATTATACTTTGAATTTGCTACCTATTTTCTTTGTTAACATTTATGAAATTAGAATTTGTGAATCAGGTGTAATGTGCATTTAAGATACGTTTTCTTCAAATTTTACTACAAAACAAGATGCCCTTGAATAGCCGATGCCTTTTTAAAAAGAGCTGGTAACCTTAAGTCTAAGAAATAAGCATGTTTGTCTTTAAGAGACAGAAACACCTTTAAAAGTTATAAATTTGCCCAAGAAGATGCAACTGGTGTGTGGTTAACTTAGAATTCCAACTTAATCTTCTTTGACTCCAAAGTCCATGTTTCTGAACGCTGTACAACAGTGCTTTTGTAAAAATACTCGTCCTTTACATGTGATTTCACCTAATGATCAGTCGTGGTGGATTTTTGTTGTTGTTTTTTTTTCTTTATTTTTTTAAATAGAAGAGGTTAAAGTGAACATGGGACAAAGCTTATGATTCTAGAGCCATGTAGACTTGTAGTCATAGGTTTTTCAGCTGTCACTGAGTCTCGTTGACACTCGGTGTCTTTGTCTGTAAGATAAGGATGTTTAAAACTACTCTAGAGTTTTGGAGATAATCAAATAGCCCATTTTTCTGTACTTAACTAATATGTAGTATGTTTATACTTAGGTGGCAGTTTGTATAAAGGAAGCCCTGGGACTTGTGGCCGCACCCTGTAAGAATAAAAAAGTACTCAAAATATGGAACTACCATGTATGTTACGTGAAGAAGAACAAGAGCCAGAAGTACGGAAAAGGGAGGGAGAAACCAAACAAGCAGATGATGATGATGATGATGAAGTGATCTTGGTCGGAGTGGAACATGTAAATGAAGATGCTGACGTGATCTTTGTTGGGATGAGCTCAGCTTCAAAACCAGTCGTTTCAAACGTACTGAGCAGAGATACCCCAGGTTCTTGTTCAAGGAGAAAAAGGTATGGTCACTTCAGGAAAGGTAACGCTGACAAATTACAGCCTGTTAGTCATGTGACTCCTACATCAGAAGCAAAGGCTGTCTTGCCAGTTTCTGACTCTGAATCAAGATCAACAGATAGTCCTATTATTATTGAACCTCCGTCTCAAGCTGATTATAAAAATATTTCACCACAAAGAGTGCCGAATTGCTTTTCAAAGGAGTCATGTTCTTCTTTGATTACCTTCACAAGTTCATTGCAGCATCCAGCAGAAAGAGTGGTTTCTGCAGGAGATATGAATAAAAGTCCTCATGTCTCAAAGGTACTTTCCACTTGTGAAACAAATAGCAGAAATCCCAAAAGGCCTAAGCTCAGTGATGGCATTATAGGGGAACATTGTTTAGGTTTTTCCCCTTCAGGTATTTTTCATACAGTGACCACTCAGCAAAGCACACCAGACCGTGTCCATACCTCACTAAGCCATGTTCAGAATGGAGAACCTTGTCCAACACCTTTTCCAAAGGACAGTGTTCATTGCAAGCCTGTAAGACCTTTAGGGGAAAATGGACTGACAAAAACTGATTTTCCAAGTTTAGCAAGTCCAGACAAAATTGGTGATCCCACAGAAGGAAAGCTGACTGTGTTACTTGGTGACTTCTACTATGGAGAGCATATAGGAGTTGGGCAGCCAGAACCGAAGACCCACACAGCGTTTAAATGCCTCAGCTGCTTGAAAGTTCTAAAAAATGTCAAGTTTATGAATCACATGAAGCACCATTTGGAACTTGAGAGGCAGAGAGGTGACAGCTGGAAAACCCACACCACCTGCCGGCACTGCCTCCGCCAGTTTCCTACTCCCTTCCAGATGCAGTGTCACATTGAAAGTGTCCACACTCCCAGGAGCCCTCCGCAGTCTGTCGCATCTGTGAGTTGTCCTTTGAGACAGATCAGGTTCTCTTAGAGCACATGAAAGACAATCATAAGCCTGGTGAAATGCCCTATGTATGCCAGGTTTGCAGTTACAGATCATCATTTTTTGCAGATGTGGATGCACATTTCAGAGCATACCATGGTGACACTAAGAATTTACTTTGCCTGTTTTGTCTCAAAATTTTTAAAACTGCAACAGCCTACGGACATCATCATAGAGGGCACTGGGAAAAGAGTTTTCGCCAGTGTTCCAAATGTCGGCTACAGTTTTTAACTTCCAAAGAGGAAAGGGAGCACAAGACCCAGTGTCATCAAATGTTTAAGAAGCCTAAGCAGCTAGAAGGATTGTCTCCTGAAACAAAAATTGTTATTCAGGTATCACTGGAACCCCTTCAACCAGGATTGGTGGAAGTAGCATCCATTACTGTGAACACATCTGATTTTGAATCATCACCCCCCAAATCTAAAAGTAGGAGGTCAAAAAAAGAAGAAAAAAGTTAATTCTGCTTTCAGTAAGTCTGAAGCAAGTATTTCAGTCAAAGTTAAAAACCCCATTAAAACCAAAAAGATCAAATTATAGCATTATTCAATAATATCAAATATAGGGAAACCGATGGGTAATTTATGTGATTTTGTTTTAAATACAGGAAGTACAATGTCGTTTGATCTGCGTATTGAGATGTTATTTAAAAATATATTATCTGTTTTTCATATAATTGTCTTAACATGTAAAAAGATTGTGTGCACGTGTGTGAGAGAGAGAGAGAATGAGAGAAGTGGAGAAAGGAAAAGTAAGAACCTATTTCGGTAGCTGATGTTACTTGTAAGTTCGAAAGCTCTAGTATACATATAATCTGTAGAGTGTTTTAGCAACGTAATTTTCAACTGTTTTCATGCCTTGAAGTTCTCAGTATCAGCTATATAGCCAGATTTGAATGTCACTCTCTGAAGTGCCTCTTGGGCTGATCGAAGATAACCTGGCTCTGAAAGCGTGCAGTGGAGAAGTTGATGGAGAAGCTATGATGTGAGTTTGGACCAGACACGGGATTTAATCAGTGAAGAGCTGTGGCTTCTTGTCCCAGCTGAGGAAGAGGCATACATTCACTCCAGGCATAGAGCCAAGGTAGAAGGAACACTGTCTCAGAGTGCGTTTACCTAGCCCAGGGACATCTCAAGGAAGCCAACGGTTACAATGCCTGTGTTTGGTGAGAGACCCTTGCAAGCATCAAGCAGGCCCTGTGTATCACTGACTGCAGTTGGAGAAGCAGAGATAGTTAATAGAATGAGACCTGGTGCCTGTGGACCTCCTGTTGAGTGATCAAAAGGGGAATTTGATTCATTGCGTCCCCTTTGCCAGTTGGCTGGCCTGTAGTCCCAATGAGGTAGGCATATCTGTGTCAGACACAGTAGCAAAGCAAGTTAAAATTCCCAAAGGAAAGAGAGCCTTGACGTCCACTTTGATTTGTGCTGGACCCATAGTTTTAACTGCAAAGGATCAAACACAGGAAATCTGTTCAGCTTTTGAATTGGGCTAAATTGAGTTCTCTTACCCTTAAGCTACAATGGAGTTGTCCAAGAATAGTAAATATGGCGGATAAAAATAGTCCAGGGTGATTAAACCCTTTTTAGAACTCTTCCTTATATTTTCCAGTTACATGTGTCTTACCCTAGTTGAACATGTGAAGATTTCAGTTTTGTATCTTATCTTGCCTTGGACACAAATGTAGTAGCGTTAACATCTAATTCTTGGCGTGTGTAATTTCCCATTGTATCAAACTAATTGAGTTTCAGTCTTTCTTGACACAGTCTGATGTGCAGGAATTGTCTCCTGTATTTCAGTAATTATCAGGTCATAGAGTTATCCTTCCTCTAATCTCGCCAACCATCTAATCTGTGATTATACTTGTGGAAACCTTTTTTTCTTGCGGTCTCCAAGGGCTCTTTCACAGACCTGTGGGGTACAACCCCTCTAAGTATTGGTTCCTGAACATCAGCACACTTGGCTGCCTCTGTAGGTCCTTGGAGTTGAGTCTCCTCCTGGAGTTGAATGTCACCCCTTCTCCACTTCTGGCACAGATAGCTAGCGGTCTCTGTGCACCATTCAAGGAAGCTGGGATCCTGTCTGTAGACCTATGCCAGGAGCAATCTCTCCGTTTCCTCTTCCTTTCTCCTCCTCTTTGTCTCTCCCCACTCTCCCCACTCCTCAATTTATTTAAGTCCTCTAAGCTTTCCCAAAATGCTGGAAAGTGATAATCACCAAGGGGTTAGCATCCCTCTCAGAACTGAAGAGGAAGGACTACAGATGATTAAGCTGTAGTGAGTCTATTGTCTCCATTTTAGGTAATTTCCTGAGTGTAAATTCAAATTCAAATAAATTGTGTTTATTTACTCGAAGCTTGATTGGTTTATTTGCACTTTGAATATTTTACTAGGGCTTTCCAGTTAGTTTACTTGGGCCCAAGCACTTTGCTGAGTGTCAGCTTAAACCACTTTTAGTTGTATAAAGAGTGTGTGTGTATTCTGGTCTCAGGTGAAAACTCTGTGTGTAAATAAATACGCAGACTATTGCATTCTTATCTCCTTTCTTCGATTTCTGTAGTAAAAAATACGAAATGTTTTAGTTATGTGTTTTTATTGTTGCTGAGTATTATCAACACTGTTACTGTTAGTTGCTGTGAAGTATGCTCCTAAGGAGGACAAGTTGTATTTATTGCCAAATTAAAAGGTTCCAGCAATATGGTCCCTGACTGCTTCCTCTCTTCCATTCTCTGTCCTTCTACTCTACTATTTTCCCTACGAATGTACTCTTTTTGACAACACTGGCCTTGGTTTTCCTCCATCAAATTCCATTTCTTCCCGATCCAGAGACTGCAAGTGCTGTTCTTCGGGAAATGCTCTTCCCGTAGGCCTGCATGGCTTGCTACCTCCCTTGTTTGAGCTTCACCAATGCTGTTCAAATAACACAATCAAATCTCCAACCCCCTCTCTTTCCTCCTCCTCCTTCAAGGCACTTGAAGTCTCTATCCTCTTCTTCCCTCTCCAGCCTAAATTTCCTAAATTTTCACACACACACACACACACACACACAGACACACACACACACACACAAACGAAGAGATAATAACCTCAGGGCTTTGCTTCTTAGATTTAACTTGAGTCAGATTCTGTGCCTGCAAATAAAAGATAGTTAATAGTGAGTTGAGTTCTTTCAGGAGCTTCCTCTGCTTTTCTATTGATACCTCTATATTTTGTTCACACAATGACACTTTGTTTTCTTTGCGAATATATTGAAGATCTGTCAACATTACTATTTTGTTACTACCCTTTGTGAATTTCCTTGTCTGCTGTGCTTGTTCTTTTGGGAAAAATTTATTATTTTATTAATGTTGCCAAACATTGTAAGTAAAATTAATATTTGTAGAAATAATTTTTAAAAAATTATTTCTGCTGTCTTTTTACAAATAACATGGCATATTTTTATTTTTTTAAATAATCGTATTGGTGTTGGCCAATTCTGAACTTCTAAATAGTGATGTGTAAATGGGCTTTCTTGTTCTGAGTACCATCAAAAGCAATGAGTATCTGGCTTAATAAATTTCCGTTTCTGTTTTTAGATCTTGAAGAGAATTGTTTGATTGGATAGTTTACAACATTTGTTGAGACATTTACTTTTCTTTCGTTCTCCGTTCGTTCCTTTCTTTTTCTTGCTTTGTTCCCTTGTCTCTCTTCCTCTTTCTTTCCTTCCCTTTCTTTCTCCAGATTTTTGCTTGACTGGACCTTTCCTGAAACAAATGTAATTCCACTCAGAGTTGAATATTATCCTCTCAGAATCCCATAATTAACCTCCTTGTCCCCTTATTAGATTTGCCACAGTTGTATCAATGTTTCTGATTTTCTTTTTCCAAGAAGCAGCTCTTGCTTTATTATCCCAACAAGGTTTATTTTTGTTGTTTTCTATTTTTGTTTCAATTCATATATACTTTCTACATTCTTTAGGATTTTTTCCTTTGTAACTTTGTATTTTAGAAGCTTTCTTTACAATTTTTCTCTCTGTTAATGTATTAAATTTACAGTCTTGAATTTCAGATGTATATCAGAGTGATTTAGTTATGCAGATACGTATCTATTCTTTGGTAGGTTCTTTTCCATTATAGGTTATTACATGATACTGAGGATTTCTTTTTTCTTTTTTTCCTCATAGATGGTTTAGGGATTGACCTATGTTTATTTGGCAATTTTGTCTGAATCCCAAATATTTTTATGTATACATGGTTTTTAATTAAAATTTCATTGTCTAAGATTTTTGGCAAGTTGATTCCAAAGATTTCACTATTTTCAGGCTGATTAATTTATCGTTTGCTGAGAATTAAGTTTTCCTTGGAGCTCTGAGGGTATGTGTGTGTATCCACTGACATGTCTATACACACATCCTTTTCAGATTCCTACATGTTTTAAGATATGTAAATGTAGTTTCAAAGATATTTTCTGTTTGTATGGTGAAAACATAAAATGTTTTAATTTTAGATATTTGTTCCCCCAAATGAATATAGTATAGAGAGTAAGGTATAAAACTATATTCCTTTGAGAATTATCCTTACTAACAGAACTTGGCAATGTTAAAAAATTATTCATAACACTTCCGAAAGGTTGTAAGGAAAACTTGACTCAAGGTAAGAGTACTACAGTGGGGTATTATAACATGGGAGAGAGATTGAGCTTATGTCTGACTCCAGCAGGGATGCAGCTGGGATTTATAGCTAAGGAACAGGGTGGGTCCATGGGATTACAAACAGAGATGGGAGACTGAAAAGCAATGGACAACAATAACAGAATGGGTGTCAGTGGATGGAAACTTATTAAGAGGACTATAAGGGTGAGGGTGGATTCTGGCTCAACTGAGAGGATCATTGCTGAGGCTAGGCAAGGCTGATAAGATATTCAGGTGAGTGAAATGATATTTGATCTGATACTGAGGGTGGTCAAATCAAGGGTGGGCTGTGTTTTCTAAAGTGAAGTAGCAGATTCTGGATTAGATTGGACTAGATGGACAGGCAGCCCTGAATAAAGGCATTGCCCAAAGTTGGCAGTGCATTAATGAACGAGTGCTGCATAACCAATTAGCCAAAACTAGCAGCTTGAAACAATATAGTTTCATACTGCTGGTGAAAGTTGGGAATCCAGGAGTAATTCAGCTGAGTGTTGTGGCTCAGTGTCTCATGAGATTGCCATCCTCTGAAGCCTTGCCATGCGCCGGTGGATTTCCTTCCAAGATGGCTTACTCACATAGCTGTTGAAACCAGTTTGCTTGCTGGCTGTTGGGAGAAAGCCTCGGTTCTTTCACATGGGCCTCTCTACAGGGCTACGTGAGTGTTCCCAAGATATGACTAAGCTGGCTTCTAGAGTGAGTGATCCAAGAGGATGAGCAAGGAGGCTGCAGTGCCTTTTATGACCTAGTCTCAGACGCTTCATTGTTCGTTTCTACAATATTCTAACATGAGAAGTGAGCCACTAAGTCCACCACACATGTGAAGGGGAGAAGGAAGGAACCGTGGACATAGTTTAAAACCGCGTGGTACACAGATGGCCGGAAACTGTTTACATGCTTGTATGTCCAAAATGCATTTTCCTGCCAATGCTTTCAAACGATTTATCTGTTATAGCATTAACTTGAAGTTCAGGACCTTGTCGTCTAAGTCAGGTCCAGCTATGGATCAGGGTCCACGTGTACAGTATCTCAAGTGTTCTGTTGCTCAGTTGTGTCGTATTCTTTGCGACCCCATGGACTGCAGCCCTGAAGGCTCCTCTGTCCGTCAACTCCAGGAGCTTGCTCAGACTCAAGTCCATTGAGTCGATGATGCTATCCAACAATCCCAGCCTCTGCTGTCCCCTTCTCCTACCTTCATTTTTTTTCCGCATCACGGTCTCTTCCAAAGAGTCAGTTATTTGCATCAGGTAGCCCAAGTGTTGGAGCTTCAGCTTCAGCATCAGTCCTTCGAATGAATATGCAGGAGAGATCTACTTTAGGATTGACTGGTTTGATCTCCTTGCAGTCCAAGAGCCTCTCAAGTCTCCAACACATCAGTTCAAATTATACAAGTGTAGTTCCTCTAGACCTGAGGATGTGTGAGCAATAGAGATGAGTAAATCTGCTCCCTTTCACAGCCGACATGCAGTGGTGGTATGTTGGGGCATAGATAACCTTCATAGACACTCCTGTTCCAGAAAGGGGAGGGGAGATGGGAGTCAGTAGTAGCAGTTGTGAAATCCCATGGGTTCTTGTGGGCAGTCCTTTGATTAGTATTTAAGGCCTGGAAACTTCCTCGGCTTCAGTCTCTGATTTTTTAACTCTACCCCCTGACGTGATGCCGTTGCGTGAAAGGTGGCTAGTATATGGTTACATGAAACAGTCTCCCTAGCCTGCTTCCTGCTTGTAGAAGGTAGAAGTCCAGTGCTCCTATTTTGTACTATTGCTGGTCCTTGCAGTCCGAGCTGAACTTAAATATGTTATCTTAAAACCTTGGTGTGTCTCCTGATACTCTTACTGGTGTTCATGGCAAAGCACCCCACTCCAAAGCCACAATCACACATGTCTTCATAATAAGGCTTACTCTGTCTTGGTTTTCTGCTGAGATAGCTGAGGGATAACACCCTGAACCTTGGTAGAAGTCTTATTGTGTGACTGAAAGGATCTCGGAGTGACACCCCTAAACTCTTTGGAGGGTATTGGCCTGACTAAATAATGCCATGAGGCATCCCCTTCCAGCTTTCTGAGGCTTACCAAACAATTTTACAGTCACACTCACCTTTAGAACACCTTTGTTTATAAAAAATAATACGAAGAAGAACTGGCCTGTTGGTGGTGTAAAATGTTATATTTAGACCACCTAATCTCAATGCCCTGGATATGATCTTGCTTGAGAGTCATTAACTTTAACATCTTCTGTCGTCTTAAAAGACTGAAAAATTGCCAAATTTTTAGAAAAATTCCCTTCATGTTTTACTACAGGCAGCAAGAAGAGACCAGGAAGCACTTCTGGCTGTTTGGATGGAAATCCTCTTAGATAAGTCAATTAATTAAGTACAGTTTGTCCTCCCTGCACATTAGGTACATTTTCTAGTTTTCATAAACTGCAGGTGTAGTGGACTTTCCTCTTCACACTCCCCAGGCTCTTTCCTCCTGCCTCTCCTTTCTGCCAGGCATTCTAGCTGCACGACTGTGATTCCACTTAGAACGTGTTTGCTCAGTGAGATAACGGGGAGCGATTCCCTGGCTTCAGTGCTTCTGCTGGCCAGAGACTATGTACCTTTCCCTAAGAACTTCATGTTTTTGCTGTCCAACTTCTATCACCTGGCTAGGTCAGTTGCAATAGCTCATACTCTCAAGCGAACTGGCAGGGATTTCTGCCTGCAAATGTGCAGAAACATACATGTGTACACAGTAACATCGCTGAGAGGAAACTTGTCCATATGCAGAAGTACAAGCTTTCTTTTCCAGGAACATGAATTTTGATAAGCACTCAAATTTCTACGCACACATGTGCACAAACATACACGTGTACACAGTAACATCCCCGAGAGGAAACTTGTCCATATGCAGAAGTACAAGTTTTCTTCTCCAGGAACATGAATTTTGGCAAGCACTCAAATGTCCGCACGCAGATGTGCACAAATGTATGGGTGAACACAGTAACATCACTGAGAGGAAACCTGTCCATATGCAGAAGTACAGTTTTCTTTTCCAGGAACATGAATTTTGGTAAGCACTCAAATTTCTGCGCGCACATGTGCACAAACATATGTGTGTACACAGTAACATCGCTGAGAGGAAACCTGTCCATATGCCGAAGTACAAGCTTTCTTTTTCAGGAACGTGAATTTTGGTAAGCACCCACATGTCTTTGTCCTTGTTTTTTCACTTGCTCATCGATCATGTCATGTTACACTTCTACCTCTGTGCCTTATCCTCAAAGGTTCCAAAACCTTGGCATTTGCTATTGACAGGGACTGGCCTGCAGAGCAGCGGGCAGGGTTGGAAGTTCTTGGCATGAACAGCTGTATAACATGTGCCTGCCTTCTGCATTCTCCCATCACCTTGGACAGCTTCACAGTACCAGTCACGTTGGCCTGATCCATTGCCTGTGCATTCCTTCAGGGGACCAGAAAACAAGGACCTCTGAGCTCAGCTGATTTGAAGAACTGCTTTCTCGGTGTGCCCCTCTCTAGGTCATTCCTTGTCAATGTTGTGCCCCTCTTGCTAGCCTACCACCCGTTACAGCCCCCAGCATTCTGAATGAGGCCCCCTGTTCTTCCTATCTGTGTAGCGTTCTGTGTGCACCATCTGCCTGTGCCCCCACGTGCTATCTCCACGTAGCAGGAAAAGGCCAGAAACGCCTGAGCCTCCAAAAGCCCCCAGAGACTGTGACAGGCCTGGGTCTGATGCAAGGTTGTGAAGAAGGTGCACATGGATACAGGGTCTCTTCCGATACCAAGAATGGAACTGGAGGCCATAAAAGTAAGGTGGCATCCCTACACATCTTCCTTTGTGTTTAACACTACCCATGCACATGGAGTCCCCCAACGGATGATGCCCGGGGAAACCTGCAGTTTCTGGGCCCAGAGCTAATGCCTCCGTTGGACAGAAAGCAGTGTTACTATCTGAAATGGACCAAGAGGGCTTGAACCACCCATGCCTCAGTGATTTGCTAAATGCCAAGGCTCTGTTTCAGTTGCTCTCATTAGGCCCAGGTCGGACTCCCTACAGTCATGCATCCCTGCTTCCCTACACAGCACCTGTTGCCAAGGCAGCCAGTGCCCGGTTGGGCCCAGGGACATCCAAGACGGTCACCTGGAAGGCAGCATCCCTCTGAGTGTCACCTGGGTGCAGATCCCCTACAACACAATCAGAGACTCTGCTTGAGCAAGACTACCAGAATCCTCCTTCAGGTGCAGACGTGCACCTTTGCCCTTCAGGCCCCCAAAGCCAGGGGCAAGACCCCAAAGAAAAGAAGGAATTCATGTCAGAACTTTCAGCGTGGACAATGGGGTATCTTTGGCAGGACCGCTACTGCCTAGAGTCTGGACCCTGAAAACCAGCAGGCCCTGAACTGTGCCAGGGGCTTCTCTGTCTCCCTCTCCTGGGGTCCCTTGGGACATGCAGTTTACCCACCGCCCTTGTCTTTTCTCTGTTCCCTCCCTCACAGGCATATCCCGGCATAGGGTCACACAGGTAAGGCCACTTGTGCTTTCCTCGCCTTTGGGCACTGCCAGGGAGGCAGGCTGGAAGTGCCTGGAGGCATGCCACGCTCACAGCATGTCTCTCCTAGGATGCCTGTGGTTTTGCAGATACAGCATACTTTAGCACATCTCATGTTTTGTGTCATACCGTGCCAGTGTGTGCCACCCTCAGGGAGGGCGTGTGCTGGCTGCTGGGCTGATCTGGGGCAGCACTGGCCCAGGACCTTCCCAGTTCTCCTTGTCACATGTGTGTGGAACAAGTCTCCAGTGCAGCAGGCAATCTGTGACTCTTTCTCCTTCAGCTCTCTGCCCATCTCGGCAGGACCTTAGCCTCACCATCCCGGGTCTTGCCATAGGCACGTCCATCATTTCCAGAGGCCAGCCCGTGGCCCCACACACTGAGGGCTCCACAGGCAGTGGTTTCAAAGCCCCACCCCACGTGATTTGCTCTGTGTGAATCCTTAGACCGTGAAACCCTTTTCCTGATCCAAACACACACAACAACACGGTAGAACTGATGAGCATGTTTTGTATCTGGTCTAATTGCAGATATCTGGAGCCACAGTCTGGAGTTATCACTGGCCATCCTTTCCTCGTTCCCATCCTGGGCAGGGTCAGTGCAGAGATACGGCGACTGACCACCTTCAGCCTGGTCGCCTCATGATTCCTCTTCTGGTTGCTCAGCACCTCCTCTCCTGCCGCCTTCATCTCTGCCTCTGCCCTGGGCTGGACACACACACACACACAGGCAGCACAAATAAGCACGTGTGTATACACACACACGCTCAGCACGGGGACACAAATGCAAATAACGAACATAGGTGTTTCAGGAGGTGAAGGCGACCGAGGCCAGCAATGGCGGAGATGGCGACAGTAGGCACCATGTCCTGCCCTTGGGGCTCCCTGTTCACCTTCTCCACGAATTCTTCCATATTTTCCCAAGGCAGCCTGAAGCCGCTTCCAGCGCAGCATGTGTGGTGGTGCTGAGCCACCAAATGGTGGATGTGGAATTTCACAGAAGATCCCAAAGTCAGCACACAGGTGCACTGGGACCCCGGAGAGGACGCCCTTGCAATTTTAGGCCTTCCCAGGGTAAGGGGCGGGAGTGTAAGGCACAGGCAATCTCAAACTCAGTGAGCAACAGGAGGCCAGGAGATGGAAGGACCCATGGAAGGATGATTCTGACAAAGGAACTTAATTCACCCTGCCTCTAATAGTATCACCTAGCACTCTCAACTCTGCAACCACAACTGATTTGAGGGGACTTGCTTCACTCACAGACACACTGAATCCCCAAGCCCCCAGTCTCAGCAGGCCACTTGCTACATGCGTGGCCCAAATTCAGACTCCGCAGCCAGCGTGCATGAGACTGAGCAAGCCCATTTGGGAAAGGACAGTGTCCCGGCTAGCACAAGGCTGTCCCTTCATGGCCCACCTCCAGACCCCTTCACCACACGTGTTTCTGTCATGGAAAAATCTTCTCTCCTGGGGTAGTCCTTCAGGAGATCATCCCACTGATCTTCGCTGATAATCTGCTGGCAACACTTTGCAGCTGAGCAAGCTTATCCCTGGGCTGACCAGGATCTGAACCCTCACACGAGCAGCCAAGAACTCCAACAACAATCATCAACTGTATGCAGGACCAAAACAATACCACCTCAGCAATCCTGTTTGATTCTGGGCAGTTGTGGCCTGACAACCAGTTGAGAAAGTTAAGGCTCCTGGTGTCCAGCCTGCAGCTGGTGCTCCCTGTTCAAAGTCCCAGAACCAACGGACTGGAGTGGAACGATGTCCCCTATACCCTGCAGGAAGAGAGGGGAGATGGGTGTGGATCCCAGAGGTGGATCATCCACACCCCTGCACACCCACAATCATCATTCCCGGACTCACGTGTTACCAGTGATGTCAAGGTAATACTCCTTTATGATCACTCTTTTCAAGAAATAGGGGTGGTCTCGAAAGGAAAAGATCAGCTTGCTGCATGACCGTGGATGGCTCGCACCTGTACCTGCTAGGACAGGGAGGAGGGAAAAGGTGCAAGCTTCTAGGGTCCTCAGCTTGCCTCCCAGGCAGGCATTAACAGCTTCCACGAAGCCTCTCCAAACTCTCACAGTGTAGGACATGGATAACATGGTCCTCCCACACCCCACCAAGTCCCATGCCCACCTGTCCTCATTCTCCCTCACTGACATTCAAGTCGATCATGTAGCTGAGAAAGTCTTTATCTTGGTCGCTGATCATGACAGGAACTTGAGGGTGGTTCATAATCTGCTTGAGGTCAAGGAGCCATTTACGCCACATGCTGGGCCCAGAAGAGCCAGGCGCATCAGCCCTAGTCTGGGGTGGAAGAAGGACACGGGAAGAGGCATCTTCAAGGATGCTGGCCACTTCTGCTTACCCAGCCACTACTGATGAGCTCAGGCCCTGCCATACCATCAGACAAGCTCATGGCTCTGTGTTCCTGGTGGTGTTCTGTATCTGAGGTGGTCTGCATTCCCCAGGCAGGGGCTGTTTCTGATAGCTATTATTTCCCAGACCTGTGTATGCTGGGTAGTGGCATGTCACTGCCTACATGGTAGGACTAACAATCGTTGTGACAAACCATGTCTGAAAGCAAAGGGGTTGGGGTTGGCTAGTGTATGTCTACATATGTTCTGTGGGTTTGTGTGTGTGTGCGTGTGTGTGTGTGACTCCCATATCTCAGTTATTTAAGGAATCATTCACCTTGACAACAATAACTGTCAGCTAAGGCGGCTCTGGTGTACTGTCTCTGGTCATTTCTGACTTAGAGGCTGTTCCTCCTCAGATGCAGGCCTGAAGTAGACACACAGGGTCATGGCTGCGACACTTACAGGTGTGGCCCTGCCCGGACTCTACTCAGCTGTGCCTTTGGAGCCTGCCAATTGCCCAGTACCACACTTCCTTCAGGGTCCACCATCCTGCCCCCTCGCCTCCACCCCTCCTCCTGCTCCTGCCTCTGCACCTCCCCCTCCTCCTGAGCAGCGGACCACAAGGAGTAGCAGGAAGGATACCACGTTGGCCCAGAAGCCAGGGATGCCCTGGATGATGGCACTCTTCTGAGCCAAGTCCCGCTTCCTCCTCTCATGGCTCTTGCACATGAACCAAACGTAGGCCCTGTAGGTTTTCTCAGGCTCAGAGCTCAGTTCCACTTGCAGGGTCGCCAGTGCCTGCATCACATCTAGTGCCGGGAGCTCACTCGGGCCTCCAGGCCTTTCCTGGCACTGCTCCTCCACCGTCTTCTCCTCCAGCTCCAGGGAGGACCCCTGTCGCTGTTACTCATGCGGCACAACCTCCACATCCTCAGTGATGTCCTCTGGAAGCAGCTGGAAACCCCGTCTGATCCCTGCCACGACTCCGTCCACCTGGGCCTCGCCGTCCTCTCCTGCCTCCACTCTGAAGAGGGTGGCATCTTTGCCTGGCGTGGCCACTGGTGGCTGCAACGTCCCAGCCATGCGCAGCATCACCAGGACAGGCCACGGGGCCCCATCCCCCTGAGCACCTAAGGAGCTCACAGCTAAGGAGGTCTGGGGTCCCAGGACGCTCCCGCATTCCTCTCACGCTCCTCTTGGCTCTGGCCATGACCCCAGCCTGGGTCAGACGCTAAGGGACAGGACATAATAGCACCACAGCAAGTGGTGAGCAATGGCGGCCCAGGGTGCAGTAATCCTGTGGGGCCCACTAGCGTTTTTGCTGTGGGGAGTGTGGGGCATGGTTCAGAGGCTATGGCTCGCGTGTGTGTGGGGGGGGTGGGGGGCGGTGGGTGGCCTGAACTATAGAAACGGACGGTGGGAGCCCAGGACAGGGTGAACGGGCCCTGGGACATCAGCCATACAGGCGGGGCCCTAGGCTGTGAGCCACGCACAGGCAGCTGACCCAAATCTAGATCAGTGGCCGAGAGGGTGGTGGACAGCACACGATGGACACGCCCCTAGACCGGATGGCATCTTCCGTGGTTCCTGGGATCCAGCTCCACTACGTGGCCAGACTCTGATCCAGAGAGCTAGCAGGTTTTGCATCTGCCGCTACCTCAGGCACTGTCATTGATCTGGTTCTGGAAATTCCAGCCACGGTTTCCTGATCCACAATCCAAACAGCACACTCCTGTGTCCCACAGGACCTTCAATATCTGGGAGCTCTCCCTGAGTATCCAGAGGATACACAGGGGTGCCAAGTGGCTGGATACTTTTCTCCATGGGACAGACAGACTGTTGCTGGCCGGATGCTAGGGGAGTAGGGAGAAACCCCACCGTTTGCCACGTTGATCTCCATTGTTCAGGGACACCAGGACCCTAGGGTATAGAGCTCTCTCTTTGTCTCTTTGTCTCTGCTTTGGCATAGCACTGTTTGGAGCAATCCTCCCTTGTGTGTTCCAGGGCTGGTGTCTGTGTGTCTCCTTCTCTTTAAGTGGTGCTGTTGCCATTTGCCACTCTATGGACACCAGCGCTTATAGGAGAAGCTTATCCTTGGAGTGAAGGCAAGCCCTTCTCCTCCTGAGTGAGTTGCACCGACGGGAGATCAGTTATTTTTTCCACAGGTTTCGAGAGTGCTTTCTCCATCTTGAAAGCCAACAGTGGGCAGTCCCTGCTGAACCGCAGAAGGGGTCGGGTAACCCTCCCTCCCTCACTGGACAGACATGAACCTGCACAGGCCTGAGGTGGCTTGGCCACACTTTTCACAGAGGGAGAAATGGGGCATGCTCTGCTGGCATGAGGAAGCTCCCTGAACCTTGTTCAAATTCCTGCCAGTGAGTCGCTAAGGACAACTCCCTGTTAAGTTCCGTGACTCACTGGTGCGGGAGACATGTACGTCTGCCCATTTACCCTATCGAGGCCCTTTCAGGTGGTTCTGTTCTCCATCTGAGAACACGTACCAGCCTGCCCAGTTACCCAATCCTGTGGGGCGGGGGGCAGCAACAGGAACAATCTAAGCCATCCATCGTATAGTCGTGACCCCCTATATATGCTTTCTGCAAAGAGTACAAAGAGTGATGTTTCAGACTGGAAGACTATGCAGGTAGCAAGTGCCTATGCTGCGGTGCTGGTCCATTTCTGAAACCTCACATAAACGGCAAGTGTTGCTCATGCTCACGGTACGGTCAGGGAAAGAATTCCCAGTGTTCGAGAAGGATGGAAAGGCCTTTGTAGCTGCATGTCCAAAGGGCTGTGGGGTCACCCGCTGTGGCTTCTGTGTCTGGCATTGCAGCCTGTTCTGTGTCTTGGCTCCTCTGCACTCTCCCTGGTGGCCCCCAGTCAATTTCTTCCTGCCTCTCCTTTCTGCCAGGCTTCCTGGGTGCACCACTGTGATTCCACTTAGAAACTGCTCACTCAGTGAGATAACAGGCATTGGTACCCTGGCTCCAGTGCGTCTCATGGCCTGAGTATGTACCTTTCCCTATGGCTTTCATGTTTTCGCTATCCAACTTCCATCACCTGGCTGGGTCAGTTCCGACACTTCATATTCACAAGCGTACTGTCAGGCAATTTTGTGCGCACACATGCACACACATGCGTGTGTACACACTAATATCCCTGACAGGAAACTTGCAGATATGCAGAAGTACAAGCTTTCTTCTCCAGGAACATGAGTTTTGGTAACCACCCGAGTTTCTCTGTCCTGGTTATTTTCTTTCACATGCTCATCGATCATGTCAGGTTGCACTTCTAACTCTGTGATTTAGCCTCAAAGGCTACAAAATTTTGGCATTTTTCTCCTGACAGGGACCGATCTGCAGAGAATTGGGCAGGTTGGAAACGCTCGCCCTGGACAGCTGAGTGACAGGCACCTGCGTTCTGCATTCTCCCATCACCTTGGACAGCTTCCCAGTACCAGTCAGTCTATTCTGATCCATTGTCTGTGCAGTCCTTCAGGGCACCAGAAAACAAGGACGTCTGGGCTCAGCTGACTTGGAGAACTGTCTTCTTGGTGTGCACCTATCTAGGTCATTCCTGGTCAAATCCGTGTCCCTTTTGCTAGCCTACCACCCCTTAGGGCCCACAACATTCTGAGTGAGGCCCCCTGTTCTTTCTATCTGTGTAGCTTTCGATGTGCACCTGTCTACCTGTGCTTCCAAGTGCTATCTCCCTTTAGCAGGAAGAGGCCAAAGAGATGTCCGAGCCTCCAAGGGCCCCCAGGGACTGTGATGGGCCTGTGTGTGATCCAGTGCTGTGAGGATCCGTGTGTATGTTTGGCAAAACCAATACAAATATTGTAAAGTAAAATAAATAAAAAATATAAGAATTAAAAAGAGAAAACCAAATTCTTCCCTTAGATGAAGATTGTTTACAACCCAGTGTGTGTCCATTGGCTGGACATGGTCCTTGGAATTTCGCTGATGGGTTTGGACCCTAAACTTCAAAATGATGGCAGAAGGTAGAAAGACATTTAGACGTTGTTCTGCGAAAGCAAGGAGAAAGGCACTACTGCCAAAAAGATGACTAAGAGGGAACAATAATAGTCTTCTATCATTGGAAAAATATAATGGTCCCAGGGAGAGTATTTAGATAATATAAAAAGGATCCTTGGGAAGGAAAATTCAGACTCTCAGGAACATTTTCTACGTCAGGACTTGTGAAATAGTGTTCCAAAAAAAGAGGCAGAAACTGTCTTCACTGAAACATGGAAAGTCACCTGAAAATTGAACATGATAAGAACTCCAGCTGGGCATCGCCAATCTACTTCTTAAAGATGAGTTTGCCAAGATGTAGCTTTAAGAAAGATCTTGAACTGTAGGCCAAGAGCGAACAAGCTATTGCTGCAGGGAAAACATAGATACGTCTCATTAAGTATAATGGTAAGTAATGTAAGCTAGACACAGGGATGCATACTGTATGATTCCGTTCATGTAAAGGTCCAAAAGAGACCGAACTAATCTATGCGTTGAAAGTCAGATATCCTAGTTATCTTTGGAGTGCGGTGATTGGGAGAGACACAAGAGAGTTTTCAGGGTTGCCGGTGATGTTCTGTTTCTTGATTTGGATGCTAATTACGTGGATGTGTTTAGTTGGTGAGTATCCATGGAACTGTACACTCCTGACTTATGTATTTTTCCATATGTATATTGATAACAAAAAGTTATAAAGCTTTTAAAAATATAAATACATAACCATGTATGGAGGAAGGAGCACATAGATAAAGGGCCACTTCTGATACAAGGCGTGCAACCTGAGGCCATAAAGATAAGGTGGCATTTCCACACGTAGTCCCTTGTGTTTATGACTACCCTGACCCACGGAATCCCCCAACAGATGATGACCTGGGAAACCTGCCCTTACTGGGCCCACAGATCAAGCCTCCCTTGGGCAGATAGCAGTTTTTCTATCTCAAAAACAACAAGAGGGCTTGATTCCACCCACCCTCACTGATTTGCTAAATGTGAATACTCTCTTTCAGTTGGTCTCATTAGGCCCAGGTAGGACTCCTTACAGTCAGGCATCCCTGCTTACCTACAGAGCCCATGTGCCTAGGAAGCCAGTCCTCGGTTGGGCACAGGGATATCGAAGACGGTCAGCCAGGACGCAGCTTCCCTCTGAGTTTCCGATGGTGCAAATCCCCTCTGAAAACACCAGACAGCCTGCTCCAGCAAGACTGCTAGAATCCTCTCTCAGGTGCAGACACACACCTTTGCCCCTCAGGCCCCAAAAGCCACAGGCAAGGCCCAGATGACAGAAGGAATTTACGTCAGGGCTTCCAGCATGAGCCATGGGGTATCTTGGGCAGGACTTTCCCTAGACCCTGAAAACCAGCAGGCCCTGAACTGCCCCCAGGGGCTTCCCTGTCTCCCGCTCTCCTGAGGTCCCTTGGGACATGCAATGAGCCCACCATCCTTGCTTCCTCCCTGTTCCCTCCCTCATAGGCACACCCCGGCAGAGGAACACACGCGTACACCAACACCTGCACTTTCTTCGCCTTTCTGCACTACCAGGAGACTGGAAGTGCCTGGAGGCATGCCACGCTCACACCTTGTCTCTCTTAGGATGCCTGTGGTTTTGCACGGACAACCTACCTTATTAGCATGTCTTGCATTTTCTGTCGCATCGTGCCAGTGTGTGCCACCCTCATGGAGAGAGCGTGCTGGCTGATGGGCTGATCCTGGGCAGCCCTGGTCCAGGACTTTCCCGGGTCTCCTTTTTATGTGTGTGGAACAAGTCTCCAGTGCAGCAGGCAATCTGTGTCTCTTTCTCCTTCAGGTCTCTTCCTTCTCAGCAAGACCTTAGCCTCCTCAACCATCCCAGGTCCTCTGTATCCGCATCCACCATTTCCGCATGCCGGCTCATGTCCGCACAGACTGTGGGCTCCACAGGCGGTGGTTTGAAATCCCCACACCACTTGATTTGCCCTGGGTGAATCCAGAGACCATGCACCCGCTCTTCCTGGTCCAAACACATACTACAACACGGGAGAAATGGTGAGCGTGTTTCTGTATTTCCTCTAATTCCAGATGTCTGGAGCCAAGTTCCTGTGTTACTACTGGCCATCCTTTCCTCATTCCCATCCTGGACAGGGTCACTGCGGAGATACAGTGAGCAACCACCCTCAGACTTGTGATGCCTTGTGTCTCCTCTTCTGGTTGCTTGGCATCTCCTCTCTTGTTGCCTTCATCTCTGCTTTTTCCCTGGACCAGACACACACACACACACACACACATACACACATAAACACAGGCAACACAAGCATACACGTGTATACAATTACAGGCTTGATACAGAGACACAAACGTGTACAGGGAACACAGGTGTTTCAGGAGCTGAAGGCACCATGTCCAGCACTGTTGGAGATGGCGTCAGTAGGCACCACGTCCTGCCCTTGGAGCTCCCTGTCCACCTCCTCCCTGAGCACTTCCGTATTTTCCGAAGGCAGCCTGAAGCAGCTTCCAGCGCAGCATGTGTGGCTGTGGAGAGACGCCGATTGGTGGATGTGTAAATTCACAGAAGATCCCAAGGTCAGCACACAGGTGCCCTGGGACACCGGACAGGACGCCCTTTCAATGATAGGCTTTCCCAGGGTAAGGGGTGGGAGTGTAAGGCACAGGCATTCTTAAACTCATTGACTAACAGGAGGCTGGGGGATGGCTTGACACACGGAAAGAAGATTCTGACAAAGATACTTAATTCATCCTGTTTCTAGTAGTATCACCTGGACTCCCGCACTGAGGAAGACTTGCTTCACTTGGACACACCGAGTTCCAAAGCCCCCAGTCTCAGCAGGTCATGTGCTACATGCAGGACCCAAAGCCTGGCTCTGCAGCCAGCTTGCATGAGCCTGAGCATCCCCATTTGGAAAAGGACAGTGTCCTGGCCACGACACGGCTGTCCCTTCAGGGCCCGCCTCCAGACACCCTCCCCGCATGTGTCTCTGTCAGTTACCGCTCGGAGCAGAACTTTCCTTCCTCGGGTAATACGTCACAGGATTGTCCCACATGTCTTGACCAATGATCTGCTGGCAACACAAGCAAGGTCAGCCCAGGGCTGACCAGGCCCAAACACTCTCGTGAGCATCCAAGAACTCCAACATCAGTCATCAACTGTATGCAGGCCCAAAGCAACTCCACCTCAGCAATCCTGTTCGATCCTGGGCAGTTGTGGCCTGACAACCAGTTGAGAAATTTAAGACTCCTGATATACAGCCTGCAGCTGGGTGCTCCTCATTCAAAGTCCAAGAACCAGTGGAGTGGCGTGGAATAACGCGCCCTATACCCTGCAGAAAGACAGGGAACACAGGGGTGGATTCCGCAGGTGGATCATCCATCCCCTAACACACCTACACCTCCATGAAGCCATGTCTTACCAGTGATGTCAAGGTAATACTCCTTAATGATCACCATGTTCCAGAAGTAGGCGTTGTCCCCAAAGGAAATGATCACCTTGCCGTTGGACCTTGGATGGCTCTGCACCTGCACCTTCTAGGACAGGGATGAGGGTAAAGGTACAAGCTTCTAGGTGCCTCAGCTTGCCTCCCAGGCAGGCATTAACAGTTTCCACAAAACCTCTGCACATTCTCACATCACATGAACATAGATAACATGATCCCCCCAACTCCCCACCAAGTCCCGTACACGCATGCCCTCATTCTCCCTCACTGACCTTCACGTCAGTCTTGTAGTTAAGAAAGTCTTTATCTTGGTTGCTGATCATGACAGAAACGTGAGCGTGGTTCATAATCTGCTTGAGGTCAAGGAGCCATGCAGGCCACATGCTGGGCCTACTGAGGTTAAAATCACGAGTTTGCATTCTGCTTTTACTAAGAATTGAATTAGGACAGGTGCACTAGTTAGTTTGCGCTCTGCAGCATACATTACAACTCTAGAGCTTAAGTATCACAACCAAGTGCGTCTGCGCTCCGGACCTGGCATGCGGTAACGACTGAAAATGCAAGAAGCTTTTCACAATCACTGACCCCTGAGTTGAAACCGCTGCTGCTGCTGCTGCTGCTAAGTCACTTCAGTCGTGTCCGACTCTGTGTGACCGCATAGATAGCAGCCCACCAGGCTCCCCTATCCCTGGGATTCTCGGAGCAAGAATACTGGAGTGCGTTGCCACTTCCTTCTCCAATGCGTGCATGCATGCTAAGTCGCTTTAGTCTTATCCGACTCCGTGCGAACCTACGGACGGTAGCCCACGACGCCCCTCTGTCCACGGGATTCTCCAGGCAAGAATATTGGGGTGGGTTGCCATTCCCTTCTCTTATGTCAAACCACACATGCTACAAGCACTGAGCTTGCCCTCTGGAATACGCGCTTGTCAATACTGAGGCCGCCATCTAGAGGACGCTCGCCGGAACTACTTAAGTTTCCAATCTGGATCACCCTTTCCTGCCGCAATTGAGACTGTTAACAAGCTTTAGAACCAGTGCATTGCTGTCACTGAGACTGCACAGTAGAGCATACATCCCATCACTCCTAAACCCGGGCTCTTTAGGATATGGCCTGCCACTACTGAGCCTGTCCTTAAAACATGCCTGTTGTAAGGACACATACACTTCTGGTGTATTACACTCTGGATTCTGCATCCCTGCACTACTGAAATTGCCTTCCAGAGCAAGAGTTCATCACCGGCTGAACTTTCACTCTGAAGCATAAATATCACAACCATTAGCTTGTTGCTTTATAGGTAAGTCAGGCCACTACTCAACCGGCACTGTAGTTCAGGCGTGCCTGAACAGTTACTGAACTTGCACTCTGAAGTTTGCTTCTGGACACAACTGAGCCAGCACTCCTGTAGACAGAGTGAGTTTAAACACTGGAGGACATGCTACGCCTCTACTGAGCATGAGCTCAAGTGCAGGCATCCGGGCTCTGGTGAGAACATGCTCTAGTTGCACACATGCCACAGTAACTGAACGTGCAGCTGGGGGTACAGATCTCATGACTACAGAGTGAGCACATTTCATCATGGGTTTTGCACTACTGAGGTTTACTCAGAAGCATACCTCCCATCATGACTGCGTGTGCCTTCAAGAGCCAATGTTCTGACCCACTGAGACTGCGCTGTAGAGTAAGAATGCCTGAACTACACGACTGCACACTGAATCATGCAGCCCAGCAGTATAAATCCTAGCACTACAGCACACGTGTCACTTCTGAGTCCTTACACTAAGCAGGCATGGCACAGCTAGTGGGCATGTGGTCTAGAGCATATGTGTGGCCATTGCTAATTTCACACTCGGAAGCCTGTGTCTTGCCACTTGGAAGCCCAGGCCCCCAAATATTCATGTTTCAGCTACTGATTTTGCACCCTGGTACACTCCTTTATCACTGCTGAGCCTGCGTTATAGAGCATGAGTTCCGCTACTACTAATCTTGCTCGATGGCCTGTGTGCTTAAACCTGTGAGCCTACACTCTGCAGCTGAAAATTGCCAATGACTTGGCTTGCCCTCTGTTGCATATTTTCCCCACTCTTCTTCCTGCACTCTAGAGCAGGTGTCCCAACTACTGAGGTTGCACTCTGGAGGACCTACTCCAGGAGGCTGCTTTCTAAAACCCATATCCTACCCACGAGTGAACCGTCATTCTAGATCAACTGTGTGACCACTAGTGACCTTGAATTCTGAAGAATAAAGTCACTTCCTTGAGGTATTGCTCGAGAAGGTGCGTGCAACAATCACCCCAGTGACATTTTATACCAGCCATTTTGCTGCTAGTCACCCAGCACTCTAGACTGTGCAAGCTGTGAGTAGTGTACCTGTATATCTATGGATGATGTTGCCACCACTACAGACCTGGTGTGTACTTCATATTTCCTGCCTCAATTGAGCATGCATCACAATACACATATGCCACAACCCTTGCGCTTGCACTGTTGAGGGCTTGTCTTCCCACTACTGAGCTTGTGTGGCAGAGCAGGTATATCACATTTTCTGAATTTGATCTCTGGATATGCAACCAAAAATAAAAACCCAGCTTTCAAGAGAACATGTCCCTCAGCAGTCTGCACTCTTGAGCAAGGGCACTGCAACTCCTGAGACAACACTCTGAAGCACATGTAGAGCAGGCATGCTGCATCTGCTGAACTTAGCTCTTCAGCATGCCTCTCAACAGTGAAACACACTTTAGGCATACCCCTCTTCATACAGACCCATGATC
Source organism: Budorcas taxicolor (assembly GCF_023091745.1). NCBI lineage: Eukaryota > Metazoa > Chordata > Mammalia > Artiodactyla > Bovidae > Budorcas > Budorcas taxicolor. The sequence goes on from NC_068936.1 coordinate 9,980,311, forward strand.
TAGAGCAGGCATGCTTCAAATACTGAATCTTGGCTTTAGAGAACACGTGCTTCATCTCCTGAGATGGTGCTTTTGCGGATTCTCCCCACCACTACTAAGACTGTGCTCTCGAGCGGGTGTGACACAAACAGTAGGATGGCACTTTGGAGCCTGCATGCATCACCACTGCATCTCAGCTCTAGCCTGGAAGTACTGAAACAGCTTAGCTTGCAATCCGGAGCACACGTTCTGCCACTAGTGTGCTTGCACTTTAGAGCAGGCTGTCTGAAGCCATCCCATTGGCACTGGCAACATGCGTCCAGCCACTGCTGAATGCACACTAGAGCACAGTTCCTGCCACTATTGAGCATGTACTCTACCACAAGATGTCTAAAACTGCTCAGCTCCTTGCGGAGCATACCTCTTTCTACAACTGAACTTGCATTCTACAGGAAATGGTACACAAACACTGACCTTGTGCTCTAGAATTGGCACACCATACATAATTTTCTTAACATTTGAAGCATATGTCTGGCCAACACTAAATCCACGCTTTAGATCAGCTGTGCTAAAATCACTGAGCTTGCCCTCAAGAGTATATCTGAACTCCCATGTTATAGCACACCTACTACCACTGTGGATTCTGTGCTCTAAAACTCTCGTGAGATGAGAGAACAAGATGGTGGAGCTGTAGGTGGATGTGGAGTACTTCTCTCCATGGATACATCAGGCATACATCTTCAGGCACAGAAGAGTAATCAGAACATCAGCTGAAAGCAGACAGGAGTACCTGACAAGTGGAAAGGAATATATAGAACCACGCAAAACTCAGTAGGATGAAAGAACTGGGGGGAAATCAGGAGGGTTAGTAGGACTGGATCTGCCCTGAGTGGGTGAAGGCACTGAAGCTGAGGTCCAATCCCACATTGGGTCAATCGTCTGAATCATAGAATACACATTTAAAGCTGAGAGTGAAACAGCTGATCTGTGGAAAGCTAGGTGCAATGAGAATCAGAGGGTCCTTGCTGCAGCCGTCCATACCCTGTACAAGGGCATCTGTCCCCTGAAAGGCCCCGTGGCTGGGAGCTGCAGTTTAAGGACTTTGCGGCAATTCATGGGGAGGGCTGCTGTTTACTGGGGAGAGATGGAGAGAGGGGGTGTGAAGGAGGACACTGTGGTAGGGTATGCCTGTGGAGGAAAGCCTGGCAGCCATGAAAGCAAGGCAATAACGCCGAGTCACATGTAGGGGGTGGAGCAATCACCATAGCCTCTCTCTCCCCACATGCTAGCCTCACCAGTTACTACAATAGTGAGGCTGACCCATCAAATGCTGAACACACTGAAATGCACAGCAGGACACCACCCAGCGTCCTCCTTTAAGTGCCTGATGCACCATACTAGAGTAGAATCCCACTTAGGATGCTCCTTTAAGTGTCAAATGCACTGATTTACACAGTAGGACCCCAGCCAGGAAATTCTCTCTATGTGCTGACACATGGAACGACAGAAAAGGATCCCAGGCAAGGAAGCCTTCTGAATGGCTGAATAGGTGGAACTAGGGAGAAGACTGGCCAAAGAGGCCTTCTTCTCACCAGAAAGAAGAGCTCAAAAAAAAAAAAAAAAAAAAAGACTCTGACAGGGCCATAACTCCTGTGGTGTAGTCAGTCTGTGTCCCTGCACCCTGCCCATTTGACACCACCTGGGTCCCTCAAAGCCAAGCAGCTGCTCCACCTTCACAGTTAACTCTCATTGGAAAAAAACTGCTACAGGTTGAACAAAAAAAAAACCTGGCAACTAACTATTTGCACAGGATTGCTTCAGTCCTGTCTAACTCTGTGTGGAACACATTTCACCACTACAGAGAAGAAGCTCTAAAATGCGTATACTGGAACAGCTGATCTTTTCCAGTCTTGTAGCCACTGCTGAGTTTTCCAAATTTGCTTGCATGTTGACTTCAGCACTTTCATAGCACTATCTATTGGGATTTGAAATCACTCAACTGGAGTTCTCTATCTCCATTAGCTTTGTTTCTCTTGATGCTTCTTGCGGCCCACTTGACCTCACATTCCAGGATGTTTGGCTCTAGGTGAGTGATTACATCATCATGATTATCTGGATCATGGAGATCTCTTCTGCATAGTTCTTCAATCTTTGCTGTATAGATTGTTGCTACCTCTTCTTAATATCTTCTGCTTCTGTTCAGTCCGTACAATCTCTGTCCTTTATTGTGTCCACCTTTGCATGCAATGTTCCCTTGGTATCTCTAATTTTCTTGAAGAGATCTCTAGTCTTTCCCATTCTGTTGTTTTCCTCTATTTTTCGCACTCATCCCCAAGGAAGGCTTTCTTGTCGCTCTTTGCCCTTCTTCGGGACACCGTATTCACATGGGTATATCTTCCCTTTGCTCCTTTGCCTTTTGCTTCTGTTCTTTTCTCAATTATTTGTAAGGCCTCCTCAGACAACCATTTTGCCTTTTTGCGTTCATTTTCTTGGGGATGGTCTTCATCACTGCCTCCTGTACAATTTCATGAACCTCCATATGCAGTTCTTCAAACACTCTATTATACCTAATCCCTTAAATATTTTCTCATGTCCACTGTACCATCATAAGGGATCTGATTTAGGTCAAACCTGAATCATCTAGTGGTCTTCCCTACTGTCATCAACTTAAGTCTAAGTCTATAGCAGATACTGAGCTTCCACTCTGAACCTTCCTTCTTACAAGTATTTGTCCACCATTTTAGAGCACTTGTGCTGCACCTGTTTATCTTCACTCTGAAACACATGTACCGTCACTCCTGAAAGGATGCTCAAGTGCATGCATTTAACTCCTACTGAGCCTACGCTCCACAGTAGTCATGCCGATCTACTAAGCTTGCATTCTGCCGCATGCATCTTTCACTATTTAGACTATGATACTGAGGTCATGCTGCAACTGCATAGTGGCAGTCTCAAGCTTATCTTCTTCGACTTTCAGCTTTTATACCAGCACACGTGTTCTGCCCCTCCTAAGCCCACTTTCTTGAATAGATATGAAACAACTGTTGAGGTTGTATTCTGGAGCATGTCCCTGCTATTTCTGAATGCATTCTTTTTTATTTCTTCATATTTCTTTTAAAAAATGATTTATTTCAATTGGAATAGAATTACTGTGTATTACTGTGATGGTTTTTGACATGTACATCAACATGAATCAGCCACATGGATACATGTGTCCCCCTATCCTGAACACAACTCAAACCTCCCTTGTTACCCCATGCTTCTGGGTTCTTCCACAGCACAAGAGTTGCATGCATCTTTCGTGCATTGAACTTGCCCTGGTCATCTCTTTTATATATGGTAATGTACCTTCAATGCTATTTTCTCAAATCATCCCACCCTTGAACTCTCCCATTGGGTCTCAGCGTGTGTTCTTTATATGTGGATCTTTTTTACTAGCCTTCATGCAGAATCATTGTTACTGTCTTCCTAAATCCCATTTATACGCATTAATAAACAATATTTGCCTCTTTCTTTCTAACTTTTTTTTTTTTACTCTGAATAATAGGCCGCAGGTTGAACTGCCTCACTAAAAGTGACACAAATATATGTTTTTCTGTAGCTAAGCAATATTCTATTTGAATATATAGCACAACTTCCTTATATTTTCATCTGCTGATGTGCATCTAGATTACGTCCCTGTCATAGCTTTCGTAAAGAGAATTGTAATAAACATTGGGGCACATGTGTCTCTCTTGATTGTAATCCCCTCTGGGTATATGCCAAGAAGGGGGGTTGTTCAGTCATATGACAGTTCCAGTCCAAGTTTCTCAAGGAATCACCAAACTGTTCTGCATACAGGTTGTACCAGTTTGTGTCACCACTAGCAGGGTATTAGGGTTAGCTTTTCTCCACAACCTCCCCAGCATGTCGTGCTTGTAGAATTTCTGGTGATGGCCACTCTGAACAGTGTGATATGACTACACATTAAATTTCAATTTTTGTTTCTCTCATAATGAATGATTTTCAGCATATTTCATGTGTTTGTTAGCCATCTGTATGTCTTCTTTAAAGAAATGTCCGTTGAGGGATTTACCCCCTTCTAGTGATGCTGTGAAAGTGCTTCACTCGATATGGCAGCAAATTTGGAAAACTCAGCAGTGGCTAAAGGGCTGGAAAAGGTCAGTTTTCATTCCAGTCCCAAAGAAAGGCAGAGCCAAAGAATGCTCAAATCACGGCGCCGTTGCATCCATCTCACGCTAGTAAAGTACTGCTCAAAATTCCCCAAGCCAGGCTTCAGTAATACATGAACCATGAACTTCCAGATGTTCGAGCTGGTTTTACAAAAGGCCGAGGCACCAGAGATCAAAATGCCAACATTAGCGGGATCATTGACAAAGCAAGAGAGTTCCAGAATAACATCTATTTCTGCCTTATTGACTAGGCCAAAGTCTTTGACTGTGTGGATCACAATAAACTGTGGAAAATTCTGAAAGAGATGGGGATACCAGACCACCTGACCTGCCTCTTGAGAAACCTATATGCAGGTCAGGAAGCAGCCGTTCGAACAGGACATGGAACCACAGACTGGTTCCAAATAGGAAAACGAGTCCGTCAAGGCTATATATGGTCACTCTGCTTGTTTAATTTATATGCAGAGTATATCACGAGAAGTACTGGGCTGGAAGAAGCACACGCTGGAACAAAGACTGCCAGGAGAAATATCAGTCACCTCAGATATGCAGATGACACCACCCTTATGGCAGAAAGTGAAGAGGAACTAAAAACTTCTTGATGAAACTGAAAGAGGAGAGTGAGAATGTTGGCTGAAAGCTCAAAATTCAGAAAACTAAGATCATGGCATCTGGTCGCATGGCTTCATGGGAAATAGATGGGGAAACAGTGGAAACAGTGTCAGCTTTTATTTTGGGGGGCTCCAAAATCACTGCAGGTGGTGACTGCAGCCATGAAATTGTAAAAGACGCTTGCCCTATGACAGGAAAGTTATGACCATCCTAGATCGCATATTCAAAAGCAGAGACGTTATTGTGCCAACAAAGTTCCATCTAGTCAAGACTATGGTTTTTCCAATAGTCTTGTTAGGATATGAGAGTTGCACTATGAAGAAAGCTGAGCACTGCAGAATTGATGCTTTTGAACTGTAGTGTTGGAAAGGACTCTTGAGAGTCCCTTGGACTGCAAGGAGGTCCAGCCAGTCCATTCTAAAGAAGATCATTCCTGGGTGTTCTGTGGAAGAAATGAGGCTAAAGCTGAAACTCCAGTACTTTGGTCACCTCATATGAAGAGTTGACTCACTGGGAAACTCTGAAGCTTGGAGGGATTGGAGGCAGGAGAAGGGGACGACAGAGGATGAGATGGCTGGATGGCATCACTGACTCGATGGACGTGAGTTTGCGTGAGCTCCGGGAGTTGGTGATGGACAGGGAGTCCTGGTGTGCTGCAATTTGTGGGGTTTCAAAAAAGTCACACACGACTGAACTGAGCTGAACTGAACTGAACTGAAGCAACTGACAAAGAATTTATCTCAAAAATATACAAACAACTCCTGAACCTCAATTCCAGGAAAATAAATGACCCCATGATAGAATAGGCGACAGGAGTAAACAAACATTTCTCCAAAGACGACATACAGATGGCTAACAAACACATGAAAAGATTCTCAACATCACTCAGTATCAGAAAAATGCTAATCAAAACGATAATGAGGTACCATTTCACGCCAGTCAGAATGACTGCTATCCAAAAGTCTGCAAGCAATAAATGCTGGGGAGGGTGTGGAGAAAAGGGAACGCTCTTACACTGTTAGTGGAATTGCAAACTAGTACAGCCACTATGGAGAACACTGTGGAGATTCCTTAAACAAACAAACAAAAAAACAAACTGTAAATAGAACTGTCATACGACCCAGCAATCCCACTGCTGGCCATACACACCAAGGAAACCAGAATTGAAAGAGACACGTGTACCCCAGTGTTCATCACAGCACTATTTCTAATAGCCAGGGCATGGATGCAACCTAGATGTCCATCAGCAGACTAATGGATAAGAAAGCTGTGGTACATATACACAATGGAGTATTACTCAGCCACTAAAAAGAATACATTTCAATCAGTTCTAGTGAGGTGGATGAAACTGAAGCCTATTATACAGAGTGAAGTTAGCCAGAAAGAAAAATACCAATAGAGTAAACTAGCACATATATGTGGAATTTAGAAGGATGGTCATGATAAACCTGTACGTGAGATAGCAAAATAGACACAGATGTATAGAACAGTCTTTTGGACTCTGTGAGAGAGGGCGAGGGTGGGACGATTTGGGATAATGGCATTGAAACATGTATAATATTGTTTGTCAAACGAATCGCCAGACCAGTTTGATGCGTGATACAGGATCCTCGGGGCTGGTGCACTGGGATAACCATGAGGAATGGTTTGAGGAGGGAGGTAGCAGGGGTTTTCAGGATAGGGGACACGTGTATACCTGTGGCAGATCCACGTTAATGTATGGCAAAACCAATACAATATTGTAAAGCAATTAGACTACTCTTAAAATAAACAAATTTATATTAGAAATAAATCAAATAAAATTGTGTCCAACGTGAGGAAAACAACAGCATTTTTTGAACAATATCACTAAGTAAGCTTGAGTTGCAATTTTCTGGGTTCAAGGTGCCCTCATAAGTATGAGCCCTAACTCTTATTACAGAAAGAAGAGTGGAAAATGAGCTAGATGAAAGGAGAGCTTTTCAGCAACAAGATACGAATGTTTCAGCCAGAAAGATACTAAGTAACGTAGGGCTTCCCAAACAGTTTATTACGATCTTGGGAGCTAGCAGTGAGTGTGGTCACCTACATAAAGTTGCCTAAAATTATATTTTGACATCTATACATACATACACCTGTCTATGCATGAGTGTGTGTATGAAAAAAAGTGCAATGGCTTTTAATTCATGTTAGGTGTAATAGAAATGGGAAAAAAATAAAACCCAAATGTAGAATGATTCAAATTCTACTCGATTGTTGAATATTATGTAAGTTGAAATACTTCCAAATATGTTTTCTTGGCCGCATGTAAAATACGAGGACTCTTTTATATCACTCACCTCTCTCCGTTTCATAAATATATACCCATTTTCAAATGTTTGTCCAGTTTCATGACAAAATACTGATACAGAAATATATATAAATAATATATAAAATAGATGTTTTCATATCATAAACTATTGATAGCAAGCTTAGATTTTAGAATTATTTCCAACTCCATGCTCCATCTCAACAGGAAAGAGCCAAAGTTGTTGCTGACTCACTCACTCCAAGAGCTGGGAAACCTGAAAAAGAAACTGAACCTGCACTGAGATTTTGTGTCATATTTATGATCGAGCTCTAAGTCCGAGACTTGTTTTCCTTTATTGTACTAAGCAGTCCCTTCTTAAGACTGAAAAGCATGGACATCGAGAGAGAGAGAGGTAGGAGACTGTAGACGTCCTCATGTTCAACAGTAATTTTAATCGGAGAAGCTAGAAAAGACAGAAACTAAGGAAAGTAATCAAGCGATAGACAATAATAATGATTTAGCCACTAGTCAACCTCAAGGGTCTTTAGTCGCTCCTCAAGGGCCAGCATGGAGAAGGAAATGGCAACCCACTCCAGTGTTCTGCCTGGAGAATCCCAGGGATGGGGGAGCCTGGTGGGCTGCCATCTTTGGGGTCGCACAGAGTCGGACACGACTGAAGCGAATTAGCAGCAGCAGCAAGGACCATCGATGACATTCTGAGCAATCTCCTGTGAACAATTTTAGAGATGCTAAAGCCCAAACCAGGCTGAAATTTAAGTGCATAGTTGGAACTAGACGGTCAATGATGTGGACTCCCAATATCTAAGGCCACTAGTAGAATGTCCCAATATTGATCACAGACCCCATGTTCCACCCTCACTCAGCCATTAAAATATTTCCCCTGACAGTGTTTGGGGATTTGCGTCTTTGAAGCACCAGCTGCTAAGACACCTTGCTTGGTCCTACAATAAGCACTTTCCCACCCCCACCCCCCCGCTGCCCCTACTGAAACCCACAGTCAATTCAGAAATTTTTTTGTACAGAAGCAAGTAGACCAAGTCTGCTAGGGTAACAGGACTGAATATTAAGAATGTGTGTATAGAAGGATGATACATCACTTTTATTTCAGAAATAAAGTAGATTTATTGATGTGAGTTTTCGATAACCCTGTATGCGAGATAGCAAAAGAGACACAGATGTATAGAACAGTCTTTTGGACTCTGTGGGAGAGTGAGAGGGTGGGATGTTTTGGGAGAATGGCATTGAAACATGTATAATATCATATATGAAATGAGTCGCCAGCCCAGGTTCAGGGCATGATACTGGATGCTTGGGGCTGGTGTATTGGGATGACCCAGAGGGATGGTACGGGTTGGGAGAAGGGAAGGGGTTCAGGAAAGGGAACATGTGTATACCTGTGGCGGACATATGTTGATGTATGGCAAAATCAATACAATCATGTAAAGTAACTAACCTCCAATTAAAATAAATAAATTTCTTTTAAAAAAAAAGAAATCATCCAAAAAGCTCCATACCTACATTGAAACCAAGCACCACCAAGAGCCAACAAGTTCCAGAGGAAGACATACCATGCACATTCTCCAGCAACACAGGAACAGAGCCCGGAGCTTCAATATACAGGTTGCCCAAACTGCAAACCCATAGACATCTCAAACCTCACTACTGGACACTTCATTGCCCTCCAGAGAGAAGAGATGCAGCTGCACCCACCGGAACACTGACACAAGCTTCCCTAACCAGGAAACCTGACAAGCCACTCGTCCAACCCCAGCCACAGGGAGGAACCTCCACAATAAAGAGGAACCACAAACTGCCAGAAAGAGAAAGGCCATCCCAAACACAGGAACCAAAAAAAAGCCAACAACTTGAGTAATGAGATTTTGCATGCTTCATGGTTTTGGTTACTATTTCTGTCAGCAGTCTGTATTTGAAGTTGATGCTGAAGTAAACACTTGGTTGAACATTACCCTTCAATTGCTAGGAGACCAGTGACTTTGTCATGTCACAACTAACCTTCGATTGCTAGGAGACCAGTGATTTTGTGATGTCACAGCTGTTTGACTGGGAGGACCTCTGTGCTTGTCCAGAGAGTTTCTCTCTGTAGGCCAGCCAAACATCATTTGAAGTTGCATTGTGTAAAAGCAGACAAATGAGAAAATTATCTGAAGAAAGCTTTCCCTGAGATGGCACATATTTCTTCAGAAATTCAAGATGGACCTCCTAAAGATGAATCCACTGGTTCAGAAACCTCCATTAGATCTTATTGGTATGATTATACACCTGGGGACTCAGTTTTGAGATCTATGAGTGAAGAATGTGCTTTTCAGGCTTTGTCTGAGGATCTTGTGATCAAAAGGCCACACTACACATATTCTGTCTCTGAAACAGATGATGTGAATGATTTTCTTTCACTCACATTTCCACAAAAGCTTTGGAATATAGTTGAAAGTGATCAGTTTGAGTCTATTTGGTGGGATGAGACAGGCACATGTAGAGTGATCAGTGAAGAACTCTTTAGGAAAGAAGTCTTGGAAAGAAAGGAGCCTTTCAGAATATTTGAAACCAAGAGCACGAAAAGTTTAATTCGACAGCTTAATCTTTATGGATTTAATAAAAACCGACAAACCGTTCAAAGATCGGCTTCACTACCTGTCTTTCTGGAAGAAGAAAACAACATCTCTCTTTTGCGTAAGGTATTCCAAAATTTTCACTTATCGGCAATATGTCAGATTAAATCATGTGACCTAGAAAGCGTGTTCATATATGTGGCTCAAACGGAGTTGAAACTTGAGGTAACAAATTATTGAAAAAGTTTTATCTTTTTGAAGTTGAGAACAGCTGGAGGTTAGAATATTGGATGTTTAACAAACCTTCCTAGTAACTTGAAACCAGATACAAGTTCTGAAGCTACTTAAAGTGGTATTTACTGTATATACACAACATATTTTTAGTTGAGCATATACGTTCTAACATGTTACCTGTGAAAACTACCAACAGAGGTATTTTATTTGATGTTATTTCATTGCTTCCATTAAAGGAAACTTTTAGCGATATGAAGGAATGAAATTAGTAAAGAATGAAAAATGAATATAATAGACAAGAAAATATTGTCACAAAACCAAAACTTTATTCTCCCATATGACTACTAGGAGACTTCCAGCTGAACAGGGCATTTAAAAAACACTCTGTAAAGGGCCAAAAAAGAAATAATTTAGGCTTTGCGAATATGATCATTGACGATTAATTAAGTTTTCAGGCATAGAGAATAACCAAAGAAGCTGGCAAGTCCCTGTTCCAACTTTAAGAACTCCGAAAACTGAGTTTCACACAATTTCCACGTGAGATAATAAAATTCTTTCGGTTTTCCTCAGCCATTAAAAGTGTAAAGCTCTAAAATTAAAAAAAAAAGAAGAAGAAGAAGTAAAGCTCATTCTCAGCTCACAATAGACAGTGCAAAAACAGGGGCAGGCTGCCCTGCCTTGATTGAAATGTAATTCCAAGAGGAGGGGCGTCAAGATCTGGGCTGTGAGTGCTGGACACCATCACTGGACTCCCCTGGTAGACTCGGAGGCCGTTCTCAGCCCTGTGCCCTGGCGACTGTGCCATCTGTTTTTTCTTTCTTCGCGTTTGGTGAGCTGAGCAATCTTGACCCAAGACCCTTGAGATTCACATTCAGTCTGACCACGCCTCCAGCGGGTGCTTTTACGGGGTGAAGGGGCGGGGGGAGGGTTCATCGCCCGCGCATGCGCCCAACTGGGCGTCGCGGCCAATCAGATTGTAGGCGCCGACACCTGGCAGCCAATCATCGGGGGCAGCCCGCACGCCTGTAGGGGGAGGCGGCGCCCCAGACCTGAGGAGGCCTCATCGCCTCAGGCTCGCCTCCTCAGGCTCAATCTGGGAACTGCCTAGGGCAGGTGAGCCGCAGGCAGTTCTGTCTCCTCCATCAACGGGGACCGGTAAGGACTGGAGCGTGGTTCAGCCCAAGCGGTGCCTGGCGGCTAAAGGGAGGGTTTCTCGGGTCCCCACTCGCACAAGGCCTTGCTCGGCGGGGCGGCTGGTGAGGGCCCGCGGGCCCTCAGGAGGGAGCGTGCGGCAGGACCCACAGGCCTCAGGCTCCTTTCACCCTCTCCCCTCTCTAGTCTGGGCGGGCTCTGCTCTCCAGCAGCTTTCCTGCCCAGGGGTGGGACAAGCCAGCTCGCGGAAAGGGCCTCTTGGGCCCCTGGCCCCCGGCACCACGCCCAGCTCTCCTGTGGAACCTAATGTATTTAAACACACATGCACAAATCTTCACGGCCCAAGCCGGTTCTGCACCCAGGCACAGTCAGGTGGGCGCAGCAAAAAAAGAAGAAGAAAAAAAATCGATCTAGTGGCCTCTTCACTGCCCTGGTGCTTTGGTCGTTTTCCTGTTTCCTCTTGCCTCTCCTCGGACTCCAGGGCTGCCCCGTCCTTGGGGGCCCCGAGATTCAGGCCTTTGGTTCGGGAAGTTGGCAGATGAGGTATTTGTTTGTTTGTTACTGAGAGAAGGGAGGTGGGAGGAAGAAGCTCAGGGCTAAGGAGTTCAATCACTTGGTCTGGTTGAGTGTGAGACACCTGGTCAGCATCCGTAGGGTAGGACCAGGTAGGGCCTGGGGGGATAGAATGTTCCCGGAACAGGTGACTCACCCTGAGCTTTTCTTCTGCTTGTCCCCAGGATGTGACCGTTTGCTGCCTGGTAGGTCTGAAGCGCTCAGGATTTCAGTGGGCCCCTGAGGTAAGGTGACAGACATCTTTACAATAAGGGACAAAGTTGTGGCTTTCTTACTTTCCGTTTTTCTCCTTTCATTCATTGGCTGACACGTTGGTGTTGAGAGAGAGTATTCCTGATTGGGGATTACCTGACCCTGATTGCGGGTGCTGACTTCAGGGCAGTCATGGTTTCAGGTTTGCAGCTTTCTGAGTGGCAAGCTTAAAAACAGGCAGGGTGACTTGCTTTCTCCTGCCTTCTTGAAAGAAAAAAAGTAAGAGCACCATGGGTCTTAAGCTGTGTAGAGCTGACTCCTACCACTTGGTGAGGCTAAAATGGGGCAATGCACATATCCTAAGGTTTTAGCTAGGAAAGCAAAGCAGTGCAGGTGTGGGGGTTCCCTGGTGGCCTGGTGATTAGGATTCTGGGCTTTCACTGCAGTGGTCTGGATTCAATCTCTGGTCAGGGAACTGGGACCCCACAAGCCAAACAGCATGGCCAAATGAATAAATGAATCAAGTGGTTCATTCAGAGACAATGTCCTGTGATTTAACATGTTCACGTGAGATTACTTGCTCATTTCTGTATCCTTAAGGGCTTTTTTTCATCAAGTAAGTGAACTCCACTGGATGGGGGTGAGGCACCATCTGAGTTCATTTCATGCGAGTAAACAAGATCATAGGAAGCCCTATGCCCAGCAACTTGTGCCTACAGCTGTGTTGTATACTTATCTTGCTGGTACAGCTTTGAACTTCACAGCATGTTTTGTTTTGGTCACAACATGTGGCTTCATAGGATATTCGTTCCCCAACCAGGGATCGAACACAGGATCCTGGCAGTGAGAGGACTGAGTCCTAACCAAACCACTGGACTGCCAGGCAACTCCTGTGTTTCGGTGCTTTGGATTGGTGTGTGTGTGTGTGTGTGTGTGTGTGTGTGTGTGTGTCTGTGTCTGTGTGTCTGTGTGTCTGTTTTTTTAATTTTTGCTATATTTATAGGAGAACTCTTCTGTGTGTAAGTATGATGTGAATGGTATTATAACTTGAAATGTTTGTGTTGTACATACGATCTCAAAATTGAATAGATTGAAAGAACTTCACACTTGTTATCTCTTGGCCTAGGATCTCTCCTGAGGTAGTAGTCAAGCTTTTGTCTGGCTTGGCCACCTCTGAAGACTTAGCTTGTTGAATCTACACTCTCTCACTTGCCTGTACTCATGAAGCCTCAGTTCCTCCTTCTGTGGGCCTCTCCAAGGGGCTTCTCTTGTGGAGGCTGCTGTCTTTTCTCAGAATGAGTGATTCAGGAAAGCACTTGCACCCATGATAAAGTGCAGAGTCTTCTTTCAGATGTTACACATCTTCACTTGTGTATTTGCTTAGTCTCCCAGGTCAACCCTGTGATAGATTGAGAGAGAACTACGCAGCGGTGGGAATATCAGGAGATTCGATTCACTGGTTACCGTACCCATTAATCCACCATGCCAGCCTGTTGTTTCATATGACCTCAGCTCTGTCAATGTGAGCAAATTATTTGGCTTGTGTACCCTTCTTGTGTGCCGCTACTGCTGCTATGCCGCTTAGTCGTGTCCGACTGTGCGGTCTCATGGACAGCAGCCCACAAGGCTCCCCCTTTTCTGGGATTCTCCAGGCAAGAACGCTGGAGTGGGTTGCCATTTCCTTCTCCAGTGCATGAGACTGAAGCCGCTCAGGCGTGTCCGAGCCTTCGAAACCCCATGGACTGCGGCCTACCAGGCTCCTCCATCTGTGGGATTTTCCAGGCAAGAGTACTGGTGTGGGTTTCCATTGCCTTCTCCAGCTTGTGTGCTCTCTGGCTTGATCTACTCAATTCTTGATGTACTCAGTTCTAGACCTACTCATTTCTTGATCTTCTAGCAAGTCTCCTCTTTGTCCCGGATTAAGTTTTCTGTTTCTCTGGATGGTTCCCATCAGCAAACAGACTGACTATAATGTGACCTGTCGTTAAAAATCCATCTTTGGGTGACACATCCTGCTTCTGCTGCTTTTTTTTCATGTTTGCTTATTATAGATCTCTGCAGAGTTGTTTCTAGACTTTGTTATCTCGAGTTCTCTCATTTTCCTTTAAAGCCGCTCTTGTCAAGGCCACAGGTGAATTTCAAATGTTTAACTCCGTGGTCAATTTTTAGTTGTTATCTTATTTACTTTATTGGCATCCTTTATCAGACTAGCTCATTTCCTCCTCCCTGAAAAAAATGTTCCACTTGGATTACAGAGTGCTTCTCTTTCCTGCTTCTCTTCCACCTACAGTTCTCCCACATACAAAGTGTGACCTTTGTGTCTGGCTTGATTCAGATGTCATATTTTCTTTTTCAATATTTATTTATTTAGCTCTGTGGCATGTGGGATCTTAGTTCCCAGCCCAGGGATGGCACCTGTGGAGAGTCTTAAACACTGGATCTCCAGGAATGTCCCCTCGTTTGTGTACTTTCAAGATTCCTCCATTTCATGGCTGTATAGCAGTGAATGTTTTTGTTTTATTTTTATGGCTGCATATGGTAAATGGCTTCCATGCAGTCCGTTTTGAGCATATACCACAGTTTGTTTATCCATTCGTCAATGTTGGGTAATACGTGGATGGTGTACTCTTTGTGGCTATAGTGAGTAATGTTGCTGTGAACACTGATTTTGCATGGACTGAACATTTTCAGTGTTTGTGGATATGTACAAAAGAGGGAAATTCCTGGATCATATGGCTCCTCTATATTTAATTTTTGAGGTACTGACAAACCACTTCTGCAAGAGTGGTGGTACCATTTTACAGCAATTACCTCAACAATATCTGAAGATTCCTTTTCTCCACATCCTCTGCAGCACTTGTTATTATTCGTCATTTTGATTGGGTGTGAAGTAGTATGGGTGTGAAGTAGTATCTCAGTGAGACTGCTTTACATTTTGCTAGGGGCTTCCCTGGTGGCTCCGAAGGGAAAGTGTCTGCCTGCAATGTAGGAGACCTGGGATCAATTCCTGGGTCGGGAAGATCGCCTTGAGCAGGAAATGGTAATCCACTCCAGCACTGTTGCCTGGAAAATCCCATGAACGGAGGAGCCTGATAGGCTACAGTCCATGGGGTTGCAAAGAGTCGGAAATGTCTATTCAAATTCTTTTCCTGGTTGTTAAAAGCTTTTCTTTTTTTAATTGTTGTAGAAAACATCTAACTTAAATTTTTACCATTTTAACCATTTTTGCATGCTAAGTATTTCACACACTTTCATCAGCCTTTTGGAGAAAGAAATGGCAAGCCACTGCAAATCCGATGGAGAAAGGAACCTGGTGAGCTTTCGTCCATGGGGATGCAAAGTCGGGCACACCTGAGTGACTAACACATATACACACACATAGTCACAGTGTTGTTTTGTTGTCGTTGTCGTTGTTTTAGCTGTGCTATGCAGCTTGAATGACAGTTCCCTGGTTGAGGATCATACCCAGGCCCCTGATAGGAAACTGTGGAGTCCTAACCTCTGAACTACCAGGGACTTCCTTATCACATTGTTATGAAACAGATCTCTACACCTTTACATCTTGCAAAATCGAAACTCTGTGCCCATCACTTGTCCCATTAAACAGTAACTGCTCTTTTCTTGCCTGTTGACCTAGACCGTGGACTCCGTCGTTCTTTTTTGTTTCCTCTCGATTGCTTGACTGTGTTAGCTATTTCATACAAGTAGAAACTTACAGTATTTGTCTTTTTGTATGACTGGCTTATTTCATTTGGCTTGATGTCTGAAATGATCATGCATGTTGTAGCATGTGACAGAATTTTCTTTATATGGCTAAATAGTATTTCATTGTATGTATCTATGACATTTGATGGACATTTCGATGGTTCCACCTCTTAGTTGTTGTGCTTCGTGCTGCTGTGAGCACGGCTGTGCAGATATCCCAAGACCCCATGTTAACTTCTTTTGAATTTATATCCTGAAGTGGAATTGCTGAATCGTGTGTCAGCTCCAGTTTTTTAATTTTTCGAGGAGCCTTTAAACTGTTTTCTGTAGCAGCTGCACCATTTTAAAATCTGTCCATAACACACAGGGATCCAGTTTCTGTACGTGCTTGCCAACAGTTGTCCTTTCCTTTCCTTCATATGTAAATTGTGTGTGTATATGCACACACAATTTTTTTCATGCCCTTTTCCATTATTGTTTTTCACAAATTATGAATGTAGTTCCTTGTGCTATCCAGTACGATCTTGTTTGTCTATTGTATATATTACAGTTTGCATCTGCTAAACACCAGCTCCCAATCTATGCCTGCCCCACTTTTCCCCTCTTGGGAATCACATAGTCTGCTCTCTCTGTCTGTGAGTCTGTTTGTGTTTCATAGATAAGTTCATTTGTGTCATATTTTAGAGTCCATGTAAGTGATACCATACGAGATTTGTCTTTCTCTTTTTTTTTTAATTTTAATTTTTACTTTATTTTATTTTACAACACTGTATTGGTTTTGCCATACATTGACATGAGTCCGCCACGGGTGTACACGAGTTCCCAATCCTGTCCTCCTCCCACCTCCCACCCCATATCATCTGTCTGGATCATCCCTGTGCACCAGCCCCAAGCATCCTGTATCCTGCCTGGAACATAGACTGGCGACTATCTTACATGATAGTGTACATATTTCAGTGCCATTCTCCCAAATTATCCCACCCTCTCCTTCCCCCTCGGAGTCCAAAAGTGCGTTCTATACATCTGTGTCTCTTCTGCTGTCTCTCATACAGGGTTATCATTACCATCTTTCTAAATTCCATATATATGTGTTAGTATACTGTATTGGTGTTTTTCTTTCTGGCTTACTTCACTGTGTATAATCGGCTCCAGTTTCATCCATCCCATTAGAATTGATTCATACAAAGTCTGCCAGCAATAAATGCTGGAGAGGGTGTGGAGAAAAGGGAACCCTCTTACCCTGTTGGTGGGAATGCAATCTAGTACAGCCAGTATGGAGAAGAGTGTGGAGATTCCCTAAAAAATTGCAAATAGAACTGCCGTATGAGCCAGCAATCCCACTGCTGGGCATACACACTGAGGAAACCAGAATTGAAAGAGACACATGGACCCCAGTGTTCATCGCAGCACTGTTTATAATAGCCAGGACATGGAACAACCTAGATGTCCATCAACAGATAAATGGATCAGAAAGCTGTGGTACATATACACAATGGAGTATTACTCAGCCATTCCAAAGAATATATTGTCTTTCTCTTTCTGACTTCCTAAGTATTCTTTTTAATGCTAGTGTAGATTCAAGTGTTTACTTAACAACATGTGTTGCTACTGTATAAAATGTGGTTGACTTTTAAAATATTTGTCTTCTATTCTGCAAGCTTTATATTAATTCTGATACTTGTGTTTTCTTCAAGATTTTCTATATACAAAAGTATGTTATCTCCAATATACTTTGACTGTTTCCTTTCCATTCTGAAGGCTGTTTTTTGTTTTTGTTTTCTCTTTTCTTTTTTTTCTTTTCAAACAACAACAACATTTCTCTTTTGTTACCTGATTGCTCTGGTTATAGAACTGCCAGTATAATGTTGAGCCAAAGTGTGTAATAGACTTCCTTGTGTTGTTCCCAGTCTTAGAGGGAACGCTTTCAGTTTTTCATTATTAAGTGTGATGTTAGCTGTGGGTCTTTTTACAGGTGCCCTTTGATTGAGAAAGTTCTCTTCTGTTCTTAATTATTAAGTGTTCTTTTAAGCCCGGTTCTGAAAAGGTGCTAGATTCAGGGAAATGCTTTTTCTTCAGGCAGATGTGTTATTTGTTTTATTGTGTTCAAATGGCATAATGTTGAGTGACTTTCATATAATGAAGCAACTTTGCATACCTCCCCAAATCCCATGTGATCATGGTATACAGTCTTTTTTATATGTTGTTGGATTTCGTTTGCCAGTATTTTGTTGAGGACTCTTTCACCTGTATTCGTAAGGGATATCAAGGTGTGTGTGTGTGATGCCTCTGTCTGATATTGGTATGAGAGAAATACTGGCATCACTTTGCCTGCTATGTGGGGAAGAGACCTGTGGCGTGAAGGATGAAGCATTGTTGGATTTAAGTTTAGCCAGGATTAGAGGGAGAAATTTAGGATATATCGGTGTGGAATTGGGGTGAGATTATCAAAGAGAGCTCATTCTCAATTTCCTAGGCCTGTGTTAAGTGCTTGACATTGAATTATGCTGTTTGTTAACTAGGTATAGATAGATTATACTTTGAATTTGCTACCTATTTTCTTTGTTAACATTTATGAAATTAGAATTTGTGAATCAGGTGTAATGTGCATTTAAGATACATTTTCTTCAAATTTTACTACAAAACAAGATGCCATTGAATAGCTGATGCCTTTTAAAAAGAGCTGGTAACCTTAAGTCTAAGAAATAAGCATGTTTGTCTTTAAGAGACAGAAACACCTTTAAAAGTTATAAATTTGCCCAAGAAGATGCAACTGGTGTGTGGTTAACTTAGAATTCCAACTTAATCTTCTTTGACTCCAAAGTCCATGTTTCTGAACGCTGTACAACAGTGCTTTTGTAAAAATACTCGTCCTTTACATGTGATTTCACCTAATGATCAGTCGTGGTGGGTTTTTGGGTTTTTTGTCTTTATTTTTTTAAATAGAAGAGGTTAAAGTGAACGTGGGACAAAGCTTATGATTCTAGAGCCATGTAGACTTGTAGTCATAGGTTTTTCAGCTGTCACTGAGTCTCGTTGACACTCGGTGTCTTTGTCTGTAAGATAAGGATGTTTAAAACTACTCTAGAGTTTTGGAGATAATCAAATAGCCCATTTTTCTGTACTTAACTAATATGTAGTATGTTTATACTTAGGTGGCAGTTTGTATAAAGGAAGCCCTGGGACTTGTGGCCGCACCCTGTAAGAATAAAAAAGTACTCAAAATATGGAACTACCATGTATGTTACGTGAAGAAGAACAAGAGCCAGAAGTACGGAAAAGGGAGGGAGAAGCCAAACAAGCAGATGATGATGATGATGATGAAGTGATCTTGGTCGGAGTGGAACATGTAAATGAAGATGCTGACGTGATCTTTGTTGGGATGAGCTCAGCTTCAAAACCAGTCGTTTCAAACGTACTGAACAGAGATACCCCAGGTTCTTGTTCAAGGAGAAAAAGGTATGGTCACTTCAGGAAAGGTAACGCTGACAAATTACAGCCTGCTAGTCATGTGACTGCTATATCAGAAGCAAAGGCTGTCTTGCCAGTTTCTGACTCTGAATCAAGATCAACAGATAGTCCTATTATTATTGAACCTCCGTCTCAAGCTGATTGTAAAAATATTTCACCACAAAGAGTGCCGAAGTGCTTTTCAAAGGAGTCATGTTCTTCTTTGATTACCTTCACAAGTTCATTGCAGCATCCAGCAGAAAGAGCGGTTTCTGCAGGAGATATGAATAAAAGTCCTCATGTCTCAAAGGTACTTTCCACTTGTGAAACAAATAGCAGAAATCCCAAAAGGCCTAAGCTCAGTGATGGCATTATAGGGGAACATTGTTTAGGTTTTTCCCCTTCAGGTATTTTTCATACAGTGACCACTCAGCAAAGCACACCAGACCGTGTCCATACCTCACTAAGCCATGTTCAGAATGGAGAACCTTGTCCAACACCTTTTCCAAAGGACAGTGTTCATTGCAAGCCTGTAAGACCTTTAGGGGAAAATGGACTGACAAAAACTGATTTTCCAAGTTCAGCAAGTCCAGACAAAATTGGTGATCCCACAGAAGGAAAGCTGACTGTGTTACTTGGTGACTTCTACTATGGAGAGCATGTAGGAGTTGGGCAGCCAGAACCGAAGACCCACACAGCGTTTAAATGCCTCAGCTGCTTGAAAGTTCTAAAAAATGTCAAGTTTATGAATCACATGAAGCACCATTTGGAACTTGAGAGGCAGAGAGGTGACAGCTGGAAAACCCACACCACCTGCCGGCACTGCCTCCGCCAGTTTCCTACTCCCTTCCAGATGCAGTGTCACATTGAAAGTGTCCACACTCCCCAGGAGCCCTCCGCAGTCTGTCGCATCTGTGAGTTGTCCTTTGAGACAGATCAGGTTCTCTTAGAGCACATGAAAGACAATCATAAGCCTGGTGAAATGCCCTATGTATGCCAGGTTTGCAGTTACAGATCATCATTTTTTGCAGATGTGGATGCACATTTCAGAGCATACCATGGTGACACTAAGAATTTACTTTGCCTGTTTTGTCTCAAAATTTTTAAAACTGCAACAGCCTACGGACATCATCATAGAGGGCACTGGGAAAAGAGTTTTCGCCAGTGTTCCAAATGTCGGCTACAGTTTTTAACTTCCAAAGAGGAAAGGGAGCACAAGACCCAGTGTCATCAAATGTTTAAGAAGCCTAAGCAGCTAGAAGGATTGTCTCCTGAAACAAAAATTGTTATTCAGGTATCACTGGAACCCCTTCAACCAGGATTGGTGGAAGTAGCATCCATTACTGTGAACACATCTGATTTTGAATCATCACCCCCCAAATCTAAAAGTAGGAGGTCAAAAAAAGAAGAAAAAAGTTAATTCTGCTTTCAGTAAGTCTGAAGCAAGTATTTCAGTCAAAGTTAAAAACCCCATTAAAACCAAAAAGATCAAATTATAGCATTATTCAATAATATCAAATATAGGGAAACCGATGGGTAATTTATGTGATTTTGTTTTAAATACAGGAAGTACAATTTCGTTTGATCTGTGTATTGAGATGTTATTTAAAAATCTATTATCTGTTTTTCATATAATTGTCTTAACATGTAAAAAGAATGTGTGCACGCGTGTGTGAGAGAGAGAGAATGAGAGAAGTGGAGAAAGGAAAAGTAAGAACCTATTTCGGTAGCTGATGTTACTTGTAAGTTCGAAAGCTCTAGTATACATATAATCTGTAGAGTGTTTTAGCAACGTAATTTTCAACTGTTTTCATGCCTTGAAGTTCTCAGTATCAGCTATATAGCCAGATTTGAATGTCACTCTCTGAAGTGCCTCTTGGGCTGATCGAAGATAACCTGGCTCTGAAAGCGTGCAGTGGAGAAGTTGATGGAGAAGCTATGATGTGAGTTTGGACCAGACACGGGATTTAATCAGTGAAGAGCTGTGGCTTCTTGTCCCAGCTGAGGAAGAGGCATACATTCACTCCAGGCATAGAGCCAAGGTAGAAGGAACACTGTCTCAGAGTGCATTTACCTAGCCCAGGGACATCTCAAGGAAGCCAACGGTTAAAAATGCCTGTGTTTGGTGAGAGACCCTTGCAAGCATCAAGCAGGCCCTGTGTATCACTGACTGCAGTTGGAGAAGCAGAGATAGTTAATAGAATGAGACCTGGTGCCTGTGGACCTCCTGTTGAGTGATCAAAAGGGGAATTTGATTCATTGCGTCCCCTTTGCCAGTTGGCTGGCCTGTAGTCCCAATGAGGTAGGCATATCTGTGTCAGACACAGTAGCAAAGCAAGTTAAAATTCCCAAAGGAAAGAGAGCCTTGACGTCCACTTTGATTTGTGCTGGACCCATAGTTTTAACTGCAAAGGATCAAACACAGGAAATCTGTTCAGCTTTTGAATTGGGCTAAATTGAGTTCTCTTACCCTTAAGCTACAATGGAGTTGTCCAAGAATAGTAAATATGGCGGATAAAAATAGTCCAGGGTGATTAAACCCTTTTTAGAACTCTTCCTTATATTTTCCAGTTACATGTGTCTTACCCTAGTTGAACATGTGAAGATTTCAGTTTTGTATCTTATCTTGCCTTGGACACAAATGTAGTAGCGTTAACAGCTAATTCTTGGTGTGTGTAATTTCCCATTGTATCAAACTAATTGAGTTTCAGTCTTTCTTGACACAGTCTGATGTGCAGGAATTGTCTCCTGTATTTCAGTAATTATCAGGTCATAGAGTTATCCTTCCTCTAATCTCGCCAACCATCTAATCTGTGATTGTACTCGTGGAAACCTTTTTTTCTTGCGGTCTCCAAGGGCTCTTTCACAGACCTGTGGGGTACAACCCCTCTAAGTATTGGTTCCTGAACATCAGCACACTTGGCTGCCTCTGTAGGTTCTTGGAGTTGAGTCTCCTCCTGGAGTTGAATGTCACCCCTTCTCCACTTCTGGCACAGATAGCTAGCAGTCTCTGTGCACCATTCAAGGAAGCTGGGATCCTGTCTGTAGACCTATGCCAGGAGCAATCTCTCCGTTTCCTCTTCCTTTCTCCTCCTCTTTGTCTCTCCCCACTCTCGCCACTCCTCAATTTATTTAAGTCCTCTAAACTTTCCCAAAATGCTGGAAAGTGATAATCACCAAGGGGTTAGCATCCCTCTCAGAACTGAAGAGGAAGGACTACAGATGATTAAGCTGTAGTGAGTCTATTGTCTCCATTTTAGGTAATTTCCTGAGTGTAAATTCAAATTCAAATAAATTGTGTTTATTTACTCGAAGCTTGATTGGTTTATTTGCACTTTGAATATTTTACTAGGCCTTTCCAGTTAGTTTACTTGGGCCCAAGCACTTTGCTGAGTGTCAGCTTAAACCACTTTTAGTTGTATAAAGAGTGTGTGTGTATTCTGGTCTCAGGTGAAAACTCTGTGTGTAAATAAATACGCAGACTATTGCATTCTTATCTCCTTTCTTCGATTTCTGTAGTAAAAAATACGAAATGTTTTAGTTATGTGTTTTTATTGTTGCTGAGTATTATCAACACTGTTACTGTTAGTTGCTGTGAAGTATGCTCCTAAGGAGGACAAGTTGTATTTATTGCCAAATTAAAAGGTTCCAGCAATATGGTCCCTGACTGCTTCCTCTCTTCCATTCTCTGTCCTTCTACTCTACTCTTTTCCCCACGAATGTACTCTTTTTGACAACACTGGCCTTGGTTTTCCTCCATCAAATTCCATTTCTTCCCGATCCAGAGACTGCAAGTGCTGTTCTTCGGGAAATGCTCTTCCCGTAGGCCTGCATGGCTTGCTACCTCCCTTGTTTGAGCTTCACCAATGCTGTTCAAATAACACAATCAAATCTCCAACCCCCTCTCTTTCCTCCTCCTCCTTCAAGGCACTTGAAGTCTCTATCCTCTTCTTCCCTCTCCAGCCTAAATTTCCTAAATTTTCACACACACACACACACACACACACAGACACACACACACACACACAAACGAAGAGAGAATAACCTCAGGGCTTTGCTTCTTAGATTTAACTTGAGTCAGATTCTGTGCCTGCAAATAAAAGATAGTTAATAGTGAGTTGAGTTCTTTCAGGAGCTTCCTCTGTTTTTCTATTGATACCTCTATATTTTGTTCACACAATGACACTTTGTTTTCTTTACGAATATATTGAAGATCTGTCAACATGACTATTTTGTTACTGCCCTTTGTGAATTTCCTTGTCTGCTGTGCTTGTTCTTTTGGGAAAAATTTATTATTTTATTAATGTTGCCAAACATTGTAAGTAAAATTAGTATTTGTAGAAATAATTTTTAAAAAATTATTTCTGCTGTCTGTCTTTTTACAAATAACATGGCATATTTTTATTTTTTTAAATAATCGTATTGGTGTTGGCCAGTTCTGAACTTCTAAATAGTGATGTGTAAATGGGCTTTCTTGTTCTGAGTACCATCAAAAGCAGTGAGTATCTGGCTTAATAAATTTCCGTTTCTGTTTTTAGATCTTGAAGAGAATTGTTTGATTGGATAGTTTACAACATTTGTTGAGACATTTACTTTTCTTTCGTTCTCCGTTTGTTCCTTTCTTTTTCTTGCTTTGTTCCCTTGTCTCTCTTCCTCTTTCTTTCCTTCCCTTTCTTTCTCCAGGTTTTTGCTTGACTGGACCTTTCCTGAAACAAATGTAATTCCACTCAGAGTTGAATATTATCCTCTCAGAATCCCATAATTAACCTCCTTGTCCCCTTATTAGATTTGCCACCGTTGTATCAATGTTTCTGATTTTCTTTTTCCAAGAAGCAGCTCTTGCTTTATTATCCCAACAAGGTTCATTTTTGTTGTTTTCTATTTTTGTTTCAATTCATATATACTTTCTACGTTCTTTAGGATTTTTTCCTTTGTAACTTTGTATTTTAGAAGCTTTCTTTACAATTTTTTTCTCTGTTAATGTATTAAATTTACAGTCTTGAATTTCAGATGTATATCAGAGTGATTTAGTTATGCAGATACGTATCTATTCTTTGGTAGGTTCTTTTCCATTATAGGTTATTACATGATACTGAGGATTTCTTTTTTTTTTTTTTTTCTCATAGATGGTTTAGGGATTGACCTATCTTTATTTAGCAATTTTGTCTGAATCCCAAATATTTTTATGTATACATGGTTTTTAATTAAAATTTCATTGTCTAAGATTTTTGGCAAGTTGATTCCAAAGATTTCACTATTTTCAGGCTGAATGTTCTAATTTATCGTTTGCTGAGAATTAAGTTTTCCTTGGAGCTCTGAGGGTATGTGTGTGTATACACTGACATGTCTATACACACATCCTTTTCAGATTCCTACATGTTTTAAGATATGTAAATGTAGTTTCAAAGATATTTTCTGTTTGTATGGTGAAAACATAAAATGTTTTAATTTTAGATATTTGTTCCCCCAAATGAATATAGTATAGAGAGTAAGGTATAAAACTATATTCCTTTGAGAATTATCCTTACTAACAGAACTTGGCAATGTTAAAAAATTATTCATAACACTTCCGAAAGGTGGTAAGGAAAACTTGATTCAAGGTAAGAGTACTACAGTGGGGTATTATAACATGGGAGAGAGATTGAGCTTATGTCTGACTCCAGCAGGGATGCAGCTGGGATTTATAGCTAAGGAACAGGGTGGGTCCATGGGATTACAAACAGAGATGGGAGACTGAAAAGCAATGGACAACAATAACAGAATGGGTGTCAGTGGATGGAAACTTATTAAGAGGACTATAAGGGTGAGGGTGGATTCTGGCTCAACTGAGAGGATCATTGCTGAGGCTAGGCAAGGCTGATAAGATATTCAGGTGAGTGAAATGATATTTGATCTGATACTGAGGGTGGTCAAATCAAGGGTGGGCTGTGTTTTCTAAAGTGAAGTAGCAGATTCTGGATTAGATTGGACTAGATGGACAGGCAGCCCTGAATAAAGGCATTGCCCAAAGTTGGCAGTGCATTAATGAACGAGTGCTGCATAACCAATTAGCCAAAACTAGCAGCTTGAAACAATATAGTTTCATACTGCTGGTGAAAGTTGGGAATCCAGGAGTAATTCAGCTGAGTGTTGTGGCTCAGTGTCTCATGAGATTGCCATCCTCTGAAGCCTTGCCATGCGCCGGTGGATTTCCTTCCAAGATGGCTTACTCACATAGCTGTTGAAACCAGTTTGCTTGCTGGCTGTTGGGAGAAAGCCTCGGTTCTTTCACATGGGCCTCTCTACAGGGCTACGTGAGTGTTCCCAAGATATGACTAAGCTGGCTTCTAGAGTGAGTGATCCAAGAGGATGAGCAAGGAGGCTGCAGTGCCTTTTATGACCTAGTCTCAGACGCTTCATTGTTCGTTTCTACAATATTCTAACATGAGAAGTGAGCCACTAAGTCCACCACACATGTGAAGGGGAGAAGGAAGGAACCGTGGACATAGTTTAAAACCGCGTGGTACACAGATGGCCGGAAACTGTTTACATGCTTGTATGTCCAAAATGCATTTTCCTGCCAATGCTTTCAAACGATTTATCTGTTATAGCATTAACTTGAAGTTCAGGACCTTGTCGTCTAAGTCAGGTCCAGCTATGGATCAGGGTCCACGTGTACAGTATCTCAAGTGTTCTGTTGCTCAGTTGTGTCGTATTCTTTGCAACCCCATGGACTGCAGCCCTGCAGGCTCCCCTGTCCGTCAACTCCAGGAGCTTGCTCAGACTCAAGTCCATTGAGTCGATGATGCTATCCAACAATCCCATCCTCTGCTGTCCCCTTCTCCTACCTTCATTTTTTTCCGCATCACGGTCTCTTCCAAAGAGTCAGTTATTCGCATCAGGTAGCCCAAGTGTTGGAGCTTCAGCTTCAGCATCAGTCCTTCGAATGAATATGCAGGAGAGATCTACTTTAGGATTGACTGGTTTGATCTCCTTGCAGTCCAAGAGCCTCTCAAGTCTCCAACACATCAGTTCAAATTATACAAGTGTAGTTCCTCTAGACCGGAGGATGTGTGAGCAAAAGAGATGAGTAAATCTGCTCCCTTTCACAGCCGACATACAGTGGTGGTATGTTGGGGCATAGATAACCTTCATAGACACTCCTGTTCCAGAAAGGGGAGGGGAGATGGGAGTCAGTAGTAGCAGTTGTGAAATCCCATGGGTTCTTGTGGGCAGTCCTTTGATTAGTATTTAAGGCCTGGAAACTTCCTCGGCTTCAGTCTCTGAATTTTTAACTCTACCCCCTGACGTGATGCTGTTGCGTGAAAGGTGGCTAGTATATGGTTACATGAAACAGTCTCCCTAGCCTGCTTCCTGCTTGTAGAAGGTAGAAGTCCAGAGCTCCTATTTTGTACTATTGCTGGTCCTTGCAGTCCGAGCTGAACTTAAATATGTTATCTTAAAACCTTGGTGTGTCTCCTGATACTCTTACTGGTGTTCATGGCAAAGCACCCCACTCCAAAGCCACAATCACACATGTCTTCATAATAAGGCTTACTCTGTCTTGGTTTTCTGCTGAGATAGCTGAGGGATAACACCCTGAACCTTGGTAGAAGTCTTATTGTGTGACTGAAAGGATCTCGGAGTGACACCCCTAAACTCTTTGGAGGGTATTGGCCTGACTAAATAATGCCATGAGGCATCCCCTTCCAGCTTTCTGAGGCTTACCAAACAATTTTACAGTCACACTCACCTTTAGAACACCTTTGTTTATAAAAAATAATACGAAGAAGAACTGGCCTGTTGGTGGTGTAAAATGTTATATTTAGACCACCTAATCTCAATGCCCTGGATATGATCTTGCTTGAGAGTCATTAACTTTAACATCTTCTGTCGTCTTAAAAGACTGAAAAATTGCCAAATTTTTAGAAAAATTCCCTTCATGTTTTACTACAGGCAGCAAGAAGAGACCAGGAAGCACTTTTGGCTGTTTGGATGGAAATCCTCTTAGATAACTCAATTAATTAAGTACAGTTTGTCCTCCCAGCACATTAGGTACATTTTCTAGTTTTCATAAACTGCAGGTGTAGTGGACTTTCCTCTTCACACTCCCCAGGCTCTTTCCTCCTGCCTCTCCTTTCTGCCAGGCATTCTAGCTGCACGACTGTGATTCCACTTAGAACGTGTTTGCTCAGTGAGATAACGGGGAGCGATTCCCTGGCTTCAGTGCTTCTGCTGGCCAGAGACTATGTACCTTTCCCTAAGAACTTCATGTTTTTGCTGTCCAACTTCTATCACCTGGCTAGGTCAGTTGCAATAGCTCATACTCTCAAGCGAACTGGCAGGGATTTCTGCCTGCAAATGTGCAGAAACATACATGTGTACACAGTAACATCGCTGAGAGGAAACTTGTCCATATGCAGAAGTACAAGCTTTCTTTTCCAGGAACATGAATTTTGATAAGCACTCAAATTTCTACGCACACATGTGCACAAACATACACGTGTACACAGTAACATCCCCGAGAGGAAACTTGTCCATATGCAGAAGTACAAGTTTTCTTCTCCAGGAACATGAATTTTGGCAAGCACTCAAATGTCTGCACGCACATGTGCACAAATGTATGGGTGAACACAGTAACATCACTGAGAGGAAACCTGTCCATATGCAGAAGTACAGTTTTCTTTTCCAGGAACATGAATTTTGGTAAGCACTCAAATTTCTGCGCGCACATGTGCACAAACATATGTGTGTACACAGTAACATCGCTGAGAGGAAACCTGTCCATATGCCGAAGTACAAGCTTTCTTTTTCAGGAACGTGAATTTTGGTAAGCACCCACATGTCTTTGTCCTTGTTTTCTCACTTGCTCATCGATCATGTCATGTTACACTTCTACCTCTGTGCCTTATCCTCAAAGGTTCCAAAACCTTGGCATTTGCTATTGACAGGGACTGGCCTGCAGAGCAGCGGGCAGGGTTGGAAGTTCTTGGCATGAACAGCTGTAT
The DNA here is from genome assembly GCF_023091745.1 of Budorcas taxicolor. Lineage (NCBI taxonomy): Eukaryota > Metazoa > Chordata > Mammalia > Artiodactyla > Bovidae > Budorcas > Budorcas taxicolor. The sequence goes on from NC_068936.1 coordinate 10,008,221, forward strand.
AACATGTGCCTGCCTTCTGCATTCTCCCATCACCTTGGACAGCTTCACAGTACCAGTCACGTTGGCCTGATCCATTGCCTGTGCATTCCTTCAGGGGACCAGAAAACAAGGACCTCTGAGCTCAGCTGACTTGAAGAACTGCTTTCTCGGTGTGCCCCTATCTAGGTCATTCCTTGTCAATGTTGTGCCCCTCTTGCTAGCCTACCACCCGTTACAGCCCCCAGCATTCTGAATGAGGCCCCCTGTTCTTCCTATCTGTGTAGCGTTCTGTGTGCACCATCTGCCTGTGCCCCCACGTGCTATCTCCACGTAGCAGGAAAAGGCCAGAAACGCCTGAGCCTCCAAAAGCCCCCAGAGACTGTGACAGGCCTGGGTCTGATGCAAGGTTGTGAAGAAGGTGCACATGGATACAGGGTCTCTTCCGATACCAAGAATGGAACTGGAGGCCATAAAAGTAAGGTGGCATCCCTACACATCTTCCTTTGTGTTTAACACTACCCATGCACATGGAGTCCCCCAACGGATGATGCACTGGGAAACCTGCAGTTTCTGGGCCCAGAGCTAATGCCTCCATTGGACAGAAAGCAGTGTTACTATCTGAAATGGACCAAGAGGGCTTGAACCACCCATGCCTCAGTGATTTGCTAAATGCCAAGGCTCTCTTTCAGTTGCTCTCATTAGGCCCAGGTCGGACTCCCTACAGTCATGCATCCCTGCTTCCCTACACAGCACGTGTTGCCAAGGCAGCCAGTGCCCGGTTGGGCCCAGGGACATCCAAGACGGTCACCTGGAAGGCAGCATCCCTCTGAGTGTCACCTGGGTGCAGATCCCCTACAACACAATCAGAGACTCTGCTTGAGCAAGACTACCAGAATCCTCCTTCAGGTGCAGACGTGCACCTTTGCCCTTCAGGCCCCCAAAGCCAGGGGCAAGACCCCAAAGAAAAGAAGGAATTCATGTCAGAACTTTCAGCATGGACCATGGGGTATCTTTGGCAGGACCGCTACTGCCTAGAGTCTGGACCCTGAAAACCAGCAGGCCCTGAACTGTGCCAGGGGCTTCTCTGTCTCCCTCTCCTGGGGTCCCTTGGGACATGGAGTTTACCCACCGCCCTTGTCTTTTCTCTGTTCCCTCCCTCACAGGCATATCCCGGCATAGGGTCACACAGGTAAGCCCACTTGCGCTTTCCTCGCCTTTGGGCACTGCCAGGGAGGCAGGCTGGAAGTGCCTGGAGGCATGCCACGCTCACAGCATGTCTCTCCTAGGATGCCTGTGGTTTTGCAGATACAGCATACTTTAGCACATCTCATGTTTTGTGTCATACCGTGCCAGTGTGTGCCACCCTCAGGGAGGGCGTGTGCTGGCTGCTGGGCTGATCTGGGGCAGCACTGGCCCAGGACCTTCCCAGTTCTCCTTGTCACATGTGTGTGGAACAAGTCTCCAGTGCAGCAGGCAATCTGTGACTCTTTCTCCTTCAGCTCTCTGCCCATCTCGGCAGGACCTTAGCCTCACCATCCCGGGTCTTGCCATAGGCACGTCCATCATTTCCAGAGGCCAGCCCGTGGCCCCACACACTGAGGGCTCCACAGGCAGTGGTTTCAAAGCCCCACCCCACGTGATTTGCTCTGTGTGAATCCTTAGACCGTGAAACCCTTTTCCTGATCCAAACACACACAACAACACGGTAGAACTGATGAGCATGTTTTGTATCTGGTCTAATTGCAGATATCTGGAGCCACAGTCTGGAGTTATCACTGGCCATCCTTTCCTCGTTCCCATCCTGGGCAGGGTCAGTGCAGAGATACGGCGACTGACCACCTTCAGCCTGGTCGCCTCATGATTCCTCTTCTGGTTGCTCAGCACCTCCTCTCCTGCCGCCTTCATCTCTGCCTCTGCCCTGGGCTGGACACACACACACACACACACAGGCAGCACAAATAAGCACGTGTGTACACACACACACGCTCAGCACGGGGACACAAATGCAAATAACGAACATAGGTGTTTCAGGAGGTGAAGGCGACCGAGGCCAGCAATGGCGGAGATGGCGACAGTAGGCACCATGTCCTGCCCTTGGGGCTCCCTGTTCACCTTCTCCACGAATTCTTCCGTATTTTCCCAAGGCAGCCTGAAGCCGCTTCCAGCGCAGCATGTGTGGTGGTGCTGAGCCACCAAGTGGTGGATGTGGAATTTCACAGAAGATCCCAAAGTCAGCACACAGGTGCACTGGGACCCCGGAGAGGACGCCCTTGCAATTTTAGGCCTTCCCAGGGTAAGGGGCGGGAGTGTAAGGCACAGGCAATCTCAAACTCAGTGAGCAACAGGAGGCCAGGAGATGGAAGGACCCATGGAAGGATGATTCTGACAAAGGAACTTAATTCACCCTGCCTCTAATAGTATCACCTAGCACTCTCAACTCTGCAACCACAACTGATTTGAGGGGACTTGCTTCACTCACAGACACACTGAATCCCCAAGCCCCCAGTCTCAGCAGGCCACTTGCTACATGCGTGGCCCAAATTCAGACTCCGCAGCCAGCGTGCATGAGACTGAGCAAGCCCATTTGGGAAAGGACAGTGTCCCGGCTAGCACAAGGCTGTCCCTTCATGGCCCACCTCCAGACCCCTTCACCACACGTGTTTCTGTCGTGGAAAAATCTTCTCTCCTGGGGTAGTCCTTCAGGAGATCATCCCACTGATCTTCGCTGATAATCTGCTGGCAACACTTTGCTGCTGAGCAAGCTTATCCCTGGGCTGACCAGGATCTGAACCCTCACACGAGCAGCCAAGAACTCCAACAACAATCATCAACTGTATGCAGGACCAAAACAATACCACCTCAGCAATCCTGTTTGATTCTGGGCAGTTGTGGCCTGACAACCAGTTGAGAAAGTTAAGGCTCCTGGTGTCCAGCCTGCAGCTGGTGCTCCCTGTTCAAAGTCCCAGAACCAACAGACTGGAGTGGAACGATGTCCCCTATACCCTGCAGGAAGAGAGGGGAGATGGGTGTGGATCCCAGAGGTGGATCATCCACACCCCTGCACACCCACAATCATCATTCCCGGACTCACGTGTTACCAGTGATGTCAAGGTAATACTCCTTTATGATCACTCTTTTCAAGAAATAGGGGTGGTCTCGAAAGGAAAAGATCAGCTTGCTGCATGACCGTGGACGGCTCGCACCTGTACCTGCTAGGACAGGGAGGAGGGAAAAGGTGCAAGCTTCTAGGGTCCTCAGCTTGCCTCCCAGGCAGGCATTAACACCTTCCACGAAGCCTCTCCAAACTCTCACAGTGTAGGACATGGATAACATGATCCTCCCACACCCCACCAAGTCCCATGCCCAGCTGTCCTCAGTCTCCCTCACTGACATTCAAGTCGATCATGTAGCTGAGAAAGTCTTTATCTTGGTCGCTGATCATGACAGGAACTTGAGGGTGGTTCATAATCTGCTTGAGGTCAAGGAGCCATTTATGCCACATGCTGGGCCCAGAAGAGCCAGGCGCATCAGCCCTAGTCTGGGGTGGAAGAAGGACACGGGAAGAGGCATCTTCAAGGATGCTGGGCACTTCTGCTTACCCAGCCACTACTGATGAGCTCAGGCCCTGCCATACCATCAGACAAGCTCATGGCTCTGTGTTCCTGGTGGTGTTCTGTATCTGAGGTGGTCTGCATTCCCCAGGCAGGGGCTGTTTCTGATAGCTATTATTTCCCAGACCTGTGTATGCTGGGTAGTGGCATGTCACTGCCTACATGGTAGGACTAACAATCGTTGTGACAAACCATGTCTGAAAGCAAAGGGGTTGGGGTTGGCTAGTGTATGTCTACATATGTTCTGTGGGTTTGTGTGTGTGTGTGTGTGTGCGTGTGTGTGTGTGACTCCCATATCTCAGTTATTTAAGGAATCATTCACCTTGACAACAATAACTGTCAGCTAAGGCGGCTCTGGTGTACTGTCTCTGGTCATTTCTGACTTAGAGGCTGTTCCTCCTCAGATGCAGGCCTGAAGTAGACACACAGGGTCATGGCTGCGACACTTACAGGTGTGGCCCTGCCCGGACTCTACTCAGCTGTGCCTTTGGAGCCTGCCAATTGCCCAGTACCACACTTCCTTCAGGGTCCACCATCCTGCCCCCTCGCCTCCACCCCTCCTCCTGCTCCTGCCTCTGCACCTCCCCCTCCTCCTGAGCAGCGGACCACAAGGAGTAGCAGGAAGGATACCACGTTGGCCCAGAAGCCAGGGATGCCCTGGATGATGGCACTCTTCTGAGCCAAGTCCCGCTTCCTCCTCTCATGGCTCTTGCACATGAACCAAACGTAGGCCCTGTAGGTTTTCTCAGGCTCAGAGCTCAGTTCCACTTGCAGGGTCGCCAGTGCCTGCATCACATCTAGTGCCGGGAGCTCACTCGGGCCTCCAGGCCTTTCCTGGCACTGCTCCTCCACCGTCTTCTCCTCCAGCTCCAGGGAGGACCCCTGTCGCTGTTACTCATGCGGCACAACCTCCACATCCTCAGTGATGTCCTCTGGAAGCAGCTGGAAACCCCGTCTGATCCCTGCCACGACTCCGTCCACCTGGGCCTCACCGTCCTCTCCTGCCTCCACTCTGAAGAGGGTGGCATCTTTGCCTGGCGTGGCCACTGGTGGCTGCAACGTCCCAGCCATGCGCAGCATCACCAGGACAGGCCACGGGGCCCCATCCCCCTGAGCACCTAAGGAGCTCACAGCTAAGGAGGTCTGGGGTCCCAGGACGCTCCCGCATTCCTCTCATGCTCCTCTTGGCTCTGGCCATGACCCCAGCCTGGGTCAGACGCTAAGGGACAGGACATAATAGCACCACAGCAAGTGGTGAGCAATGGCGGCCCAGGGTGCAGTAATCCTGTGGGGCCCACTAGCGTTTTTGCTGTGGGGAGTGTGGGGCATGGTTCAGAGGCTATGGCTCGCGTGTGTGTGTGGGGGCCGGGGGGGTGGGTGGCCTGAAGTATAGAAACGGACGGTGGGAGCCCAGGACAGGGTGAACGGGCCCTGGGACATCAGCCATACAGGCGGGGCCCTAGGCTGTGAGCCACGCACAGGCAGCTGACCCAAATCTAGATCAGTGGCCGAGAGGGTGGTGGACAGCACACGATGGACACGCCCCTAGACCGGATGGCATCTTCCGTGGTTCCTGGGATCCAGCTCCACTACGTGGCCAGACTCTGATCCAGAGAGCTAGCAGGTTTTGCATCTGCCGCTACCTCAGGCACTGTCATTGATCTGGTTCTGGAAATTCCAGCCACGGTTTCCTGATCCACAATCCAAACAGCACACTCCTGTGTCCCACAGGACCTTCAATATCTGGGAGCTCTCCCTGAGTATCCAGAGGATACACAGGGGTGCCAAGTGGCTGGATACTTTTCTCCATGGGACAGACAGACTGTTGCTGGCCGGATGCTAGGGGAGTAGGGAGAAACCCCACCGTTTGCCACGTTGATCTCCATTGTTCAGGGACACCAGGACCCTAGGGTATAGAGCTCTCTCTTTGTCTCTTTGTCTCTGCTTTGGCATAGCACTGTTTGGAGCAATCCTTCCTTGTGTGTTCCAGGGCTGGTGTCTGTGTGTCTCCTTCTCTTTAAGTGGTGCTGTTGCCATTTGCCACTCTATGGACACCAGCGCTTATAGGAGAAGCTTATCCTTGGAGTGAAGGCAAGCCCTTCTCCTCCTGAGTGAGTTGCACTGACGGGAGATCAGTTATTTTTTCCACAGGTTTCGAGAGTGCTTTCTCCATCTTGAAAGCCAACAGTGGGCAGTCCCTGCTGAACCGCAGAAGGGGTCGGGTAACCCTCCCTCCCTCACTGGACAGACATGAACCTGCACAGGCCTGAGGTGGCTTGGCCACACTTTTCACAGAGGGAGAAATGGGGCATGCTCTGCTGGCATGAGGAAGCTCCCTGAACCTTGTTCAAATTCCTGCCAGTGAGTCGCTAAGGACAACTCCCTGTTAAGTTCCGTGACTCACTGGTGCGGGAGACATGTACGTCTGCCCATTTACCCTATCGAGGCCCTTTCAGGTGGTTCTGTTCTCCATCTGAGAACACGTACCAGCCTGCCCAGTTACCCAATCCTGTGGGGCGGGGGGCAGCAACAGGAACAATCTAAGCCATCCATCGTATAGTCGTGACCCCCTATATATGCTTTCTGCAAAGAGTACAAAGAGTGATGTTTCAGACTGGAAGACTATGCAGGTAGCAAGTGCCTATGCTGCGGTGCTGGTCCATTTCTGAAACCTCACATAAACGGCAAGTGTTGCTCATGCTCACGGTACGGTCAGGGAAAGAATTCCCAGTGTTCGAGAAGGATGGAAAGGCCTTTGTAGCTGCATGTCCAAAGGGCTGTGGGGTCACCCGCTGTGGCTTCTGTGTCTGGCATTGCAGCCTGTTCTGTGTCTTGGCTCCTCTGCACTCTCCCTGGTGGCCCCCAGTCAATTTCTTCCTGCCTCTCCTTTCTGCCAGGCTTCCTGGGTGCACCACTGTGATTCCACTTAGAAACTGCTCACTCAGTGAGATAACAGGCATTGGTACCCTGGCTCCAGTGCTTCTCATGGCCTGAGTATGTACCTTTCCCTATGGCTTTCATGTTTTCGCTATCCAACTTCCATCACCTGGCTGGGTCAGTTCCGACACTTCATATTCACAAGCGTACTGTCAGGCAATTTTGTGCGCACACATGCACACACATGCGTGTGTACACACTAATATCCCTGACAGGAAACTTGCAGATATGCAGAAGTACAAGCTTTCTTCTCCAGGAACATGAGTTTTGGTAACCACCCGAGTTTCTCTGTCCTGGTTATTTTCTTTCACATGCTCATCGATCATGTCAGGTTGCACTTCTAACTCTGTGATTTAGCCTCAAAGGCTACAAAATTTTGGCATTTTTCTCCTGACAGGGACCGATCTGCAGAGAATTGGGCAGGTTGGAAACGCTCGCCCTGGACAGCTGAGTGACAGGCACCTGCGTTCTGCATTCTCCCATCACCTTGGGACAGCTTCCCAGTACCAGTCAGGCTATTCTGATCCATTGTCTGTGCAATCCTTCAGGGCACCAGAAAACAAGGACGTCTGGGCTCAGCTGACTTGGAGAACTGTCTTCTTGGTGTGCACCTATCTAGGTCATTCCTGGTCAAATCCGTGTCCCTTTTGCTAGCCTACCACCCCTTAGGGCCCACAGCATTCTGAGTGAGGCCCCCTGTTCTTTCTATCTGTGTAGCTTTCGATGTGCACCTGTCTACCTGTGCTTCCAAGTGCTATCTCCCTTTAGCAGGAAGAGGCCAAAGAGATGTCCGAGCCTCCAAGGGCCCCCAGGGACTGTGATGGGCCTGTGTGTGATCCAGTGCTGTGAGGATCCGTGTGTATGTTTGGCAAAACCAATACAAATATTGTAAAGTAAAATAAATAAAAAATATAAGAATTAAAAAGAAAAAACCAAATTCTTCCCTTAGATGAAGATTGTTTACAACCCAGTGTGTGTCCATTGGCTGGACATGGTCCTTGGAATTTCGCTGATGGGTTTGGACCCTAAACTTCAGAATGATGGCAGAAGGTAGAAAGACATTTAGACGTTGTTCTGCGAAAGCAAGGAGAAAGGCACTACTGCCAAAAAGATGACTAAGAGGGAACAATAATAGTCTTCTATCATTGGAAAAATATAATGGTCCCAGGGAGAGTATTTAGATAATATAAAAAGGATCCTTGGGAAGGAAAATTCAGACTCTCAGGAACATTTTCTACGTCAGGACTTGTGAAATAGTCTTCCAAAAAAAGAGGCAGAAACTGTCTTCACTGAAACATGGAAAGTCAACTGAAAATTGAACATGATAAGAACTCCAGCTGGGCATCGCCAATCTACTTCTTAAAGATGAGTTTGCCAAGATGTAGCTTTAAGAAAGATCTTGAACTGTAGGCCAAGAGCGAACAAGCTATTGCTGCAGGGAAAACATAGATACGTCTCATTAAGTATAATGGTAAGTAATGTAAGCTAGACACAGGGATGCATACTGTATGATTCCGTTCATGTAAAGGTCCAAAAGAGACCGAACTAATCTATGCGTTGAAAGTCAGATATCCTAGTTATCTTTGGAGTGCGGTGATTGGGAGAGACACAAGAGAGTTTTCAGGGTTGCCGGTGATGTTCTGTTTCTTGATTTGGATGCTAATTACGTGGATGTGTTTAGTTGGTGAGTATCCATGGAACTGTACACTCCTGACTTATGTATTTTTCCATATGTATATTGATAACAAAAAGTTATAAAGCTTTTAAAAATATAAATACATAACCATGTATGGAGGAAGGAGCACATAGATAAAGGGCCACTTCTGATACAAGGCGTGCAACCTGAGGCCATAAAGATAAGGTGGCATTTCCACACGTAGTCCCTTGTGTTTATGACTACCCTGACCCACGGAATCCCCCAACAGATGATGACCTGGGAAACCTGCCCTTACTGGGCCCACAGATCAAGCCTCCCTTGGGCAGATAGCAGTTTTTCTATCTCAAAAACAACAAGAGGGCTTGATTCCACCCACCCTCACTGATTTGCTAAATGTGAATACTCTCTTTCAGTTGGTCTCATTAGGCCCAGGTAGGACTCCTTACAGTCAGGCATCCCTGCTTACCTACAGAGCCCGTGTGCCTAGGAAGCCAGTCCTCGGCTGGGCACAGGGATATCGAAGACGGTCAGCCAGGACGCAGCTTCCCTCTGAGTTTCCGATGGTGCAAATCCCCTCTGAAAACACCAGACAGCCTGCTCCAGCAAGACTGCTAGAATCCTCTCTCAGGTGCAGACACACACCTTTGCCCCTCAGGCCCCAAAAGCCACAGGCAAGGCCCAGATGACAGAAGGAATTTACGTCAGGGCTTCCAGCATGAGCCATGGGGTATCTTGGGCAGGACTTTCCCTAGACCCTGAAAACCAGCAGGCCCTGAACTGCCCCCAGGGGCTTCCCTGTCTCCCGCTCTCCTGAGGTCCCTTGGGACATGCAATGAGCCCACCATCCTTGCTTCCTCCCTGTTCCCTCCCTCATAGGCACACCCCGGCAGAGGAACACACGCGTACACCAACACCTGCACTTTCTTCGCCTTTCTGCACTACCAGGAGACTGGAAGTGCCTGGAGGCATGCCACGCTCACACCTTGTCTCTCTTAGGATGCCTGTGGTTTTGCACGGACAACCTACCTTATTAGCATGTCTTGCATTTTCTGTCGCATCGTGCCAGTGTGTGCCACCCTCATGGAGAGAGCGTGCTGGCTGATGGGCTGATCCTGGGCAGCCCTGGTCCAGGACTTTCCCGGGTCTCCTTTTTATGTGTGTGGAACAAGTCTCCAGTGCAGCAGGCAATCTGTGTCTCTTTCTCCTTCAGGTCTCTTCCTTCTCAGCAAGACCTTAGCCTCCTCAACCATCCCAGGTCCTCTGTATCCGCATCCACCATTTCCGCATGCCGGCTCATGTCCGCACAGACTGTGGGCTCCACAGGCGGTGGTTTGAAATCCCCACACCACTTGATTTGCCCTGGGTGAATCCAGAGACCATGCACCCGCTCTTCCTGGTCCAAACACATACTACAACACGGGAGAAATGGTGAGCGTGTTTCTGTATTTCCTCTAATTCCAGATGTCTGGAGCCAAGTTCCTGTGTTACTACTGGCCATCCTTTCCTCATTCCCATCCTGGACAGGGTCACTGCGGAGATACAGTGAGCAACCACCCTCAGATTTGTGAGGCCTTGTGTCTCCTCTTCTGGTTGCTTGGCATCTCCTCTCTTGTTGCCTTCATCTCTGCTTTTTCCCTGGACCAGACACACACACACACACACACATACACACATAAACACAGGCAACACAAGCATACACGTGTATACAATTACAGGCTTGATACAGAGACACAAACGTGTACAGGGAACACAGGTGTTTCAGGAGCTGAAGGCACCATGTCCAGCACTGTTGGAGATGGCGTCAGTAGGCACCATGTCCTGCCCTTGGAGCTCCCTGTCCACCTCCTCCCTGAGCACTTCCGTATTTTCCGAAGGCAGCCTGAAGCAGCTTCCAGCGCAGCATGTGTGGCTGTGGAGAGACGCCGATTGGTGGATGTGTAAATTCACAGAAGATCCCAAGGTCAGCACACAGGTGCCCTGGGACACCGGACAGGACGCCCTTTCAATGATAGGCTTTCCCAGGGTAAGGGGTGGGAGTGTAAGGCACAGGCATTCTTAAACTCATTGACTAACAGGAGGCTGGGGGATGGCTTGACACACGGAAAGAAGATTCTGACAAAGATACTTAATTCATCCTGTTTCTAGTAGTATCACCTGGACTCCCGCACTGAGGAAGACTTGCTTCACTTGGACACACCGAGTTCCAAAGCCCCCAGTCTCAGCAGGTCATGTGCTACATGCAGGACCCAAAGCCTGGCTCTGCAGCCAGCTTGCATGAGCCTGAGCATCCCCATTTGGAAAAGGACAGTGTCCTGGCCACGACACGGCTGTCCCTTCAGGGCCCGCCTCCAGACACCCTCCCCGCATGTGTCTCTGTCAGTTACCGCTCGGAGCAGAACTTTCCTTCCTCGGGTAATACGTCACAGGATTGTCCCACATGTCTTGACCAATGATCTGCTGGCAACACAAGCAAGGTCAGCCCAGGGCTGACCAGGCCCAAACACTCTCGTGAGCATCCAAGAACTCCAACATCAGTCATCAACTGTATGCAGGCCCAAAGCAACTCCACCTCAGCAATCCTGTTCGATCCTGGGCAGTTGTGGCCTGACAACCAGTTGAGAAATTTAAGACTCCTGATATACAGCCTGCAGCTGGGTGCTCCTCATTCAAAGTCCAAGAACCAGTGGAGTGGCGTGGAATAACGCGCCCTATACCCTGCAGAAAGACAGGGAACACAGGAGTGGATTCCGCAGGTGGATCATCCATCCCCTAACACACCTACACCTCCATGAAGCCATGTCTTACCAGTGATGTCAAGGTAATACTCCTTAATGATCACCATGTTCCAGAAGTAGGCGTTGTCCCCAAAGGAAATGATCACCTTGCCGTTGGACCTTGGATGGCTCTGCACCTGCACCTTCTAGGACAGGGATGAGGGTAAAGGTACAAGCTTCTAGGTGCCTCAGCTTGCCTCCCAGGCAGGCATTAACAGTTTCCACAAAACCTCTGCACATTCTCACATCACATGAACATAGATAACATGATCCCCCCAACTCCCCACCAAGTCCCGTACACGCATGCCCTCATTCTCCCTCACTGACCTTCAAGTCAATCTTGTAGTTAAGAAAGTCTTTATCTTGGTCGCTGATCATGACAGAAACGTGAGCGTGGTTCATAATCTGCTTGAGGTCAAGGAGCCATGCAGGCCACATGCTGGGCCAGAAGAGCCAATAGCAACAGCCCTAGTCTTGAGTGGAAGAAGCACACTGGAATAGGAATTTCCAAGGATGCTGGGTACTTCCACTTGCCCAGCCACCACTCATATCCTCAGGCCCTGCCGTGCCATCAGACCCACTCCTGGCTCTGGGTTCCTTGTGGTGTTCTGCATCTGAGGTGGTCTGCATCCCCCAAGCAGGGGTTGTTTCTGACTGCTACGCTCCTCCTCCTGACTTGTGTGTGCTGGGTAGTGTAATGTCACTGCTTATCGTGTCAGGATTTGCAGTCCCTGTTGCACACTGTGTCTTCAGGCAAGGGGGTGGTGTGCATGTGTATGTGTGAGTGTGTGTGTGAGTGTATGTGTGTGTGTGTCTTCAGCAAGAAGGCCCTCGGTCTCTGACCTGCTCCCTGTCTTCACAGCAGATGGCAGGCGTGTGTCTGAATCCGTCTGGCACTCAGAGCAGACGAGAATAGCAGCCCCTTCCAGCTCCTCTTTGCTTGTGGACCACCTCGTGCCTTTGCATTGCACTAGTGACAGCAACTCCAGGGGCTCTGACTGACGGGCATGGGTCTTGGACTCCCACTCTCTCAGCTCTTTCCCGGGATCATCCACATTTACAACAATAACTGTCTCTGGTGGCTGCTCTGGTGTACTGTCTCTCGTCATTCCTGACCTAGAGGCCTCAGGTGCTGATCCTCCTCAGATGCAGGCCTGAGGGAGACACCCAAAGTCATGGCTGTGACACTTACAGCTGTGGCCCTAAGGGACTCTTCTCAGCTGTGCCTTTGGAGCCTGCCTCTGCCTCGGACCACACTTCATTCAGGGGTCTCCCACGCCTCCCCTGTTCCCTTGCCCTGTGGCCTCACCTGTTTTAGCAGGATCTTCAGCACAATCATCTTGAAGGTGCCTTTGCCATTCTTTAATTTGGCTATAAAGCTCACAACTTTTAGCGGCACAGTAACGCAATTTTTCTAACGTGCACTGTTAGAGTTTGATGAGCTCTTGTTGAGTTTCTTGGTTTCAGTTAGAAAGCCCTGCATTACTCTTAGGGCTCTAGAAGCTTCTGAAACAAAGGAAAGACTACAAGTATTCCAGACTAATTGGATGATGATATAGATTTCTAAATACTTAACAGATTCTGCTTCCCCGCCACCTAAAAATTTGCCCCCAACTCCTGAAGAGCTTCATGATTTTATTGCGGGAATCTGGTAGAATTGAGATTTCTCAGTGCTTTGTAATTTCATCAGTAAGCTTTTCTGAGGTGAAAAACACATTGGAGTTAGTTTTTAAGTTAGCCCTAGACATAGCAATCAGGGAAAAAAGGAAATTAAAGGAATACAGATTGGGAGAAAAAAAAAAATACTGTTAGAAGATGCCATGACCCTCTACACAGAGAACAATAAGGATGTCAGCAGAAAATTACTTGAGCTAGTCAATGAATAGAGTATAGCTGCAGGAGACAAAATTAATACTCAGGAATCCCTTGAGTCCCTTTCATTCTGATACACTAGCAATGAAAAGCAAGAAAGAGAACTTAAGGAAAGTATCTCATTCACCATCCAGGGAAGAGAATCAAATATTTAGGAATACGGTCACTTGAAGAAAGCAAGGACCTGGTACAGAAAACCATAAAACCATGGTGAAAGACATCAAAGATCACACAAATAGAAGAAGACGTGTACCATGTTCTTGGATCAGAAGAATCAGTATAGTGACCACGAGTGTGCAACTCAAGGCAATCGATCAGTACGTTCATTCACATTGATATTCTCATATTCAACTGTGAAATCCCTATCAAAACACCAACGGTGTGTTTCACTGACCTAGAACAAATAATTTCACAATCTGTGTGGAAACACAAAAGACCTCCAAAGAGGAAATCACTCTTGAGAAACAATGGAAACGGAGGAATCAGACTTCCTGACTTCAGACTATACTACAAAGCTACTCATCAAGAGTATAAGGTCCTGGGCCAAAGACAGATATACAGACCCATGGAACAAAATAGGGAGTCCAGAGACGAAGCCACACACCCACGGCCTCCTTGTCTTTGACAGAGGAGGCATCAATATGCAACGGAGCAAAGACAACCTCTTGAACAAGCGGGTCTGGGAAAACAGTCAACCACATTAAAAGAATGAAATGTTTGCTAATGGCACACACACAAACAAATGCAAAATGGATTAAAGACCTAAGTGGAAGACCGGAAACTATAATGTTCTTAGAGAAAAACACAGGCAGAACACTCTCTGACAGAAATCACAGCAAGATCTTCTCCTCAGTGACCCACCTCCCAGAGTAATGGAAATAAACACAGAAGGAAACAACAGTGACCAATTTAAATTTCTAAGCTTCTGCACAGTGAAGCAAACTATAAGCAAGGTGAAAAGACAGCCTTCAGAACTGGAGCAAATTACAACAAAGCACACAGCTGCCCAAGAGTTAATCTCCCACATATACAAGCAGCTCATGCAACTCAATACCAGAAAAATAAACAACCCGACCAAAAAGTGGGCAAAAGAACTAAATAGACATTTCTCTAGAGAACATATACTGATGGCTAACGAACACAGGACACATGCTCAACATCACTCATTATCAGAGTGATGAGAGTCAATACCGCAATGAGATGTCATCTCACACTGGTCCCAAGGACCATCACCCAAAGTCTCAAGCAAGAAACCCTGGAGAGGGAGTGAAAAGGTAACCAACTTACACTGTTGCTAGGAATGAAAACTGGTATAGCCACAATAAACCATATGATTTCTTCAAAACCTGGAAATGGAACTGTCCTATGACCAGCAATCACCCAAGCATACACCCCAAGGAAAGCAAAACTGAAAGAGACACATGTACGCCGCTATTCATCCCACGATTGCTGGGGTCCAGCACAGGCAGGATCCAGGCAAACCCTCAGGAGAAACGGCGAATGATTTAGAGAGAGATAAGGAAAGAATGTTGTAGATAAGAAAATAGAGGGGAGAAAGAGGCTGTTATTCCTTGGCCAGGCAAGAGGGAGCTTCTGTGTTCCAAGGGATCAGCCTGAAAAAGAGAGGGAGGGAGAGGGAGAGAGAAAGAAAGAAAGAGGAAAAAAATAAAAATGCGGGGTGACCAAGCTTCTTCAGTGAGCAAGGCCCATTATTTTACTTTCAAAGGGACTTTTATACCTTCAGTTGTACGTAGAGGGAAGTGAAAGGTGCAAAGTCATACAGAGTCAGGCCAAACATTACATCTGTTTTGTCTCTGTCAAAACCACGATTTTTTTTTCTGCATACCTTTCCGAGAAACAATACTGTGTACGTTATCTTCTGGCCTTGGAGGCCTGTGAACATTTTATGACCCTCTTTAGATAAAGGCTCTTCAACCAGAAAACTTATTTTCCCTTGAAATGTGTTTTCTCTCTATTTCTAACCTATGTCAGCCTCAGAAAGTATTAAACCAGTTACATTTCTCACGGAGGAAAGGTGCAGTGAGTTACAAGAAAGAAAGAACCAATTAGCTCAAAGGTCTGATGTGGTTAATTTCAAGGCTACACTTCTTCTTACATTACAACTATGTTAACGAATGCACTCTCAGGTGTCCGATGGATAAGAGATATGGGAACTCAGCGACAAGCTTCGGCCCAATAATGAAATCCTACGCCAGCACCACTCTAATAACTTTTAATTCTTTGGAAGGCTCTATGTTTCAGGCTTCCCATGCTTCTCACAGTTGGGAGGCTGTGAACAATCCTATGCGTAGCTGCAAGAGTCTGGATAAACCTGTCAAGCAAGCTAGAATGCTAACAGTGGGGGTTTGATTTGAAATATTCCTCTCGTGTCCAGGAGACTTATTAGCTAGATAGAGCCCTAAGCTGATTTACTCCAGAGAAAGGTGGTTGTGGATAGCCCCCTGTATGTCAGGAGAGTTGGTGAAAGGCACAAAATAGTGAGACAGACAGATTCTGGTTTGGGGGTAGATGCTCGAGCAGGTCTAGGGAGACCCTCGAGTCCTGAAGCCTTGCTTTAACAGTTCATTCCCCCATGACCTTGTCATGGGTGGGATCTCCCGTGCTGGCTCCCGGCGCACGACTGTTTACGATAGCTAGGGCATGGAAGCAATCTAGATATCCACTGCAGGTGAATGGATAAGAAAGTGGTGGTATATATACATGGTGGACTATTACTCAGCTGTGGAAAGGAATGCATTTGAGTCAATTCTAGAGAGGTGGGTGAAACAGGAGCCTCCTCTACAGAATGAAGTAAAGTCAAAAAGAGGAATACAGGTCCTGGGTAGGAATGCATATGTATGAAATTTGGAGAGATGGTCCTGATGATCCAACATGCAGGGCAGCAAAGGAGACAGACATGGAAAGAACAGACTGTGGAGAGGGCAATGGTGGGGTGATTTGAGCGAAGAGCACTGAAACATATACGTTACCATACATAAACAGATGACTGGTGCAAGTTCAGTGCATGAGGCAGGGCACCCAAAACCAGTGCTCTGGGACAACAAAGAGCAATAGTCTGGGGAGTGAGGTGGGAGGAAGGTTCTGGATGCAGGAACACATGTGTACTGGTGACCTACTCTTGTCGATGTAAGGCAAAAACTAACCCAATATGTAAATTTAATGTCTTCCCATTAAAATAATTTGAAAAAAATGAAAAGATTGCTTTCTGAAATTTCAGTGTTGGGAGCACAATGGTCCAGCCTCTCTTCTGATCCTATGTAACAATGTCTGGTTTGAATGAGGGTAGTGGAGCCATCCCATGTTGAAAGTCAGGAAGGGCAGTGGGAGGAGATACCCCTCATCCAAGGTAAGGAGCAGCGGCTGAGCTTCGCGGCAACAGCCGTGAAGAGATACCTCACGTCCAAGGTAAGAGAAACCCAAGTAAGACGGTAGGTGTTGCAAGAAGGCATCAGAGGGCAGACACACTAAAACCATACTCACAGAAAACTAGTCATTTTAATCACACTAGGACCACAGCCTCTTCAAACTCAATGAAACCAAGCCATGCCCACGGGGCAACCCAAGGCGGGCGGGTCATGGTGGAGAGGTCGGACAGAATGTGGTCCACTGGAGAAGGGAATGGCAAACCACTTCAGTATTCTTGCCTTGAGAACCCCATGAACAGTATGAAAAGGCAAATGGTAGGATACTGAAAGAGGTACTCCCCAGGCCAGTAGGTGCCCAATATGCTACTGGAGGTCAGTGGAGAAATAACTCTAGCAAGAATGAAGGGACGGAGCCAAAGCGAAAACAATACCCAGCAATGGATGTGACTGGAGATAGAAGCAAGGTCCAATGCTTTAAAGAGCAATATTGCATAGGAACCTGGAATGTCAGGTCCATGAATCCAGGTAAATTGGAAGAGGTCAAGCAGGAGATGGCAAGAGTGAAAGTCGACATTCTAGGAATCAGTGAACTCAAATGGACTGGAATGGGTGAATTTAACTCAGACGACCGTTATATCTGCTACCGAGGGCAGGGATCCCTCAGAAGAAATGGAGTAGCCATCATGGTCAACAAAAAAGTCTGAAATAAAGTACTTGGATGCAATCTCAAAAACGACAGAATGATCTCTGTTCGTCTCTAAGGCAAGCCATTCAATATCACAATAATCCAAGTCTATGCCCCAACCAGTAATGCTGAAGAAGCTGAAGCTGAACGGTTTTATGAAGACCTACAAGACCTTGTAGAACTAACACCCCCAAACGGTGTCCTTTTTATTATAGGGGAGTGGAATGCAGAAGTAGGAAGTTAAGGAGCACCTGGAGTAACAGGCAAATTGGCCTTGGACTGCAGAATGAGGCAAGGCAAAGACTAATAGAGTTTTGCCAAGAAAATGCACTGGTCATAGCAAACATCCTCTTCCAACAACACAAGAGAAGACTCTACACGTGATCACCAGATGATCAACACAGAAATCAGATTGATTATATTTTTTGCAGCCAAAGATGGAGAAGCTCTATACGGTCAACAAAAACAAGATCGGGAGCTGACTGTGGCTCAGATCATGAACTCCTTATTACCAAATTCAGACTGAAATTGAAGAAAGCAGGGGAAACCGCTGGACCATTCAGGTATGACCTGAATCAAATCCCTTATGATTAAACAGTGGAAGTGAGTAATAGATTTATGGGCCTAGATCTGATAGATAGAGTGCCTGATGAACTATGGAATGAGGTTCATGACATTGTACAAGAGACAAGGATCAAGACCATCCCCCTGGAAAAGAAATGCAAAAAAGCAAAATGGAAGGCTTCCAAATAGCTGTGAAAAGAAGAGAAGTCAATAGTCAAGGGGAAATGGAAAGATATAAGCATCTGAATGCAGAGTTCTAAAGAATAGCAAGAAGAGAGAAGAAAGCCTTCTTCAGGAATCAATGCATAGAAATAGAGGAAACAAACAGAATGGGAAAGACTAGAGATCTCTTCAAGACAATTAGAAATACCAAGGGAATATTTCATGCAAAGATGGGCTCGATAAAGGACAGAAATGGTAGGGACCTAACAGAAGCAGAAGATGTTAAGAAGAGATGGTAAGAATACACAGAAGAACTGTACAAAAAGGATCTTCACGACAAGGAAAATCACAATGGTGTGATCACTCGTGTAGAGCCAGACATCCTGGAATGTGAAGTCAAGTGGGCCTTCGAAAGCATCACTGCTAACAAAGCCAGTGGAGGTGATGGAATTTCAGTAGAGCTATTTCAAATCCTGAAAGATGATGCTGTCAAAGTGCTGCACTCAATATGCCAGCAAATTTGGAAAACTCAGCAGTGGCCACAGGACTGGAAAAGGTCAGTTTTCATTCCAATTCCAAAGAAAGGCAATGCCAAAGAATGCTCAAACTACCGCACAATTGCCCTCATCTCACACGCTAGTAAAGTAATGCTCAAAATTCTCCAAGCCAGGCTTCAGCAATAGGTAAACCGTGAACTTCCTGATGTTCAAGCTGGTTTTAGAAAAGGAAGAGGAACCAGAGATCAACTTGCCGATATCCGTTGGATCGTGGAAAAAGCAAGGGAGTTCCAGAAAAACATCTATTTCTGCTCTATTGACTATGCCAAAGCCTTTGACTGTGTGGATCACAATAAACTGTGGAAAATTCTTCAAGAGATGGGACTACCAGACCACCTGACCTGATCTGTATGCAGGCCAGGAAGCAACAGTTAGAACTGGACATGGAAAAACAGACTGGTTCCAAATAGGAAAAGGAGTACGTAAAGGCTGTATTTTGTCACCCTGCTTATTTAACTTCTATGCAGAGTGCATCATGAGAAACACTGGACTGGAAGAAACACAAGCCAGAATCAAGATTGCCGGGAGAAATTTCAATTACCTCAGATATGCAGATGACACCACCCTTATGGCAGAAAGTGAAGCAGAAGAGATCACTCTGTTTTCAGCACCTATTAATGTGAGACATCCAATTTTGAATAAAGTGTCTAGGCCTGATAAAAACTTATCTAGACAATTTCTACATGGCATGTATCAAGATAATTCTTCCATGTAAAATTGCTCATAAGCAACTCAGGCCTCACAGTTACTAAAAAGTGAGAACAAAACGTGCTGTCACCAGTGTTTCACTTCATTCAATTTCTTAGTCAAAATACTACAAACTGGCTTTTCAACAACAGAAAGTTTCAGTTCTAGTCATGGGAAGTCTAGCATCAGTGTGCTGGTAAGGTTATGGTCCTTGTGTATGTCCTTCTCTGATTTGCAAACTGCGGAGTTCTTGCTCCCTCTGCTATGGTGAACTCTCTGAGGTCTCCTTCATATGTGAAGAGATTCCTTTCCCAACAGTTCCTCCATGGTGGCAGAAGGACATCCCAGAGGGGCTGCTTCCCAATACGATCATCTTCTGGGGATAGGGCATCAGTATACAATTTTTAGGAAGATAAAATCAAGCAAGCAAACGCGCGTACAACGATCAGACCATGACAACTAATGGACACGATTTAAGTGTAGATTAAATCTTTGGGTAAACCTGTACGTGTTTGAGAAAGTCCACAGAGAAGTTTTTCACTTTGTCGTGTGTGTAGATTCTGATATTTTTGGCAAAGAGTTGAAGAAAGATATGTAAGCAGACTAAATAACTAGGAAGTTTTGATTATCCATGAAGTCAGCTTCTCCAAGTTTTTCTTCATCATGCTAAAACTAATCTTCCATCTCAAATACATTCAGCATATAAGGGTTTCGGACATCCACAGATGAAGCACCACAAACCACACTGGTGAACTTTTTCTTGGATTTATTTATGTATACACTCGGTTTATCAACTCGGAAAAGAAAACTCTAGCGAAGTGAAAAGATACCATCTGAGGGTTTGCGGCTAAGACACTTCAGTCGTGTCTGACTCTGTGTAACCCCATAGACAACAGCCCAGCAGGCTCCCCTGTCCCTGGGATTCTCCAGGCAAGAACACTGGAGGGGGTTGCCATTTCCTTCTCCAGTGCAGGGAAGTGGAAAGTGAAAGGGAAGTCACTCAGTCGTGTCCGACCCTTAGCATGGACTGTAGCCTACCAGGCTCCTCCATCCATGGGATTTTCCAGGCAAGAGTACTGGAGTGGGGTGCCACTGACTTCTCCGATCTGAGGGTTTATGCCCCCCTTTTTTATATTACAGAAATCAGCTAAATGTGTATTCCCTGTAATTTCTCAGAAGAAATGTGTTCCAGAAATTACTTGATGAATAGTCTACTCACTACGCACGAGTATAATTTTATTGAGTTTAATGAACTAGCACTGAACTTCATTTCGTCTTACTACAGAGGATATATTCAAAGCACACTGTTAAAAAAACAAGGTGACTATCTAAATTTGCAGGAAAATACGCACACACGCAAAAATACACCAGTGACAAAAATAAGGCCAAAATACACTGCGTGCAACTTTCTCGAATTTTTCAGTGGATGTTCCCTCCTTTCCCTTACCTCAGCTAAGGGATAAACTTACGAAAGTCTTAGTTTCTAGAAGTTAGTTATGAAATTAGATTTTCACTTGCACAACATAATTATTTGATTCATCAAATTCAGCACTATTTGCTTACAACACATATGACTTTTGAGAATAAAATGACATACAATCTATTTTATCTGTAAAGGATCATTCAGGTTTTTTTTATCCTTAATGGCTGTTCTACCTGAGAAATATTTAAAATGCTAGGTAAAAACGCTCTCAACAAACAGATCAAAACTTTCAATGTTAAGAAAAGTGAGGATTACTTAGTATAGAATTTCTGCAGCTTCTAATCACATGAATTGAAGCTTATGACTCCAGTCTGTCTTCTGTAAGCTTTACTTTGGAAACGCCCTTCTTATGATAGTGGCAACACAAACTGATGACAAGAACATATGTTAGCAAATGGTATAAAACTACACTCGGGCAATGTTTTTAAGAAAATAGCCTCTTTTATTAACTTCAAGCGCGTATTTCTGCTTTCCTTAACTTCTATCAAAAATCACAAGAATATATATATATATATATATAAAAGTTGAATATATAGCAAGACTCTGCAAACAGACGAGTTCATACTATGGCTTATGATGATGAGACAATTTATGCAAAACATCTGTTAACTGGAGGCAAAACAGGGGAGGAATATTTTCTCTTCCTTCTTTCTTCCCAGTGTTTTAAGCAGAGATTGTGATCTTTACCCCTAAGTTCCATTATATTGAAGAAACCAAGTGTTCACATTTCCCTCAAAATAATTCAGCTCCATAAGTTTTTAAAAGAAATATGATACTTTAAAACAATGAAAGCACACCGTTGTTTATTTAAGGCACTGCTGCTGCTGCTAAGTAGCTTCAGTCGTGTCCGACTCTGCGCAACCCCAGAGACGGCAGCTCACCGGGCTTCCCCATCCCTGGGACTCTCCAGGCAGGAACACCGGAGAGGGTATTTAAGGCACAGTGTGCTTTAAATTACATTCATACTGAAGTTTTACTCTTCTTAACAGCTGATGACCAATATTCAAACTGTAGCACGATCCTCAGACCTCTGAGTTCAATTCAGATCTGTAAGTGAAAAGAACATCAGATCTACAGAAAAATTAATTCTTGTAATAATACACAAGGGATCTTCTTTACGCTACTTAGAAAATGAATCCCTTTGAACTGAAGTTAAGCACGCAACCCAGATTGTTTTCTCAGTTCCTATCTGTTTTCACTGAATCACTATGATCGCCATGAGAACATCACATGTTATACAAGCTATTCTTGTTTTAATGTTTTAAATTAACATTCATTTTAATGGGAGAAGAAAATGGTAACCCACTTCAGTATTCTCGCCTGGAGAATCCTGTGATCAGAGAAGCCTGGAGGGCTGCTGTCCATAGGGTTGCAAAGTCAGACACGAGTGAAGCGACTTAGCATGCATGCATGCACTGGAGAGGGAAATGGCAACCCACTCCATTATTCTTGCCTGGAGAGTCCCAGGCACAGAGGAGCCTGGTGGGCTGCCCTCTATGTGGTCGCACAGAATCAGACACCACTGAAGCGACTTAGAAGCAGCAGGCTTCATTTTAATTGGAGTTTAGCATCTTATTTCCTCCTAAAGAGAGAAGGGTGGTACTCAGTCAAATTCTTCTGACTCAATCTGATCACAGGAGTGGCACTCTAGTAAATCACCAGGATAAATGACTCTGGCAAGAACTGGGATTCTGATGTAGAACACAGAATCATAGACAAAATTTCCAAACTAACACAGTCTCTTTTCATTACCATTGTTTTAGTCTTTTCCTCAACAGAGCTGCTTAGTCACAGCTCCAGAAAGCTAGTCTCCTTTCCTTCTAAGGACAGGCTTACATCTGCGGGGCTTGGTATTTAAGTGTTCCCTTTGGTTAGATTCCTTGCCTGCAACCCCAGCTCAGTGCTGACAACCTTCAGGCCTCAAATAACATACTATGCAACTGGTGCATTTCACATTCTAACCAAAGAAAATAACTGTCAACTGTATCTCCACAGTATTAACTCAGCCACAAGGGATCTCTGGCAAAACTAAACAAAATGTTAGAGAGACGACAGCACTTCTGTGAAATACGTTGTCGGCTTTACAAACGACCTATAAACTGCAAAGTCATCACGAAATAGACATCTACTTAATACACATTTCATTATTAGATTATTTCTCTGAATATAATCATTTTATACTTTCCGATTTGCAACTGATTCATAAAACCTGGGGTCTACTTTTTCAAATAAAACGGGCGCTTTTTTTTTTTTTTTTTTTTTGCTTTAAGCCAAGATTTAGCTGATGTCTTTAAGGTGTTCATTTTAACATTGACATCATTCATAACTCCAAATACATAAAAGATGATGACAAAAACATCAGAAATACATAAAATAAAAATGTAGTTATATTCTTATAGGCTCTGATAAATGATAGCAAAACTGGAACAGAAACATTTTAAAAACATTTAGTGATATTTCAACATTTTTCTAATCTTTTTTGATTTCCTATTTCTCATGTGCTTTAGAATGCATTACAACATCAGTAGAGTATTGGGCTTCCCTGGTGGCTCAGAGGGTAAAATGTCTGCTTGAAATGGAGACCTGGGTTCCAATCTTGGGTTCGGAAGATCCCCTGAAGAAGGAAACGGCAACCCATTCCAGTATTCCTGCCTGAGAATCCTATAGATGGAGGAGCCTGTAAGGCTACAGTCCATGGGGTCACAAAGAGCCAGACACGACTGAGCGACTTCATGTTCACTTTAGTAGAGTAATGTCATATGTTTAAAAATCTATAAAAATATGGTAAAAAAAAAATACTGGTACAAATTTCACCATTAAAGATACATATTCAGCTGTTTTAATTCATGGTAAGAGTAATCTGAAACAACTTGGGTTTTCATCGTTGTTGGTGACCATGCCTGACCTGCCTCTTGAGAAATCTACGTGCAGGTCAGGAAGCAACAGCTAGAACTGGACATGGAAAAACAGACTGGTTCCGAATAGGAAAAGCAGAACGTCAGGCTGTATAATGTCACCCTGCTTATTTAACTTCTATGCAGAGTACATCATGAGAAATGCTAGACTGGAAGAAACACAGGCTGGAATCTAGATTGCCGGGAGAAATTTCAGTCACCTCAGATATGCAGATGACACCACCCTTATGGTAGAAAGTGAAGAGGAACTAAAAAGTCTCTTGATGCAAGTGGAAGAGGAGAGTGAAAAAGTTGGCTTACAGCTCACCTTTCGGAAAATGAAGATCATGGCTTCCGGTCCCATCACTTCGTGGGAAATAGATGGGGAAACAGTGGAAACAGTGTCAGACTTTATTTTGGGGGCTCCAAAATCCCTGCAGATGGTGACTGCGGCCATGAAATTAAAAGACGCTTACTCCTTGAAAGAAAAGTTATGACCAACCTAGATAGCACATTCAAAAGCAGAAACATCACTTCGCCGACTAAGGTCCGTCTAGTCAAGGCTATGGTGTTTCCTGTGGTCATGGATGGATGTGAGTTGGACTGTGAAGAAAGCTGAGCACCGAAGAATTGATGCTTTTGAACTATGGTGCTGGAGAAGACTCTTGAGAGTGCCTTGGACTGCTAGGAGATCCAACCAATCCATTCTGAAGGAGATCAGTCCTGGGACTTCTTTGGAAGGAATGACGCCAAAGCGGAAACTCCACTACTTTGGCCACCTCATGTGAAGAGTGGGCTCATTGGAAAAGACTTTGACGCTGGGAGGGATTGGGGGCAGGAGGAGAAGGAGACGACAGAGGATGAGATGGCTCGATGGCATCACTGGCTCGATGGACGTGAGTCTGAGTGAACTCCGGGAGTTGGTGATGGACAGGGAGGCCTGGCGTGCTGCATTTCGTGGGGTCACAAAGAGTCAGACACAACTGAGTGGCTGAACTGAACTGAACGGAACTGAACGGAACTGAAGCTAGGGACTGTTGGTGGCAGAGGTAGAGGCCCTAGTCTGTGTATCCAATGTTGGAGTGAGGGAATACAGTTTAAAGTTACGGAAAACATACGGAAGATAGAAAGATGGTAACGATTACCCTGTATGCGAGACAGCAAAAGAGACACAGATGAATAGAACAGTCTTTGGGACTCTGTGGGAAAGGGAGAGGGTGGGATGATTTGCGAGAACGGCATTGAAACATGTATAATGTCATATAAGAAAAGAATCGCCAGTCTAGCTTCGATGCAGGAGAGGATGCTTGGGACTGTTGCACTGGGTTGACCCAGAGGGATGGTATGGGGAGGGCGGAGGGAGGGGTTTAGGATTGGGAACACGTCTACACCCGTGGAGGGTTCCTGTTGATGTCTGACAAAACCAATATACTATTGTAAAGTAAAATGTAAATAAATAAAGTTACTGTAAACAAAGAAACAGAAAATAGTTTCCCTTCAGAAATAAAATGTTGAGAATTGATTTTCATAGTGATGGAAAACCTTTTCACCTATTAAGTATTAGTGAACATTCTGGCTAGATATAGTTTTGCTTGAACATTATGCTAGACAGCCTATTTCTGACCTGGGAAGCGAACATTGTACATCGGCTTTAACCATGGAGAATAGTCACTGGGTATTCACTTGAATGGGAAAGTAAAAATCTGTTGCAGTTTGTCTTTCATCAGTGTACCCTCTGGGGAAGTCAGGATATGAAAATGAGATTGTGCATTTCTGTGCTTTGGAGTTATGTGTTCCTAGTTAGTTAAGATAATTAAGAAGTGTAATGATTCCAGATTCTCGCCTAGGAAAACACTAACATCACTGTTGCCAGACCTGTGTTTTGTGGTTAGCAGGATCCTTTTACCACGATATATGTTTCATTCATGTACTTTCAACTTTAAAGAATTTTCTATGTGTACTGGCTCTGCCCCTACAGCTTCAGAACACTCCTCTTTAAACTGTACGGAAGACCATTTCCCAGGCTATGGTCCTTGAGTTTATTTTTATTTTTTCCTAATTTTAGTATATATAATTTATTGGGTATTTTTATCATTATGGCATCGTTTTCTTCAAAGAAAAATTTGTTTTTCATGTCAAGTATGCAACTTCGTACTGAAAGTTGCCTCCTATTTAATCATGACATACGATCAGTGAGTCCACATACTAAGGAATGACAGTTGGCACTTTTTAGCAGAAACCAGGGCTTCCCTGGGAGGTAACCTGCTTAAGAATCTGATGCAATGCAGGAGACCCCAGTCTGATTTCTGGTTTGGGAGGATGCTCCGGAGAAGCAATAGGCCACTCACCCCAGTATTCTTTAGGCTTCCCTGGTGATTTAGATAGTGAACAATCCATCTGCTATGAGAGAGCCACTGGAAGAGTGGCCTAACAACCCACTCCAGTATTCTTGCCTGAAGAACCCCCATGGACAGAGGAGCTTGATGGGCTATATTCCAGAGGCGCACAAAGAACCAGACGTGACTGTGAGAATGAGCAGACCAGAAACCAACATGTATTTTTAAGAAATCCTTGAAAACCTTGAAATTTGGAAGTGTTCCTTAGAAAGAGCATTTTAACCCTGAAAAAAAAAAACCAACAACATAGCAATGAACTTTACTACTTTCTTTTCCCTATAAGATCAGAGGAGAAATGGAGTGTCATTTCCCTTTTTAGAGGCTAGTTGTTCTAGCAGAAAATATGAAATGATTAAATAAATGATTGAAACCTATGGAAATGCTGCTTTCAAATAAATAAATAAATGAAATCTAATTCAAGATGGATACCAAAGCAAGAACATAATCGAAATCACTTGCTGTTGTAAGACATGGCTTCAAAAAAGAACCAAATTAATATACATAATGACTGGCTAAATTCTCTGGCAATACATTATACAAATTTACAGTCAACATCGTAAAGGATGTTTACACACAATAAAATAAAAATGCCTTTTACTTATGCATAGTTTTAATAATCAAAAGCACTGACTACTTTTCAGACATTCCAGGCCAAGGTCATTTAAACCAACTATCTACTTTATCTGCCAAAACAACATGGTGGTGGTGGTCGTGATTAGCTGCTAAGTCATTTCTGTCTCTTTTTCATCTCCATGGACCATAGACCACCAGGCTCCTCTGCCCGTGGGATTTCCCAGGCAAGAATACTGAGGCTGGTTTTCATTCTCTTCTCCGGAAGATCTATCTTCCCAACTCAGGGATTTCTCAACCCTGGGTCGTCTACATTGGGAAGTGGACTCTTTACCAATGAGCCACCAGGAGGATACCCCAAAGCAACACAGTATCTACTTAAGAAGTACTTCTTGGCTTTCATATGTACTGTATCAAACTTCCAGCCAATATAGTCTGCGTTTGTTCAGAACTACCCTAGTGATCCATCGATTAATAGCTTCCCAACGATCCTTGTCTAGGAAGATCCCACATGCCCTAACCCTAGCCCTAGCCCTAACCCTGACTTCAGATATGCAGATCACACCACCCTTATGGCAGTGAACGAAGAGGAGCTAAGAATCCTCTTGATGAAAGTGAAATTGGAAAGTGATACAGTTGGCTAAATGCAACGTCAGAAAACGAACATCGTGGCACCTGGTCCCGTTATTTCATGGGAAATAGATGGGGAAATAGTGGAAACAGTGTCAGACTTTATATCTTTGGGCTCCAAAATCACTGCAGATGGTGACTGCAGCCATGAAATAAACGACGCTTACTCCTTGGAAGAAAACTTATGACCAACCTAGATAGCATATTGAAAAGTAGAGACATTACTTTGCCAACAAAGGTCCGTCTGGTCAAGGCTATGAGTTTTCCAGTGGTCATGTATGGATGTGAGAGTTGGACTGTGAAGAAAGCTTAGCGCCAAAGAGTTGATGGTTTTGAACTGTGGTGTTGGAGAAGACTCTTGAGAGTTCCTTGGACTGCAAGGAGATCCAACCAGTCGGTGGCTCAAGGAGATCAGCCCCTGAACTCAACCAATAAGTCTTTTCAGGACCCAGGGCACATGGACGCCGATGAGGCCGGCATGCCTTCCCGCTCTTCCCGCATTGACAAGGGCTGCCTGGTGCTCCGGGCGAAGTCGGGACCGGAAGCAGAGCAGGAGAGCCGCAGGGCTGCAGGCCGGCGCAGCACCCCAGCGTCTTCAAGTCCTCGGCTGGTTTCTAAGGACCTGGGGGCGGGGCCGCGGGGGCGCGTCCCTGCGCGGTGACGTCACAATCCGGTGCCTCGGGTCCCGCCCTCTGCCGCCCACCCCGCATCAGTCTCCGGCCGCCGTCGCCGCTGCCCTGCTGTGCAGCCCCGCCCTCCGGCTGCCCCTCCTTGAACCTATGCGGCGGTGAGCAGGCCGGACCCCTGGAAGGGCCAAAGGAGACGTCGCAAGTCCCCGCGTTGTGGCCGCAGGAGGACCCGAGCATGGACGCCAGCCTGAGAGGTAAAGGGCCGCCGTCGCGGGCGCCCGCCGGCTGCCCGGCCCCCTCAGGTGTGGGTTTGGCGTCGCGGCTGGGCGCGCCTGGGCGCGCTCCCGGGCCTCTGCTTGGTTGTCAGCGTTGCCTCCGACCCCTCCACAGGCTGTCTAGGCCTCTCGCCGCTGAGGAAGCACTACGTGCGGGCTCCCCAGGTGCACTCGTTGACTCAGAGTTTGTTACCGCCGCTCCAGGAGGCCCATTCCCCCTGAAATCGGGGTTGGAGGCAGACCTCTCTCAGCCCAGAATCAAGTCCTACCCCCAGCCCCCTGCACTTAGGGGTGAGCTTCGGTTTCTTCATCTCAAGCGTGGTTGTAAAAACACCCATGTCTTGGAGCTCTTGAGGATTAAATGCAGATAATGGCTACGGAGCACAGTTAGGTACTTAGGAAATACAAAAATCCTCCATACGGTAACCCCGCCCCCCAGCCTCGCCCCCCAGACTACAGGGTAACCCAGGAATTCTCCCACTTCAGAGTGAATATTGATTGCCTAGGAATCGTGTTAAAAATGCAGGTCTTGACGGAGGGGCTGAGATTGCACATTTGGAATGAGCTTCCAAATGATGTAGTGTCGCTGGCTACAGTTTCAGTAGCAAAGAACTAATCCATTTTCACTGTGTATACTTGCACTTGACTGAATACTCTGGGTTAAAATGGGCATCACTGTGGAACAGTCACACTTTGTGAGCAAGGCAGATGAGGCAGTCTTCAGACTTCTCCCAATTCAGTGTTCCCATCTACTTAAAATTATACCTGTGGCCAGATGGTTCCTAGCAACGTCTTGCTTTGCATACAAGTGTGCCTTTATTATGTAATCATCAAAACAAATGCTGTTCTGAATGTAGGAGATAGTTATTCATTGATCAGCAAGCTGTATTTTCTGGCAGTTTATCATCTAAGTTACAGAAAAAGCAAACAAAAATACGTTTTCAAAACTTTTACCACAGAAGCTAACATGACTGTTGCTGTATACTGGAAACTGTTCTGAAATTATCTCGAGTTTTAATGCACAAAACACCTTGTACATTGATTTCACGGTGAATAAACTAAAAAGAGAATAAATAACTTCCCAAGGTCCCAGTAAGTGACACGACAGACTTTCAGTACAGGTATGATAAAGCAAAACCTTAGAGCAACTTAGCTATCTCATGGTAGAAATGGGAGCAGGGGAAAGGATATATTTAAAAATTAGAGTATCATAGCCTTCGTGAGTCTGTTAATTAGGTTGTTATTAAAATCAGGTTCATGTAAAATAAGTAAAACGGTTTCTGTTTTTATAACATCCGATTTAACGAGCTCCATTTTTAGGACATTATATGATGTATAGTATCAAACATTGCTTTGTACTGAGCTTTTAAGAAAAATGTAACAGTCAACAGAGATCTGGGGTAATTGTTAATAGAAAACCATAAATAAATTTAGCTAGAGCTAAAATCCTTGAGACATGGAACAATGGACTGGTTTAAAATTGAGAAGGAGTATGACAAGGTTGTATATTGTCACCCTGCTTATTTAACTTAAATGCAGAGTTTTGGAAGTCCAAACCCCCTACCTCAGAATTCGATGGTGTTGAAGATAGGACCCTTAAAGAGTTAATTACGTTAAAATGAGGTGGTTAGAGTCGCCCTAATCCCACTTGAGGGCTTCCCAGGTAGTGCTGAAAGTGAAAGTGTTAGTCACTCAGTCATGTCCAACTCTTTGGAACCCCATGGACTATAACCCACCAGGCTCCTCTGACCATGAAATATATACAGAGACATTATGTGAAATGCCAGGCTGGATGAATCACAAGCTGGAATCAAGATTGCTGGGAGAAATATCAACAACCTCAGATATGCAGATGATACCACTCTAATGGCAGAAAGTGAAGAGAAACTAAAGAGCCTCTTGATTAGGGTGAAAGAGGAGAGTGAAAACTCAACATTCAAAAACCTAATATGGCATCTGGTCCCTTCACTTCATAACAAATAGAAAGGGGGAAAAGTAGAACCAGTGGCAGGTTTTCTTTTCTTGGGCTCCAAAATCACTGTGAACAGTGACTGTAGCCATGAAGTTAAAAGATGCTTGCTCCTTGGAAGAAAAGTCATGAAAAACCTAGACGTACATTAAAAAGCAGAGACATCATTTTGTCAGCAAAGGTACAAATAGTCAAAGCTATGTAGTCATGTATGAATATGAGAATTGGACCATAAAGATGGTTGAGTGCTAAAGAATGCATGCTTTCAAATTGTGGTGCTGCAGAAGACTTGAGAGTCCCTTGGTCTGCAAGATCAAGCCAATCAATCATAAAGGAAATCAACCCTGAATATTATTGGAAGGACCGATGCTGAAGTTCCAATCCTTTGGCCACCTGACGCAAAAAGCTGGCTCAGTGGAAAAGACCCTGATGGTGGGAAGGAAGGAAGGAAAGCAAAAGCAGAAGGGGGCAATAGACGATGAGATGGTAGGATGGCATCACCGACTCAATGGACATGAGTTTGAGCACGCTCCAGAAGACAGTGAGGGACAGAAAAGGCTGATGTGCTGCAGTCCATGGGGTCACAAAGAGTTGGACATAATTTATTGACTGAACAATGAAATTGCACCTTTTAAATTGATTAGATTTCATTACCTCTGATGATTTTAAGAGCACAGGGTACTAAGACATCTAAAGTTATTTATCTTTTGTCATCTATGGCCTCTGACATTGTGCTCTCTCACTTCTCTGTATATACCTGCTTTTTCTTTTTCTGTGAACTGTAGGGAAACACACATTCATTAGGAACATGGAAGGAATAAACTGCATACAGGGAATAAACTACATACTTCTTAGCCTGTTTCATATGGTATAATAGTAGCATGGAGCATGATTTGAGTACTAGGCGATTTATATTGATCAGGACACAGTTCTCCCTCTCCATTAGCTTTGTTTCTCTTGATGCTTCTTGCGGCCCACTTGACCTCACATTCCAGGATGTTTGGCTCTAGGTGAGTGATTACATCATCATGATTATCTGGATCATGGAGATCTCTTCTGCATAGCTCTTCGATCTTTGCTGTATAGATTGTTGCTACCTCTTCTTAATATCTTCTGCTTCTGTTCAGTCCATACAATCTCTGTCCTTTATTGTGTCCACCTTTGCATGCAGTGTTCCCTTGGTATCTCTAATTTTCTTGAAGAGATCTCTAGTCTTTCCCATTCTGTGGTTTTCCTCTATTTTTCGCACTCATCCCCGAGGAAGGCTTTCTTGTCTCTCTTTGCTCTTCTTTGGGACACTGTATTCATATGGGTATATCTTCCCTTTGCTCCTTTGCCTTTTGCTTCTGTTCTTTTCTCAATTATTTGTAAGGCCTCCTCAGACAACCATTTTGCCTTTTTGCGTTCATTTTCTTGGGGATGGTCTTCATCACTGCCTCCTGTACAATTTCATGAACCTCCATATGCAGTTCTTCAAACACTCTATTATACCTAATCCCTTAAATATTTTCTCATGTCCACTGTACCATCATAAGGGATCTGATTTAGGTCAAACCTGAATCATCTAGTGGTCTTCCCTACTGTCTTCAACTTAAGTCTAAGTCTATAGCACATACTGAGCTTCCACTCTGAACCTTCCTTCTTACAAGTATTTGTCCACCATTTTAGAGCACTTTTGCTGCACCTGTTTATCTTCACTCTGAAACATATGTGCCGTCACTCCTGAAAGGATGCTCAAGTGCATGCATTTAACTCCTACTGAGCCTACGCTCCACAGTAGTCATGCCGATCTACTAAGCTTGCATTCTGCCGCATGCATCTTTCACTATTTAGACTATGATACTGAGGTCATGCTGCAACTGCATAGTTGCAGTCTCAAGCTTATCTTCTTCGACTTTCAGCTTTTATACCAGCACACGTGTTCTGCCCCTCCTAAGCCCACTTTCTTGAATAGATATGAAACAACTGTTGAGGTTGTATTCTGGAGCATGTCCCTGCTATTTCTGAATGCATTCTTTTTTATTTCTTCATATTTCTTTTAAAAAATGATTTATTTCAATTGGAATAGAATTACTGTGTATTACTGTGATGGTTTTTGACATGTACATCAACATGAATCAGCCACATGGATACATGTGTCCCCCTATCCTGAACACAACTCAAACCTCCCTTGTTACCCCATGCTTCTGGGTTCTTCCACA
Organism: Budorcas taxicolor; assembly: GCF_023091745.1. Lineage (NCBI taxonomy): Eukaryota > Metazoa > Chordata > Mammalia > Artiodactyla > Bovidae > Budorcas > Budorcas taxicolor. The sequence continues at coordinate 10,040,139 of NC_068936.1, forward strand.
GCACAAGAGTTGCATGCATCTTTAATGCATTGAACTTGCCCTGGTCATCTCTTTTATATATGGTAATGTACCTTCAATGCTATTTTCTCAAATCATCCCACCCTTGAACTCTCCCATTGGGTCTCAGCGTGTGTTCTTTATATGTGGATCTTTTTTACTAGCCTTCATGCAGAATCATTGTTACTGTCTTCCTAAATCCCATTTATACGCATTAATAAACAATATTTGCCTCTTTCTTTCTAACTTTTTTTTTTTTACTCTGAATAATAGGCCGCAGGTTGAACTGCCTCACTAAAAGTGACACAAATATATGTTTTTCTGTAGCTAAGCAATATTCTATTTGAATATATAGCACGACTTCCTTATATTTTCATCTGCTGATGTGCATCTAGATTACGTCCATGTCATAGCTTTCGTAAAGAGAATTGTAATAAACATTGGGGCACATGTGTCTCTCTTGATTGTAATCCCCTCTGGGTATATGCCAAGAAGGGGGGTTGTTCAGTCATATGACAGTTCCAGTCCAAGTTTCTCAAGGAATCACCAAACTGTTCTGCATACAGGTTGTACCAGTTTGTGTCACCACTAGCAGGGTATTAGGGTTAGCTTTTCTCCACAACCTCCCCAGCATGTCGTGCTTGTAGAATTTCTGGTGATGGCCACTCTGAACAGTGTGATATGACTACACATTAAATTTCAATTTTTGTTTCTCTCATAATGAATGATTTTCAGCATATTTCATGTGTTTGTTAGCCATCTGTATGTCTTCTTTAAAGAAATGTCCGTTGAGGGATTTACCCCCTTGTAGTGATGCTGTGAAAGTGCTTCACTCGATATGGCAGCAAATTTGGAAAACTCAGCAGTGGCTAAAGGGCTGGAAAAGGTCAGTTTTCATTCCAGTCCCAAAGAAAGGCAGAGCCAAAGAATGCTCAAATCACGGCGCCGTTGCATCCATCTCACGCTAGTAAAGTACTGCTCAAAATTCCCCAAGCCAGGCTTCAGTAATACATGAACCATGAACTTCCAGATGTTCGAGCTGGTTTTACAAAAGGCCGAGGCACCAGAGATCAAAATGCCAACATTAGCGGGATCATTGACAAAGCAAGAGAGTTCCAGAATAACATCTATTTCTGCCTTATTGACTAGGCCAAAGTCTTTGACTGTGTGGATCACAATAAACTGTGGAAAATTCTGAAAGAGATGGGGATACCAGACCACCTGACCTGCCTCTTGAGAAACCTATATGCAGGTCAGGAAGCAGCTGTTCGAACAGGACATGGAACCACAGACTGGTTCCAAATAGGAAAACGAGTCCGTCAAGGCTATATATGGTCACTCTGCTTGTTTAATTTATATGCAGAGTATATCACGAGAAGTACTGGGCTGGAAGAAGCACACGCTGGAACAAAGACTGCCAGGAGAAATAACAGTCACCTCAGATATGCAGATGACACCACCCTTATGGCAGAAAGTGAAGAGGAACTAAAAAGCTTCTTGATGAAACTGAAAGAGGAGAGTGAGAATGTTGGCTGAAAGCTCAAAATTCAGAAAACTAAGATCATGGCATCTGGTCGCATGGCTTCATGGGAAATAGATGGGGAAACAGTGGAAACAGTGTCAGCTTTTATTTTGGGGGGCTCCAAAATCACTGCAGGTGGTGACTGCAGCCATGAAATTGTAAAAGACGCTTGCCCTATGACAGGAAAGTTATGACCATCCTAGATCGCATATTCAAAAGCAGAGACGTTATTGTGCCAACAAAGTTCCATCTAGTCAAGACTATGGTTTTTCCAATAGTCTTGTTAGGATATGAGAGTTGCACTATGAAGAAAGCTGAGCACTGCAGAATTGATGCTTTTGAACTGTAGTGTTGGAAAAGACTCCTGAGAGTCCCTTGGACTGCAAGGAGGTCCAGCCAGTCCATTCTAAAGAAGATCATTCCTGGGTGTTCTGTGGAAGAAATGAGGCTAAAGCTGAAACTCCAGTACTTTGGTCACCTCATATGAAGAGTTGACTCACTGGGAAACTCTGAAGCTTGGAGGGATTGGAGGCAGGAGAAGGGGACGACAGAGGATGAGATGGCTGGATGGCATCACTGACTCGATGGACGTGAGTTTGCGTGAGCTCCGGGAGTTGGTGATGGTCAGGGAGTCCTGGTGTGCTGCAATTTATGGGGTTTCAAAAAAGTCACACACGACTGAACTGAGCTGAACTGAACTGAACTGAACTGAAGCAACTGACAAAGAATTTATCTCAAAAATATACAAACAACTCCTGAACCTCAATTCCAGGAAAATAAATGACCCCATGATAAAATAGGCGACAGGAGTAAACAAACATTTCTCCAAAGACGACATACAGATGGCTAACAAACACATGAAAAGATTCTCAACATCACTCAGTATCAGAAAAATGCTAATCAAAACGATAATGAGGTACCATTTCACGCCAGTCAGAATGACTGCTATCCAAAAGTCTGCAAGCAATAAACGCTGGGGAGGGTGTGGAGAAAAGGGAACGCTCTTATACTGTTAGTGGAATTGCAAACTAGTACAGCCACTGTGGAGAACACTGTGGAGATTCCTTAAACAAACAAACAAACAAACTGTAAATAGAACTGTCATACGACCCAGCAATCCCACTGCTGGCCATACACACCAAGGAAACCAGAATTGAAAGAGACACGTGTACCCCAATGTTCATCACAGCACTATTTCTAATAGCCAGGGCATGGATGCAACCTAGATGTCCATCAGCAGACTAATGGATAAGAAAGCTGTGGTACATATACACAATGGAGTATTACTCAGCCACTAAAAAGAATACATTTCAATCAGTTCTAGTGAGGTGGATGAAACTGAAGCCTATTATACAGAGTGAAGTTAGCCAGAAAGAAAAATACCAATAGAGTAAACTAGCGCATATATGTGGAATTTAGAAAGATGGTCATGATAAACCTGTACGTGAGATAGCAAAATAGACACAGATGTATAGGACAGTCTTTTGGACTCTGTGAGAGAGGGCGAGGGTTGGACGATTTGGGATAATGACATTGAAACATGTATAATATTGTTTGTCAAACGAATCGCCAGGCCAGTTCGATGCGTGATACAGGATCCTCGGGGCTGGTGCACTGGGATAACCATGAGGAATGGTTTGAGGAGGGAGGTAGCAGGGGTTTTCAGGATAGGGGACACGTGTATACCTGTGGCAGATCCACGTTAATGTATGGCAAAACCAATACAATATTGTAAAGCAATTAGACTACTCTTAAAATAAACAAGTTTATATTAGAAATAAATCAAATAAAATTGTGTCCAACGTGAGGAAAACAACAGCATTTTTTGAACAATATCACTAAGTAAGCTTGAGTTGCAATTTTCTGGGTTCAAGGTGCCCTCATAAGTATGAGCCCTAACTCTTATTACAGAAAGAAGAGTGGAAAATGAGCTAGATGAAAGGAGAGCTTTTCAGCAACAAGATACGAATGTTTCAGCCAGAAAGATACTAAGTAACGTAGGGCTTCCCAAACAGTTTATTACGATCTTGGGAGCTAGCAGTGAGTGTGGTCACCTACATAAAGTTGCCTAAAATTATATTTTGACATCTATACATACATACACCTGTCTATGCATGAGTGTGTGTATGAAAAAAGTGCAATGGCTTTTAATTCATGTTAGGTGTAATAGAAATGGGAAAAAAAATAAAACCCAAATGTAGAATGATTCAAATTCTACTCGATTGTTGAATATTATGTAAGTTGAAATACTTCCAAATATGTTTTCTTGGCCGCATGTAAAATACGAGGACTCTTTTATATCACTCACCTCTCTCCGTTTCATAAATATATACCCATTTTCAAATGTTTGTCCAGTTTCATGACAAAATACTGATACAGAAATATATATAAATAATATATAAAATAGAGAGATGTTTTCATATCATAAACTATTGATAGCAAGCTTAGATTTTAGAATTATTTCCAACTCCATGCTCCATCTCAACAGGAAAGAGCCAAAGTTGTTGCTGACTCACTCACTCCAAGAGCTGGGAAACCTGAAAAAGAAACTGAACCTGCACTGAGATTTTGTGTCATATTTATGATCGAGCTCTAAGTCCGAGACTTGTTTTCCTTTATTGTACTAAGCAGTCCCTTCTTAAGACTGAAAAGCATGGACATCGAGAGAGAGAGGTAGGAGACTGTAGACGTCCTCATGTTCAACAGTAATTTTAATCGGAGAAGCTAGAAAAGACAGAAACTAAGGAAAGTAATCAAGCGATAGACAATAATAATGATTTAGCCACTAGTCAACCTCAAGGGTCTTTAGTCGCTCCTCAAGGGCCAGCATGGAGAAGGAAATGGCAACCCACTCCAGTGTTCTGCCTGGAGAATCCCAGGGATGGGGGAGCCTGGTGGGCTGCCATCTTTGGGGTCGCACAGAGTCGGACACGACTGAAGCGAATTAGCAGCAGCAGCAAGGACCATCGATGACATTCTGAGCAATCTCCTGTGAACAATTTTAGAGATGCTAAAGCCCAAACCAGGCTGAAATTTAAGTGCATAGTTGGAACTAGACGGTCAATGATGTGGACTCCCAATATCCTCAGTAATAGGCCACTAGTAGAATGTCCCAATATTGATCACAGACCCCATGTTCCACCCTCACTCAGCCATTAAAATATTTCCCCTGACAGTGTTTGGGGATTTGCGTCTTTGAAGCACCAGCTGCTAAGACACCTTGCTTGGTCCTACAATAAGCACTTTCCCGCCCCCCCCCCCCCCCCTCCGCCAACTGAAACCCACAGTCAATTCATAAATTTTTTTGCACAGAAGCAAGTAGACCAAGTGTGCTAGGGTAACAGGACTGAATGTTAAGAATGTGTGTATAGAAGGATGATACATCACTTTTATTTCAGAAATAAAGTAGATTTATTGATGTGAGTTTTCGATAACCCTGTACGTGAGATAGCAAAATAGACACAGATGTATAGAACAGTCTTTTGGACTCTGTGAGAGAGGGCGAGGGTGGGATGTTTTGGGAGAATGGCATTGAAACATGTATAATATCATATATGAAATGAGTCGCTAGCCCAGGTTCAGGGCATGATACTGGATGCTTGGGGCTGGTGCAGTGGGACGACCCAGAGGGATGGTACGGGTTGGGAGAAGGGAAGGGGTTCAGGAAAGGGAACATGTGTATACCTGTGGCGGACATATGTTGATGTATGGCAAAATCAATACAATCATGTAAAGTAATTGACCTCCAATTAAAATAAATAAATTTATTAAAAAGAAAAAGAAATGATCCAAAAAGCTCCATACCTACATTGAAACCAAGCACCACCAAGAGCCAACAAGTTCCAGAGGAAGACATACCATGCACATTCTCCAGCAACACAGGAACAGAGCCCGGAGCTTCAATATACAGGTTGCCCAAACTGCAAACCCATAGACATCTCAAACCTCACTACTGGACACTTCGTTGCCCTCCAGAGAGAAGAGATGCAGCTGCACCCACCGGAACACTGACACAAGCTTCCCTAACCAGGAAACCTGACAAGCCACTCGTCCAACCCCAGCCACAGGGAGGAACCTCCACAATAAAGAGGAACCACAAACTGCCAGAAAGAGAAAGGCCATCCCAAACACAGGAACCAAAAAAAAGCCAACAACTTGAGTAATGAGATTTTGCATGCTTCATGGTTTTGGTTACTATTTCTGTCAGCAGTCTGTATTTGAAGTTGATGCTGAAGTAAACACTTGGTTGAACATTACCCTTCAATTGCTAGGAGACCAGTGACTTTGTCATGTCACAACTAACCTTCGATTGCTAGGAGACCAGTGATTTTGTGATGTCACAGTTGTTTGACTGGGAGGACCTCTGTGCTTGTCCAGAGAGTTTCTCTCTGTAGGCCAGCCAAACATCATTTGAAGTTGCATTGTGTAAAAGCAGACAAATGAGAAAATTATCTGAAGAAAGCTTTCCCTGAGATGGCACATATTTCTTCAGAAATTCAAGATGGACCTCCTAAAGATGAATCCACTGGTTCAGAAACCTCCATTAGATCTTATTGGTATGATTATACACCTGGGGACTCAGTTTTGAGATCTATGAGTGAAGAATGTGCTTTTCAGGCTTTGTCTGAGGATCTTGTGATCAAAAGGCCACACTACACATATTCTGTCTTTGAAACAGATGATGTGAATGATTTTCTTTCACTCACATTTCCACAAAAGCTTTGGAATATAGTTGAAAGTGATCAGTTTGAGTCTATTTGGTGGGATGAGACAGGCACATGTAGAGTGATCAGTGAAGAACTCTTTAGGAAAGAAGTCTTGGAAAGAAAGGAGCCTTTCAGAATATTTGAAACCAAGAGCACGAAAAGTTTAATTCGACAGCTTAATCTTTATGGATTTAATAAAAACCGACAAACCGTTCAAAGATCGGCTTCACTACCTGTCTTTCTGGAAGAAGAAAACAACATCTCTCTTTTGCGTAAGGTATTCCAAAATTTTCACTTATCGGCAATATGTCAGATTAAATCATGTGACCTAGAAAGCGTGTTCATATATGTGGCTCAAACGGAGTTGAAACTTGAGGTAACAAATTATTGAAAAAGTTTTATCTTTTTGAAGTTGAGAACAGCTGGAGGTTAGAATATTGGATGTTTAACAAACCTTCCTAGTAACTTGAAACCAGATACAAGTTCTGAAGCTACTTAAAGTGGTATTTACTGTATATACACAACATATTTTTAGTTGAGCATATACGTTCTAACATGTTACCTGTGAAAACTACCAACAGAGGTATTTTATTTGATGTTATTTCATTGCTTCCATTAAAGGAAACTTTTAGCGATATGAAGGAATGAAATTAGTAAAGAATGAAAAATGAATATAATAGACAAGAAAATATTGTCACAAAACCAAAACTTTATTCTCCCATATGACTACTAGGAGACTTCCAGCTGAACAGGGCATTTAAAAAACACTCTGTAAAGGGCCAAAACAGAAATAATTTAGGCTTTGCGAATATGATCATTGACGATTAATTAAGTTTTCAGGCATAGAGAATAACCAAAGAAGCTGGCAAGTCCCTGTTCCAACTTTAAGAACTCCGAAAACTGAGTTTCACACAATTTCCACGTGAGAAAATAAAATTCTTTCGGTTTTCCTCAGCCATTAAAAGTGTAAAGCTCTAAAATTAAAAAAAAAAAAAAAGAAGAAGTAAAGCTCATTCTCAGCTCACAATAGACAGTGCAAAAACAGGGGCAGGCTGCCCTGCCTTGATTGAAATGTAATTCCAAAAGGAGGGGGAGTCAAGATCTGGGCTGTGAGTGCTGGACACCATCACTGGACTCCCCTGGTAGACTCGGAGGCCGTTCTCAGCCCTGTGCCCTGGCGACTGTGCCATCTGTTTTTTCTTTCTTCGCGTTTGGTGAGCTGAGCAATCTTGACCCAAGACCCTTGAGATTCACATTCAGGCTGACCACGCCTCCAGCGGGTGCTTTTACGGGGTGAAAGGGCGGGGGGAGGGCTCATCGCCCGCGCATGCGCCCAACTCGGCCTCGCGGCCAATCAGATTGCAGGCGCCGACACCTGGCAGCCAATCATCGGGGGCAGCCCTCACGCCTGTAGGGGGAGCTGAGGCGGCGCCCCAGACCTGAGGAGGCCTCATCGCCTCAGGCTCGCCTCCTCAGGCTCAATCTGGGAACTGCCTAGGGCAGGTGAGCCGCAGGCAGTTCTGTCTCCTCCATCAACGGGGACCGGTAAGGACTGGAGCGTGGTTCTGCCCAAGCGGTGCCTGGCGGCTAAAGGGAGGGTTTCTCGGGTCCCCACTCGCACAAGGCCTTGCTCGGCGGGGCGGCTGGTGAGGGCCCGCGGGCCCTCAGGAGGGAGCGTGCGGCAGGACCCACAGGCCTCAGGCTCCTTTCACCCTCTCCCCTCTCTAGTCTGGGCGGGCTCTGCTCTCCAGCAGCTTTCCTGCCCAGGGGGTGGGACAAGCCAGCTCGCGGAAAGGGCCTCTTGGGCCCCTGGCCCCCGGCACCACGCCCAGCTCTCCTGTGGAACCTAATGTATTTAAACACACATGCACAAATCTTCACGGCCCAAGCCGGTTCTGCACCCAGGCACAGTCAGGTGGGCGCAGCAAAAAAAGAAGAAGAAAAAAAATCGATCTAGTGGCCTCTTCACTGCCCTGGTGCTTTGGTCGTTTTCCTGTTTCCTCTTGCCTCTCCTCGGACTCCAGGGCTGCCCCGTCCTTGGGGGCCCCGAGATTCAGGCCTTTGGTTCGGGAAGTTGGCAGATGAGGTATTTGTTTGTTTGTTACTGAGAGAAGGGAGGTGGGAGGAAGAAGCTCAGGGCTAAGGAGTTCAATCACTTGGTCTGGTTGAGTGTGAGACACCTGGTCAGCATCCGTAGGGTAGGACCAGGTAGGGCCTGGGGGGATAGAATGTTCCCGGAACAGGTGACTCACCCTGAGCTTTTCTTCTGCTTGTCCCCAGGATGTGACCGTTTGCTGCCTGGTAGGTCTGAAGCGCTCAGGATTTCAGTGGGCCCCTGAGGTAAGGTGACAGACATCTTTACAATAAGGGACAAAGTTGTGGCTTTCTTACTTTCCGTTTTTCTCCTTTCATTCATTGGCTGACACGTTGGTGTTGAGAGAGAGTATTCCTGATTGGGGATTACCTGACCCTGATTGCGGGTGCTGACTTCAGGGCAGTCATGGTTTCAGGTTTGCAGCTTTCTGAGTGGCAAGCTTAAAAACAGGCAGGGTGACTTGCTTTCTCCTGCCTTCTTGAAAGAAAAAAAGTAAGAGCACCATGGGTCTTAAGCTGTGTAGAGCTGACTCCTACCACTTGGTGAGGCTAAAATGGGGCAATGCACATATCCTAAGGTTTTAGCTAGGAAAGCAAAGCAGTGCAGGTGTGGGGGTTCCCTGGTGGCCTGGTGATTAGGATTCTGGGCTTTCACTGCAGTGGTCTGGATTCAATCTCTGGTCAGGGAACTGGGACCCCACAAGCCAAACAGCATGGCCAAATGAATAAATGAATCAAGTGGTTCATTCAGAGACAATGTCCTGTGATTTAACATGTTCACGTGAGATTACTTGCTCATTTCTGTATCCTTAAGGGCTTTTTTTCATCAAGTAAGTGAACTCCACTGGATGGGGGTGAGGCACCATCTGAGTTCATTTCATGCGAGTAAACAAGATCATAGGAAGCCCTATGCCCAGCAACTTGTGCCTACAGCTGTGTTGTATACTTATCTTGCTGGTACAGCTTTGAACTTCACAGCATGTTTTGTTTTGGTCACAACATGTGGCTTCATAGGATATTCGTTCCCCAACCAGGGATCGAACACAGGATCCTGGCAGTGAGAGGACTGAGTCCTAACCAAACCACTGGACTGCCAGGCAACTCCTGTGTTTCGGTGCTTTGGATTGGTGTGTGTGTGTGTGTGTGTGTGTGTGTGTGTGTGTCTGTGTCTGTGTGTCTGTGTGTCTGTTTTTTTAATTTTTGCTATATTTATAGGAGAACTCTTCTGTGTGTAAGTATGATGTGAATGGTATTATAACTTGAAATGTTTGTGTTGTACATACGATCTCAAAATTGAATAGATTGAAAGAACTTCACACTTGTTATCTCTTGGCCTAGGATCTCTCCTGAGGTAGTAGTCAAGCTTTTGTCTGGCTTGGCCACCTCTGAAGACTTAGCTTGTTGAATCTACACTCTCTCACTTGCCTGTACTCATGAAGCCTCAGTTCCTCCTTCTGTGGGCCTCTCCAAGGGGCTTCTCTTGTGGAGGCTGCTGTCTTTTCTCAGAATGAGTGATTCAGGAAAGCACTTGCACCCATGATAAAGTGCAGAGTCTTCTTTCAGATGTTACACATCTTCACTTGTGTATTTGCTTAGTCTCCCAGGTCAACCCTGTGATAGATTGAGAGAGAACTACGCAGCGGTGGGAATATCAGGAGATTCGATTCACTGGTTACCGTACCCATTAATCCACCATGCCAGCCTGTTGTTTCATATGACCTCAGCTCTGTCAATGTGAGCAAATTATTTGGCTTGTGTACCCTTCTTGTGTGCCGCTACTGCTGCTATGCCGCTTAGTCGTGTCCGACTGTGCGGTCTCATGGACAGCAGCCCACAAGGCTCCCCCTTTTCTGGGATTCTCCAGGCAAGAACGCTGGAGTGGGTTGCCATTTCCTTCTCCAGTGCATGAGACTGAAGCCGCTCAGGCGTGTCCGAGCCTTCGAAACCCCATGGACTGCGGCCTACCAGGCTCCTCCATCTGTGGGATTTTCCAGGCAAGAGTACTGGTGTGGGTTTCCATTGCCTTCTCCAGCTTGTGTGCTCTCTGGCTTGATCTACTCAATTCTTGATGTACTCAGTTCTAGACCTACTCATTTCTTGATCTTCTAGCAAGTCTCCTCTTTGTCCCGGATTAAGTTTTCTGTTTCTCTGGATGGTTCCCATCAGCAAACAGACTGACTATAATGTGACCTGTCGTTAAAAATCCATCTTTGGGTGACACATCCTGCTTCTGCTGCTTTTTTTTCATGTTTGCTTATTATAGATCTCTGCAGAGTTGTTTCTAGACTTTGTTATCTCGAGTTCTCTCATTTTCCTTTAAAGCCGCTCTTGTCCAGGCCACAGGTGAATTTCAAATGTTTAACTCCGTGGTCAATTTTTAGTTGTTATCTTATTTACTTTATTGGCATCCTTTATCAGACTAGCTCATTTCCTCCTCCCTGAAAAAAATGTTCCACTTGGATTACAGAGTGCTTCTCTTTCCTGCTTCTCTTCCACCTACAGTTCTCCCACATACAAAGTGTGACCTTTGTGTCTGGCTTGATTCAGATGTCATATTTTCTTTTTCAATATTTATTTATTTAGCTCTGTGGCATGTGGGATCTTAGTTCCCAGCCCAGGGATGGCACCTGTGGAGAGTCTTAAACACTGGATCTCCAGGAATGTCCCCTCGTTTGTGTACTTTCAAGATTCCTCCATTTCATGGCTGTATAGCAGTGAATGTTTTTGTTTTATTTTTATGGCTGCATATGGTAAATGGCTTCCATGCAGTCCGTTTTGAGCATATACCACAGTTTGTTTATCCATTCGTCAATGTTGGGTAATACGTGGATGGTGTACTCTTTGTGGCTATAGTGAGTAATGTTGCTGTGAACACTGATTTTGCATGGACTGAACATTTTCAGTGTTTGTGGATATGTACAAAAGAGGGAAATTCCTGGATCATATGGCTCCTCTATATTTAATTTTTGAGGTACTGACAAACCACTTCTGCAAGAGTGGTGGTACCATTTTACAGCAATTACCTCAACAATATCTGAAGATTCCTTTTCTCCACGTCCTCTGCAGCACTTGTTATTATTCGTCATTTTGATTGGGTGTGAAGTAGTATGGGTGTGAAGTAGTATCTCAGTGAGACTGCTTTACATTTTGCTAGGGGCTTCCCTGGTGGCTCCGAAGGGAAAGTGTCTGCCTGCAATGTAGGAGACCTGGGATCAATTCCTGGGTCGGGAAGATCGCCTTGAGCAGGAAATGGTAATCCACTCCAGCACTGTTGCCTGGAAAATCCCATGAACGGAGGAGCCTGATAGGCTACAGTCCATGGGGTTGCAAAGAGTCGGAAATGTCTATTCAAATTCTTTTCCTGGTTGTTAAAAGCTTTTCTTTTTTTAATTGTTGTAGAAAACATCTAACTTAAATTTTTACCAGTTTAACCATTTTTGCATGCTAAGTATTTCACACACTTTCATCAGCCTTTTGGAGAAAGAAATGGCAAGCCACTGCAAATCCGATGGAGAAGGGAGCCTGGTGAGCTTTCGTCCATGGGGATGCAAAGTTGGGCACACCTGAGTGACTAACACATATACACACACATAGTCACAGTGTTGTTTTGTTGTCGTTGTCATTGTTTTAGCTGTGCTATGCAGCTTGAATGACAGTTCCCTGGTTGAGGATCATACCCAGGCCCCTGATAGGAAACTGTGGAGTCCTAACCTCTGAACTACCAGGGACTTCCTTATCACATTGTTATGAAACAGATCTCTACACCTTTACATCTTGCAAAATCGAAACTCTGTGCCCATCACTTGTCCCATTAAACAGTAACTGCTCTTTTCTTGCCTGTTGACCTAGACCGTGGACTCCGTCGTTCTTTTTTGTTTCCTCTCGATTGCTTGACTGTGTTAGCTATTTCATACAAGTAGAAACTTACAGTATTTGTCTTTTTGTATGACTGGCTTATTTCATTTGGCTTGATGTCTGAAATGATCATGCATGTTGTAGCATGTGACAGAATTTTCTTTATATGGCTAAATAGTATTTCATTGTATGTATCTATCACATTTGATGGACATTTCGATGGTTCCACCTCTTAGTTGTTGTGCTTCGTGCTGCTGTGAGCACGGCTGTGCAGATATCCCAAGACCCCATGTTAACTTCTTTTGAATTTATATCCTGAAGTGGAATTGCTGAATCGTGTGTCAGCTCCAGTTTTTTAATTTTTCGAGGAGCCTTTAAACTGTTTTCTGTAGCAGTTGCACCATTTTAAAATCTGTCCATAACACACAGGGATCCAGTTTCTGTACGTGCTTGCCAACAGTTGTCCTTTCCTTTCCTTCATATGTAAATTGTGTGTGTATATGCACACACAATTTTTTTCATGCCCTTTTCCATTATTGTTTTTCACAAATTATGAATATAGTTCCTTGTGCTATCCAGTACGATCTTGTTTGTCTATTGTATATATTACAGTTTGCATCTGCTAATCACCAGCTCCCAATCTATGCCTGCCCCACTTTTCCCCTCTTGGGAATCACATAGTCTGCTCTCTCTGTCTGTGAGTCTGTTTGTGTTTCATAGATAAGTTCATTTGTGTCATATTTTAGAGTCCATGTAAGTGATACCATACGAGATTTGTCTTTCTCTTTTTTTTTTAATTTTAATTTTTACTTTATTTTATTTTACAACACTGTATTGGTTTTGCCATACATTGACATGAGTCCGCCACGGGTGTACACGAGTTCCCAATCCTGTCCTCCTCCCACCTCCCACCCCATATCATCTGTCTGGATCATCCCTGTGCACCAGCCCCAAGCATCCTGTATCCTGCCTGGAACATAGACTGGCGACTATCTTACATGATAGTGTACATATTTCAGTGCCATTCTCCCAAATTATCCCACCCTCTCCTTCCCCCTCGGAGTCCAAAAGTGCGTTCTATACATCTGTGTCTCTTCTGCTGTCTCTCATACAGGGTTATCATTACCATCTTTCTAAATTCCATATATATGTGTTAGTATACTGTATTGGTGTTTTTCTTTCTGGCTTACTTCACTGTGTATAATCGGCTCCAGTTTCATCCATCCCATTAGAATTGATTCATACAAAGTCTGCCAGCAATAAATGCTGGAGAGGGTGTGGAGAAAAGGGAACCCTCTTACCCTGTTGGTGGGAATGCAATCTAGTACAGCCAGTATGGAGAAGAGTGTGGAGATTCCCTAAAAAATTGCAAATAGAACTGCCGTATGAGCCAGCAATCCCACTGCTGGGCATACACACTGAGGAAACCAGAACTGAAAGAGACACATGGACCCCAGTGTTCATCGCAGCACTGTTTATAATAGCCAGGACATGGAACAACCTAGATGTCCATCAACAGATAAATGGATCAGAAAGCTGTGGTACATATACACAATGGAGTATTACTCAGCCATTCCAAAGAATATATTGTCTTTCTCTTTCTGACTTCCTAAGTATTCTTTTTAATGCTAGTGTAGATTCAAGTATTTACTTAACAACATGTGTTGCTACTGTATAAAATGTGGTTGACTTTTAAAATATTTGTCTTCTATTCTGCAAGCTTTATATTAATTCTGATACTTGTGTTTTCTTCAAGATTTTCTATATACAAAAGTATGTTATCTCCAATATACTTTGACTGTTTCCTTTCCATTCTGAAGGCTGTTTTTTGTTTTTGTTTTCTCTTTTCTTTTTTTTCTTTTTAAACAACAACAACATTTCTCTTTTGTTACCTGATTGCTCTGGTTATAGAACTGCCAGTATAATGTTGAGCCAAAGTGTGTAATAGACTTCCTTGTGTTGTTCCCAGTCTTAGAGGGAACGCTTTCAGTTTTTCATTATTAAGTGTGATGTTAGCTGTGGGTCTTTTTACAGGTGCCCTTTGATTGAGAAAGTTCTCTTCTGTTCTTAATTATTAAGTGTTCTTTTAAGCCCGGTTCTGAAAAGGTGCTAGATTCAGGGAAATGCTTTTTCTTCAGGCAGATGTGTTATTTGTTTTATTGTGTTCAAATGGCATAATGTTGAGTGACTTTCATATAATGAAGCAACTTTGCATACCTCCCCAAATCCCATGTGATCATGGTATACAGTCTTTTTTATATGTTGTTGGATTTCGTTTGCCAGTATTTTGTTGAGGACTCTTTCACCTGTATTCGTAAGGGATATCAAGGTGTGTGTGTGTGATGCCTCTGTCTGATATTGGTATGAGAGAAATACTGGCATCACTTTGCCTGCTATGTGGGGAAGAGACCTGTGGCGTGAAGGATGAAGCATTGTTGGATTTAAGTTTAGCCAGGATTAGAGGGAGAAATTTAGGATATATCGGTGTGGAATTGGGGTGAGATTATCAAAGAGAGCTCATTCTCAATTTCCTAGGCCTGTGTTAAGTGCTTGACATTGAATTATGCTGTTTGTTAACTAGGTATAGATAGATTATACTTTGAATTTGCTACCTATTTTCTTTGTTAACATTTATGAAATTAGAATTTGTGAATCAGGTGTAATGTGCATTTAAGATACATTTTCTTCAAATTTTACTACAAAACAAGATGCCATTGAATAGCTGATGCCTTTTAAAAAGAGCTGGTAACCTTAAGTCTAAGAAATAAGCATGTTTGTCTTTAAGAGACAGAAACACCTTTAAAAGTTATAAATTTGCCCAAGAAGATGCAACTGGTGTGTGGTTAACTTAGAATTCCAACTTAATCTTCTTTGACTCCAAAGTCCATGTTTCTGAACGCTGTACAACAGTGCTTTTGTAAAAATACTCGTCCTTTACATGTGATTTCACCTAATGATCAGTCGTGGTGGGTTTTTGGGTTTTTTGTCTTTATTTTTTTAAATAGAAGAGGTTAAAGTGAACGTGGGACAAAGCTTATGATTCTAGAGCCATGTAGACTTGTAGTCATAGGTTTTTCAGCTGTCACTGAGTCTCGTTGACACTCGGTGTCTTTGTCTGTAAGATAAGGATGTTTAAAACTACTCTAGAGTTTTGGAGATAATCAAATAGCCCATTTTTCTGTACTTAACTAATATGTAGTATGTTTATACTTAGGTGGCAGTTTGTATAAAGGAAGCCCTGGGACTTGTGGCCGCACCCTGTAAGAATAAAAAAGTACTCAAAATATGGAACTACCATGTATGTTACGTGAAGAAGAACAAGAGCCAGAAGTACGGAAAAGGGAGGGAGAAGCCAAACAAGCAGATGATGATGATGATGATGAAGTGATCTTGGTCGGAGTGGAACATGTAAATGAAGATGCTGACGTGATCTTTGTTGGGATGAGCTCAGCTTCAAAACCAGTCGTTTCAAACGTACTGAACAGAGATACCCCAGGTTCTTGTTCAAGGAGAAAAAGGTATGGTCACTTCAGGAAAGGTAACGCTGACAAATTACAGCCTGCTAGTCATGTGACTGCTATATCAGAAGCAAAGGCTGTCTTGCCAGTTTCTGACTCTGAATCAAGATCAACAGATAGTCCTATTATTTTTGAACCTCCGTCTCAAGCTGATTGTAAAAATATTTCACCACAAAGAGTGCCGAAGTGCTTTTCAAAGGAGTCATGTTCTTCTTTGATTACCTTCACAAGTTCATTGCAGCATCCAGCAGAAAGAGCGGTTTCTGCAGGAGATATGAATAAAAGTCCTCATGTCTCAAAGGTACTTTCCACTTGTGAAACAAATAGCAGAAATCCCAAAAGGCCTAAGCTCAGTGATGGCATTATAGGGGAACATTGTTTAGGTTTTTCCCCTTCAGGTATTTTTCATACAGTGACCACTCAGCAAAGCACACCGGACCGTGTCCATACCTCACTAAGCCATGTTCAGAATGGAGAACCTTGTCCAACACCTTTTCCAAAGGACAGTGTTCATTGCAAGCCTGTAAGACCTTTAGGGGAAAATGGACTGACAAAAACTGATTTTCCAAGTTCAGCAAGTCCAGACAAAATTGGTGATCCCACAGAAGGAAAGCTGACTGTGTTACTTGGTGACTTCTACTATGGAGAGCATGTAGGAGTTGGGCAGCCAGAACCGAAGACCCACACAGCGTTTAAATGCCTCAGCTGCTTGAAAGTTCTAAAAAATGTCAAGTTTATGAATCACATGAAGCACCATTTGGAACTTGAGAGGCAGAGAGGTGACAGCTGGAAAACCCACACCACCTGCCGGCACTGCCTCCGCCAGTTTCCTACTCCCTTCCAGATGCAGTGTCACATTGAAAGTGTCCACACTCCCCAGGAGCCCTCCGCAGTCTGTCGCATCTGTGAGTTGTCCTTTGAGACAGATCAGGTTCTCTTAGAGCACATGAAAGACAATCATAAGCCTGGTGAAATGCCCTATGTATGCCAGGTTTGCAGTTACAGATCATCATTTTTTGCAGATGTGGATGCACATTTCAGAGCATACCATGGTGACACTAAGAATTTACTTTGCCTGTTTTGTCTCAAAATTTTTAAAACTGCAACAGCCTACGGACATCATCATAGAGGGCACTGGGAAAAGAGTTTTCGCCAGTGTTCCAAATGTCGGCTACAGTTTTTAACTTCCAAAGAGGAAAGGGAGCACAAGACCCAGTGTCATCAAATGTTTAAGAAGCCTAAGCAGCTAGAAGGATTGTCTCCTGAAACAAAAATTGTTATTCAGGTATCACTGGAACCCCTTCAACCAGGATTGGTGGAAGTAGCATCCATTACTGTGAACACATCTGATTTTGAATCATCACCCCCCAAATCTAAAAGTAGGAGGTCAAAAAAAGAAGAAAAAAGTTAATTCTGCTTTCAGTAAGTCTGAAGCAAGTATTTCAGTCAAAGTTAAAAACCCCATTAAAACCAAAAAGATCAAATTATAGCATTATTCAATAATATCAAATATAGGGAAACCGATGGGTAATTTATGTGATTTTGTTTTAAATACAGGAAGTACAATTTCGTTTGATCTGTGTATTGAGATGTTATTTAAAAATCTATTATCTGTTTTTCATATAATTGTCTTAACATGTAAAAAGAATGTGTGCACGCGTGTGTGAGAGAGAGAGAATGAGAGAAGTGGAGAAAGGAAAAGTAAGAACCTATTTCGGTAGCTGATGTTACTTGTAAGTTCGAAAGCTCTAGTATACATATAATCTGTAGAGTGTTTTAGCAACGTAATTTTCAACTGTTTTCATGCCTTGAAGTTCTCAGTATCAGCTATATAGCCAGATTTGAATGTCACTCTCTGAAGTGCCTCTGGGCTGATCGAAGATAACCTGGCTCTGAAAGCGTGCAGTGGAGAAGTTGATGGAGAAGCTATGATGTGAGTTTGGACCAGACACGGGATTTAATCAGTGAAGAGCTGTGGCTTCTTGTCCCAGCTGAGGAAGAGGCATACATTCACTCCAGGCATAGAGCCAAGGTAGAAGGAACACTGTCTCAGAGTGCATTTACCTAGCCCAGGGACATCTCAAGGAAGCCAACGGTTAAAAATGCCTGTGTTTGGTGAGAGACCCTTGACAAGCATCAAGCAGGCCCTGTGTATCACTGACTGCAGTTGGAGAAGCAGAGATAGTTAATAGAATGAGACCTGGTGCCTGTGGACCTCCTGTTGAGTGATCAAAAGGGGAATTTGATTCCTGGCGTCCCCTTTGCCAGTTGGCTGGCCTGTAGTCCCAATGAGGTAGGCATATCTGTGTCAGACACAGTAGCAAAGCAAGTTAAAATTCCCAAAGGAAAGAGAGCCTTGACGTCCACTTTGATTTGTGCTGGACCCATAGTTTTAACTGCAAAGGATCAAACACAGGAAATCTGTTCAGCTTTTGAATTGGGCTAAATTGAGTTCTCTTACACTTAAGCTACAATGGAGTTGTCCAAGAATAGTAAATATGGCGGATAAAAATAGTCCAGGGTGATTAAACCCTTTTTAGAACTCTTCCTTATATTTTCCAGTTACATGTGTCTTACCCTAGTTGAACATGTGAAGATTTCAGTTTTGTATCTTATCTTGCCTTGGACACAAATGTAGTAGCGTTAACAGCTAATTCTTGGTGTGTGTAATTTCCCATTGTATCAAACTAATTGAGTTTCAGTCTTTCTTGACACAGTCTGATGTGCAGGAATTGTCTCCTGTATTTCAGTAATTATCAGGTCATAGAGTTATCCTTCCTCTAATCTCGCCAACCATCTAATCTGTGATTGTACTCGTGGAAACCTTTTTTTCTTGCGGTCTCCAAGGGCTCTTTCACAGACCTGTGGGGTACAACCCCTCTAAGTATTGGTTCCTGAACATCAGCACACTTGGCTGCCTCTGTAGGTTCTTGGAGTTGAGTCTCCTCCTGGAGTTGAATGTCACCCCTTCTCCACTTCTGGCACAGATAGCTAGCAGTCTCTGTGCACCATTCAAGGAAGCTGGGATCCTGTCTGTAGACCTATGCCAGGAGCAATCTCTCCGTTTCCTCTTCCTTTCTCCTCCTCTTTGTCTCTCCCCACTCTCGCCACTCCTCAATTTATTTAAGTCCTCTAAACTTTCACAAAATGCTGGAAAGTGATAATCACCAAGGGGTTAGCATCCCTCTCAGAACTGAAGAGGAAGGACTACAGATGATTAAGCTGTAGTGAGTCTATTGTCTCCATTTTAGGTAATTTCCTGAGTGTAAATTCAAATTCAAATAAATTGTGTTTATTTACTCGAAGCTTGATTGGTTTATTTGCACTTTGAATATTTTACTAGGCCTTTCCAGTTAGTTTACTTGGGCCCAAGCACTTTGCTGAGTGTCAGCTTAAACCACTTTTAGTTGTATAAAGAGTGTGTGTGTATTCTGGTCTCAGGTGAAAACTCTGTGTGTAAATAAATACGCAGACTATTGCATTCTTATCTCCTTCGATTTCTGTAGTAAAAAATACGAAATGTTTTAGTTATGTGTTTTTATTGTTGCTGAGTATTATCAACACTGTTACTGTTAGTTGCTGTGAAGTATGCTCCTAAGGAGGACAAGTTGTATTTATTGCCAAATTAAAAGGTTCCAGCAATATGGTCCCTGACTGCTTCCTCTCTTCCATTCTCTGTCCTTCTACTCTACTCTTTTCCCCACGAATGTACTCTTTTTGACAACACTGGCCTTGGTTTTCCTCCATCAAATTCCATTTCTTCCCGATCCAGAGACTGCAAGTGCTGTTCTTCGGGAAATGCTCTTCCCGTAGGCCTGCATGGCTTGCTACCTCCCTTGTTTGAGCTTCACCAATGCTGTTCAAATAACACAATCAAATCTCCAACCCCCTCTCTTTCCTCCTCCTCCTTCAAGGCACTTGAAGTCTCTATCCTCTTCTTCCCTCTCCAGCCTAAATTTCCTAAATTTTCACACACACACACACACACACACACAGACACACACACACACACACACACAAACGAAGAGATAATAACCTCAGGGCTTTGCTTCTTAGATTTAACTTGAGTCAGATTCTGTGCCTGCAAATAAAAGATAGTTAATAGTGAGTTGAGTTCTTTCAGGAGCTTCCTCTGTTTTTCTATTGATACCTCTATATTTTGTTCACACAATGACACTTTGTTTTCTTTACGAATATATTGAAGATCTGTCAACATGACTATTTTGTTACTGCCCTTTGTGAATTTCCTTGTCTGCTGTGCTTGTTCTTTTGGGAAAAATTTATTATTTTATTAATGTTGCCAAACATTGTAAGTAAAATTAGTATTTGTAGAAATAATTTTTAAAAAATTATTTCTGCTGTCTGTCTTTTTACAAATAACATGGCATATTTTTATTTTTTTAAATAATCGTATTGGTGTTGGCCAGTTCTGAACTTCTAAATAGTGATGTGTAAATGGGCTTTCTTGTTCTGAGTACCATCAAAAGCAGTGAGTATCTGGCTTAATAAATTTCCGTTTCTGTTTTTAGATCTTGAAGAGAATTGTTTGATTGGATAGTTTACAACATTTGTTGAGACATTTACTTTTCTTTCGTTCTCCGTTTGTTCCTTTCTTTTTCTTGCTTTGTTCCCTTGTCTCTCTTCCTCTTTCTTTCCTTCCCTTTCTTTCTCCAGGTTTTTGCTTGACTGGACCTTTCCTGAAACAAATGTAATTCCACTCAGAGTTGAATATTATCCTCTCAGAATCCCATAATTAACCTCCTTGTCCCCTTATTAGATTTGCCACCGTTGTATCAATGTTTCTGATTTTCTTTTTCCAAGAAGCAGCTCTTGCTTTATTATCCCAACAAGGTTCATTTTTGTTGTTTTCTATTTTTGTTTCAATTCATATATACTTTCTACGTTCTTTAGGATTTTTTCCTTTGTAACTTTGTATTTTAGAAGCTTTCTTTACAATTTTTTTCTCTGTTAATGTATTAAATTTACAGTCTTGAATTTCAGATGTATATCAGAGTGATTTAGTTATGCAGATACGTATCTATTCTTTGGTAGGTTCTTTTCCATTATAGGTTATTACATGATACTGAGGATTTCTTTTTTTTTTTTTTTTCTCATAGATGGTTTAGGGATTGACCTATCTTTATTTAGCAATTTTGTCTGAATCCCAAATATTTTATGTATACATGGTTTTTAATTAAAATTTCATTGTCTAAGATTTTTGGCAAGTTGATTCCAAAGATTTCACTATTTTCAGGCTGAATGTTCTAATTTATCGTTTGCTGAGAATTAAGTTTTCCTTGGAGCTCTGAGGGTATGTGTGTGTATACACTGACATGTCTATACACACATCCTTTTCAGATTCCTACATGTTTTAAGATATGTAAATGTAGTTTCAAAGATATTTTCTGTTTGTATGGTGAAAACATAAAATGTTTTAATTTTAGATATTTGTTCCCCCAAATGAATATAGTATAGAGAGTAAGGTATAAAACTATATTCCTTTGAGAATTATCCTTACTAACAGAACTTGGCAATGTTAAAAAATTATTCATAACACTTCCGAAAGGTGGTAAGGAAAACTTGATTCAAGGTAAGAGTACTACAGTGGGGTATTATAACATGGGAGAGAGATTGAGCTTATGTCTGACTCCAGCAGGGATGCAGCTGGGATTTATAGCTAAGGAACAGGGTGGGTCCATGGGATTACAAACAGAGATGGGAGACTGAAAAGCAATGGACAACAATAACAGAATGGGTGTCAGTGGATGGAAACTTATTAAGAGGACTATAAGGGTGAGGGTGGATTCTGGCTCAACTGAGAGGATCATTGCTGAGGCTAGGCAAGGCTGATAAGATATTCAGGTGAGTGAAATGATATTTGATCTGATACTGAGGGTGGTCAAATCAAGGGTGGGCTGTGTTTTCTAAAGTGAAGTAGCAGATTCTGGATTAGATTGGACTAGATGGACAGGCAGCCCTGAATAAAGGCATTGCCCAAAGTTGGCAGTGCATTAATGAACGAGTGCTGCATAACCAATTAGCCAAAACTAGCAGCTTGAAACAATATAGTTTCATACTGCTGGTGAAAGTTGGGAATCCAGGAGTAATTCAGCTGAGTGTTGTGGCTCAGTGTCTCATGAGATTGCCATCCTCTGAAGCCTTGCCATGCGCCGGTGGATTTCCTTCCAAGATGGCTTACTCACATAGCTGTTGAAACCAGTTTGCTTGCTGGCTGTTGGGAGAAAGCCTCGGTTCTTTCACATGGGCCTCTCTACAGGGCTACGTGAGTGTTCCCAAGATATGACTAAGCTGGCTTCTAGAGTGAGTGATCCAAGAGGATGAGCAAGGAGGCTGCAGTGCCTTTTATGACCTAGTCTCAGACGCTTCATTGTTCGTTTCTACAATATTCTAACATGAGAAGTGAGCCACTAAGTCCACCACACATGTGAAGGGGAGAAGGAAGGAACCGTGGACATAGTTTAAAACCGCGTGGTACACAGATGGCCGGAAACTGTTTACATGCTTGTATGTCCAAAATGCATTTTCCTGCCAATGCTTTCAAACGATTTATCTGTTATAGCATTAACTTGAAGTTCAGGACCTTGTCGTCTAAGTCAGGTCCAGCTATGGATCAGGGTCCACGTGTACAGTATCTCAAGTGTTCTGTTGCTCAGTTGTGTCATATTCTTTGCAACCCCATGGACTGCAGCCCTGCAGGCTCCCCTGTCCGTCAACTCCAGGAGCTTGCTCAGACTCAAGTCCATTGAGTCGATGATGCTATCCAACAATCCCATCCTCTGCTGTCCCCTTCTCCTACCTTCATTTTTTTCCGCATCACGGTCTCTTCCAAAGAGTCAGTTATTCGCATCAGGTAGCCCAAGTGTTGGAGCTTCAGCTTCAGCATCAGTCCTTCGAATGAATATGCAGGAGAGATCTACTTTAGGATTGACTGGTTTGATCTCCTTGCAGTCCAAGAGCCTCTCAAGTCTCCAACACATCAGTTCAAATTATACAAGTGTAGTTCCTCTAGACCGGAGGATGTGTGAGCAAAAGAGATGAGTAAATCTGCTCCCTTTCACAGCCGACATACAGTGGTGGTATGTTGGGGCATAGATAACCTTCATAGACACTCCTGTTCCAGAAAGGGGAGGGGAGATGGGAGTCAGTAGTAGCAGTTGTGAAATCCCATGGGTTCTTGTGGGCAGTCCTTTGATTAGTATTTAAGGCCTGGAAACTTCCTCGGCTTCAGTCTCTGAATTTTTAACTCTACCCCCTGACGTGATGCTGTTGCGTGAAAGGTGGCTAGTATATGGTTACATGAAACAGTCTCCCTAGCCTGCTTCCTGCTTGTAGAAGGTAGAAGTCCAGAGCTCCTATTTTGTACTATTGCTGGTCCTTGCAGTCCGAGCTGAACTTAAATATGTTATCTTAAAACCTTGGTGTGTCTCCTGATACTCTTACTGGTGTTCATGGCAAAGCACCCCACTCCAAAGCCACAATCACACATGTCTTCATAATAAGGCTTACTCTGTCTTGGTTTTCTGCTGAGATAGCTGAGGGATAACACCCTGAACCTTGGTAGAAGTCTTATTGTGTGACTGAAAGGATCTCGGAGTGACACCCCTAAACTCTTTGGAGGGTATTGGCCTGACTAAATAATGCCATGAGGCATCCCCTTCCAGCTTTCTGAGGCTTACCAAACAATTTTACAGTCACACTCACCTTTAGAACACCTTTGTTTATAAAAAATAATACGAAGAAGAACTGGCCTGTTGGTGGTGTAAAATGTTATATTTAGACCACCTAATCTCAATGCCCTGGATATGATCTTGCTTGAGAGTCATTAACTTTAACATCTTCTGTCGTCTTAAAAGACTGAAAAATTGCCAAATTTTTAGAAAAAATCCCTTCATGTTTTACTACAGGCAGCAAGAAGAGACCAGGAAGCACTTTTGGCTGTTTGGATGGAAATCCTCTTAGATAACTCAATTAATTAAGTACAGTTTGTCCTCCCAGCACATTAGGTACATTTTCTAGTTTTCATAAACTGCAGGTGTAGTGGACTTTCCTCTTCACACTCCCCAGGCTCTTTCCTCCTGCCTCTCCTTTCTGCCAGGCATTCTAGCTGCACGACTGTGATTCCACTTAGAGCGTGTTTGCTCAGTGAGATAACGGGGAGCGATTCCCTGGCTTCAGTGCTTCTGCTGGCCAGAGACTATGTACCTTTCCCTAAGAACTTCATGTTTTTGCTGTCCAACTTCTATCACCTGGCTAGGTCAGTTGCAATAGCTCATACTCTCAA
Source organism: Budorcas taxicolor (assembly GCF_023091745.1). Classification (NCBI taxonomy): domain Eukaryota; kingdom Metazoa; phylum Chordata; class Mammalia; order Artiodactyla; family Bovidae; genus Budorcas; species Budorcas taxicolor. The sequence continues at coordinate 10,064,133 of NC_068936.1, forward strand.
GCGAACTGGCAGGGATTTCTGCCTGCAAATGTGCAGAAACATACATGTGTACACAGTAACATCGCTGAGAGGAAACTTGTCCATATGCAGAAGTACAAGCTTTCTTTTCCAGGAACATGAATTTTGATAAGCACTCAAATTTCTACGCACACATGTGCACAAACATACACGTGTACACAGTAACATCCCTGAGAGGAAACTTGTCCATATGCAGAAGTACAAGTTTTCTTCTCCAGGAACATGAATTTTGGCAAGCACTCAAATGTCTGCACGCACATGTGCACAAATGTATGGGTGAACACAGTAACATCACTGAGAGGAAACCTGTCCATATGCAGAAGTACAGTTTTCTTTTCCAGGAACATGAATTTTGGTAAGCACTCAAATTTCTGCGCGCACATGTGCACAAACATATGTGTGTACACAGTAACATCGCTGAGAGGAAACCTGTCCATATGCCGAAGTACAAGCTTTCTTTTTCAGGAACGTGAATTTTGGTAAGCACCCACATTTCTTTGTCCTTGTTTTCTCACTTGCTCATCGATCATGTCATGTTACACTTCTACCTCTGTGCCTTATCCTCAAAGGTTCCAAAACCTTGGCATTTGCTATTGACAGGGACTGGCCTGCAGAGCAGCAGGCAGGGTTGGAAGTTCTTGGCATGAACAGCTGTATAACATGTGCCTGCCTTCTGCATTCTCCCATCACCTTGGACAGCTTCACAGTACCAGTCACGTTGGCCTGATCCATTGCCTGTGCATTCCTTCAGGGGACCAGAAAACAAGGACCTCTGAGCTCAGCTGACTTGAAGAACTGCTTTCTCGGTGTGCCCCTCTCTAGGTCATTCCTTGTCAATGTTGTGCCCCTCTTGCTAGCCTACCACCCGTTACAGCCCCCAGCATTCTGAATGAGGCCCCCTGTTCTTCCTATCTGTGTAGCGTTCTGTGTGCACCATCTGCCTGTGCCCCCACGTGCTATCTCCACGTAGCAGGAAAAGGCCAGAAACGCCTGAGCCTCCAAAAGCCCCCAGAGACTGTGACAGGCCTGGGTCTGATGCAAGGTTGTGAAGAAGGTGCACATGGATACAGGGTCTCTTCCGATACCAAGAATGGAACTGGAGGCCATAAAAGTAAGGTGGCATCCCTACACATCTTCCTTTGTGTTTAACACTACCCATGCACATGGAGTCCCCCAACGGATGATGCCCTGGGAAACCTGCAGTTTCTGGGCCCAGAGCTAATGCCTCCGTTGGACAGAAAGCAGTGTTACTATCTGAAATGGACCAAGAGGGCTTGAACCACCCATGCCTCAGTGATTTGCTAAATGCCAAGGCTCTCTTTCAGTTGCTCTCATTAGGCCCAGGTCGGACTCCCTACAGTCATGCATCCCTGCTTCCCTACACAGCACCTGTTGCCAAGGCAGCCAGTGCCCGGTTGGGCCCAGGGACATCCAAGACGGTCACCTGGAAGGCAGCATCCCTCTGAGTGTCACCTGGGTGCAGATCCCCTACAACACAATCAGAGACTCTGCTTGAGCAAGACTACCAGAATCCTCCTTCAGGTGCAGACGTGCACCTTTGCCCTTCAGGCCCCCAAAGCCAGGGGCAAGACCCCAAAGAAAAGAAGGAATTCATGTCAGAACTTTCAGCATGGACCATGGGCTATCTTTGGCAGGACCGCTACTGCCTAGAGTCTGGACCCTGAAAACCAGCAGGCCCTGAACTGTGCCAGGGGCTTCTCTGTCTCCCTCTCCTGGGGTCCCTTGGGACATGCAGTTTACCCACCGCCCTTGTCTTTTCTCTGTTCCCTCCCTCACAGGCATATCCCGGCATAGGGTCACACAGGTAAGCCCACTTGCGCTTTCCTCGCCTTTGGGCACTGCCAGGGAGGCAGGCTGGAAGTGCCTGGAAGCATGCCACGCTCACAGCATGTCTCTCCTAGGATGCCTGTGGTTTTGCAGATACAGCATACTTTAGCACATCTCATGTTTTGTGTCATACCGTGCCAGTGTGTGCCACCCTCAGGGAGGGCGTGTGCTGGCTGCTGGGCTGATCTGGAGCAGCACTGGCCCAGGACCTTCCCAGTTCTCCTTGTCACATGTGTGTGGAACAAGTCTCCAGTGCAGCAGGCAATCTGTGACTCTTTCTCCTTCAGCTCTCTGCCCATCTCGGCAGGACCTTAGCCTCACCATCCCGGGTCTTGCCATAGGCACGTCTATCATTTCCAGAGGCCAGCCCGTGGCCCCACACACTGAGGGCTCCACAGGCAGTGGTTTCAAAGCCCCACCCCACGTGATTTGCTCTGTGTGAATCCTTAGACCGTGAAACCCTTTTCCTGATCCAAACACACACAACAACACAGTAGAACTGATGAGCATGTTTTGTATCTGGTCTAATTGCAGATATCTGGAGCCACAGTCTGGAGTTATCACTGGCCATCCTTTCCTCGTTCCCATCCTGGGCAGGGTCAATGCAGAGATACGGCGACTGACCACCTTCAGCCTGGTCGCCTCATGATTCCTCTTCTGGTTGCTCAGCACCTCCTCTCCTGCCGCCTTCATCTCTGCCTCTGCCCTGGGCTGGACACACACACACACACACACACACAGGCAGCACAAATAAGCACGTGTGTATACACACACACGTTCAGCACGGGGACACAAATGCAAATAACGAACATAGGTGTTTCAGGAGGTGAAGGCGACCGAGGCCAGCAATGGCGGAGATGGCGACAGTAGGCACCATGTCCTGCCCTTGGGGCTCCCTGTTCACCTTCTCCACGAATTCTTCCGTATTTTCCCAAGGCAGCCTGAAGCCGCTTCCAGCGCAGCATGTGTGGTGGTGCTGAGCCACCAAGTGGTGGATGTGGAATTTCACAGAAGATCCCAAAGTCAGCACACAGGTGCACTGGGACCCCGGAGAGGACGCCCTTGCAATTTTAGGCCTTCCCAGGGTAAGGGGCGGGAGTGTAAGGCACAGGCAATCTCAAACTCAGTGAGCAACAGGAGGCCAGGAGATGGAAGGACCCATGGAAGGATGATTCTGACAAAGGAACTTAATTCACCCTGCCTCTAATAGTATCACCTAGCACTCTCAACTCTGCAACCACAACTGATTTGAGGGGACTTGCTTCACTCACAGACACACTGAATCCCCAAGCCCCCAGTCTCAGCAGGCCACTTGCTACATGCGTGGCCCAAATTCAGACTCCGCAGCCAGCGTGCATGAGACTGAGCAAGCCCATTTGGGAAAGGACAGTGTCCCGGCTAGCACAAGGCTGTCCCTTCATGGCCCACCTCCAGACCCCTTCACCACACGTGTTTCTGTCGTGGAAAAATCTTCTCTCCTGGGGTAGTCCTTCAGGAGATCATCCCACTGATCTTCGCTGATAATCTGCTGGCAACACTTTGCTGCTGAGCAAGCTTATCCCTGGGCTGACCAGGATCTGAACCCTCACACGAGCAGCCAAGAACTCCAACAACAATCATCAACTGTATGCAGGACCAAAACAATACCACCTCAGCAATCCTGTTTGATTCTGGGCAGTTGTGGCCTGACAACCAGTTGAGAAAGTTAAGGCTCCTGGTGTCCAGCCTGCAGCTGGTGCTCCCTGTTCAAAGTCCCAGAACCAACGGACTGGAGTGGAACGATGTCCCCTATACCCTGCAGGAAGAGAGGGGAGATGGGTGTGGATCCCAGAGGTGGATCATCCACACCCCTGCACACCCACAATCATCATTCCCGGACTCACGTGTTACCAGTGATGTCAAGGTAATACTCCTTTATGATCACTCTTTTCAAGAAATAGGGGTGGTCTCGAAAGGAAAAGATCAGCTTGCTGCATGACCGTGGACGGCTCGCACCTGTACCTGCTAGGACAGGGAGGAGGGAAAAGGTGCAAGCTTCTAGGGTCCTCAGCTTGCCTCCCAGGCAGGCATTAACAGCTTCCACGAAGCCTCTCCAAACTCTCACAGTGTAGGACATGGATAACATGATCCTCCCACACCCCACCAAGTCCCATGCCCAGCTGTCCTCAGTCTCCCTCACTGACATTCAAGTCGATCATGTAGCTGAGAAAGTCTTTATCTTGGTCGCTGATCATGACAGGAACTTGAGGGTGGTTCATAATCTGCTTGAGGTCAAGGAGCCATTTATGCCACATGCTGGGCCCAGAAGAGCCAGGCGCATCAGCCCTAGTCTGGGGTGGAAGAAGGACACGGGAAGAGGCATCTTCAAGGATGCTGGGCACTTCTGCTTACCCAGCCACTACTGATGAGCTCAGGCCCTGCCATACCATCAGACAAGCTCATGGCTCTGTGTTCCTGGTGGTGTTCTGTATCTGAGGTGGTCTGCATTCCCCAGGCAGGGGCTGTTTCTGATAGCTATTATTTCCCAGACCTGTGTATGCTGGGTAGTGGCATGTCACTGCCTACATGGTAGGACTAACAATCGTTGTGACAAACCATGTCTGAAAGCAAAGGGGTTGGGGTTGGCTAGTGTATGTCTACATATGTTCTGTGGGTTTGTGTGTGTGTGCGTGTGTGTGTGTGACTCCCATATCTCAGTTATTTAAGGAATCATTCACCTTGACAACAATAACTGTCAGCTAAGGCGGCTCTGGTGTACTGTCTCTGGTCATTTCTGACTTAGAGGCTGTTCCTCCTCAGATGCAGGCCTGAAGTAGACACACAGGGTCATGGCTGCGACACTTACAGGTGTGGCCCTGCCCGGACTCTACTCAGCTGTGCCTTTGGAGCCTGCCAATTGCCCAGTACCACACTTCCTTCAGGGTCCACCATCCTGCCCCCTCGCCTCCACCCCTCCTCCTGCTCCTGCCTCTGCACCTCCCCCTCCTCCTGAGCAGCGGACCACAAGGAGTAGCAGGAAGGATACCACGTTGGCCCAGAAGCCAGGGATGCCCTGGATGATGGCACTCTTCTGAGCCAAGTCCCGCTTCCTCCTCTCATGGCTCTTGCACATGAACCAAACGTAGGCCCTGTAGGTTTTCTCAGGCTCAGAGCTCAGTTCCACTTGCAGGGTCGCCAGTGCCTGCATCACATCTAGTGCCGGGAGCTCACTCGGGCCTCCAGGCCTTTCCTGGCACTGCTCCTCCGCCGTCTTCTCCTCCAGCTCCAGGGAGGACCCCTGTCGCTGTTACTCATGCGGCACAACCTCCACATCCTCAGTGATGTCCTCTGGAAGCAGCTGGAAACCCCGTCTGATCCCTGCCACGACTCCGTCCACCTGGGCCTCACCGTCCTCTCCTGCCTCCACTCTGAAGAGGGTGGCATCTTTGCCTGGCGTGGCCACTGGTGGCTGCAACGTCCCAGCCATGCGCAGCATCACCAGGACAGGCCACGGGGCCCCATCCCCCTGAGCACCTAAGGAGCTCACAGCTAAGGAGGTCTGGGGTCCCAGGACGCTCCCGCATTCCTCTCATGCTCCTCTTGGCTCTGGCCATGACCCCAGCCTGGGTCAGACGCTAAGGGACAGGACATAATAGCACCACAGCAAGTGGTGAGCAATGGCGGCCCAGGGTGCAGTAATCCTGTGGGGCCCACTAGCGTTTTTGCTGTGGGGAGTGTGGGGCATGGTTCAGAGGCTATGGCTCGCGTGTGTGTGTGGGGGCCGGGGGGGTGGGTGGCCTGAACTATAGAAACGGACGGTGGCAGCCCAGGACAGGGTGAACGGGCCCTGGGACATCAGCCATACAGGCGGGGCCCTAGGCTGTGAGCCACGCACAGGCAGCTGACCCAAATCTAGATCAGTGGCCGAGAGGGTGGTGGACAGCACACGATGGACACGCCCCTAGACCGGATGGCATCTTCCGTGGTTCCTGGGATCCAGCTCCACTACGTGGCCAGACTCTGATCCAGAGAGCTAGCAGGTTTTGCATCTGCCGCTACCTCAGGCACTGTCATTGATCTGGTTCTGGAAATTCCAGCCACGGTTTCCTGATCCACAATCCAAACAGCACACTCCTGTGTCCCACAGGACCTTCAATATCTGGGAGCTCTCCCTGAGTATCCAGAGGATACACAGGGGTGCCAAGTGGCTGGATACTTTTCTCCATGGGACAGACAGACTGTTGCTGGCCGGATGCTAGGGGAGTAGGGAGAAACCCCACCGTTTGCCACATTGATCTCCATTGTTCAGGGACACCAGGACCCTAGGGTATAGAGCTCTCTCTTTGTCTCTTTGTCTCTGCTTTGGCATAGCACTGTTTGGAGCAATCCTTCCTTGTGTGTTCCAGGGCTGGTGTCTGTGTGTCTCCTTCTCTTTAAGTGGTGCTGTTGCCATTTGCCACTCTATGGACACCAGCGCTTATAGGAGAAGCTTATCCTTGGAGTGAAGGCAAGCCCTTCTCCTCCTGAGTGAGTTGCACCGACGGGAGATCAGTTATTTTTTCCACAGGTTTCGAGAGTGCTTTCTCCATCTTGAAAGCCAACAGTGGGCAGTCCCTGCTGAACCGCAGAAGGGGTCGGGTAACCCTCCCTCCCTCACTGGACAGACATGAACCTGCACAGGCCTGAGGTGGCTTGGCCACACTTTTCACAGAGGGAGAAATGGGGCATGCTCTGCTGGCATGAGGAAGCTCCCTGAACCTTGTTCAAATTCCTGCCAGTGAGTCGCTAAGGACAACTCCCTGTTAAGTTCCGTGACTCACTGGTGCGGGAGACATGTACGTCTGCCCATTTACCCTATCGAGGCCCTTTCAGGTGGTTCTGTTCTCCATCTGAGAACACGTACCAGCCTGCCCAGTTACCCAATCCTGTGGGGCGGGGGGCAGCAACAGGAACAATCTAAGCCATCCATCGTATAGTCGTGACCCCCTATATATGCTTTCTGCAAAGAGTACAAAGAGTGATGTTTCAGACTGGAAGACTATGCAGGTAGCAAGTGCCTATGCTGCGGTGCTGGTCCATTTCTGAAACCTCACATAAACGGCAAGTGTTGCTCATGCTCACGGTACGGTCAGGGAAAGAATTCCCAGTGTTCGAGAAGGATGGAAAGGCCTTTGTAGCTGCATGTCCAAAGGGCTGTGGGGTCACCCGCTGTGGCTTCTGTGTCTGGCATTGCAGCCTGTTCTGTGTCTTGGCTCCTCTGCACTCTCCCTGGTGGCCCCCAGTCAATTTCTTCCTGCCTCTCCTTTCTGCCAGGCTTCCTGGGTGCACCACTGTGATTCCACTTAGAAACTGCTCACTCAGTGAGATAACAGGCATTGGTACCCTGGCTCCAGTGCTTCTCATGGCCTGAGTATGTACCTTTCCCTATGGCTTTCATGTTTTCGCTATCCAACTTCCATCACCTGGCTGGGTCAGTTCCGACACTTCATATTCACAAGCGTACTGTCAGGCAATTTTGTGCGCACACATGCACACACATGCGTGTGTACACACTAATATCCCTGACAGGAAACTTGCAGATATGCAGAAGTACAAGCTTTCTTCTCCAGGAACATGAGTTTTGGTAACCACCCGAGTTTCTCTGTCCTGGTTATTTTCTTTCACATGCTCATCGATCATGTCAGGTTGCACTTCTAACTCTGTGATTTAGCCTCAAAGGCTACAAAATTTTGGCATTTTTCTCCTGACAGGGACCGATCTGCAGAGAATTGGCCAGGTTGGAAACGCTCGCCCTGGACAGCTGAGTGACAGGCACCTGCGTTCTGCATTCTCCCATCACCTTGGGACAGCTTCCCAGTACCAGTCAGGCTATTCTGATCCATTGTCTGTGCAATCCTTCAGGGCACCAGAAAACAAGGACGTCTGGGCTCAGCTGACTTGGAGAACTGTCTTCTTGGTGTGCACCTATCTAGGTCATTCCTGGTCAAATCCGTGTCCCTTTTGCTAGCCTACCACCCCTTAGGGCCCACAACATTCTGAGTGAGGCCCCCTGTTCTTTCTATCTGTGTAGCTTTCGATGTGCACCTGTCTACCTGTGCTTCCAAGTGCTATCTCCCTTTAGCAGGAAGAGGCCAAAGAGATGTCCGAGCCTCCAAGGGCCCCCAGGGACTGTGATGGGCCTGTGTGTGATCCAGTGCTGTGAGGATCCGTGTGTATGTTTGGCAAAACCAATACAAATATTGTAAAGTAAAATAAATAAAAAATATAAGAATTAAAAAGAAAAAACCAAATTCTTCCCTTAGATGAAGATTGTTTACAACCCAGTGTGTGTCCATTGGCTGGACATGGTCCTTGGAATTTCGCTGATGGGTTTGGACCCTAAACTTCAAAATGATGGCAGAAGGTAGAAAGACATTTAGACGTTGTTCTGCGAAAGCAAGGAGAAAGGCACTACTGCCAAAAAGATGACTAAGAGGGAACAATAATAGTCTTCTATCATTGGAAAAATATAATGGTCCCAGGGAGAGTATTTAGATAATATAAAAAGGATCCTTGGGAAGGAAAATTCAGACTCTCAGGAACATTTTCTACGTCAGGACTTGTGAAATAGTGTTCCAAAAAAAGAGGCAGAAACTGTCTTCACTGAAACATGGAAAGTCACCTGAAAATTGAACATGATAAGAACTCCAGCTGGGCATCGCCAATCTACTTCTTAAAGATGAGTTTGCCAAGATGTAGATTTAAGAAAGATCTTGAACTGTAGGCCAAGAGCGAACAAGCTATTGCTGCAGGGAAAACATAGATACGTCTCATTAAGTATAATGGTAAGTAATGTAAGCTAGACACAGGGATGCATACTGTATGATTCCGTTCATGTAAAGGTCCAAAAGAGACCAAACTAATCTATGCGTTGAAAGTCAGATATCCTAGTTATCTTTGGAGTGCGGTGATTGGGAGAGACACAAGAGAGTTTTCAGGGTTGCCGGTGATGTTCTGTTTCTTGATTTGGATGCTAATTACGTGGATGTGTTTAGTTGGTGAGTATCCATGGAACTGTACACTCCTGACTTATGTATTTTTCCATATGTATATTGATAACAAAAAGTTATAAAGCTTTTAAAAATATAAATACATAACCATGTATTGAGGAAGGAGCACATAGATAAAGGGCCACTTCTGATACAAGGCGTGCAACCTGAGGCCATAAAGATAAGGTGGCATTTCCACACGTAGTCCCTTGTGTTTATGACTACCCTGACCCACGGAATCCCCCAACAGATGATGACCTGGGAAACCTGCCCTTACTGGGCCCACAGATCAAGCCTCCCTTGGGCAGATAGCAGTTTTTCTATCTCAAAAACAACAAGAGGGCTTGATTCCACCCACCCTCACTGATTTGCTAAATGTGAATACTCTCTTTCAGTTGGTCTCATTAGGCCCAGGTAGGACTCCTTACAGTCAGGCATCCCTGCTTACCTACAGAGCCCGTGTGCCTAGGAAGCCAGTCCTCGGCTGGGCACAGGGATATCGAAGACGGTCAGCCAGGACGCAGCTTCCCTCTGAGTTTCCGATGGTGCAAATCCCCTCTGAAAACACCAGACAGCCTGCTCCAGCAAGACTGCTAGAATCCTCTCTCAGGTGCAGACACACACCTTTGCCCCTCAGGCCCCAAAAGCCACAGGCAAGGCCCAGATGACAGAAGGAATTTACGTCAGGGCTTCCAGCATGAGCCATGGGGTATCTTGGGCAGGACTTTCCCTAGACCCTGAAAACCAGCAGGCCCTGAACTGCCCCCAGGGGCTTCCCTGTCTCCCGCTCTCCTGAGGTCCCTTGGGACATGCAATGAGCCCACCATCCTTGCTTCCTCCCTGTTCCCTCCCTCATAGGCACACCCCGGCAGAGGAACACACGCGTACACCAACACCTGCACTTTCTTCGCCTTTCTGCACTACCAGGAGACTGGAAGTGCCTGGAGGCATGCCACGCTCACACCTTGTCTCTCTTAGGATGCCTGTGGTTTTGCACGGACAACCTACCTTATTAGCATGTCTTGCATTTTCTGTCGCATCGTGCCAGTGTGTGCCACCCTCATGGAGAGAGCGTGCTGGCTGATGGGCTGATCCTGGGCAGCCCTGGTCCAGGACTTTCCCGGGTCTCCTTTTTATGTGTGTGGAACAAGTCTCCAGTGCAGCAGGCAATCTGTGTCTCTTTCTCCTTCAGGTCTCTTCCTTCTCAGCAAGACCTTAGCCTCCTCAACCATCCCAGGTCCTCTGTATCCGCATCCACCATTTCCGCATGCCGGCTCATGTCCGCACAGACTGTGGGCTCCACAGGCGGTGGTTTGAAATCCCCACACCACTTGATTTGCCCTGGGTGAATCCAGAGACCATGCACCCGCTCTTCCTGGTCCAAACACATACTACAACACGGGAGAAATGGTGAGCGTGTTTCTGTATTTCCTCTAATTCCAGATGTCTGGAGCCAAGTTCCTGTGTTACTACTGGCCATCCTTTCCTCATTCCCATCCTGGACAGGGTCACTGCGGAGATACAGTGAGCAACCACCCTCAGACTTGTGAGGCCTTGTGTCTCCTCTTCTGGTTGCTTGGCATCTCCTCTCTTGTTGCCTTCATCTCTGCTTTTTCCCTGGACCAGACACACACACACACACACACACACATACACACATAAACACAGGCAACACAAGCATACACGTGTATACAATTACAGGCTTGATACAGAGACACAAACGTGTACAGGGAACACAGGTGTTTCAGGAGCTGAAGGCACCATGTCCAGCACTGTTGGAGATGGCGTCAGTAGGCACCACGTCCTGCCCTTGGAGCTCCCTGTCCACCTCCTCCCTGAGCACTTCCGTATTTTCCGAAGGCAGCCTGAAGCAGCTTCCAGCGCAGCATGTGTGGCTGTGGAGAGACGCCGATTGGTGGATGTGTAAATTCACAGAAGATCCCAAGGTCAGCACACAGGTGCCCTGGGACACCAGACAGGACGCCCTTTCAATGATAGGCTTTCCCAGGGTAAGGGGTGGGAGTGTAAGGCACAGGCATTCTTAAACTCATTGACTAACAGGAGGCTGGGGGATGGCTTGACACACGGAAAGAAGATTCTGACAAAGATACTTAATTCATCCTGTTTCTAGTAGTATCACCTGGACTACCGCACTGAGGAAGACTTGCTTCACTTGGACACACCGAGTTCCAAAGCCCCCAGTCTCAGCAGGTCATGTGCTACATGCAGGACCCAAAGCCTGGCTCTGCAGCCAGCTTGCATGAGCCTGAGCATACCCATTTGGAAAAGGACAGTGTCCTGGCCACGACACGGCTGTCCCTTCAGGGCCCGCCTCCAGACACCCTCCCCGCATGTGTCTCTGTCAGTTACCGCTCGGAGCAGAACTTTCCTTCCTCGGGTAATATGTCACAGGATTGTCCCACATGTCTTGACCAATGATCTGCTGGCAACACAAGCAAGGTCAGCCCAGGGCTGACCAGGCCCAAACACTCTCGTGAGCATCCAAGAACTCCAACATCAGTCATCAACTGTATGCAGGCCCAAAGCAACTCCACCTCAGCAATCCTGTTCGATCCTGGGCAGTTGTGGCCTGACAACCAGTTGAGAAATTTAAGACTCCTGATATACAGCCTGCAGCTGGGTGCTCCTCATTCAAAGTCCAAGAACCAGTGGAGTGGCGTGGAATAACCCGCCCTATACCCTGCAGAAAGACAGGGAACACAGGGGTGGATTCCGCAGGTGGATCATCCATCCCCTAACACACCTACACCTCCATGAAGCCATGTCTTGCCAGTGATGTCAAGGTAATACTCCTTAATGATCACCATGTTCCAGAAGTAGGCGTTGTCCCCAAAGGAAATGATCACCTTGCCGTTGGACCTTGGATGGCTCTGCACCTGCACCTTCTAGGACAGGGATGAGGGTAAAGGTACAAGCTTCTAGGTGCCTCAGCTTGCCTCCCAGGCAGGCATTAACAGTTTCCACAAAACCTCTGCACATTCTCACATCACATGAACATAGATAACATGATCCCCCCAACTCCCCACCAAGTCCCGTACACGCATGCCCTCATTCTCCCTCACTGACCTTCAAGTCAATCTTGTAGTTAAGAAAGTCTTTATCTTGGTCGCTGATCATGACAGAAACGTGAGCGTGGTTCATAATCTGCTTGAGGTCAAGGAGCCATGCAGGCCACATGCTGGGCCAGAAGAGCCAATAGCAACAGCCCTAGTCTTGAGTGGAAGAAGCACACTGGAATAGGAATTTCCAAGGATGCTGGGTACTTCCACTTGCCCAGCCACCACTCATATCCTCAGGCCCTGCCGTGCCATCAGACCCACTCCTGGCTCTGGGTTCCTTGTGGTGTTCTGCATCTGAGGTGGTCTGCATCCCCCAAGCAGGGGTTGTTTCTGACTGCTACGCTCCTCCTCCTGACTTGTGTGTGCTGGGTAGTGTAATGTCACTGCTTATCGTGTCAGGATTTGCAGTCCCTGTTGCACACTGTGTCTTCAGGCAAGGGGGTGGTGTGCATGTGTATGTGTGAGTGTGTGTGTGTGTGTATGTGTGTGTGTGTCTTCAGCAAGAACGCCCTCGGTCTCTGACCTGCTCCCTGTCTTCACAGCAGATGGCAGGCGTGTGTCTGAATCCGTCTGGCACTCAGAGCAGATGAGAATAGCAGCCCCTTCCAGCTCCTCTTTGCTTGTGGACCACCTCTGCCTTTGCATTGCACTAGTGACAGCAACTCCAGGGGCTCTGACTGACGGGCATGGGTCTTGGACTCCCGCTCTCTCAGCTCTTTCCCGGGATCATCCACATTTACAACAATAACTGTCTCTGGTGGCTGCTCTGGTGTACTGTCTCTCGTCATTCCTGACCTAGAGGCCTCAGGTGCTGATCCTCCTCAGATGCAGGCCTGAGGGAGACACCCAAAGTCATGGCTGTGACACTTACAGCTGTGGCCCTAAGGGACTCTTCTCAGCTGTGCCTTTGGAGCCTGCCTCTGCCTCGGACCACACTTCATTCAGGGGTCTCCCACGCCTCCCCTGTTCCCTTGCCCTGTGGCCTCACCTGTTTTAGCAGGATCTTCAGCACAATCATCTTGAAGGTGCCTTTGCCATTCTTTAATTTGGCTATAAAGCTCACAACTTTTAGCGGCACAGTAACGCAGTTTTTCTAACGTGCACTGTTAGAGTTTGATGAGCTCTTGTTGAGTTTCTTGGTTTCAGTTAGAAAGCCCTGCATTACTCTTAGGGCTCTAGAAGCTTCTGAAACAAAGGAAAGACTACAAGTATTCCAGACTAATTGGATGATGATATAGATTTCTAAATACTTAACAGATTCTGCTTCCCCGCCACCTAAAAATTTGCCCCCAACTCCTGAAGAGCTTCATGATTTTATTGCGGGAATCTGGTAGAATTGAGATTTCTCAGTGCTTCGTAATTTCATCAGTAAGCTTTTCTGAGGTGAAAAACACATTGGAGTTAGTTTTTAAGTTAGCCCTAGACATAGCAATCAGGGAAAAAAGGAAATTAAAGGAATACAGATTGGGAGAAAAAAAAAATACTGTTAGAAGATGCCATGACCCTCTACACAGAGAACAATAAGGATGTCAGCAGAAAATTACTTGAGCTAGTCAATGAATAGAGTATAGCTGCAGGAGACAAAATTAATACTCAGGAATCCCTTGAGTCCCTTTCATTCTGATACACTAGCAATGAAAAGCAAGAAAGAGAACTTAAGGAAAGTATCTCATTCACCATCCAGGGAAGAGAATCAAATATTTAGGAATACAGTCACTTGAAGAAAGCAAGGACCTGGTACAGAAAACCATAAAACCATGGTGAAAGACATCAAAGATCACACAAATAGAAGAAGACGTGTACCATGTTCTTGGATCAGAAGAATCAGTATAGTGACCACGAGTGTGCAACTCAAGGCAATCGATCAGTACGTTCATTCACATTGATATTCTCATATTCAACTGTGAAATCCCTATCAAAACACCAACGGTGTGTTTCACTGACCTAGAACAAATAATTTCACAATCTGTGTGGAAACACAAAAGACCTCCAAAGAGGAAATCACTCTTGAGAAACAATGGAAACGGAGGAATCAGACTTCCTGACTTCAGACTATACTACAAAGCTACTCATCAAGAGTATAAGGTCCTGGGCCAAAGACAGATATACAGACCCATGGAACAAAATAGGGAGTCCAGAGACGAAGCCACACACCCACGGCCTCCTTGTCTTTGACAGAGGAGGCATCAATATGCAACGGAGCAAAGACAACCTCTTGAACAAGCGGGTCTGGGAAAACAGTCAACCACATTAAAAGAATGAAATGTTTGCTAATGGCACACACACAAACAAATGCAAAATGGATTAAAGACCTAAGTGGAAGACCGGAAACTATAATGTTCTTAGAGAAAAACACAGGCAGAACACTCTCTGACAGAAATCACAGCAAGATCTTCTCCTCAGTGACCCACCTCCCAGAGTAATGGAAATAAACACAGAAGGAAACAACAGTGACCAATTTAAATGTCTAAGCTTCTGCACAGTGAAGCAAACTATAAGCAAGGTGAAAAGACAGCCTTCAGAACTGGAGCAAATTACAACAAAGCACACAGCTGCCCAAGAGTTAATCTCCCACATATACAAGCAGCTCATGCAACTCAATACCAGAAAAATAAACAACCCGACCAAAAAGTGGGCAAAAGAACTAAATAGACATTTCTCTAGAGAACATATACTGATGGCTAACGAACACAGGACACATGCTCAACATCACTCATTATCAGAGTGATGAGAGTCAATACCGCAATGAGATGTCATCTCACACTGGTCCCAAGGACCATCACCCAAAGTCTCAAGCATGAAACCCTGGAGAGGGAGTGAAAAGGTAACCAACTTACACTGTTGCTAGGAATGAAAACTGGTATAGCCACAATAAACCATATGATTTCTTCAAAACCTGGAAATGGAACTGTCCTATGACCAGCAATCACCCAAGCATACACCCCAAGGAAAGCAAAACTGAAAGAGACACATGTACGCCGCTATTCATCCCACGATTGCTGGGGTCCAGCACAGGCAGGATCCAGGCAAACCCTCAGGAGAAACGGCGAATGATTTAGAGAGAGATAAGGAAAGAATGTTGTAGATAAGAAAATAGAGGGGAGAAAGAGGCTGTTATTCCTTGGCCAGGCAAGAGGGAGCGTCTGTGTTCCAAGGGATCAGCCTGAAAAAGAGAGGGAGGGAGAGGGAGAGAGAAAGAAAGAAAGAGGAAAAAAATAAAAATGTGGGATGACCAAGCTTCTTCAGTGAGCAAGGCCCATTATTTTACTTTCAAAGGGACTTTTATACCTTCAGTTGTACGTAGAGGGAAGTGAAAGATGCAAAGTCATAGAGTCAGGCCAAACATTACATCTGTTTTGTCTGTGTCAAAACCACGATTTTTTTTTCTGCATACCTTTCCGAGAAACAATACTGTGTACGTTATCTTCTGGCCTTGGAGGCCTGTGAACATTTTATGACCCTCTTTAGATAAAGGCTCTTCAACCAGAAAACTTATTTTCCCTTGAAATGTGTTTTCTTTCTATTTCTAATCTATGTCCGCCTCAGAAAGTATTAAACAAGTTACATTTCTCACAGAGGAAAGGTGCAGTGAGTTACAAGAAAGAAAGAACCAATTAGCTCAAAGGTCTGATGTGGTTAATTTCAAGGCTACACTTCTTCTTACATTACAACTATGTTAACGAATGCACTCTCAGGTGTCCGATGGATAAGAGATATGGGAACTCAGCGACAAGCTTCGGCCCAATAATGAAATCCTACGCCAGCACTACTCTAATAACTTTAATTCTTTGGAAGGCTCTATGTTTCAGGCTTCCCATGCTTCTCACAGTTGGGAGGCTGTGAACAATCCTATGCGTAGCTGCAAGAGTCTGGATAAACCTGTCAAGCAAGCTAGAATGCTAACAGTGGGGGTTTGATTTGAAATATTCCTCTCATGTCCAGGAGACTTATTAGCTAGATAGAGCCCTAAGCTGATTTACTCCAGAGAAAGGTGGTTGTGGATAGCCCCCTGTATGTCAGGAGAGTTGGTGAAAGGCACAAAATAGTGAGACAGACAGATTCTGGTTTGGGGGTAGATGCTCGAGCAGGTCTAGGGAGACCCTCGAGTCCTGAAGCCTTGCTTTAACAGTTCATTCCCCCATGACCTTGTCATGGGTGGGATCTCCCGTGCTGGCTCCCGGCGCACGACTGTTTACGATAGCTAGGGCATGGAAGCAATCTAGATATCCACTGCAGGTGAATGGATAAGAAAGTGGTGGTATATATACATGGTGGACTATTACTCAGCTGTGGAAAGGAATGCATTTGAGTCAATTCTAGAGAGGTGGGTGAAACAGGAGCCTCCTCTACAGAATGAAGTAAAGTCAAAAAGAGGAATACAGGTCCTGGGTAGGAATGCATATGTATGAAATTTGGAGAGATGGTCCTGATGATCCAACATGCAGGGCAGCAAAGGAGACAGACATGGAAAGAACAGACTGTGGAGAGGGCAATGGTGGGGTGATTTGAGCGAAGAGCACTGAAACATATACGTTACCATACATAAACAGATGACTGGTGCAAGTTCAGTGCATGAGGCAGGGCACCCAAAACCAGTGCTCTGGGACAACAAAGAGCAATAGTCTGGGGAGTGAGGTGGGAGGAAGGTTCTGGATGCAGGAACACATGTGTACTGGTGACCTACTCTTGTCGATGTAAGGCAAAAACTAACCCAATATGTAAATTTAATGTCTTCCCATTAAAATAATTTGAAAAAAATGAAAAGATTGCTTTCTGAAATTTCAGTGTTGGGAGCACAATGGTCCAGCCTCTCTTCTGATCCTATGTAACAATGTCTGGTTTGAATGAGGGTAGTGGAGCCATCCCATGTTGAAAGTCAGGAAGGGCAGTGGGAGGAGATACCCCTCATCCAAGGTAAGGAGCAGCAGCTGAGCTTCGCGGCAACAGCCGTGAAGAGATACCTCACGTCCAAGGTAAGAGAAACCCAAGTAAGACGGTAGGTGTTGCAAGAAGGCATCAGAGGGCAGACACACTAAAACCATACTCACAGAAAACTAGTCATTTTAATCACACTAGGACCACAGCCTCTTCAAACTCAATGAAACCAAGCCATGCCCACGGGGCAACCCAAGGCGGGCGGGTCATGGTGGAGAGGTCGGACAGAATGTGGTCCACTGGAGAAGGGAATGGCAAACCACTTCAGTATTCTTGCCTTGAGAACCCCATGAACAGTATGAAAAGGCAAATGGTAGGATACTGAAAGAGGTACTCCCCAGGCCAGTAGGTGCCCAATATGCTACTGGAGGTCAGTGGAGAAATAACTCTAGCAAGAATGAAGGGACGGAGCCAAAGCGAAAACAATACCCAGCAAAAGGAAAAAAAGGAGAATTACACACCAGAACATTCGGCACACCTAAACCACACAACTAACAGCCAAAAGCCAACAGAAAACAACCAAATTACACGCCAGAGCAGCATTCTGCATGACTCAGCCCCGCCAACTAGCAGCCCCAAGAAAAGGGAGAAAAGCCGCTTGACATACCAAAGCAATATAATAGCACACAAGCAGCCCCAATGCAACGGGAAAAAAAAAAATGCTGAATTAAACATCAAAACAACATTCAACCCTACTAATAGCTTCAAATGGAGGGAAAAAAGCCACTTTATACACAAAAGCATCATTCCGCACAACCAGCAGCCCAAAAGACGAATTACACACCAGAACAACATTCTTCATGATTAAGCCACCCCAAATAGCAGCCCCAAGCCCATGGAGAAAACCAGAGGTACACACCAGACCAACATTCTACGCGACTCAGCCCCCGCAACTAGCAGCCGCAAACAAAGGGATAAAAGCCGCTTTACACACCAAAGCAATAGAACGGAGCACAAGCAGCCCAAAGGCAACAGGGAAAAATAATTTAAAAAGCCGAATTATACACCAAAGCAACATTCAGCCCGACTAGCAACCCCAAGTGGAGGGAGAAAAGCCGCGTTACCCAGCAAAGGAACACTCCGCACAACTAGCAGCCCCAAGCCCACAGAGAAAAGCCGAATTACTCATCAGAGCAACATTCTGCACTATTAAGCCCTCGCAACCTGCAGTCCCAAGCAAAGAGAGAACAGCCTTACACACCAAAGCAATAGTACAACGCACTAGCAGCCCCAAAGCAACGGAAAAGAAATAAAACTGAATTAAACACCAAAACAAAATTCAGCCGGACTAGAACACGCAAGTGGAGGGAGAAAACCCGTGTTACCCATCAAACCAGCATCCCACACAACTGGCAGCCCCAAGCCAATGGAAAAAAGCCGAATTACGCACCAGAGCTACATATTTCACGTCTAAGCCCCCGCAACTATCAGCCACAAGCCAACAAATTACACACCAGAGCAACATTCTCCCTGACTCAGCCCCGCAACTAGCCGCCCCAAGCCAACGGAAAAAAAAAAAAAAAAAAAAAAAAAACACCCGAATTACAAACTAGAGCAACATTCTGGACCACTCAGCCCCAAGCCAAAGGAGAAAAGCCCCTTTACACACAAAAGGAATAGCACGGCGCACAAGCAGCCCCAATGGATCGGGAAAAAATGTAAAAAGCGGAATTACACAGCAAAGCAACATTCAGCCCGACTAGCAACCCCAACTGGAGGGCGTAAAGACGCGTTACCCCCCAAAGCAGCATTCCACACAACTAGCAGCCCCAAGCCAATTGGAAAAGGCGAATTACACACCACAGGAATATCCTGCGCGATTAAGCCCCCGCCACCTGCAGCCCCAAGCCAAAGGAGAAAAGCCTGTTTACACACCAAAGCAACTGTCCAGAGCACTAGCAGCCCCAAGGCAACAGGACAAAAAAAAAAAAAAAAAAAGAAGAAGAAGAAGAAAGAATTAAACACCACAACAACATTCAGCCAGACTAGAACATCCAAGTGGAGGGAGATAGGCCTTGTTACCCACCAAACCAGCATCCCACACCACTACCAGCCCCAAGCCAAGGAACAAAAGCCGGTTTACACACCAAAACAATACTCCGGTGCACTAGCAGCCCCAAGCCAATGGAAATAAAGCCAAATTACACACCACAGCAACATTCTGCACAACTAAGGCCCCACAACTAGCAGCCCCAAGCCAACGGATAAAAGCTGAATTACACACCACAACAACATTCTGCAGGACCAAGCCCCCACAACTAGCAGCCCCAAGACAAAGAAAAAAACCCAAATTACACACCAGAGCAACATTCTGGACGACTAAGCCCCCGCAACTAGCAGCCTCAAGACAAGGGAGAAAAGCCGGTTTACACACCAAAGCAATAGTACGCGCACTAGCAGCCCCAAGCAAATGGGAAAAAAAGCCAAGTTACACACCACAGCAACATTCTGCACAACTAAGCCCCAGCAACTAGCAGCCCCAAGTGGAGGGAGAAAAGCTGGTTTACACACCAAAGCTATTGTCTGGCGCTCCAGCAGCCCAAGTCATCGGAAACAAACAAACAAACAAAAAGCCTATTTACCCACCAGACCAACATTCAGCCCCACTAGCACCCACAAATGGAGGAAGAAAAGCCACGTTACCCACCAAAGCAGCACTCAGCACAAATAGCAGCCCCAAGCCAATGGAAAAAAGGCAAATTACACACCAGAGCAACATTCTGCACGACTAAGCCCCACAACTAGCAGCCCCAAGTCATAGGAGAAAAACCGTTTTACACACAAAAGCAATAATATGCCCCACTAGCGACTCCAATGCCAAAGGTTAAAAAAAAAAAAATACGAATTACACACCAGAGCAACATTCAGCCTGACTTAGCAGCTCCTTGAGGAGAGAGAAAAGCCGCGATACCCACCAGAGCATCATTCCGCACAACTAGAAGCCCCAAACCAACGGAAAAAGCCAACTTACACACCAGAGCAACATTCTCCACGACCAAGCCCCCACAACTAGCAGCCCCAAGCCAACAGAAAAAAAATGAATTACACACCAGAGGAATATTCTGCACAACTAAGCCCCGCAAGTAGCAACCCCAAGTCAAGGGAGAAATGCCCGTCTACATGCCAGAACAATAGTTCTGCACACTAGCAGCCCCAAAGCAAGCGAAAGAGAAAAACAACTGAATTACACACCAGAGCAACATTCAGCCTGACTAGCAGCTTCTTGTGGAGGGAGACAAGACGTGATACCCACCAGAGCATCATTCCACACAACTAGAAGCCCAAAACCAACGGAAAAAAGCCAAATTACACACCAGAGCATCATTTTGCACATCTAAGCCCCCACAACGAGCAGCTCCAAGCCAACGGAAAAAAACCTGAATTACACACCAGAGCAACATTCTGCAGGACTAAACCCCCCTAACTGGCAACCCCAGGTCAAGGGAGAAAAGCCGAATTACACACCAGAGCAACATTATGCACGACTAAGCCACCGCAACTAGCAACCCCAAGTCAAGGGAGAAAAGCCAGTTTACATGCCGAGACAACTGTTCTGCACAGTAGCAGCCCCAAGGCAACGGGGGGAAAAAAAAAAGCCAAATTACTCACCAGAGCAACCTTCAGCCCTTCTAGCAGCTCCTTGTGGGAGGAAGAAAAAAAGTGATACCCACCAGAGCATCATTCCGCACAACTAGCAGCCCCAAACCAACAGAAAAAAGCCATATTACACACCAGAGCAACATTCTGCACGACTAAGCCCCTGCAAATAGCAGCCCCAAGCCAATGGAAAGAAACCCGAATTACACACCAGAGCAACATTCTGACGACTAAGCCCCCCCAACTGGCAGCCCCAAGCCAATGGAAAACAGCCGAATTTCATACCAGAGCAACATTCTGTACGACTAAACCCCGCAACAAGCAGCCCCAAGCCAACGGAAAAAAGAAGCCGGTTTACATGCCATAGCAGTAGTAAAGCGCACCAGCAGCCCCAAGGAAACGGGGGTGGGAGAGTCGAAATAAACAGCAAAACAACCTTCAGCCCTACTAGCAGCCCCAAGCGGAGGGAGAAAAGCCGCGTTACACAACAAAGCAGCATTCCACACAACTAGCAGCCCCAAACCTACGGAAACAATCCAAATTACACACCACAGCAACATTCTACGTGACTAAGGCCCCGCAACTAGCAGCCCCAAGCCAACGGAACAAAGCCGAATTACACACTAGAGCAACATTCTACACGACCAAGCCCTTGCAACAAGCAGCCCCAAGCCAACAGAGAAAAGCTGACTTTCACACCAGAGCAACATGCTGCATGACTAAGCCCTCACAACTAGCAACTGTAAGCCAATGGAAAAAAGCCGAATTTCACACCAGAGTAACATTCTGCATGACTAAACCCCGCAACAAGCCGCCCCAAGCCAATGGGAAAAAAAAAAAAAAAAGCCAGTTTACATGCCACAGCAGTAGTAAGGCGCACTAGCAGCCCCAAGGAAACGGAGTCGGTGGGCGGGGGGGAGGCGTTGGCGGAAAAGTCGAAATAGCAAAACAACCTTCAGCCCGACTAGCAGCCCCAAACCTACGGAAAAAATCCAAATTACACACCACAGCAACATTCTGCATGACTAAGGCCCTGCAACTAACAGCCCCAAGCCAATGGAAAAGAAGCCGAATTACACACCAGAGCAAAACAACATTCGGCCGGACTAGCAACCCCAAGTGGAGGAGGAAAAGACGTCTTACCCACCAAAGTAGCATTCCGCACAACTAGCAGCCCCAAGCCAAGGGAGAAAAGCCAGTTTACACAGCAAAGAAATAGTCTGGCGCACTAGCAGCCCCAAGGCAACGGAAAGAAAAAAAAAAATTCGAATTACACACCAAAACAACATTCAGCCCAACTAGCACCCCCAAGTGGAGGAAGAAAAGTCGCGTTACCCGCCAAAACAGCATTCCACACAACTAGCAGCCCCAAGCCAACGGAAAAAAACCCGAATTACACATCAGAGCAACATTCTGCACGACTAAGCCTCCGCAACTAGCAGCCCCAAGCCAAAGGAGAAACACAAGTTTACACACCAAAGTAATAGCCCAGCGCACTAGCAGCCCCAAGGCAACGGGAAGAAAAAAACAAAAAGTCTAGTTACACACCTAAGCAACATTCAGCCAACTAGCAGCCCCACTCCAGTACTCTTGCCTGGAAAATCCCATGGACAGAGGAGTCTGGTAGGCTGTGGTCCATGGGGTCGGGAAGAGTCGGACACGACTGAGTGACTTCCCTTTCACTTTTCACTTTCATGCTTTGGAGAAAGAAATGGCAACCCACTCCAGTGTTCTTACCTGGAGAATCCCAGGGACAGGGGAGCCTGGTGGGCTGCCCCAAACCAATGGGAAAAAAGAAAGAAAAAAAAACGAATTACACACCGAATGCAACCAACATTCCGCCCTAGTAGCCATAAGCTTGTGGAGAAAAGTCCAGCCTTATATACCAAAGAAAAGTTACAATGGAAAAACAGCTTTCTCAGTCCCAGGGTAGGAGTATATGTCCAGTATATCCTCCCACAGCCAACATCCAGACATTTCAAACCCCCTTCTTTGCCCCACCCCCACTCCCACCCTCCCTCCTGTCCCCCAGCTCTCCATTCAGACAAAAGAACCCTCGAACTTCACCGGCTTTCCATTGCTACTTCAGGCACTGATTCTCCAAGGAATAAAAATTAAAGATACTTTTCAAGAAATAAACTAATAAGACTTTTAAGGGTAATGTACACACACACACGTATATACATACACTCAGCTACTAGCTCTTATGGGGAAAAGCCTGACAGGAAAATTCAGTCTGAGTTACCATTTTTCTCCAGTAAAATACTGATGCTATACCTATAAACATGTTCTTGTAAGGTGTAAATCCGGTTTTCCATCTTAAAATGCCTTTCTTTTGTTACCTTTCTTTTGTCTCGTTCTTCCGAACACGCAACACCAAACCTCCTCAGTCGACCACTAGCTAAACTAATGTTAAACGCAGCCCTGCCTCTTCCATCAAGAGCATAAGGAACCGGATGTATGGCGTGAGGAGACAAGCGTAAGGGACCTTTATGTATCGCGAGATGAACCGCAGAGACAGTACGGCGGGAAGAAAATACAGAGGCAGAGGAGGGGTAAATGGAGACCTTTGAGGGACAGTCTAAAAAAAATAAAAATAAAAAGAGCCAAATATTCTACTAGATTTACCAATCGCGTTAACTTAATCACTATAAAATACAGAAGAGAACTTTTACCATTACCTGTTTTTCATAATTTATTGCCGTCTCAAACGTCACCAATATCATCACTCTTGCATGGCATATTGTTTAATTGTGTGTGATTTTCCTTTTCCGTAATACAAAAGAAAAGTAAAAATAAGAAAAAATAATGAAAATATTTAAAATATTTAGGAGTTGAAAGCCTTAGTGTCTTTGCAGTAAACATATTTGGAACTTTGTCATTAAGCAAATACAGGTAATGTTTTACACTAAAAATCCCAAAAGTAACAAAATGAGGAGATCCACTACGGACAATTTCTGCAATTTCTGTCACCTCAGTTTCTGTATAATAAACACAATTTTCAGCTAATACATGTCTATACCTGAAAAAACTCTGCTGACAGACTATTTTTCCCTAATATAAAATTCTTCCTTCTAGGAGTTAACATGAAAAATCATATCTAACAGAAGAAAATGGACTTAATGAAGGACAGGACTAACACTTATTTTCCAAGGGTTTCTCTAGAATTTATCTATGTAGTTTATATAGCCATTTAATATATATACATAAATATTTATACATGTATATATATATTTATGCTTATGTAAGATTTCATATATACATATATATGTAAGTATATTAAATTTTACTATTCTTAAAAAGCAATACTATAGCTCCTTTTTCAGCGCTTATGTCTTATTTTAATACTGATGTCTACTAATCTTTATATTTCCCCAATCACAGAAATACTTAGAATTTCTTAGTAAGCTGTTATAAATAAGTAATACAGTGTGACTGGTTCTTCTAAAGTAGTGATTGATCTTTTTAATAATCTTCTTTAGTTGAATCCCTGGAGAAGGAAATGACAACCCATTTTGGTATTCTTGCCTGGAGAAGCCCATGGATAGAAGAGCACTGGGGCACTGGCAAGCTCCAATCCATGCAGTCTCAAAGAATGGGACAGAACTGAGCAAACATACTGTAGGTAAATGGGGCTTCTTTGATGACTCAGTGGAAAAGAATCTTCCTCCAGTACAGAAGACCTGAGTTTGATCCCTGGCTCAGAACAATCCCCTGGAGAAGGAAATGGCCACCCTCTCCAGTATTTTTGCCCAGAGAGTTTCACGGACAAGGAGCCTGGCAGGTTATAGGCCATGGAGTCGCAAAGAGCCAGAGACAACTAAGCAGTCAAGAACACGTAGGTAACAACTCAGTAGTGAAATCAGGCACCAAGGGTAAACACACCTTAATATATTTATATAAGATATAGTTTAGAAAATAATTTTTAGAGTAATGCTTACCAGTCTATTAGTATTAATGTCTTACTACAGAACCATTCTAATAGTATATGTCTATATTACTACATTCTTACTTGAAAGTTTTCCTATGGCTCTATTAGTATTAGTGATTACCTTTTTTCATTTCAACAGGTAAAATGGGCCCTTTGTTTTAATTTAATATCTCTTTTGGAAAGTAAGTGTCATTGCTTAATTTTACTGATATTGCAGTAACTAATGTCACAAAACTTTAAACATGTAAGCAATTACAGTCAACTAATAATCAGATGATAATTAGTTCAAATAAAGAATTACGACATTAACCAATGAGAGTACACATTGGAAAAGCATTCCTGGAAATAAAGCATTATGATAGCTGCCATAAAAGGCATAAGAACATGCTCCAATGATTTAAAAAATGATTAATACACATGATTGTTATTTGTCACTTTCTGTATACTTATCAGAATAAATCAGCCATTTATTGTGATACAAAGATGTACACTGCAGTGCAGACACAGTGTCCCCTGCCCTGGGAATGCCTGGGTAGGAACTGGCGGCCAGGAGTGGAGCAGCTCAAAGGGCCCAGAGGCCAGTGGTGGGTAAGGGTTGCAGCTGGAGCCAGAGCCAAGATAGAGAAGCTACTGAGTCCTTCATGATGAAATATTGGGAAACGCCTCTTTCTCTGCTTTGTGTAGTTGATAGTTTGGATAGTGAAGCGATGGCTGAATGTCAAAACCTTTCGGCAGGACCTTGCAAGGGGAATCAGACTCTGTCTGGGGAATTTGTACTGTCTCAAAGTTGGATGCTTGAATTCAACAAAAGAGGGAGGAGCAGCATCAAAAAGGGGCAGGCAGTAACCTGGCTCAGAGAGAAGACCAGAGCACAGAGAGGAAGCAGGAAAGTGAGCCACATGTTGTTGGGAGAACTTTTCACTGCTGCACTTGTGATGATGGAGTTTTCTGATTCAGTCTCCTCTTGTTTTATGAACTTTTTAATCCTGTGTTTCAGTCAGTAGTGGCCCATATTATTGGTAATCCATCTCTACATGGAAATTTTTGGTCATGGCTGAAGTTCTTCTTCAGGGCAATTATCTGATCGCTCTCTGTGCTCCCCCTCTTCATTCTTAGCAATCTTGTCAACATAATTTGGTTCCAGGATTTAGCTGACCTGGCATTTGAGGTGTCAAGGAGGGAACCTCACCCATTCTCTAACAGCAGAATTACTGCTGATGTGCTCTTTAGCCTTTCACTGTAATCGCTCTTCCTCCTCCAGGATATGTTTGTCAGCCTTTTTACCCTTCATTTTGGCCAGTTGCTTAGTCTCCTGCATACATCTCTTCTCTGTTCACTTCTGTACCCATTATATTGCTTTGAAAATTGTTGGTTCAGTAAAGGAATTGGAATGCACCAGCGATATCAGCATAGAAAGAAACTGGCCTTACTACTTTGGATTTGGTTTACCCCTGGGTTTCCAATGTAAGATGGCAATGCGCTCTCCTGCATTGTGGCTGCCTCTTCTCTATCCTTTTTCCTTTATTCATTATCAGTGCCAGTAAAACAAAGACACCTGGCAAAACACATCTTTTCAATTGAATGTCTTCTTCTTGGTGGTTTTCTTAAACAGCAGAGTTTTCCATTAGATGCTCTACCTGTGGGCTCTCCTGAGTAGCTTTATTTCTGCAAAGAAGTTCCCTCACCACACCCATCTAACGCCAGACTGAAACTGCTGCCAGCCACTAAGTTATCTGCCATCTGGAGGGGGTGGATGGGAACAGAAAGACTTCATGGGAACTCTTTTCCTCGTTCACCACTTCCCCCTCGACCCGCTGCCCCCAAAGAAAGTGGAGCATACCCTTTGAGGGCTCTGCCCATGTTTCCCTTATCTCTGAAGAATCTGAGGAATCCAGATTTTTATGTTAGGTGCATGTAAGGCAGAATCTTCCTGACACCACCATGGACTTTAAACACTTGAGAGTCTGAAAGGACCACTGATTTTTCTCAACCCTTTTCTAGTATTTGCCAGCCCCAGACCAGCACTGATCTGAATCCTCTTTCTCCCTGTGTCATTCCCCACTCCCACTTCCCCTTCCTCTTCCTACATTTCACCACTCTTGGATGAATAGATATTTGTGATGCTAGCTGTTTTATTTTGTTATTGCTGTTTTCCTGTGAATCACATACATAAGCATACATATTGCCAACAAATTTTGAAAACTCAGCATTGGCCACAGGATTGAAAAAGGTCAGTTTTCATTCCAATCCAAAGAAAGGCCCACTAGTAAAGTAATGCTCAAAATTCTCCAAGCCAGGCTTCAATAGTACATGAACCATGAATTTACAGATGTTCAAGCTGGATTTAGAAAAGGCAGTAGAACCAACCACAGGTCTAATTGCCAAAATCTGTTGGATCATAGAAAAAGCAAGCGAGTTCCAGAAAAACACCTATTTTTGCTTTATTGACTATGCCAAAGCCTTGAACAGTGTGGATGACAACAAACTCTGGAAAATTCTAAAAGAGATGGGAATGCCAGACCACCTGACCTGCCTCTGGAGAAATCTGTATGCAGGTCAGGAAGCAGCACTTAGAACTGGACATGGGACAACAGACTGGTTCCAAACAGAGAAAGGAGCACATCAAGGCTGTATATTGTCCCCATGCTTATTTAAATTATATGCAGAATACATCATGAGAAACTCTGGACTGGATGAAGCACAAGCTGGAATCAAGGAGATTAGCAGGGAGAAATACCAACCACCACAGGTAAAGAGATGACACCATCCTTATGGAAGAAAGTGAAAATGAACTAAAGAGCTTCTTGATGAAAGTGAAAGAGGAGAGTGAAAAAGTTGGCTTAAAACTCAATAATTAGAAAACTAAGATCATGGCATCTGGTCCCATCATTTCATGGCAAATAGATGAGGAAACAGTGGAAACAGCAACAGACTTTATTTTGGGGAGCTCCAAAACAAATGCAGATGGTGACTGCAACCATGAAGTTAAAAGGCACTTGCATCTTGGAAGAAAAGTTATGGCCAACCTAGACAGAATATTAAAAACCAGAGACATTAAAGGTCTGTCTAGTCAAGTTATGTTTTTGTTTTTGTTTTTTCAGTGCTCATGTATGGATGTGAGGCTTGAACTACAAAGAAAGCTGAGCCCTGAAGATTTTGATGCTTTTGAACTGTGGTGTTGGAGAATACTCTTGAGAGTCCCTTGGACTGCAAGGAGATCCAACCAGTCCATCCTGAAGGAAGTCAGTCCTGAATATTCATTGGAAGGACTGATGTTGAAGCTGAAACTCCAATACTTTGGCCACCTGATGCGAGGAGCTGACTCACTGAAAAAGACCCTAATGCTGGGAATGATTGAAGGCAGGAGAAGAAGGGGATGACAGAGAATGAGATGGTTGGATGGTATCACCGTTTCAGTGGACATGAGACTAAGTAAACTCCAGGAGTTGGTGATGGACAGAAAAGCCTGGCGTGCTGGAGACCATGGGGTCGCAGACTCAGACATGACTGAGCAACTAAACAGCAAAAAATCTGGGATCAGACCCAGGTCTCCCACATTGCAGGCAGATTCATTACAAGCTGAGCCACAAGCAAAGCCCAAGAATACTGGAGTGGGTAGCATATCCCTTCTGCAGTGGATCTTTCCCACCCAGGAATCGAACTGGAGTGTCCTGTATTGCAGGCTGATTCTTACCAACTGAGCTGTGAGGGAAGCACCACCCCCCCCCCTTTTTTTAAATAAGTCAAAAGCATGAAACTTTTTCCAAAATTATATTTTTGGGATATTTTGCATAAAGTAAATCACCATTGTATATTCATTAACAATATGCATAAAAAGGAATTGGGAACACATGATAAAGCACAAACAATTATACTGTACATTAATAATAGAAATAAATGAAAAAAATAATTGTAAGAAATCTTTAGTACACTATTATAATAGTAATTTGGAAAATGAAATGGCAAGTCATTTAAAAGAAGGTGCTTACCAATAATTATTCAAGATGAAGTAGAAACTACAAACATACTTGATAATGAATTCTAGGGATTGTCTGAAAATTTTGCTGCAAAGCCGCTATCTCGATGGTAAATCTAAATATATAAATAAATGCTATTTTCATATTATTGATGCTTTCATAAAACTCAGATAACGAAAGTTGTCTGACAATGCTGTTTACAGATATAGCCTTTGACGAATGCTAATGAATTAGGAACAGACAATAATCCCTAAAAGTAATAAACGCTACACACCAACCAGCCAAAAAAAAAAAAAAAAAAGAAGATACTAATAAATACTTATGTTTCACTAGCAACTTTATCGAGAAGGCAATGGCATCCCACTCCAGTACTCTTGCCTGGAAACTCCCATGGACGGAGAAGCCTGGTGGGCTGCAGTCCATGGGGTCGCTGGGAGTCCGACACGACTGAGCAACTTCCCTTTCACTTTTCACTTTCATGCATTGGAGAAGGAAATGGCAACCCACTCCAATGTTCTTGCCTGGAGAATCCCAGCGATGGCAGAGCCCAATGGGCTGCCATCTATGGGGTAGCACAGAGTCGGACAGGACTGAAGCGACTTAGCAGCAGCAACAGCAGCAGCAACTTTATATAGTGTTTCATCTACTTATGAATTTAATTGTTTCATTTCATTATTGCCACAATTTCACAGTTACATTAAGTGACTTATTCTCATCCTTATTATAAAGAATAAAAATAGTTTTTCTTGTCCATTACTTAACTACTGACTTTGACCAGACTTTAGTCAAGTTTTTCTCCTCACAGTGCCCTAAATTTTGACCTGTGCTCAACTTTTGGCAAGCAGTTCCATACTAAGGTCAGAACATCCTCCCTAGCAGCTTATACTGAGAATAAGCTGGCAGAAAGAGATATTTTCTATTAGAAAGACCATATTTTACTCCCTGCTCACCCATTTGCTTGTGCCCTTCTAAGCTTCTTACTAGTTTCTCCTATTGCTCATTCCATATCTTTAAAAAAAACTTACTTTAAGAGTTCCTTTTGATTTTAAAATATTTGCAGATTCTGAGATGGAAATGTTCTTCTATTGAATTCTTTTTTCCCCCCACAATTACCTATGTTTAAATTTTAGTACTATTTTTCATCATGTGATATTTTTGTACCAATTTTGATATCTGTTAAATACTGCATTTAAGAAGTTTTGTGTTGATTACTGATTTTTTTTTTTGATCCAACAATAACATTTTGCACAGGAGGGAATACCACCCCCTAAAGCAAGCCTGCTGTTGCCGCTGCTAAGTCACTTCAGTCTTGTCTGACTCTGTGCAACATCATAGACAGCAGCCCACCAGGCTCCTCCGTCCCTGGGATTCTGCAGGCAAGAACACTAGAATGGGCTGCCATTTCCTTCTCCTCAATTCTCTTTTTAAATAAACTCCTTACTGATGTCTGTTTGTTTTCCAGTTTTCAAGTGCTATGACACAAATGAGTTTTGACATCCTTTATCCTCCTAATAATAGTGAGAAAAAATAGGGGTTCTAACCCAGGATACCTATCTCTCAATTCAAAGGATATAAACATTATTCTTGAGTACAACTACTTCACCCTATTTGGGCAGACAGGACTATGAGATAGATAGTTCTTTATAGGTTGTTCCTGTTTCCTGGAACTTGGGCCTGAGCAGATGACATCAGGAGAGATGGTCAGCTTCTACCCAAGATATCAGAACAAGACCCTCAATCTGAGAAATTCCCTGTCTTTTTATCCTTGCCATTTTAATTGTCTTTCTTTGCTGATTTTTCATCTCTATCCACTCCACCACCACTTTTGCTGTTCTTAAAACTTTTCCCATTACAACAGTAGCTGTCAATTGCAAGCTTTACATTATATTAGCTGTTTTAAAACTAATTTTTATCAAAGTATATTTGATAACAATGTTATGTTAACTTCAGGTGTACAGCAATATGAATCATTTACACATATACATCTATCTGCTCTTCTTCAGATCATTTTCCCATAGCCATGACAGGATATTGAACAGAGCTCCTTGTGATATACACTAGTAAGTCATTATGAGTTATATACATATAGTAGTGTTTATATGTCAGCCCAGTCTCTTAATTTATCCCTTTTCCTTTCTTTCCCTCTTGATATGTTACCTCTTTATCTACCTCTGCACATGAACCATTTCTTCTGTAAGAATTCCTCTGTCCCTCCAATGTACTTGACTCCTTCATTTGATTTTTCTATCCACTTTCCTTCGGAAAACCACAGTTTCTCGAAATTCCTATGCTGAATAAAGGGCATCATTTGTCTTGAAAGTTAGTATGGTGTAGATTTAGATTTCTTCTGTGGATTTCAAAAGGAACGTGTATGAACCTCAATAATTTTTAGAATGAGTAATGTATACTTCCACTGTAACATAATCAAAAGGTGTTTCAGGGATCTTGCTGTTTTTGATTATACTACTTTGCCACAAAGCACATGTTCCTTGTCTTGTGTGAATATAGTATACTGAGATGGTCCTAAATATTTATTGTAAACTTTACTTGGAACTTTTTATTGTCTTGCAATTAAAAACCTGGGAACTTTCATCCTCCAAAATGGATAGCATACTACTTCCATCAAAACAGGTCATATGAACTCTAAAATATGAATCCTTTGGAGAACCATTTTAATGAACCCTAGGTAACTCCTAATGAGAAATATTTATGACAACCATGTGTACGTTTCACTTTAAGCTCACTTGTTGGTTTTATATTACTTTTTGACCTTAAGTAATTGTCCTTTTAATTACATTCCTAAGAAGACTTTTCATCAACAATTATTAGTCCAGAATATGCTCTACTGATGATACACCTAATATTTTGAGGATGACAGTATGAAGATAATTCACATTTTCCTAAAGTGAGTCTGGGAATCTCAGGTTAAATCTGGGTTAGCTGAAGTGGGCTAATGACTTCTTAATTAGGGCTTTCCTAATAGCTCAGCTAGTAAAGAATACACTTGCAATTCAGGAAACCCTGGCTCAATTCCTGGGTTGGCAAGATCCCTTGGAGAAGGGATAGAATGGCTTCCCTTGAAGCACATATTGTAAAGAATCCACATGCAATGTGGGAGACCTGGGTTTGATTCCTGTGTTGGGAAGATCTCCTGGAAGAGAGCATGGCAACACACTCCAGTATTGCTGCCTGGAAAATCTCCATGGACAGGGGAGTCTGGTGGGCTACAGTCCATAGGGTTGTGAAGAGTCAAACACAACTGAGCAACTAAGCACATAGGGCTGAATTGAAGTGAGTTTCAACTAAAGTCAGTTCAGAGTTAAAGGGCTCCACCCACGGCTTCGCAGGTAAAGACTTTGCTTAAAATAAAGGATACATGGGGTACAGGTTTGATCCTTGGGCTGGGAAGATCCCCTTGGGGCAGGAAGTGGAAACCCACCCCAGTATTCTTTCCTGGGAAATTCCA
Organism: Budorcas taxicolor; assembly: GCF_023091745.1. Taxonomy (NCBI): domain Eukaryota; kingdom Metazoa; phylum Chordata; class Mammalia; order Artiodactyla; family Bovidae; genus Budorcas; species Budorcas taxicolor. Next base: position 10,095,992 of record NC_068936.1, read on the forward strand.
AGGACAGAGAAACCTGATGGGCTACTGTTCATGGTGTCACAAAGAGTCGAACATATCTGAGAAACTAAGCACAAAGCACAGGGTTCCTAAATTGGGATGATATCTTCGGAAGTTAAATAGGATTCTAGGGCCAGTAGAGTGTCTAGTGTACCATGAGTTAAGTTTGAGGTTACTAGAACAGTGTTTGATTCCCCTGAAGTGGATTTATGCTCCTCTGAAGTGGTTCTGGAAAATTGTAAATTGCTTCTGGAATCTTCTCACCTGAGTCTGGCCCACTGAGGATCTGAGATCCCTGATGTGTGACTCAATATGTCTGGAAATAAGCTGGTTCCATAACACAACTTTCTTGTGCTTAACAGTAGCCCTGTGGATCCTGGGTGTGGGCCTAGAATCCCCTGAAGCAGAACTTGGGTCTCCTATGAGGCTCGGTCTTCTAAGTTTGGTCACAGATCTTCTGAGCTGAGTCTGGATACCATAATGTTTTGGAGTTTAAGGAGGTGGTCTTGAATGCTATGAGGTGAACAGAGATTCCTAGGTGTGATTTGAGGCACCATGGAAAGGAATAGGCCTCCAATTGTCTGGTCTTATGATGTTTGATTGTGTCTGAATACCCATACATGGATCTTGCATTTGGAAACTTAGTCTTGCTGATATACGAGTTCCTGAGTTAGACGGAAATGTCTGGAGATCTAGGTCTCCTGATAGGTATGACCTAATGAAATAGGCCTGAGTCCCTATGTCCTGAATTTTAGTCCACTGTATTGGGTTTGAGGCCTCCTGGTGTATTGTGTAGTGGGCTTGAGCTTTATTTTCATCTCTTGATTAGATATGTCATCCCTAGAGTGTTGTCAGGAAGTGCTGAATCTGTGTGCCCTGACATTGGTTTGGGAACTTAATCAGGGTGCTTTGAATTTTGTACTGGGCCTCCCTGAGTATCGTTTGTGGATACCTGCAGTGTTAGAAACCTAAGATGGGCCTGATGTTTCTCTTCTGATCAGAGTCTGGGTGTGCTGCAGTCTTTTAAGATGGTCTGGGATACCATGAAATGAATCCCGTTATCTTGAGTTGAGAGCTGGTCTGCTGAGATGGCTTGGTAGCTTTGGAGTTCTGGATGTGGAACTGAGCATCCTGAGGTGGATATCTCATTTTTAGCCTTTGATCTTGGACTCTGGGCCCTAAAGTATGTCCAAGAACCTCTGAATATAGTATGTGTCTTCTGCTGTGGTTCTGGGATTCAGTGAGTTAGTTAAGAAATCCCTTTAAAATATTCCAGGGTTCCCTATCCTTAGTCATTGTTTAATATATGTCTCTTGACCCAGTTTGAAGCTACATCCTCTAGTATGAACGAGTGGTCCACCAGTGTGCATTTGAGGCACTCTGAGGTGGGTCTGGTACCTCTTGATGTGCCTTATTGTCTTCAGTAATGCTGGTGCTCCTCTTAGAAGGCTCTAATATCTTTTGAGGTGGGCCTCTCATCTTCTAATTACACCAAACTGGAACTCAGGTCCAGAATGTCACATTCATAAACCTAATGGGGAGCTAGGATTCCATGGAGTATTGTCTGGGGAGTCCTGGATTCATGTTAGACTCTTTATGAGGCCTTTTAGCACTAGATTTGGCTATGGTATAAACTTGAGAGATAGGTCTGTGGCTTCCTAAATTGAATCTGGGTTTTCCTGAGCTGAGCCGATTTTCCGTAGGTAAGTTACCGCTTTTCCAAAATGGCTCTGACATCTCTTAAAGTGATTTTATGATCTCCAGAGCTTAGTAGTCCCCAAGATGGCAGTCTAGGGTCCTAGTATACTTGTAGGGCATTGAGGGTGCCTGGTACTCATAGAAATTGAGGCTTTCTGGACTGGGGCTAGATACCATGGTATAATTTTGGGGTTCCATGATTTGAGACTGGGGCTCCCAAATTGTTCCTTGGGCCCACTGTTACATTATTAAAGATATCCGAGCTGAAATCTGGTTCCCAAGGTGACTCTGGGGTCCCCAGAGATAATTCTGTGGTCTGAGATGACCCTGGATTTCCTTGGAAAGTCTGGGGTCTCTTGAGCTGAATGTGTATCATGGATCTTCTTCTTCCTGTTTAGTCACTACGCTGGCTCTGACTACTCTTCGTGAGCCCGTGGACTGTAGCCTGCCATGCTCCTCTGTCCATGCGATTTCCTAGGCAAGAATAGTGGGGAGGGTTGTCATTTCCTCTTCCAGGGGATCACTCTAACTCACGGTTCAAACCCCTATCTCCCGTGTCTTCTTCATTGGCAGGTGGATTCTTTCCCTACCAAGTAAAGAATCCAAGGTGAATATTAGATCTTCACAAATTTTACATGCTTATTTCAGAGAAGATTATGGGTACCCTGAACTAAGTTAGACATCTTTTGAGATTGGATGTGATCCAGGCGGCCTGGATATCTCAAACAGAATTGGGGTTCCTAGGTGGCTTTGGATTGCCAGATTTTATTTTAAGTCACCCTAATATGAATGTAGGAGCCCTTGAAATTAATCAAAACTCCTTTAGGTGTGTCTAGGATTCCTCAGGCTTAGGTGGGCTTAGGGTTTCCACAGAAAGGAGGTAGATTCAGTTGAATCTTAGTCCCATAAAGTTGACTAATTTTCCCAGAAGAGTGTATGGACTCCTTAGGACAATGTGACATTCCCTAAGATGTGTTTTGGATAGATCTGGGATTTTTAAACTGAATATTGTTTTCCACAGCTGAATATCAATTCTCTTGTGGTTCGTTAGAGTCACCTATGCAGGCTGTTGATCATCAGAGGTGTTTATGGAAGTTCTGAGCATGTTGTATGTGCTCCTTGAGCTAGATGTGAATCCTGAAAAGTTTGTCATTGGGTTAGGAGGTAGATCTGATGTCTTCTGAGCAAGTTCACTTAAGTTGTGAGAGACTGACTTATCTTTTGGACTAGGGGATCATTAGGTATTGTATGTGAATCTGGGGTATTGTCTAGGAATGCCTAAGTGTAGCTCTCTTTAGTAAGTTTTAAACATTCTGAGAGCTCAGCAACCAAGGATAGGTATCGGTCCATTGTCTTGGATCTGGAACTCTTAAGTTTGAGATGTTATCTTGGGGATGCCTGATCTGTGTCTCTCCCTGAGATGACTGTCAGTCTCCTGAACTCAGTCTCTGTATCACAAGATGGATATGGGGTTCCTAGACTTGGATATAGTGGCCTGAATTTTGGTCTGAATCGCACTGGGTTGTTGTATTAAAAAGTCCTGAGTTGTATACCTGAGAAAATCTTAGGTCTCTTGAGATGAGTGTATTTGCTTCAAGGTCAGTCTAAGGTCTCTGGATGTGACTAGATCTTATGTTAATAGTATTGCATGAGTTCTTCTGAACTCAGTTTGTCTCACTTGAATTGGACTTGGGTCTACTAAGTGGGACTAGAATACCCTTGGATGTGTCTGGGGTTTCATAATATATAATTTTTATTTTATGGTGAGCTTGTCGCAAGTAAGATTAGTGTGAACCAGAACCCTTCAAAATGGATCTGGGGCACGGAGGTGAATTCGGGGTACAGTGAAATAGATTATCTGTAAATGTCTAAGCCTACTTGGGACTACGTACGGTAGGTCAACGGTGGTAAAACTGGGTTCTTCAGAGTATGGGTCCTTGTGGAGGAACTCGTATTTTCTCCACCAGGAATGTTTGGAGTGTTTTCAGGGTATTTCTAAGCAGCATCTGATACTAGGAGTTCAGTTTGAAGTCTGCTAAACTGAGCCAGATTACTTGGCAAGGTCTAATTTGTGCCTGGGAATGTTTGATCCCTGCTGAAAATATTGGTTTATGAAGTGGCTTATCAGAATCCTTTGATTGTTTCTAGAATTGAGTGAATTTGGTCTAATTCCTATGTTGTCAATCTGGGGTTTACTGGGAATGATTAAGTCACTGAGGAAGGTCTAGTCTCTTTGAGTTGAATTTGATTCCTTGAACTGAGTGTGGATATTTTGCCTTAGTATTAGGAGCCCAAAGAGTGTTTAGGGGTCAACCTAGATATTTTCTGGGGATTCCTAAGCATTTCTGTGATTCATATGAGTAAAGAATCTCCAGAAGTTTGTCTGATTTCTGTAGGAAAAGACTCAGTCTTTTATCTAGAAGTTGACTAAAAGTCAACAGAAGTTGACTGTGCTGTATGCTTAGTTGCTCAGCTGTGTCCAACTCTTTGCAATCCCAAGGACTGTAGCCTGCAAGGCTCCTCTGTTCGTGGGATTCTCCAGGCAAGAATACGGGAGTGAGCTGGCAAGAATACTCACTGATGCTGACTACATATTCCAAAATATAAGGAGCTCTTTGCTCCTGGGATAATAAGAGATCTCATACATTGTTTTCTTGGGATGAATGTGTTAAATCTTAGTCCGCTACTGTGAGTCTTGATTTTTAATGGAGGATTTGTCTTCCTTTGATGAGTCTGGTTTCCCTGACCAATCTCTGTTCATGCATTGACTCTCTGTTCTTGTACTGAATCTGATACCCTGAGAGGGATATGGGTCCCTGAGTGATATTTTGCATTCAAAATATGTTATCTGGTAATAATGGAGTAATCTGAGTCAACATTTCTGAATTACCTGATGTTGGCCAGTAGCCCTCTCAAGTGTTTTATCAGAGACCTGAGCTGACTGTTTAAGTCCTGATCAGGTCTAGAGTCCCTGAATGTTACTAGATCCTTTGACATATGTGTGGAGGTCATTAAGACACCTTTGCAGTCCTTTGAAGTAGATTTCTACTCTTGAATTACTATGTGAACATGATTTATGTTAGTATTTAAACCCCAAATTGTGCTTTTTTCTGTGTGTTTTTATTTAGGTATGTCTGAAAGTAAAATGAAAGTGTGAGTTGTTCAGTGATGTCTGACTCTTTTTGACCCCGTGTTCTGGGGCCTACCAGGCTCCCCTGCCCATGGGATTTTCCAAGCAATAAATCTTCTGTATAACAGGATTTCCCACTGGAGTGGGTTGCCATTTCCTCCTCCAGGGAATCTTGCCAACTTAGGGACTGAACCTTCAGGTCTCCTGCATTACAGTTGGATTCTTGACCATCTGCTACCAGGGATCAGAGTTCGGTGGGTGTTCAGTTCACTTCAGTCGCTCAGTCATGTCCGACTCTTTGCGACCCCATGAGTCGCAGCACACCAGACCTCCCTGTCCATCACCAACTCCCGGATTTCACTCAGGCTCACGTCCGTTGAGTCAGTGATGCCATCCAGCCATCTCATCCTCTGTCGTCCCCTTCTCCTCCTGCCCCCAATACCTCCTAGCACCACAGTCTTTTCCAATGAGTCAACACTTCGCATGAGGCGGCCAAAGTACTAGAGTTTCAGCTTTAGCATCACTCCTTCCAAAGAAATGCCAGGGCTGACCTTCTTCAGAATGGACTGGTTGGATCTCCCTGCAGTCCAAGGGACACTCTCAAGAGTTTTCTCCGACACCACAGTTCAAAAGCTCAGTTCTTTGGCACTCAGATTTCTTCACAGTCCAATGCGCACATCCATACATGACCACTGGAAAAACCAGAGCCTTGACTAGATGGACCTTTGTTGGCAAAGTAATGTCTCTGCTTTTCAATATGCTATCTATGTTGGCCATAACTTTTCTTCCAAGGAGTAAGCATCTTTTAATTTCACGGCTGCAGTCACCATCTGCAGTGATTTTGGAGCCCCCCAAAATAAAATCTGACGCTGTTTCCACTGTTTCTCTATCTACAGGTGGGTGTATATCTGTAGAATTAAGTCTAGTTTTCTTATATAGATCTCTGTTCCTTTGATTACTTCAAATTTGTCTTTCTTATATCTTTCTATCACATGGCTCTGGAATGAGAATTCTTGATCCCTTCTAAGGAAGGGCTCATGCTAAAGCTGAAACTCCAATACTTGGACCACCTGATGCAAAGAACTGACTCACTGGAAAAGACCCTGATGCTGAGAAAGATTGAAGGCAGGAGGAGAAGGGGATGACAGGAGATGAGTTGGTTGGATGGCATCACTGACTCAATGGAGATGAGCTTGGGTAAACTCCAGGAGTTGGTGATGGACAGGGAGGCCTGGCACACTGCAGTCCATGCAGTCACAAAGAGTCAGACACGACTGAGTGACTTGAATTGAACTGAACTATGCATAAATGTTTATAATGGCTATATAATCTGTTAAACTTCTCCCTTGATCATTATGTAGTGTCCTTCCATTTCTCTTTTAATGGTTTATATTTTCAACTCTATTTTGTTTAATGTGAGCATTTCTACTCCTGCTTTCTTTGGATTTCCATTTTCATGGAATAACTTTTTCATATGGAAAAGCCCCTCACTTTCAGACTGAATGTATCCCTTTGTCTGAGGTGGCTTTATTGGAGAGTATGTATGTTTGTTTGTTTGTTTGTATGTTGTTGTTTTTAATCCATTCAGCCAGTCATGTCTTTTGGTAGGAGCATTTAATCCATTTACATTTAATGTAATTATAGGCATATGTGAACCTATTGCCATTTTCTTTATAGTTGTGGGTTTATTTTTTGTAAATCTTTTATTTACCTTGTGTTTCCTGATAGAGAAGATCCTTTAGCATTGTTGAAGTGCTTGTTTGCTGGTAGTGAATTCATTCAGCTCTTGCTTGTCTGAGAAGCTTTTGATTTCTCCTTCTAATCTGAATGAAATCTTTGTTGGGTAGGGTAACCTTGGTAATAGGTTTTTCCTTTTCATCATTTTAAGTATGTCCTGTCATTCCCTTCTTGCCTGCAGAGTTTATGTTGAAAGATCAGCTGATATCCTTATGGGGATCCACTTCTTTGTTATTTGTAACTTTTCTCTTGCTGATTTTAATATTTGCTTTTTTGTGTTTAAGTTTTGCTAGCTTGATTAATACATATCTTAGAATGTTTCTCCTTTGGTTTATCCTGCATGGGACTCTCTGGGCTTCCTGGACTTGGATGACTATTTCCTTTCCCAAGTTAGGGAAGTTTTTGACTATAGTAGCTGTCTCAACTATTGTCTTATAGATTTTCTTTTTCTCATCTTCTTCTGGTACCCCTACAATTTGGATGTTGGTGTGCTTAATATTGTCCCAGGTTTGAGATTTTCCTCATTAGTTTTTATTCATTTTTTAAAAAGAGAGATAAGGTTTATTCAGGGAAGAAACACACTCCTTAGACAGAGTATGAGAGATCTCAAAAGGCAAGAGAGGCACCAGGATTTGGGGTTGTAAGTTTTTATAGGGGTGGGAAATTTATTCTGCTTTGCTTTGGTTATTTCCATCACACTATTCCAACTTATTTATCCATCCTTGTACCTCAGTTATTCTGCTATTGATTCCTTCCAAAGTATTTTTAATTTTACTTTTTATGACTATTATATCTGGTTAATTTTAATTCTGCTAGATGACCTACACCTATGTATGGAAATAGCAAAAACAGTGCTAAGAGGGAAGTTTACAGCAATTCAACCTTACTACAAGAAACAAGTGAAATATCAAATGAACAATCCAAACTACACCTGAAGCAACTACAGCAAGAACAAGAAAACTCAAAGTCAGTAGAAGAAAAGGAATCATAGAAGAGAGAGCAGAGGTAAATGAGCAAGAAATGAAGAATGTGGTAGAAAACATCAGTAAAAGTAACAGTTGGTTCTTTGAGGAGATGAACAAAATTGATAATCACTTAGCCAAACTTCGCAAGATAAAGGGGCAGAGATTTCAGACTAATAAAATTCAAATTGGAAAAGTAGAAATCACAACAGTGTATAAATACAGATAATCATAAAAAGCTATTACAAGTAATCATATAATGATACAATAGACAACAAAGAAGAAATAGACAGATTCAAAGAAAAGTACGTGACTGAAGAAACATTTTAGAAAGGGAAAAGAGATTCATGACAAGTGATGATTTCAGCTGTAAGTAAAAATCTCCCAAAGCACAAAAGCTCAGGTTGCGAGAGCTTCATTAGCAAATTCTATCAAATTTTCAGAGAAAAACTAACACCTATTTTTCTAAGACTTTTCCAGTCATGGAGGGAAGAACATTTTCATATCTATTCTACAAGGCCACCATCACCCTGATAGCAAAACCAGACAAAGATCACAAAATAGGAAATTATATCAATACAATTCATAAATATAGATGTAAAAATTCTCAACAATTCTAGCAAACAAACTCCTACAACACATTAAAAGGGTCATACGCAGTATGATACTGGCACAAAGACAGAAATATAGATGAATGGAACACAATGGCAAGTCCAGAGATAAATCCACGCACCCATGGACACCTTATTTTTGACAAAGAAGGCAAGAATATATAATGGAGAAAAGACAGTCTCTTTAACAAGTGGTGCTGGGAAAACTGGTCAACCACTTGTAAAAGAATGAAACTAGAACACTATAAGACCAGAAACTATAAAACTCCTAAGGAGAACATAGTCAAAACACTCTCCAACATAAATTACAGCAGAATCCTCTATGACCCACCTCCCAGAATATTGTAAATAAAAACAAAAATAAACAAATAGGGCCTAATTAAAATGAAAAGTTTCTGCACAACAAAGGAAACTATAAGCAAGGTAAAGACAGCCTTCAGAATGGGAGAAAATAATAGCAAATGAAGCAACTGACAGACTTATTAATCTCAAAAATTATACAAGTAACTCTTTCAGCTCGACTTCAGAAAAATAAGTGACCCAGCCAAAAAATGGGCCAAAGAACTAAACAGACATTTCTCCAAAGAAGACATACAGATGGCTAACAAACACATGAAAAGATGCTCAACATCACTCTTTATCAGAGAAATGCAAATCAAAACCACAATGAGGTACCATTTCACGCCAGTCAGAATAGCTGCTATCCAAAAGTCTACAAGCAACAAATGCTGAAGAGGGTGGGCGGAAAAGGGAACCCTCTTACACTGCTGGTGGGAATGCAAACTAGTACAGCCACTATGGAGAACAGTGTGGAGATTCCTTAAAAATTGGACATAGAACTGCCTTATGACCCAGCAATCCCAATGCTGGGCATACACACCAAGAAAACCAGAATTGAAAGAGACATGTGTGTCCCAGTGTTCATTGCAGCACTGTTTATAATAGCCAGGACATGGAAGCAACCTAGATGTCCATCAGCAGACGAATGGATAAGAAAGCTGTGGTACATATACATTCAGCCATTAAAAAGAATACATTTGAATCAGTCCTAATAAGGTGGATGAAACTGGACCCTACTATACAGAGTGAAGTAAGCCAGAAAGAAAAAACACCAATACAGTATGCTAACACACATATATATGGAATTTAGAAAGATGATAACGATAACCCTATACGTGAGACAGCAAAAGAGACACAGATGTATAGAACAGCCTTTTGGACTCTGTGGGAGAGGGAGAGGGTGGGATGCTTTGGGAGAATGGCATTGAAACATGTATAATATCATATGTGAAATGAATCCCCAGTCCAGGTTCAATGCATGATACAGGATGCTCAGGGCTGGTGCACTCACTGGGATGACCCAGAGGGATAGTATGGGGAGGGAGGTGGGAGTGGGGTTCAGGATGGGGAACCCCTGTACTCCCGTGGTGGATTCACGTATGGCGAAACCAATACAATATTGTAATTAGCCTCCAATTACAATAGATAAATTTATATTAAAAATAAATAACTGTCATCACCCACACAAAAGGTAAAAATATAAATAAATAAATAAAAGGATCATATATTATGATCAAGTGGGGTTTATTCCAGGGATACAAGGATTTTTCAACATATGCATATCAAATAATGTGATATAATATACCGTATTAACAAATTGAAATGTAAAAGTCATATGATCTGCTCAGTAGATACAGAGAAAACTTTCAGTGAAATTCAACATCCAGTTTTGATAATAATTCTCAAAGAGGGAACCAAATTCAACATTTGTTGTTGTTCTGTTACTAAGTCTTATTCAATTCTTTGCAGCTCCAGGGAGTGCAGCACACCAGGATTCCCTGTCCTTCACTATCTCACAGAAACTTGCACAAACTCCTGTCCATTGAGTCAGAGATGCCATCCAACCATCTCATCCTCTGTCACCCACTTCTCTTCCTGCCCTTGATCTTTCCCAGCATCAGGGTCTTTCCAAAGGTATCATTTCTTTATTTAAGGTAGCCAAAGTATTGGAGCTTCAGTTTTAGCATCAGTCCTTCCAATGAATATTTACGGTTTATTTCCTTTAGGATTGACTGGTTTGATATCCTTGATGTCCACAGGACTCTCAAGAGTCTTCTTTAGCTTCACAGTGCAGAATTATCAATTCTTTAGTGCTCAGCAGTTTTATGGCCCAGTTCTTACATCACTGCATGACTTGAAAAAACTATCTCTGACTATATGAACCTAAAGCGATGTCTCCACTTTTTATACACTGTCTAGGTTTCTCATAACTTTTCTTCCAAGGAGAAAACATCTTTTAATTTCATGGCTTCAGTCACCATACACAGTGGTTTTGAAGCACAAGAAAATAAAATCTGTCACTGTTGCCACTGTTTTCTCCACCTACTTGCCATGAACTGATAGGACTTACATGGTCTTGAATGTTGAATTTAAGCCAGCGTTTTCTCTCTCTTCTTTCATCCTCATCAAGAGGTTCTTTAGTTCCTCTCAACTTTCTGGCATTAGAAACCTATAATCTGTGCATCTTAGGTTCTTTATATTTTCCCCAATAATCTTGATTCCAGCTTGTGCTTCATCTTGCCCAGTATTTCACATGATGTTTTCTGCATATAAGTTAAATAAGCAAGGTGACAATATACAGCCTTGATGTATCATTTTCCGATTTTGAAACAGTCTGCGGTTCCCTGTCTGGTTCTAACTGCTGCTTCTTGACCTCCACCCACATTTCTCAGGAGACAGGTAAAGTGGTCTGGTATTCCCATCTCTTTAAGAACGTTCTACATTTTGCTGTGATACAGTCAAAGGCTTTGACATAGTTAATGAAGCAGAAGTAGATTTTTTTCTGAAATTTCTTTGCTTTCTAAATGATCCAGTGAATGCTGGCAATTCAATCTCTGATTCCTCTGCTTTTTCTAAACCCAGTTTGTATGTCTGGAAGTTCTCAGTTCATATTCTGCTGAGGCCTAGCTTGAAGGATTCCAAGCATAAACTTACCAGTGTGTCAAATGAGCACAAGCGCACTGTAGTTCAAACATTCTTTGGCATTGCCTTTCTTTGGAATTAGACAATTGACATTTTCCAGTTCTGTGGCTACTTCTGAGTTTTCCCAAGTTGATGGCATATTGAGTGCAACACTCTAACAGCATCATCTTTTAGGATTTGTAATAGCTCAGTTGGAATTCCATAAACTTGAGTATATATTGTTCTTTGTAATGCTTCCTAAGGTACACCTGACTTAGCACTCCAGGATGTCTGGCTATAGATGAGTGACCACACCATCATGGTTATCCCCATCATTAGGATAGAACTCTTTTGTATAGTTCTTCCTTGTATTCTTGCCAGCTCTTCTAAATTTCTTCTGCTTCTGTTATGTCCTTATCATTTCAGCCCTTTATCATGCCCATCCTTGATGAACGTTCCCTTGATATTGCTAAGTTTCTTAAAGGGATCTCTAGCCTTTCCCATTCTATTGTTTTCCTCAATTTCTTTGCACTGTTCACTTAAGGAGGTTTTCTCATTTCTCCGTGCTTTTCTCTGGAACTCTGCATTCAGTTGGCTATATCGTTCCCTTTCTCCCCAAACGTTCATTTCTCTTCTCCCCTAAGCTATTTGTAAAGTATTCTGAGACAACCATTTTGCCTTCTTGTGTTTCTTTTTCTTAGGGATGGTTTTGGGTCACTGCTTCCTATACAACGTCGTGAAATTCTTTACATGGTCCCTCTGGCACTCTGTTTACCATTTCTAATTACTTGATTAATCACCTCCACTGTGTAGTCGAAAGGTATTTGAGCATCTTACCTGCATGGCCTAGCGGTTTTCCCTACTTTCTTCAATTTAAGCCTTAAATTTTCCAATAACATGGTCATGACCTGAACCACAATCAGTTCCAGATTTTCTTCTGTTAACTGTATAGAGCTTCTCCATCTTAGGCAGCAAATAATGTAGGCAATCTAATTTTGGTTTTGACCATGTGGTGATATAAATGTGTAGAGTCATCTCTTGTGTTCTTGTTTGTTGAGGGTGGTTCTATGACCAGTGTGTTCTCTTGGAAAAAAATTTGTTAGCTTTTGTCCTGCTTCATTTTGTACTCCAAGGCCAAAATTCCCTGCTTACTTCAAGTTTTTCTTGACTTTTACTTTTGCATCCCAATCCCCTATGATGAAAAGAATGTCTCTTTTTGGGGGAGGGGCAGGGTATTAGTCCTAGAATGTCTCATAGGTCTTTATAGGACCATTGGCATTAGTAGTTGGGGAATACACTTGGATTACTATGATACTGAATTTTTTATCTTGTAATTAAACTGAGATCATTTTATCACTTATGAAATCGCAGCCAAATACTGCATTTCAGACTGTTTTGTTAACTCTGAGGCCTACTTAAAGGCTGTTTATAACAAACCTACTGCTAACATGGTGAAAAATTAAAACACTTCATCTGAAATCAGGAACAAGACAAGGGAGTCAACTCTCACCACTCTTATTCCTCATAGTTGTGGAAGTTGTGGTTCTAGCCACAGCAATCAGAAAAGAGAAAGAAACAGAATCCTGATAGTAAAAGAAGTAAAACCCTCTGTTTGCAGATGACATTTTTTCCCTTTTCGCCGCAAACCTAAATGGTGCCACCAGAAAATTAGTAGCACTAATCAATGAATACACTAAAGCAGCAGAATACAAGCGTAATAACACACAAATCAATGCACTGATATACATTCAGAAATCTAAGATCATGGCATCCAGTCCCATCATTTCATGGCAAACAGATGGGGGAAACAGTGGAACTAGTGACTGATTTTATTTTTCTGGGCTCCAAAATCACTGCAGATGGTGATTGCAGCCATGAAATTAAAAGATGCTTACTCCTTGGAGGTAAAGTTATGACCAAGCTAGACAGCATATTAAAAAGCAGAGACATTACTTTGTCCACAAAGGTCCATCTAGTCAAGGCTCTGGTTTTTCCAGTGGTCATGTATGGATGTGAGAGTTGGACTGTGAAGAAGGCTGAGCGCCAAATAATTGATGCTTTAGAACTGTGGTGTTGGAGAAGACTCTTGAGAGTCCCTTGCACTGCAAGGAGATCCAACCAGTCCAACCTAAAGAAAATCAGTCCTCGGTGTTCATTGGAAGGACTGACGCTAAAGCTGAAACTCCAACACTTTGGCTACCTCATGTGAAGAGTTGACTGATTTGAAAACCCCTGATGCTGGGAATGATTGAAGGCAGGAGGAGAAGGGGACGACAGAGGATGAGAAGGTTGGATGGCGCCACCAACTCAATGGATATTGGTTTGGGTGAACTCCGGGAGTTGGTGATGACCAGGGAGGCCAGGCATGCTGCAGTTCATGGGGTCGCAAAGAGTCAGATACGACTGAGCGACTGAACTGAACTGAACCTCCTGACTAGTGAGCCACAGAAGCCAATGAGTAAGTTCACTGGGGGTGTCTGGGAATGATTTTCCTCCATGATTAGAGAGGAGTACCTTGAGGCCTCTTTCCTCCTTACTTTCCCTTTTCATTTGAATGCTGGCATGTTAGTATGTGGTGTATGGAGCTGTGGGAACTGTTTGAAATCATGAGGCAATGTAGCAGAAGTGAAAAGCCAAAGATGTATAGAAAAGTAGAGCAAAATGATGGAAAGTGATACTTGGTGAATTTTTGGACCAACTGAAACAATCTAAGGTACACCTACTTCTAATCTTGTTAGGTGAGCGACTGTTTAAGTCTTCGTTACAGCTAAAAGATACTGAGCCTCCTCAAGACAGTCACTGGCCTTCAATTATTAACTGAGTGAACAGAGGGTGCTTGATGAATATATATGAATGCCTCCACTTGGGGGGCATTCCGTGGTATATCTGCTGCCCTGTGAGGTTCTGTGTCTACAGGGTAGAAACTATACAAGTGTCCTTTTGGTTCCAGGAGCACAAAAAACCCTTTCCTGCCTCTGGGGGCTCTATACTTTTGATAGCTGGGTCAGGGCAGGCCTCTCTGGAGGGGTGATATTTAAGTAAGCCCCAGAGAATGGGAAGGCAGGGGCCATGCAAATGTGGGGGGAGGTAGTCAAGGGTGAAGGCACAGAAAGTGCAAAGGCCCTGAGGAGTGTTTGAGCTTGGAAAGTCATGTTCACTGCTGCCTAGTATGCCTCTTGGCCCACAGTGTGCACTTAATATTTGTGGAATGAATGAAAAAAGGAAGGGAGGGAGAAAAAGAGGGAAGGTGAGTTTCTCAAAGCAGTCCTCGGAGGACACAGCTTTTTCTCTTTTGCCCAAACGAAGCAGAAAATTACCCATCATGGGCAACAGATGCTGTCTCTTTCATGCCTTTCAGCTCCCCCACTCTCCGCCCCTCAGCCTGGCTGAGCCTTTCATTCTCTGCAAGGATGGATGTTGGTGGCTGCCTGGCCAATCCAGTCCCTGTTTAAACAACGTAATTTATTTTTCTGGGAGGAAATGAGCAAAGGAGAAAAAACTGTCTCAGCAGCTTCCCTCCCAGGCCTGGTGGTTACAGTGCCCAGGTGGATTTATCAATGGTGGGGAGGTGGAGACAAATAACCTGCTAAACTGGAAATATTAACAACACTGTCAGCTGGAACAGCCAAAGCACCCTGTCCTGTCGTGGCATTTCACACTGCTCAGGTGTCCACAGCCTGGGCTAATGAGGCCCACCCATCAGGCCAGGGGAGATGCTGGAGCCCAGAATTTCTCATTAATGGGCTGAGGCTGCTGCTTCAGACACTGGTAGGAGTTTTCAGGGGAGCTTGCCATATGAGGGTGGTGTATCCTAGTTTTCTTTGGTGGACTCCACTCTCTGCTTATCAGCTCAGGGGTGTGGAACAGCAGTGTTTGAAATTCCTAAGTCCACCTCCTTCCTCCCAGGTGTTTGCAGCAAAACACATAGCAGTTTGCATGTACCAGCTGTGTGACTTTAAGTAAATTAACCTCTCTGAGTCTCAAACATGTCCTCTATAAAATGAGAGGGGATAGTACCCACTTTGTGGGGGGAGGGGTTAGAGGATTAAATAAAATGATGACATCAGTAATCAAGAGTAGTGGGTAAGGCCTGGGATTAGGTAGGGTGGCAGTTACAGCCCCACCACCTGCCTGCTGGCTGTGATGGAGACTGCTGGCTGGCTCCCTGCATTTGTTCTTCCCTTCTCTCTCATAAAATGCTCCCATATTTGTTTCTTTCCTTGCTAGGCAGGAGTGGCTGAGAATAAAGTCTACATCTTCCAGCTCCCTTTGTGGCAAGGTGTGATTTTCTGACTCAACAATCTGGCCAAATGGATTTGAGCAGCAGTTATGCTGACCCGTGTCAGCTGTGCTCTTAAAGGGAAGAGGGGTCGGTCCCTCTTCCCTCCCCCTTTACTTTCCTGGTGCAGGGGGAGTGCAGAGGTTGAGGGGGTGAGAGGGCAGCTTAGACTGTGTGGTAAGAGCAGTTCTTGGATTGGAAGAGCAACAAAGACAGAAGCGGCCTGGGTCCCTGGTGCTGTCCCAGCTCTATGGGCAGCGAATGAGACAGAGACAGCTCTCGATTGTTTAAGCTGCTGGTCGGCATCCCGGGCAACACAAACCCCACTGCACAAAACCTGGCCTCGCTGGGGACTACCTCATCCACTCCCATAGCCTGGATTCAGTGATACACTGCTCCTGTGGACTTTGCCGAAACAAGACATTGAGGTGAGTTTTCATTATGTGGGCACTCCCCCCCCCCCCCTTATTTAAGGTATTTTATTAGGTTCTTGCAAATTTAGCTCAAATGAATACTTTTATACTTCTGAATTTTTAGTAATGATTTTCACCTTAAAATCCATTTCCTTGATATTAATACAGCTGCATCTGCTTTCATTGTTAGTATACACACAAATACTTTTTCTGTATTTTTCAACTGTTCTATGTATTATGAATCTTTCACATTCAGCCAGCTTAAAAAAAATCAAAGGTCAGAAAATCACTGACTTTGAAATTTTCCTTCATTCCCATATATTGTGATGAAACTTGGTTTTATTTTTATATCAGATTACTTTGTGTTTTCTATTTGTCATACGTCTCCTGTTTTCTTTTATAACTTCTCTGCCATATAAAAAAAAAAATGTATTTATCTTTGGTT
This sequence comes from Budorcas taxicolor, assembly GCF_023091745.1. Lineage (NCBI taxonomy): Eukaryota > Metazoa > Chordata > Mammalia > Artiodactyla > Bovidae > Budorcas > Budorcas taxicolor. Next base: position 10,112,225 of record NC_068936.1, read on the forward strand.
GTGTTGGTCTTCATTGCCATGAGGCTTTTCTCTACTTGAAGGTGGCAGGGGCTACTTTTAGTTGTAGTGTTCAGGCTTCTCGTTGCAGTGACTTCCTTTTTTGTTAATATAAATTCATTTATTTTAATTGGAGGCAAATTACTTTACAATATTGTAGTGGTTTTGCCATACATTGGCATGAATCAGCCACGGGTATACATCTCTCCCAATCCTCATCCCCACTCCTACCTCCTTCCCCATCCCATCCCTCTGGGTCATCCCAGTGCACCAGCCCAGAGCACCCAGTTTCAGGCATCGAACCTGGACTGGTGATCTGTTTGACACATGGTAATATACATGTTTCAATGCTAGTCTCCCAAATCATCCCACCCTCGCCTTCTCCCACAGAGTCCAAAATACTGTTCTATACGTCCATGCCTCTTTTGGTGTATCGCATGCAGGGTTATCGTGCAGTCGCTTCTATTGTTGTCCAGCACGGACTCAGGCCAAGTGGACACAGAGGTTAAGCCTCTGGTGTTCTAGAACATAGGCTCCGTAGTTGTGATGCATGGGCTCAGCTGCTCCATGGTATGTGGGATCCTCCTGGATCAGGGATCGAACCAGTGTCTCCGGCATCAGCAGGTGAATTCTTTACCACTGAGCCACCAGGGAAATCCCCTCTTCTTTGCTTTATTTTTAATTGGATTCTTTGTTTATTCAGACTTTCCCCTTTGTTCTGTGCAGATTCAGACTCCTGTGTTCTTTCTCTGCTGGCTTCCCTGGAAAGAGACCCTCCTCTAAGTTTCTGAAGATGGGTTTAGCTTTCTCCCTCACTCCCGCATCCCCCACAGTCACAGGGAGTATTAACCACGCCGGCTTTGGGTCACTGAGGGCAAACTCTGCACAGTTCTTCTGCTGCCCTTCTTGGTATCTGTTCTCTGAAGGTGTGACAGATAAAAGGCAGCTCAGAGAGGGCTGACACTGGCTGAAGGCCACACAGCCAACAATGGCAGAGCAGGGATTTACGGCAAAATGTGCTCTCCTGGTCACCTGTTTCTGTGAGAGCCAGGTGGCTGTAGGGTGAGCTGAGGGAGGCACCCGAAACATAAAATTGAAAGAGGCACCTCCGGGACTTCCCTGCAGGCACAGTGGTTAAGACTCTGTGCCTCCACTGCAGGGGGCATGGGTTCAATCTCTGGTTGGAGAACTAAGATATCAATAAAAAAAGAACTCTTGTATTCAGCTTTCCTCATAACTCAGTAGATAAAGAATCCACCTGCAATGCAGGAGACGCCAGTTCCTGGGTTGGGAAGATTCCTGGGTTGGAAGATCCCCTGGAGAAGGGATAGGCTACCCACGTCAGGATTCTTGGGCTTCTCTGGTGGCTCAGCCGGTAAAGAATCTGCCTGCAATGCTGGAGACCTTGGTTTGAACCCTGGGTTGGGAAGATCCCCTGGAAAGGGAAATGCCACCCCCTCCAGTATTCTGGCCTGGAGAATTCCACGCACTGTATAATCTATGGGATCACAAAGAGTCGGACACAACTGAGAGACTCCACTTCACTTCACTTTAGTTTATAAAGAGGCATCTCTGTCAGCTCTACCTCCTCCTGGCTCACTAAGGGAGGGCGACCCTAGACTAGGCGACCCTAGTTCTTGAAGAATGAGTGACTGTGAAAAATTTAGGGGTGTGATTTTTGACTGTTGTCATGATATGGGGGGGCACTACACATGGGGGCAGATGCTTGCTTCATCGCATGTCTTAGGCTTGAATGATTTTCAAATGTTCTGCCAGATAGTTAAATAAGTACAAACCCATTCATAATAACCTGGGTTGTTCATAAAAACCTTTATCTGCACTTTGTCACCTATATTTAATAAAAGTTTTCCAGGGCTGCAATTATTGTATAGACTGGAGAAGTCTATACTTTTTCTTATTCAGAGCCTAACCATGGGCTGCTCTGCAGTTTGTGGCAATCACATGATGGCCACAGTATATCGATGGCTTTGCGAATGGCTGCGGCTGCACACTTGCGTCCTCCTGCATTTGCCAGGCTGAATCCTCAGTGATGGCACATTTGGGTGCAAGGCTGTGTGCTCGTACATTTACCTACTGGAACACATGCTATTGTGAGTATAAATACATGTGTTCTCAGTCGTGTCCAGCTTTTTGTGATCCTATAGACCCCAGGCTCCTCTGTCCACAGGATTCTCCAGGCAGGAATACCAGAGTGGGTTGCCATGGCCTCCTTCAAGGGAGCTTCCTGACCCAGGGATCAAACCTGTGTCTCTTATGTCTCCTGCGTTAGCAGGTGGATTCTTTAGCACTACCGCCACCTGAGGAACCCTTGAGCATAAATGACTTTCTCTTATTTCTTAAAAAAAATTATTTTAATGTGGATCATTTTTTTTTCTCCCTGTTATTTTTATTGTCTTACTCTTATTTTTGCAACATAGTTTTATTTTTTTATAAATGTATTCATTTTATTTGGGGGCTAATTACTTTACAAGATTGTTGTGGTTTTGCCATACATTGACATGAATCAGCCACGGGTGTACATGTGTTCCCCATCCTGAACACCCTTCCCACATCCCTCCCCATCCCATCCCTTTGTGTCATCCCAGTGCACCAGCCCTGAGCACCCTGTCTCATGCATCAAACCTGGACTGGCAATCTATTTCACATATGACAACATATATGTTTCAATGCTATTCTCTGAAATCATCCCACCCTCACCTTTTCCCACAGAGTCCTAAAGACACACACACGTGTGTGTGTGTTTAAAGTGTTTGAACCAACCACTTGTTTTGGTTTTCTAATGTGTGATACCTGTTACTTAGATTCCTAAGGTCAGTCTCTCAGTTGTCTCTGAGTCTTGGCAACCCCACAGATTGTGTAGCTCTCCAGGCTCCTCTGTCCATGGGATTTTCCAGGCAGGAATACTAGAGTGGGTTGCTGTTTCTTTCTCCATGTTACTTAGATTACTAAGCCCTTCCAAACTAGATAATCATTCTGCACACCTGTCACTTAAAAGGAACCCAGGAATGCAGAATGCAAAAGTGAGAGTCTACACTGGGGGCTCCCCTCCACCCTTCAGTGTCGAAATCTGACCAGATATCTGCTTGCCCCCACCAGCACGCAGACCCCTAGGCCTCATCTCGCTTCTCCCACCATCAGATCTCATGGCTTGTGCTCTGAAAAAAGTCAGAGTGTCTTCTTTTCAGACCCTTACATATGTTCCTCGAATTCAGAACAAGCTTCTGAAGATATGGAAGGATGTCCCACCTCACTCCCACAGACAGAAATGTCTATTTCAAACAACAAAAGCATCTGTCACCTATTCCATCCACAAAGGAAGCAAAAACAAACTTCATGAGGCATGTACATTCTGACTCAAAACCTCCCAGGCAAGGAATGGAGCATGATGAGCTACACACATACACAACACACACACACACACACACACACACACACACACACACGCACGCGCGAACTTGGGTACAAAGGTGTCATAGTGCAGCACTGTCTGCTACACAAATCCTCTAGAAGCACCATAAAAACATCCATGCACAAAGGATCTGTTACATACCCAGTAGACCATCCAGACCACCACAGAGCATCATGGAGTCGCTAAGACAAGTCGTGAGTCAGACCTCAGGGCACTCAACGTGGAACAAATTCCACTTTCATGTTTAAACACACAAGCACCCATCTGTTTCTAAAAGGATACCTAAGAGTATAGTACTGACACAGCCAAGCGAGGGGATGCAGAGAGAGTGGGAGAAAGATTGACGGATTTCATGCAATGAAAATGAATATTGGGACTTGCCTTGTGGCTCAGTGGCTAGGAATCTGTGCTCTGAACGCAAGGCGCTTGGGGATCCATCCCTAGTCAGGGAACTGGATCCCAGGTGCTGCAACTCAGACCCAGCACACCCAAATAAATAAAAATAAGAAATACTTAACAACGACAAGAGAAGTGAATGTTTTCCCATGTCCACATGTCAGTCTCAGTACTGAGAAATGTGGAATAAAAAGACACCTTGGGATAAAACTGTAGCTGGCATTCCAGCATCCACCCCTGAAGAGCAGTTGTTTTGACCACTGTGTAGTAAGCAAATCCTTTGGGGTATTGCTTAGAACCCTTTGGGGTTTAAACCTGCTGCTGACTCCTGTGAACACCCTTCACAAAACTTCAAAAACTTCTCCTCTTTAAAAGTGCAGAGGTTGGTAAAGTGACCCCAAAGAAACGATACATCACGACACTATCTCTCAGATCCCCTCCACCTTAAAAAGCTTGGAAATGGCCATGCGGGGGTACTTGTTTTCGCATTTAGGAGGACAATAATCTATTTCATGGAGCAATGAAACTGCTCCATTAATGTGGCAAAGAATGAAACTTTTTTTTCCTTTTTGCCATTCTAAACCTCCTTCTTGGATGTTATTTTGGTTCATATATATGTATATGTATATCCTTTGGGATATGTCTTCAAGTCCATACTAAACACAGGAGTGCAGGGGATCAATTTACTTTTTAAAATTTACAGCCAATCTTGGAAGACTGGACTAATCCTATTAAAAAGGGCAGGTCAACACTGCACTGTGAGTGAGCCACCTCTGAAATACCAAGTTGAGGATTACTTCTGTATATAAAAGCAATCACGGGTATTTCTTGGCTGTGAGGTGTTTAAGACTCTGGCACTATCATTTTGGGACCTTGAGTTTGATCTCTGGTCAGCGTACTAAGATCTTGCAAAAATTCCATGGACTGCTCCAGGCCAGAACACTGGAGTGGGTTCCCTTCTCCCAGGGATCTTTCCAACCCAGGGATTGAACCCAGGTCTCCCACATTGCAGGTGGATTATTTCCCACCTGAGCCACAAGAGAGGCCCGAGAATACTTCAGTGGGTAGACTATCCCATCTCCATGGGATATTCTCAACCCAGAAATTGAATCCAGGTCTCCTGCATTGCATGGCCTTTCCTGGTGGCTCAGAACATATAGCGTCTGTCTACAATGTGGGAGATCTGGGTTCAATCCCTGGTTTGGGAAGATCCACTGGAGAAGGAAATGGCAATCTGCTCCAATATTATTGCCTGGAAAACCTCATGGACAGAGGAGCTTGGTAGGCTACAGTCCATGAAGTCACAAAGAGTCGGACATGACTGAGCGACTTCACTTAGCCTAACTTCACTCCCGCGTTGCAGGAGGATTCTCTACCAGCTAAGCCACAATGGAAGCCCAAGAATACTGGAGTGGGTAGCCTATCCCTTCTCTAGCAGATCTTCTCAACCCAGGAATAGAACTGGGGTCTGCTGTATTTCAAGCAGATTCTTTATCGGCTGAGCTGCCAATGAAGCCAGCAAGTTTTGTAGCCAGCATAGCCAAAAACAGTTACCAGTATCTCCAAGCTGCCCAGCAGTACTGTTCTAGTTCCTGTGTGTAAAAGCATCACATCCCCAATTTCCCTGACAACCTCAAATTACCCCAACTCCTATTCACAATTTGCTTTCGAATCAAGTATGCTAGCCCACCCCAAAGCGTGGATGTGGATGTCCATGTACATCGCTCCATATTAGCATAAGGCCTGAAAATCCGGTACCCTGCCACCTTGGGTTAAAAATGGCCCATGATATTTTGCTTCATTCAGAGCATCAGCTGTTGCCAGGAATAAGATTTAAGGAATCAAAATCACTTCATAAATCAAAAATTAACACTCAGCAGTAATGAAAGAAGGAGTCTTTTTCAAAACTGACCTTACAGAACCAGGAACTCCACTCAATACTCTGTGACAAGCCAGGAAAAAGTGAACTCACTCAGTCATGTCCAGCTCTTTGCAAACCCATGGACTGAAGCCTACCAGGCTCCTCCATCTATGGAATTTTCCAGGCAAGAATACTGGAGTGAATTGCCATTTCCTTCTCTAGGGGATCTTCATGATCCAGGGATTGAACCTGGGTCTCCTGCATTGCAGGCAGATGCTTTATCATCTGAGCCACCAAACAAGTACAGGAAAAGAATGTAAAAAAAAGAGTGGATATAAATATATAGCTGACTCACTTTGCCGTATACCTGAAACTTACACAATATTAACTATTAACTTAAATATGTTGCTCAGCTGACAACTTGTGTCTGACTCTTTGTGATCCCATGGACTGCAGCACGCCAGGCTTCCCAGTCCTTCACTACCTACCAGAGTTTGCTCAAACTCGCGTCCACTGAGTTGGTGATACCATGCAACCATCTCATCTGCTGCTGTCCCCTTCTCCTCCCACCTTCAGTCTTTCCCGGAATCAGGGTTTTTTCCAATGAGTCAGCCTTTTGCATCAGGTGGCCAAAGGATTGGAGCTTTAACTAAGTTAAATATACTTCAACATAAAACTAATAATAAGAGGTAATCCTTTAAGATTGTGATGTTGGATTCATCCTTAACCAAGAGATGAATCACTCTTGTACTTCCTAAGTGTACATGCTCACACATGTATGCACAGACACACACATGCTGACATTGAGACTGCCACAGTTGACACAGGGCAGCCAAGAGACTGCACACTTTGCTGGCCTGCTCATCTCTGTCTGTCAACAAGGCTTGACACCCAGGTCTTACCTTTTCACCTTCAGCTTCAGGGTCTTATGCAACCCCTTCACCAGGCAGATGGCCTCCTGTCTAAACCTGGACAGACCAATGTCGTTGATGCCCACAGTCTCATGTCCAGCCAGCAGTTTGTCCATGGCTGCAGCTTTGCTCCTTTCTTTGACCTGCAACTCAGAAAGAGGGTCCAGGAACCTTCCCCCACACCAAAAGAGCAAACCAGTCCCCAGAACACAGACAGGAGGATGTGTCGGTGACAGCTCTGTGCCACCTACCAGTTGTCAGACTGGCTTCAGGATAACCCAGAAGTGAAGATATCCAACTTGGGCCAGGATTCCCTGTGGGAGACAAGGGATGCACCCTTTTCCTGGTCTGTACCCATCATCTGGTTTGTATCTGCAAGGCCTACCTCTTATGGAAGGGACCCCAAAATACACCAACACTCAAAAATACACCAGAAACGGGGGATCCAGGGAGATCCCTTCGCTTTCCAGATCTCCTCCCCGCCCCCACCAAAAAAAAAGAAAAAAATACGGGTGTTATAAAATTATTGACTAGTTATTTCTCACTCATCAATCCTGCACCTAGAGCTTTCCTGGGGATCCCATAGTTAAAACTCTGCCTGCCAGCACATCAGACATGGGTGATATCCTTGCTCAGGGAAGAGTCCACATGCCACAGTGCAAGTAAGCCGGTGCACGACAACCACTGAGCCTGGGCTCCAGAGTCCAGGTGCTGCAACTACTGAGCCAACGTGCTGCAACTACTGAAGGTGGTGTGCCCTAGAGCCCATGCTCCACAACGAGAGAAGCCATCACAATGAGAAGGTCACATGCTGCAAGTGGACAGGGGCCCTTGTTTGCCACACTTGGAGAAAGCCCACATGCACCAACAAAGTCCCACCAGAGCCAAATAAATAAATGAATGAATAAACAAATATTTTAGAAAGGTCCTGCACCTAGGACTTTTCCTGTAACAGCTTTCTTTTAATATTTTATTTTTTTTATTTATGTAACAGCTTTACTTAGCTATAACTCAAGTAAACACCAATCCCCTATGTACATATGAATGAACTGTACTCCGAGTGGTCGAACTTTCAACACCCACCCAGTTGAGAACAGGCTTCCTAAGCCCAGAAGAAACCTCATGGCTGTCAGCAGTCACTCCCCAGCCCTCCTGGGCCCTGGAAACCATGTGTGGGTCTTGGATATACCTCCTATGGACACTTGATATACACAGAGTCATACAACAGGTGGCCTTTTGTGTCTGGTTTCTTTCACTCATGATGTGTTTTCCAGGTGCATCCCTGTTGACCTCTGTGTGGGAACTCCATTCCTTCTTATGGTTGAGTGATATTCCATTATACCAATTGACCACATTTGATTTATCTGTTTATCAGGGATGGATATATTTACATTGTTTCTACTGTTTGGCTATTGAGCCAGTTCAGTTCAGTTGCTCAGTCATCTCTGACTCTTTGTAACCCCACAGACTGCAGCATGCCAGCGTCCTTGTCCATCATCAATGCCCAGAACTTACTCAAACTCATGTCCATTGAGTCAGTGATGCCATCCAATCATCTCATCCTCTGGCATCCCCTTCTCCTCCCACCTTCATTCTTTCTCAGTATCAGGGTCTTTTCCAGTGAGTCAGTTCTTTGCATCAGGTGGTCAAAGTATTGGAGTTTCAGCTTCAACATCAGTCTTTCCAATGAATATTCAGGACTGAGTTTCTTTAGGATGGGCTTGTTGGATCTTGCAGTCCGAGGGACTCTTAAGAGCCTTGTCCAACACCTTCTCCAGCACAAAATATTTGCAGGTCAAAAGCATCAATTCTTTCGTGCTCAGCTTTCTTTAGAGTCCAACTCTCATATTCATACATTTGGCTATCAGCACACATGAACACTTGTATACACATGTTTGTGTGTGAATATGCGTCCTTATTCCCCTTGTGTGTAAAACTAGGAGTAGAATGGCGGGGTCATGTGGCAACTAGATTAAACATTTCCATGAACTGCTAGACTGATTTTCTGTCATGGCATAGAGTCTTAGGTCTGGAATGTGGGAACTAGTTCCCTGACCAAGGCATTGAACCCATGTATGTAAAACATTTCCTACTCAGAGTTATACACAGTATGTATACAAGTATATTGGCTGACTCCTTAAAAGGATTTTATGATTTTATGCTGAGAATTTTCAATCTGTAAGTCCTTAACTCAGCTTTTATTATATAGTAATAACCTAACTAAGCATTTAGTAAGCCATCAATTAACCAACCTACTTTCAGTACCAGTGCCCTGGAAACTGAATGCTGTGCTTAGTCTCTCAGTCATCTCTGACACTTTGTGATCCCATGGACTGCAGTATGCCAGGCTCCTCTGTCATGGAGGTCTCCACACAAAAATACTGGAGTGGGTAACTGTTCTCTCCCTCCAGGGGAATCTTCCAAACCCAAGGATTGAACCCAGGGTCCCTGAATTGCAGGCAGTTTCTTTACACCCTGAGGCACCAGGGAACTCCAAAAATACTGGAGTAGGTAGGCGAACCCTTCTCCACTAGATCTCCCCAACCCAGGAATCGAACCTGGGTCTCCTGTACTGCAGGTGGATTCCTTAATAGCTAAACTCTCAGAGAAGCCCTATGGCCCAGGAATCAAATCCAGCCAGCTAGGACTTCCTGGTGGTCCAGTGACCCATGGTGGATTCATGTGGATGTATGGCAAAACCAATACAATATTGTAAAGTAATTAGCTTCCAGTTAAATATATATATATATATATATATATATATATATATATATGTAATGAAGATAATGGAGTTCAAAACAAACAAACAAACAAAAAAGACTCCATGCTCCCAATGTAGGGAGCCTGGGTCCCATCCCTGTCCAGAAAAACCCAACATACTAGATGGTGTATCCTATCCTCCCCCTGCAAAATATCTACACACCTGTCTTTTTTATTGGGGGGGTGGGGTAAATAAAATTTTACTGCAATACAACTACACCTATTTGATTATTCACTGCTACTGGAGAGAATGGAATAATCTGGGGCCCATAAAGCCAAAAATAATTACTACTTGGTTTGTTACTGAAAAAAAAAATGCCAACCTCTGTTCTACACCAAAAAGCCATTCTTTTTACAAACTGCTAGGAAAAGTAGCAACAAAGATGAATGTTTATGTACAGTTTTGAAAGTTTGCTGTGCTCCTACTATATAACAGGGTTGACCTGAAAATCAATTCCAAACCTTACCAGGCACTAAAGCAAGGAAACATTCCTCCTCTGGGAGTCACAGAGCTGGAAATGCAGCCACTGACAGGCTCATGTATGAAACCACATGGTACTTGGACTTGTTTCTCCGCCTGGACCTGAGAACAACACATTAGGATAACAGAGCCAATTATTTATTGTAAGCTGACACGACAAACAAAATGACTACCCCTAACAGAACCACGAGCAATTCATTTGGCGAACAACTGGTTTTAAATTCTAGACAATTTTCATCCCAACATAATGACAGATCCCAACATTAATAAGCTGCCACCTGGCCAAGATTACATACTCACCCAGAACCAGCCAAGGTTATGGACACGTTGTGGAGAGCTTGTATTTTGACATGCCCCAGCTGGGAGGCCCAGGGGCTGTTTCCAGTCGGAGGGTTGGTGGGCAGTTATCTGGGGGGGTGGGGGGGGGGTGGGAGGTGGAAGTCCCAGAGAAAAAAAATGGAGTGAACAACAGGGGAAGGAACTTAAAGACTGGAAAGGCAGTGATGGAGGCTGCCCACACAGAAAACAGACCCACGAACAGCAAAGGACAGAACCCTTGGGCTTCCTGGAAAAAGAGGGTGAAGGAGCAGGTTCAGTTCAGTCACTAAGTTGTGTCTGACTCTCTGCGACCCCGTGAACGGCAGCACGCCATGCCTTCCTGTCCATCACCAACTCCCGGAGTCCACCCAAACCCATGTCCATTGTGTCGGTGATGCCAGTCAACCATCTCATCCTCTGTCGTCCCCTTCTATTCCTGCCCTCAATCTTTCCCAGCATCAAGGTCTTTTCAAATGAGTCAGCTCTCCATATCAGGTGGCGCAAGTATTAGAGTTTCAGCTTCAACATCATGGAGGAGAAAGAAGGGGCGTGTGTCCCAAAAGAGACAACAACCAGACTCGCACAGAGCTGTTGAATTTGAGCATCACAAGAAAGCCTTTAGGTGAAACCATGATGATGGAGGAACATGCAGGATTTTAGGACAGGTTCTTAAAGTAGCACTCCCTACAGCAACCCATCATCTATAATGACTCAGCCATGACCTGGTGGGCTTTTCTTTCTCATCCCCACAAATCCTTGCACACAAGACTCTCTCAAAGTGCTGTCATTAGCGTTTGGCTAAGGGACTCGCCTGGTGGTCCAGTGGCTAAGACTCCGCGCTCCCTAATGCAGGGTGAGGGGTTCAATCCCTGGTCAGAGAACTAGATCCCACATGCCACAGCTAAAGATTATTTTCTTTAACACAAATTTATTTTAATTGGAGAGTGATTACTTTACAATATTGTATTGGTTTTGCCATACATCAACATGAATGTGTATACGTGTTCTCCATCCTGAACCCCCCCCCCCCCCCCTTCCACCTCCCTCTTCGTACCATCCTTCTGAGTCATCCCAGTGACCAACCCCAAGCATCCTGTATCCTGCATTGAACCTGGACTGGCAATCCATTTCATATATGATATACATAATTCAATGCCATTCTCCCAAATCATCCCATCCTCACCCTCTCCCAGAGTCCAAAAGACTGTTCTATACATCTGTGTCTCTTTTGCTCTCTCACATACAGGGTTATCATTTCCATGTTTCTAAATTCCATATATATGTGTTGGTATACTGTATTGGTGTTTTTCTTTCTGGCTTATTTCACTCTGTATAATAGGCTCCAGTTTCATCTACCTCATTAGAACTGTTCAAATATACACAATGGAGTATTACTCAGTTAAAGATTCTAAATGCTACAGTGAAGACAGAAGAGCTTCGAGGAAGATCTTACTTGGCCAAAAATATGCATATATATGTTTTTGAACGAACATCTGGCTTCACCCTGAAGCCCAGAGCATATTGTGTCGCTTCCCTTCGTCTGCAAAGACTGCCCAGCTCCTCCTCCAGCCACAAAGACTGCATTCCAAGGCAGCCCATCTGCCTCTCCCAAACCATACTCCACCTACACTCCCAGCAAAAATGGCTCCAGGTTTGAGAGACAGAGTAGCTGGGGATCCCTGCCCTCCTTGGCTTCCTCACCAAAACAAAGCATTTATTCAACATTTTTCTCACTCATGGTGAAGAGTGGCAAATAAGGCAGCTTTGAAGACCTCTAGTCTGAAATCTTGACACCATCAAACTTCTCCCATGAGGGAAACGTCGTTAGGCTTGAACCTGGTGAAGCACAGACCTGAAGCTGGACCTAGGGACCCAGGAATATGGCTTTGCCTGCCAGCTCTGTATAGTGTATCATATCTTACATGTGATAAGTCGTGCCTTAAGTGCATCATTCATTCCAGACATGTACATTCCTTTTATCGCCAGTCAAGAGAGTGCTGGGCACTGCCAGTTGCAGAGGGTACTGTCTGCAGGAGCCAAAAATGGAGCAATCCTGTCCTACAACCCCCAGGCAAAGTTCTCAGCATCGCTTACTGTAGATCAGAAACAACAACAAACCACCCTGTACAAAAAGGCAAGCAGACAAGGATAAAGGAATCCACACCCCACCCACAATGCCTGTAATATGCACCAGTCAGAAGGAAAGCCCCAAGCTCTCTCGCCAGGTTGAATACTCTGACTTAAGATTATTCACTGGAATTTGGCTTGTAAAACTCCTCTTGAGGTCCCCAGTTCAGTCAGTACATTTCAATCTGTCAGTCGTGTCCAACTCTTCTCGACCGCATGAATCACAGCACGCCAGGCCTCCCTGTCCATCACCAACTCCCGGAGTTCACTCAAACTCACGTCCATCGAGTTGGTGATGCCATCCAGCCATCACATCCTCTGCTGTCCCCTTTTACTCCTGCCCCCAATCCCTCCCAGCATCCCTCCCAAAAATGAGCATACTGCTTTGCTGTCCTTATGCAAAGATTTATCCTGAAAACAGCAAGAGGGAAGAGGGAAAAAAAAAAAAAAAGAAAACCACTCATTGGAAGTCTTTTTGGAAGCAAGCTTTCATATTTCATTCAATGGACTTTACAGATGATGAAAGATGTTTACCCACGAAGGCCACGGGACCCCCAATTCTCATGAGAGTCAGGACCTACTTAGGAAGCGACTGGGTCATGGCAGTGGGGGTAAGAGGGGCAAAGCTTGTGGATGGCGATGAAAGACCTTCCCTGGACAGCAACTTGAAAGGCCCGGCACAAATAGGGGTGTATAGTCCATGAGAAGGGGTCCGAACCCAGGCCCCCGAATGAAGAATTTCAGCCTGAGGAGTGCAGTGCCCTGGCAGGGGAGCTGTTAAAGATAAGTACAGGAAGAGGAAGATGAGGAATTTGACCTTGAGTTTCAGAAACCTGAAGGATACCCTGGAGGCAGTGGTGGGTGGAGTGTGGGGGGCTCCCAGAAGGACAGACATGGAAGCAGGGGAATGATCCTGTATCATGTGAGCAAATGCAGCTTATCCTTTAGGTAGACAGGTAAAAGCATCTCCCCCACCCAGAACAGATCACAGATCGGCAGTGGTTCAAAGCAACACAGGGCAGGGAATACGAATGTAAACAAGGACTAAGTGAGCTGGGAAGGCAGGTCAAGGGACATACTCGATGGACATTAAGGAGTCAACACAGGAAAGGGGTGTTCAGTAGAGCTCAGATGTGGAAAATCACAACCACCAGAGATCAGAACAAAAGGAGCGGAACTTCTGTGCAGAATCAGATTTCAAAGGCCATGAATCACACTCATGACTTATCAGCTATGACTAGGAAGCCATCCAGAGGAGAGCATAAGATAGCACAGGCTTCTACAAAGCCAGGATATTCTTGATATCACCTCCCTGGTGGTCACTCTTCTGAGTTCCCTTGTCTCCAGAGAGCTGAGTCATGCAAAGAGGATGCAATTGCAAAGCAATTGGAGAGTACATCTCTGATAACAGAGAAGCCTGTCAAAGAAATAAAAATTAAAAATAAAAATAAAAAACCTCCACCCCAAGGCGTACAGTGATGTACTCTCATCATTAGTTTCTGTCTCTGTACAATCCCAGGGAGTATTTTACCACTGATCTGTGTAATTCAAGCTTTGCAGGAGCTCTCAGTTCAGTTCACAGAGTCAGTTGTGTCCAACTCTTTGCCACCCCATGGACTTCAGCATGCCAGGCCTCCCTGTCCATCACCAATTCCCAAAGATTGGTCAAACTCATGTCCATTCAGTCAGTGATGCCATGCAACCATCTCATCCTCTGTCACCCCCTTCTCCTCATGGCTTCAATCTTTCCCAACATCCAGGTCTTCTCCAATGAGTCAGCTGTTCGCATCATGTGGCCCAAGTATTTGAGTTTCTGCTTCAGCATTGGTCCTTCCAACGATATTCAGGACTGACCCCTTGTAGGATGTCCTGGTTGGATCTCCTTGCAGTCCAACGGATGCTCTCAAGAGTCTTCTCCAACACCACAGTTCAAATACATCCATTCTTGAGGGTTCAACATTCTTCATGGTCCAACTCTTACATCCACACATGACTACAGGAAAAACCATAGCTTTTACTAGATGAACCTTTGTGTGTCAGGTAACATCTCTATTTTTAGTACACTGTCTAGGTTTGTCATAGCTTTTCTTCCAAGGACTCGCAGCTCTAGAAACATCTTTTAAGAAGGACGGCCCATGTTATTACAATTTTGAAGTGTACTCTTTTTAAATTTTTTTTTTTTAAAGAGGTGGAACTGTTCACAGATTATTTTTTCAGTGCAATCAGGAAAGAAGAGGGTAATGAATTTGCTATGGCTGACCTGGGCTTCCTAGGTTGGCACTAGTTGAAAGGAACGTGCCTGCCAATGCAGGAGATATAGGAGACATAAGAGACATAAGAGTCATGGGTTTGATCCCTGAGTTGGGAAGACGCCCTAGAGGACGGCACAGCAACTCATTCCAGGATTCTTGACTGGAGAATCCCATGGACAGAAGAGCCTAGTGGGCTATGGTCCACAGGGTCACACAGAGTCATACACAACTGAAGCAACTCAGCACAGCACACATCTTGAGTGTCAGCTGACTGTTTCATGGGGGATGGTGTCATTTTTAACCAAACAACACAAAACATACTCAATGGCAATTTGAGTCACAACTGTGCATGAAATATGTCTTGAACATCTAAGATCACCTCGACTCCCAGGTGTTTTAGTTGAATCATTTTTCAATGATTCAATTTTTCAATGGTTCTTTCTTGTTCCTCATCATGACATTCGTTTCTCATAATGTGCCTTGAACATGCCATGAAAAAATGAAAATCAAGCATACAGTTCTTATGATATCAAACAATGAGTTAATGGGGCCTATGATGGCACAGCCTATCAATGTTTGGTATCCCCTTAAGGTCAGGAAGCAACAGTTAGAACTGGACATGGAACAACAGACTGGTTCCAAATAGGAAAACCAGTACATCAAGGCTGCTTATTTTCACCCTGCTTATTTAACTTATATGCAGAGTACATCACGAGAAACACTGGACTGGAAGAAACACAAGCTGAAATCAAGATTGCTGGGAGAAATATCAATAACCTCAGATATGCAGATGACACCACCCTTATGGCAGAAAGTGAAGAGGATCTAAAAAGCCTCTTGATGAGAGTGAAAAAGTTGGCTTAAAGTTCACTATTCAGAAAACGAAGATCATGGCATCTGGTCCCATCACTTCATGGGAAATAGATGGGGAACACAGTGGAAACAGTGTCAGACTTTATTTTTGGGGGCTCCAAAATCACTGCAGATGGTGAACATCAGAAAGTTCACGGTTTAAGTATTAGTGACACCTGGCTGGGAGAATTTTGAGCACTACCTTTCTAGTGTGTGAGATGAGAGCCATTGTATAGCAGTTTGAGCATTCTTTGACATTGCCTTTCTTTGGGATTGGAATGAATACTGATATTTTCCAGTCCCCTGGCCGCTGCTGAGGTTTCCAAATTTGCCGGCATAGAATGCAGCACTTTCATAGCATCATCTTTTAGGTTTTGAAATAGCTTAACAGGAATTCCATCACCTCCACTACCTTTGTTCATAGTGATGCTTCCTAAGACCCACTTGACTTCCCATTCCAGGATGTCTGGGTCTAGGTGAGTGAACTTTCTATCGTGATTATCTGGGTCATGAAGATCGTTTTTGTACAATTCTTCTATGTATTGCCACCTCTGCTTAATATCTGCTTCTTAGGTCCATATAATTTCTATCCTTTACTGTGAACATCATTGCATGAAATGTTCCCTTAGTATTTCTAATTTTCTTGACGAGATCTCTAGTCTTTTCCATTCTATTGTTTGCCTCTAATTCTTTGCAGTGATCCCTGAAGATGGCTTTCTTTTCTCTCCTCGCTGTTCTTTGGAACTCTGCGTTCAAACGGGTCTATCTTTCCTTTTCTCCTTTGCCTTTTGATTCCCTTATTTTCACAGTTTTGTAAGGCCTCCTCAGAGAGCCATTTTGCTATTTTGCCATTTTATTTTCCCTTGGGTATGGTCTTGATTCCTGTCTCCTGTACAATGTCACAAACCTCTGTCCATAGTTCATCAGGTACTCTATCAGATCTAGTCCCTTAAATCTGTTTCTCACTTCCACTGTATTATCATCAGGGATTTGATTTAGGTCACACCTTAATGGTCAAGGAGCAGGAACTTTTTAATCATGGCTGCAGTGGCTATCACTTTGATGTTAGGCCTTAATACAAAATTTAGTAATGTACCAGTTTTATATTATCTGTTTCTTTCTCTTTATTCTGATGCCCGCTTTTGTCATTTAAGTCAAGAAGACATTGTCCCATACTGGCTAATGCTTATGTCAGTGTTTTCAAGTGACAGAAGAATTAGGTGGTCTCTTGACTATTCTTCGACATAATTGTTTTTAAACATTTCATGCCTTATCTTGAAATACAATTTTAAGCACTTTAGAACAAGCATCAATGTGATCTCAAGCAAAATATTGTTAATGATCAACCTAATTTTAAAATCAGTAGAGTTCATGAGGGAAAGGAAAGCCAAGATTTGATGAATACTGTAAGAAACGCTGTGGGAAGAAACAGCCACCTCTATGGACTGTTGATCAGGGCCTTTATTGGGCGGTCACTCTCAGGCAGCACTCCCGGGGGCGGGTGAGCAAGGAAGCAAAGGGAGTCTGCAAGGTATGAGGGGTGGGGAAAGGTTTTATAGCCAGGGCCGGGCTCCCATATAAGGTAGAAAGCACGGGCTCAGCGGTGATTGGTGTCCAAGGGCTCCGTGTCGGCACCTGATTGGACGGCTTGGTTGTCGGCCCGCCTCCGGGACTTGTGTGCGGCACTTTTCCAGGGCATGCCTCAACACGCCCGGGCAAGCCTCAACATGCCCGGCATTGCCCGACCTTTCAAATACGCAGTGTGAGATGTTGCTAAATCAGCATTTAGCGTGCCATTTGAAATGAGCCGCTTTGATGTCCAAAGGTAGAGCGTGTAGTCATGAAGACCAAGACTGAATTGTTTTTCTCATATTAACGGATAACTTAAATATTTCTAGTAGCAGATAGCTTTCTTGGAAATAGCATTTGTGATTTTGGATTAATAGTTGCACTTTTGTTGATTTTTACTTGCTCTAAAAATAAGGGGGTAAATACATACGTGTAGCTGAAGAGACTATAGACATTGTTTGAGAGAATAAAAGCTTTCTCATTTTCATGGAGAAAATTAATATATGTCACCTTGAGACAGCTCTCATTTGTTATAATCAGTTCAGTTCAGTCGCTCAGTTGTGTCTGACTCTGCGACCCCATGAATCGCAGCACACCAGGCCTCCCTGTCCATCGACAACTCCCCAAGTTCACCCAAACCCATGTCCATCGAGTCGTGATGCCATCCAACCATCTCATCCTCTGTAGTCCCCTTCTCTTTTATTAATAAAATAATTTTACCTGAAAGAACAAGCAAACCAGACAAGGAAATTCACAGAGGGCAATAACAAAATATCTTGACAGATATTCAACATATTTCTAAACAAACCAAAGTGTCATTGTGTGAAAAAGAATATAGAGATATCAATAGAAAAACAGAAGTAGCTTCTGAAAGAACTCAACTCACTATTAACTATCTTTTATTTGAAGGCAAAGAAACTGACTCAAGTTAATTCTAAGAAGCAAAGCCCTGAGGTTATTATCTCTTTTTTTTTTTAATGAAAATCTAGGAAATTTAGGCTGGAAAGGGAAGAAGAGGATAGAGACTTCAAGTGCCTTGAAGGAGGAGGAGGAAAGAGAGGGGGTTGGAGATTTGATTGTGTTATTTGAACAGCATTGGTGGAGCTCAAACAAGGGAGGTAGCAAGGCATGCAGGCCTACGGGAAGAGCATTTCCAGAAGAACAGCACTTGCAGTCTTTGGATTGGAAAGACATGGAATTTGATGGAGGAAAACCAAGGCCAGTGATGTCAAAAAGAGTACATTACTGGGGAAAATAGCAGAGTAGAAGGACAGAGAATGGAAGAGAGGAAGCAGTCAAGGACCATATCGCTGGAAACTTTTAATTTGGCAATAAATACAACTTGTACTCCTCAGGAGCATACTTCAAAGCAACTAACAATCACAGTGTTGATAATGCTAAGTAACAAAAAAACACATAACTAAAAGATTTCGTATTTTTACTATAGAAATTGAAGAAAGGAGATAAGAATGCAATAGTCTGCACATTTATTTATACATAGAGTTTTCACCTGAGACCAGAACACACACACACTTCTTTATACACCTAAAAGTGGTTTAAGCTGACACTTAGCAAAGTGCTTTGGCCCAAGTAAACTAACTGGAAAGGCCTAGTAAAATATTCAAAGGGCAAATAAACCAAGCAAGCTTTGAGTACATAAATACAATGTATTTGCATTTGAATTTACACTCAGGAAATTACCTAAAATGGAGACTGAAAGGTCGGGCATGTTGAGGCATGCCCCAGAAAAGTGCCGCACACAAGTCCCGGAGGCGGGCCGGCAACCAAGCCGTCCAATCAGGTGCCCACGTGGAGCCCTTGGACACCAACCACCGCTGTAGCCCGTGATTTCTACCTTATATGGGAGCCCGGCCCTGGCTATAAAACCTTTCCCCACCCCTCATACCTCGCAGACTCCCTTTGCTTCCTTGCTCACCCACCCCCGGGAGTTCTGCCCAAGAGCGACCGCCCAATAAAGGCTCTGATCAACGGTCCATAGAGGTGGCTCTTTCTTCCCGCGGCGTTTCTTACAGACACAATAGACTCACTACAGCTTACTCATCTGTAGTCCTTCCTCTTCAGTTCTGAGAGGGATGATAACCCCTTGGTGATTATCACTTTCCAGCATTTTGTGAAAGCTTAGAGGATTTAAATAAATTGAGGAGGGGGGAGAGTGGGGAGAGACAAAGAGGAGGAGAAAGGAAGAGGAAACGGAGAGATTGCTCCTGGCACAGGTCTACAGACAGGATCCCAGCTTCCTTGAATGGTGCACAGAGATTGCTAGCTATCTGTGCCAGAAGTGGAGAAGGGGTGACATTCAACTCCAGGAGGAGACTCAACTCCAAGAACCTACGGAGGCAGCCAAGTGTGCTGATGTTCAGGAACCAATACTTAGAGGGTACCCCACAGGTCTGTGAAAGAGCCCTTGGAGACAGCAAGAAAAAAGATTTTCACACGTATAATCACAGATTAGATAGTTGGATAGATTAGAGGAAGGATAACTCTATGACCTGATAATTACTGAAATAAACGAGATAATTCTTGCACATCGGACTGTGTCAAGTAAGACTGAAACTCAGTTAGTTTGATACAATGGGAAATTACACACGCCAAGAATTAGCTGTTAACGCTACTACATTTGTGTCCAAGGCAAGATAAGATACAAAACTGAAATCTTCACATGCTCAACTAGGGTAAGACACATGTAACTGGAAAAGGTAAGGAAAAGTGCTAAAAAGGGTTTAATCATCCTGGACTATTTTTACCCACTATATTCACTATTCTTGGACAACTCCATTGTAGCTTAAGGGTAAGAGAACTTAATGTAGCCCAGTTCGAAAACTGAACAGATTCCCTGTGTTTGATCCTTTGCAGTTAAAACTATGGGTCCGGCACAAATCAAAGTGGACGTCAAGGCTCTTTTTCCTTTGGGAATTTTAACTTGCTTTACGACTGTGTCTGACACAGATATGCCTACCTCATTGAGACTACAGGCCAGCCAACTGGCAAAGGGGACGCAATGAATCAAATTCCCCTTTTGATCACTCAACAGGAGGTCCACAGGCACCAGGTCTCATTCTATTAACTATCTCTGCTTCTCCAACTGCAGTCAGTGATACACAGGGCCTGCTTGATGCTTGCAAGGGTCTCTCACCAAACACAGGCATTTTAACCGCTGGCTTCCTTGAGATGTCCCTGGGCTAGGTAAATGCACTCTGAGACAGTGTTCCTTCTACCTTGGCTCTATGCCTGGAGTGAATGTATGCCTCTTCCTCAGCTGGGACAAGAAGCCACAGCCCTTCACTGATTAAATCCCGTGTCTGGTCCAAACTCACAACATAGCTTCTCCATCAACTTCTCCACTGCACGCTTTCAGGGCCAGATTATCTTCGATCAGCCCAAGAGGCACTTCAGAGAGTTCAGCAGCACAGGGGTCCATACCATAACAAAGACATTCAAATCTGGCTATATAGTTGATACTGAGATCTTCAAGGCATGGAAACAGTTGAAAATTACGTTGCTAAAACACTCTACAGATTATGTGTATAGTAGAGCCTTCGAACTTACAAGTAACATGAAATACCAGAGTAAGTTGTTACTTCTCCTTTCTCCACTTCTCATTCTCTCTCTCACACACGCACACATTCTTTTAACATGTTGACAATTCTATGAAAAACAGATAATAGATTTTTAAATAACGTCTCAATATGCAGATCAAACAAAACTGTACTTCCTGTATTTAAAACAAAAACACATAAATTACCCATCAGTTTCCCTATATTTGATATTACTGAATAACCCTATAATTTTTTTTGTTTTTAATGGGGTATTCAACTTTGACGGAAATACTTGCTTCAGACTTACTGAAAGTAGAATTAAGTTTTTTTTTTTTCTTTTTTTGACCTCCTACTTTTAGATTTGGGGGGTGATGATTCAAAATCAGATGTGTTCACAGTAATGGATGCTACTCCCACCAATCCTGGTTGAAGGGCTTCCAGTGACACCTGAATAACAATTTTTGTTTCAGGAGACAATCCTTCTAGCTGCTTAGGCTTAAACATTTGATGACACTGGGTCTTGTGCTCCCTTTCCTCTTTGGAAGTTAAAAACTGCAGCCGACATTTGGAACACTGGTGAAAACTCTTTTCCCAGTGCCTTCTATGATGACGTCCGTAGGCTGTTGCAGTTTTAAAAATTTTGAGACAAAATGGGCAAAGCAAATTCTTAGTGTTACCATGGTATGCTCTGAAATGTGCATCCACATCTGCAAAAAATGATGATCTGTAACTGCAAACCTGGCATACATAGGGCATTTCACCAGGCTTATGATTGTCTTTCATGTGCTCTAAGAGAACCTGATCTGTCTCAAAGGACAACTCACAGATGCGACAGACTGCGGAGGGCCCCTGGGGAGTGTGGACACTTTCAATGTGACACTGCATCTGGAAGGGAGTAGGAAACTGGCAGAGGCAGTGCCGGCAGGTGGTGTGGGTTTTCCAGCTGTCACCTCTCTGCCTCTCAAGTTCCAAATGGTGCTTCATGTGATTCATAAACTTGACATTTTTTAGAACTTTCAAGCAGCTGAGGCATTTAAACGCCGTGTGGGCCTTCAGTTCTGGCTACTCAACTCCTATATGCTCTCCATAGTAGAAGTCACGAAGAAACACAATCAGATTTCCTTCTGTGGGGTCAATAATCTTGTTTGGACTTGCTAAACTTGGAAAATCAGTTTTTGTCAGTCCATTTTCCCCTAAAGGTCTTACAGGTTTGCAATGAACACTGTCCTCTGGAAAAGGTGTTGGACAAGGTTCTCCATTCTGAACATGGCTTAGTGAGGTATGGACACTGTCTGGTGTGCTCTGCTGAGTAGTCACTGTATGAAAAATACCTGAAGGGGACAAAGCTAAAGAATGTTCCCCATCACTGAGCTTAGGCCTTCTGGGATTTCTGCTATTTGTTTCACAAGTGGAAAGTACCTTTGAGACATGAGGACTTTTATTCATATCTCCTGCAGAAACCGCTCTTTCTACTGGATGCTGCAATGAACTTGTGAAGGTAATCAAAGAAGAACATGACTCCTTTGAAAAGCAATTTGGCACTCTTTGTGGTGAAATACTTTTATAACCAGCTTGAGATGGAGGTTCAATAATAATAGGACTATCTGTTGATCTTGATTCAGAGTCAGAAACTGGCAAGACAGTCTGTGCTTCTGATGTAGGAGTCACATGACTAACAGGCTGTAATCTGTGAGTGTTACCTTTCCTGAAGAGACCATACCTTTTTCTCCTTGAACAAGAACCTGGGTTAACTCTGTTCAGTATGTTTGAAACGACTGGTTTCGAAGCTGAGCTCATCCCAACAAAGATCACGTCAGCATCTTCATTTACAAGTTCCACTCCGACCAATATCACTTCATCATCATCATCATCTACTTGTTTGGTTTCTCCCTCCCTTTCCGTACTTCTGGCTCTTGTTCTTCTTCACGTAACATACATGGTAGTTCCATATTTTGAATCCTTTTTTATTCTTAGAGGGTGCGGCCACAAGTCCCAGTGCTTCCTTTATACAAACTGCCACCTAAGTATAAACATATACATATTAGTTAAGCACAGAAAAATGAGCTATTTGATTATCTCCAAAACTCTAGGGTAATTATAAACACCTTTATCTTACAGACAAAGGCACCGAGTGTCAACGAGACTCAATGACAGCTGAAAAACCTATGACTACAAGTCTACATGGCTCTAGAATCATAGCTTTGTCCCATGTTCACTTTAATCTCTTCTACTTAAAAAAATAAAGAAAAAAAACCCAACACTACTGATCATTAGGTAAAATCACATGTAAAGGACGAGTATTTTTACAAAAGCATTATTGTACAGTGTTGAGAAACATGGACTTTGGAGGCAAAGAAGATGAAGTTGGAATTCTAAGTTAACTGCACACCAGCTGCATCTTCTTGGGCAAATTTATAACTTTTAAAGGTGTTTCTGTCTCTTAAAGACAAACATGCTTATTTCTTAGACTTAAGGTTAACAGCTCTTTTTAAAAGGCATCAGCTAGTCAATGGCATCTTGTTTTGTAGTAAAATTCGAAGAAAATGTATCTTAAATGCACATTACACCTGATTCACAAATTCTAATTTCATAAATGTTAACAAAGAAAATAGGTAGCAAATTCAAAGTATAATCTATCTATACCTAGTTAACAAACAGCATAATTCAATGTCAAGCACTTAACACAGGCCTAGGAAATTGACAATGAACTCTCTTGATAATCTCACCCCAATTCCACACTGATATATCCTAAATTTCTCCCTCTAAATCCAACAATGCTTCATCCTTCACGCCACAGGTCTCTTCCCCACATAGCAGGCAAAGTGATGCCAGTATTTCTCTCATACCAATATCAGACAGAGACATCACACACACACCCCTGATATCCCTTATGAATACAAGTGAAAGAGTCCTCAACAAAATACTGGCAAACAAAATCTAACAACATATAAAAAAGACTGTATACCATGATTACATGGGATTTATGGAGGTATGCAAAGTT
This sequence comes from Budorcas taxicolor, assembly GCF_023091745.1. Classification (NCBI taxonomy): domain Eukaryota; kingdom Metazoa; phylum Chordata; class Mammalia; order Artiodactyla; family Bovidae; genus Budorcas; species Budorcas taxicolor. Next base: position 10,135,737 of record NC_068936.1, read on the forward strand.
GATTCATTTTATGAAAGTGAATCAACATTATGCCATTTTAAAACAATAGAACAAAAAACACATCTGCCTGCAGAAGAAGCATTTCCCTGAATCTAGCACCTTTTCATAACAGGGGTTAAAAAAAAAAACACTTAATAATTAAGAACAGAAGAGAACTTTCCCAATCAAAGGGTACCTGTAAAAGACCCACAGCTAACATCATGTTTAATAATGAAAAACTGAAAGCTTTCCCTCTAAGACTGGGAACAACACAAGGAAGTCTACGACACACTTTGGCTCAACATTATACTGGCAGTTCTATAACCAGAGCAATTATGTAAGAAAAAGGAACTGTTGCTGTTGTTTAAAAAAAAAAGAAGAAAAAAAAAAAAACAGCCTTCAGAATGGAAAGGAAAAAGTCAAAGTATATTGGAGATAACATACCTTTTTATATAGAAAATCTTGAAGAAACCACAAGTATTAGAATTAATATAAAGCTTGCAGAATACAAGAGAAATATTTTAAAAGTCAATCACATTTCTATACAGTAGCAACAAATGTTCTGAAAATGAAGTTAAGTATATACTTGAATCTACACTAGCATTAAAAATACTACTTAGGAAGTCAGAAAGAGAAAGACAATATATTCTTTATAATGGCTGAGTAATACTCCACTGTGTATATGTACCACAGCTTTCTGATCCATTCATCTGTTGATGGACATCTAGGTTGTTTCCATGTCCTGGCTCTTACAAACAGTGCTGCGATATACATTCGGGTACATGTGTCTCTTTTAGTTCTGGTTTCCTCAGTGTGTATGCGCAGCAGCGGGATTGCTGGGTCATATGGCAGTTCTATTTGCAATTTTTTAAGGAATCTCCACACTGTTCTCCATAGTGGCTGTACTAGTTTGCATTCCCACCAACAGTGTAAGAGGGTTCCCTTTTCTCTGCACCCTCTCCAGCATTTACTGCTTGCAGACTTTATACAAATCAATTCTAATGAGATAGATGAAACTGGAGCCGATTATACAGAGTGAAGTAAGCCAGAAAGAAAAACATCAATACAGTATACTAACACATATACATGGAATTTAGAAAGATGGTAATGATAACCCTGTATGCAAGACAGCAAAAGAGACACAGATGTATAGAATGGACTTTTGGACTCTGAGGAAGAGGGAGAGGGTGGGATGATTTGGGAGAATGGCACTGAAACATGTACACTATCATGTAAGAAACGAATCGCCAGCCTATGTTCCATGCAGGATACAGGATGCTTGGGGCTGGTGCACAGGGATGATCCAGACAGATGATATGGGGTGAGAGGCGGGAGGAGGGGTCAGGAATGGGAACTGATGTACACCCGTAGCGGATTTATGTCAATGTATGGCAAAACCAATACAGTACTGTAAAATAAAATAAAAATAAAAATTAAAAAAAAAAGAAAGAAAGACAAATATCATATGGTATCACTTACATGGACTCTAAAATATGACACAAATGAACTTATCTACAAAACAGAAACAGACTCACAGACATAGAGAGCCAGCTATGTGATTACCAAGTGGGGAAAAGTCAGGCAGGCATAGATTGGGAGCTGGTGACTAGCAGATGCAAACTATAATATATACAATAGACAAACAAGATCGTACTGGATAGCACAAGGAACTATATTCATAATGTGTGATAAACAATAATGGAAAAGGATATGAAAAAAATTGTGTGTGCATATGTGTGTGTGTTTACATAGGAAGGAAAGGAAAGGGAAAGGGAAGGAAAGGAAAGACAACTGTTGGCAAGCATGTACAGTAATTGGATCCTTGTGTGTTATGAATAGATTTAACATGGTGCAACTGCTACAAAAAACAGTTTAAAGGCTCCTCCAAAAATTAAAAACTAGAACTGATGCATGATTCAGCAATTCCACTTCAGGATATAAATTCAAAAGAAGTTAACATGGGGTCTTGAGATATTTGCGCAGCCGTGCTCACGGCAGCACTAACTGCAACAACTAAGAGGTGGAAGCTTCTAAATGTCCATCAAATGTGATATATACATACAATGAAACATTATTTAGCCATATGAAGAAAATTCTGTCACATGCTACAACATGCATGATCATTGCACACATCAAGCCAAATGAAACAAGCCAGTCATACAAAAAGACAAATACTGTAAGTTTCTACTTGTATGAAATAGCTAACATAGTCAAGCAACATAAAGGAAACAAAAAAGAACGATAGAGTCCATGGTCTAGGTCAACAGTCAAGAAAAGAGGAGTTGTTGTTTAATGGGACAGGTGATGGGTATAGAGTTTCAATTTTGCAAGATGAAAAGGTGTAGAGGTCTGTTTCATAACTATGTGATAAGGAATTCCCTGGTAGTTCAGAGGTTAGGACTCCACAGTTTCCTATCAGGGGCCTGGGTATGATCCTCAACCAGGGAACTGTCATTCAAGCTGCATAGCACAGCTAAAACAACGACAACGACAACAAAACAACACTGTGACTATGTGTGTGTATATGTGTTAGTCACTCAGGTGTGCCCAACTTTGCATCCCCATGGACGAAAGCTCACCAGGTTCCCTTCTCATGGGATTCTCCAGGCAAGAATACTGGAGTGGGTTGCCATTTCTTTCTCCAAAAGGCTGATGAAAGTGTGTGAAATACTTAGCATGCAAAAATGATTAAAATGGTAAAAATTTAAGTTGGATGTTTTCTACAACAATTAAAAAAAGAAAAGCATTTAACAACCAGGAAAAGAATTTGAATAGCATTTAACAACCAGGAAAAGAATTTGAATAGACATTTCCGACTCTTTGCAACCCCATGGACTGTAGCCTATCAGGCTCCTCCGTTCATGGGATTTTCCAGGCAAGAGTGCTGGAGTGGATTACCATTTTCTTCTCAAGGGGATCTTCCCCACCCAGGCGTTGATCCCAGGTCTCCTACATTGCAGGCAGACACCTTCCCTTCTGAGCCACCAGGGAAGCCCCTAGCAAAATGTAAAGCAGCCTCTCTGAAATACTACTTCACACTCATACTACTTCACACCCAATCAAAATGACGAATAATAACAAGTGCTGCAGAGGATGTGGAGAAAAGGAATCTTCAGATATTGTTGAGGTAACTGCTGTAAAATGGTACAACCACTCTTGCAAAAGTGGTTTGTCAGTATCTCAAAAATTAAATATAGAGGAGCCATATGATGCAGCAATTTCGTCTTTTGTATATATCCACAACACTGAAAATGTTCAGTCCATGCAAAATCAGTGTTCACAGCAACATTACTCACAATAGCCACAAAGAGTACACCATCCACGTATTATCCATTCATTGACGAATGGATAAGCAAACTGTGGTATATGCTCAAAATGGAATGCATGGAAGTCATTTACCATATTCATAATCCATATTCAGCCATAAAAATAAAACAAAAACATTCACTGCTATACAGCCATGAAATGGAGGAATCTTGAAAGTACACAAACGAGGGGACTTTCCTGGAGATCCAGCGTTTAAGACTCTCCACAGGTGCCATCTCTGGGCTGGGAACTAAGATCTCACATGCCACAGAGCTAAATAAATAAATATTGAAAAAGAAAATATGACATCTGAATCAAGCCAGACACAAAGGTCACACTTTGTATGTGGGAGAACTGTAGGTGGAAGAGAAACAGGAAAGAGAAGCACTCTGTAATCCAAGTGAAACATTTTTTTCAGGGAGGAGGAAATGAGCTAGTCTGATAAACGCTGCCAATAAATTAAATAAAATAACAACTAAAAATTGACCACTGAGTTAAACATTTGAAATTCACTTGTGGCCTTGACAAGAGTGGCTTTAAAGGAAAATGAGAGAAGTCGAGATAACAAAGTCTAGGAACAACTCTGCAGAAGTCTATAATAAACAAATATGAAATAAAAGCAGCAGAAGCAGAATGTGTCACCCAAAGATGGATTTTTAACGACAGGTCACATTATAGTCAGTCTGTTTGCTGATGGGAACCATCCAGAGAAACAGAAAACTTAATCCGGGACAAAGAGGAGACTTGCTAGAAGATCAAGAAATGAGTAGGTCTAGAACTGAGTACATCAAGAATTGAGTAGATCAAGCTGGAGAGCACACAAGCTGGAGAAGGCAATGGAAACCCACACCAGTACTCTTGCCTGGAAAATTCCACGGACAGAGGAGCCTGGTAGGCCGCAGTCCATGGGGTTTCGAAGGGTCGGACACGACTGAGAGACTTCAATTTCACTTTTCACTCTCATGCATTGGAGAAGGAAATGGCAACCCACTCCAGCGTTCTTGCCTGGAGAATCCCAGAGAAGGGGGAGCCTTGTGGGCTGCTGTCCATGAGACTGCGGAGTTGGACACGACTGAAGCAGCTTAGCAGCAGTAGCAGCACACAAGAAGAGTACACAAGCCAAATAATTTGCTCACATTGACAGAGCTGAGATCATATGAAAAAAAGGCTGGCATGGTGGATTAATGGGTATGGTAACCAGCCTTCAAGTGAATCGAATCTCCTGATATTCCCACCCCTGTGTAGTTCTCTCTCAATCTATCACAGGGTTGACCTGTGAGACTAAGCAAATACACAAGTGAAGATGTGTAACATCTGAAAGAAGACTCTGCACTTTATCATGGGTGCAAGTGCTTTCCTGAATCACTCATTCTGAGAAAAGAAAGCAGCCTCCAGAAGAGAAGCCCCTTGGAGAGGCCCACAGAAGGAGGAACTGAGGCTTCATGAGTACAGACAAGTGAGAGAGCTTAGATTCAACAAACTAAGTCTTCAGAGGTTGCCAAGCCAGACAAAAGCTTGACTACCTCAGGAGAGATCCTAGGCCAAGAGAAAACAAGTGTTAAGTTCTTTCAAACTACTCAATTTGAGATCATATGTACAACACAAACATTTCAAGTTATTCATACCACTCACATCATACTTACACACAGAAGAGTTCTCCTATAAATATAGCAAAAATTTTAAACACACACACACACACACAAACAAAACAATCCAAAGCACCGAAACACAGGAGTTGCCTGGCAGTCCAGTGGTTTGGTTAGGACTCAGTCCTCTCACTGCCAGGATCCTGTGTTCGATCCCTGGTTGGGGAACTAATATCCTATGAAGCCACATGTTGTGACCAAAACAAAACATGCTGTGAAGTTCAAAGCTGTACCAGCAAGATAAGTATACAACACAGCTGTAGGCACAAGTTGCTGGGCATAGAGCTACCTATGATCTTGTTTACATGCATGAAATGAACTCATGTGGTCCCTCGCCCCCATCCAGTGGAGTTCACTAACTTAATGAAATAAAGCCCTTAAGGGTACAGAAATGAGCAAGTAATCCCACGTGAACATGTTAAACCACACAGATTTTCTCTGAATGAACCACTTGATTCATTTATTCATTTCGCCATGCTGCTTGGCTTGTGGGGTCCCGGTTCCCTGACCAGAGCCTGAATCCAGACCACTGCAGTGAAAGCCCAGAATCCGAATCACCAGGCCACCAGGGAACCCCCACACCTGCATTGTTTTGCTCTGCTAGCTAAAACCTTAGGATATGTGCATTCCCCATTTTAGCCTCACCAAGTGGTAGGAGTCAGCTCTACACAGCTTAAGACCCATGGTGCTCTTACTTTTTTTCTTTCAAGAAGGCAGGAGAAAGCAAGTCACCCTGCCTGTTTTTAAGCTTGCCACTCAGAAAGCTGCAAACCTGAAACCATGATTGCCCTGAAGTCAGCACCCGCAATCAGGGACAGGTAATCCCCAATCAGGAATACTCTCTCTCAACACCAACGTGTCAGCCGACGAATGAAAGGAGAAAAACGGAAAGTAAGAAAGCCACAACTTTGTCCCTTATTGTAAAGATGTCTGTCACCTTACCTCAGGGGCCCATTGAAATCCTGAGCGCTTGAGACCTACCAGGCAGCAAACGGTCACATCCTGGGGACAAGCAGAGGAAAAGCTCAGGGTGAGTCACCTGTTCCGGGAACGTTCTATCCCCCCAGGCCCTACCTGGTCCTACCCTACGGATGCTGACCAGGCGTCTCACACTCAACCAGACCGAGTGATTGAACTCCTTTGCCCTGAGCTTCTTCCTCCCACCTCCCTTCTCTCAGTAACAAACAAAACAAATACCTCATCTGCCAACTTCCGGAACCAAAGGCCTGAATCTCGGGGCCCCCAGGGACAGGGCAGCCCTGGAGTTCGAGGAGACGCAGAGGAAACAGGAAAACGACCAAAGCACCAGGGCAGTGAAGAGGCCACTAGATCGATTTTTTTTTTTTTTTTTTTTTTTTTTTGCTGCGCCCGCCTGACTGTGCCTGGGTGCAGAACCAGGTTGGGCCGTGAAGATTTGTGTGTGTGTGTGTTTAAATACATTAGGTTCCACAGGAGAGCTGGGGGTGGTGCCGGTGGCCAGGGGCCTAAGAGGCCCTTTCCGTGAGCTGGCCTGTCCCACCCCCTGGGCAGGAAAGCTGCTGGAGAGCACAGCCCGCCCAGACTAGAGAGGGGAGAGGGCGAAAGGAGCCTGAGGCCTGTGGGTCCTGCCGCACGCTCCCTCCTGAGGGCCCGCGGGCCCTCACCGGCCGCCCCGCCGAGCAAGGCCTGGTGCGAGTGGGGACCCGAGAAACCCTCCCTTTAGCCATCAGGCACCGCTTGGGCTGAACCACGCTCCAGTCCTTACCGGTCCCTGTTGGCGGAGGAGACAGAACTGCCTGTGGCTCACCTGTCTTCAGCAGTTCCCGGACCAAGGCTGAGGAGGCGAGCCTGAGGGGATGACGCTTCCTCAGGTCCGGGGCGCCGCCTCAGCTCCCCCTACAGGCGTGCGGGCGTCTCGCATGATTGGCGGCCAGGTGTCGGCGCCTGCAATCTGATTGGCCTCGAGGCCGAGTTGGGCGCATGCGCGGGCGATGAGCCCTCCCCCCACCCCCTCACCCAGTACAATCGCCTGCTGGAGGCGTGGTCAGGCTGAATCTGAATCTCAAGGGTCTTGGGTCAAGATTGCTCAGCTCACCAAACGCGAAGAGAAAACAGATGCACAGGGCTGAGAACGGCCTCCGAGTCTACCAGGGGAGTCCAGTGATGGTGTCCAGCACTCACAGCCCTCAGGGATGACCTCCCTTAAGCAAGTTCTTTGCTTAAGAAACTTGACCATACAGTGGATCTTGACGCCCCTCCTCTTGGAATTACATTTCAATCAAGGCAGGGCAACCTGCCCCTGTTTTTGCACTGTCTGTTGTGAGCTGAGAATGAGCTTTACTTTTTCTTCTTCTTCTTTTTTTTTTTTTTTATTTTATAGCTTTGCACTTTTAATGGCTGAGGAAAACCAAAAAGAATTTTATTTTCTGACATGAGAATTGTGTGAAATTCCATTTTCGGAGTCCTTAAAGTTGGAACAGGGACTTGCCAGCTTCTTTGGTTATTCTCTATGCCTGAAAACTTAATTAATGCCAATGATGATATTCGCAAAGCCTAAAATATTTCTTTTTTGACCCTTTACAGAGTCTTTTTTAAAGGCCCTGTTCTGCTGGAAGTCTCCTAGCAGTCATATGGGAAAATAAAGTTTTGGTTTTGTTACATTTTCTTCTCTATTATATTCATTTTTCATTCTTTACTAATTTAATTCCTTCATATCTCTATGTTTCCTTTAATGGAAGCAATGAAATAACATCAAATAAAATACCTCTGTTGGTAGTTTTAACAGGTAACATGTTAGAACGTATATGCTCAACTAAAAATACATTGTATATATACAGTAAATACCACTTTAAGTAGCTTCAGAACTTGTATCTGGTTTCAAGTTACTAAGAAGGTTTGTTAAACATCCAATATTCTAACCTCCAGCTGTTCTCAACTTCAAAAAGAAAACGTTTTCAATAATTTGTTACCTCAAGTTTCAACTCCGTTTTAGCTACATATATGAACATGCATTCTAGGTCACATGATTTAATTTGATATATTGCCGATAAGTGAAAATTTTGGAATACCTTACGCAAAAGAGAGATGTTGTTTTCTTCTTCCAGAAAGACAGGTAGTGAAGCCGATCTTTGAACGGTTTGTCGGTTTTTATTAAATCCATAAAGATTAAGCTGTTGAATTAAACTTTTCATGCTCTTGGTTTCAAATATTCTGAAAGGCTCCTTTCTTTCCAAGACTTCTTTCCTAAAGAGTTCTTCACTGATCACTCTACATGTGCCTGTCTCATCCCACCAAATAGATTCAAACTGATCACTTTCAACTATATTCCAAAGCTTTTGTGGAAATGTGAGTGAAAGAAAATCATTCACATCATCTGTTTCAGAGACAGAATATGTGTAGTGTGGCCTTTTGATCACAAGATCCTCAGACAAATCCTGAAAAGCATATTCTTCAATCATAGATCTCAAAACTGAGTCCCCAGGTGTATAATCATACCAATAAGATCTAATGGAGGTTTCTGAACCAGTGGATTCATCTTTAGGAGGTCCATCTTCAATTTCTGAAGAAATATGTGCCATCTCAGGGAAATCTTTCTTCAGATAATTTTCTCATTTGTCTGCTTTTACACAATGCAACTTCAAATGATGTTTGGCTGGCCTACAGAGAGAAACTCTCTGGACAATCACAGAGGTCCTCCCGGTCAAAAAGCTGTGACATCACAAAATCACTGGTCTCCTAGCAATTGAAGAGTAATGTTCAACCAAGTGTTTACTTCAGCATCAACTTCAAATACAGACTGCTGACAGAAATAGTAACCAAAACCATGAAGCATGCAAAATCTCATTACTAAAGTTGTTGGCTTTTTTTTGGTTCCTGTGTTTGGGATGGCCTTTCTCTTTCTGGCAGTTTGTGGTTCCTCTTTATTGTGGAGGTTCCTCCCTGTGGCTGGGGTTGGACGAGTGGCTTGTCAGGTTTCCTGGTTAGGGAAGCTTGTGTCAGTGTTCCGGTGGGTGCAGCTGCATCTCTTCTCTCTAGAGGGCAATGAAGTGTCCAGTAGTGAGGTTTGAGATGTCTATGGGTTTGCTGTTTGGGCAACCTGTATATTGAAGCTCCGGGCTCTGTTCCTGTGTTGTTGGAGAATTTGCATGGTATGTCTTCCTCTGGAACTTGTTGGCTCTTGGTGGTGTTTGGTTTCAATGTAGGTATGGAGCTTTTTGGATGATTTCTTTTTTTTTTTTTAATAAATTTATTTATTTTAATTGTAGGTTAATTACTTTACATTATTGTATTGATTTTGCCATACATTAACATATATCTGCCACAGGTATACACATGTTCCCTTTCCTGAACCCCTTCCCTTCTCCCAACCCGTACCATCCTTCTGGGTCATCCCAGTGCACCAGCCCCAAGCATCCAGTATCATGCATTGAACCTGGGCTGGGGACTCATTTCATATATGATATTATACATGTTTCAATGCCATTATCCCAAATCATCCCACCCTCGCCCTCTCTCACAGAGTCCAAAAGACTGTTCTATACATCTGTGTCTATTTTGCTATCTCACGTACAGGGTTATCGAAAACTCACATCAATAAATCTACTTTATTTCTGAAATAAAAGTGATGTATCATCCTTCTATACACACATTCTTAACATTCAGTCCTGTTACCCTAGCACACTTGGTCTACTTGCTTCTGTGCAAAAAAATTTATGAATTGACTGTGGGTTTCAGTTGGCGGAGTGGGGCGGGGGGGGGGGGGGGGCGGCGGGAAAGTGCTTATTGTAGGACCAAGCAAGGTGTCTTAGCAGCTGGTGCTTCAAAGACGCAAATCCCCAAACACTGTCAGGGGAAATATTTTAATGGCTGAGTGAGGGTGGAACATGGGGTCTGTGATCAATATTGGGACATTCTACTAGTGGCCTATTACTGAGGATATTGGGAGTCCACATCATTGACCGTCTAGTTCCAACTATGCACTTAAATTTCAGCCTGGTTTGGGCTTTAGCATCTCTAAAATTGTTCACAGGAGATTGCTCAGAATGTCATCGATGGTCCTTGCTGCTGCTGCTAATTCGCTTCAGTCGTGTCCGACTCTGTGCGACCCCAAAGATGGCAGCCCACCAGGCTCCCCCATCCCTGGGATTCTCCAGGCAGAACACTGGAGTGGGTTGCCATTTCCTTCTCCATGCTGGCCCTTGAGGAGCGACTAAAGACCCTTGAGGTTGACTAGTGGCTAAATCATTATTATTGTCTATCGCTTGATTACTTTCCTTAGTTTCTGTCTTTTCTAGCTTCTCCGATTAAAATTACTGTTGAACATGAGGACGTCTACAGTCTCCTACCTCTCTCTCTCGATGTCCATGCTTTTCAGTCTTAAGAAGGGACTGCTTAGTACAATAAAGGAAAACAAGTCTCGGACTTAGAGCTCGATCATAAATATGACACAAAATCTCAGTGCAGGTTCAGTTTCTTTTTCAGGTTTCCCAGCTCTTGGAGTGAGTGAGTCAGCAACAACTTTGGCTCTTTCCTGTTGAGATGGAGCATGGAGTTGGAAATAATTCTAAAATCTAAGCTTGCTATCAATAGTTTATGATATGAAAACATCTCTCTATTTTATATATTATTTATATATATTTCTGTATCAGTATTTTGTCATGAAACTGGACAAACATTTGAAAATGGGTATATATTTATGAAACGGAGAGAGGTGAGTGATATAAAAGAGTCCTCGTATTTTACATGCGGCCAAGAAAACATATTTGGAAGTATTTCAACTTACATAATATTCAACAATCGAGTAGAATTTGAATCATTCTACATTTGGGTTTTATTTTTTTCCCATTTCTATTACACCTAACATGAATTAAAAGCCATTGCACTTTTTTCATACACACACTCATGCATAGACAGGTGTATGTATGTATAGATGTCAAAATATAATTTTAGGCAACTTTATGTAGGTGACCACACTCACTGCTAGCTCCCAAGATCGTAATAAGCTGTTTGGGAAGCCCTACATTACTTAGTATCTTTCTGGCTGAAACATTCGTATCTTGTTGCTGAAAAGCTCTCCTTTCATCTAGCTCATTTTCCACTCTTCTTTCTGTAATAAGAGTTAGGGCTCATACTTATGAGGGCACCTTGAACCCAGAAAATTGCAACTCAAGCTTACTTAGTGATATTGTTCAAAAAATGCTGTTGTTTTCCTCACGTTGGACACAATTTTATTTGATTTATTTCTAATATAAACTTGTTTAAGAGTAGTCTAATTGCTTTACAATATTGTATTGGTTTTGCCATACATTAACGTGGATCTGCCACAGGTATACACGTGTCCCCTATCCTGAAAACCCCTGCTACCTCCCTCCTCAAACCATTCCTCATGGTTATCCCAGTGCACCAGCCCCGAGGATCCTGTATCACGCATCAAACTGGCCTGGTGATTCGTTTGACAAACAATATTATACATGTTTCAATGCCATTATCCCAAATCGTCCCACCCTCGCCCTCTCTCACAGAGTCCAAAAGACTGTCCTATACATCTGTGTCTATTTTGCTATCTCACGTACAGGTTTATCATGACCATCTTTATAAATTCCACATATATGCGCTAGTTTACTCTATTGGTATTTTTCTTTCTGGCTAACTTCACTCTGTATAATAGGCTTCAGTTTCATCCACCTCACTAGAACTGATTGAAATGTATTCTTTTTAGTGGCTGAGTAATACTCCATTGTGTATATGTACCACAGCTTTCTTATCCATTAGTCTGCTGATGGACATCTAGGTTGCATCCATGCCCTGGCTATTAGAAATAGTGCTGTGATGAACATTGGGGTACACGTGTCTCTTTCAATTCTGGTTTCCTTGGTGTGTATGGCCAGCAGTGGGATTGCTGGGTCGTATGACAGTTCTATTTACAGTTTGTTTGTTTGTTTGTTTAAGGAATCTCCACAGTGTTCTCCACAGTGGCTGTACTAGTTTGCAATTCCACTAACAGTGTAAGAGCGTTCCCTTTTCTCCACACCCTCCCCAGCGTTTATTGCTTGCAGACTTTTGGATAGCAGTCATTCTGACTGGCGTGAAATGGTACCTCATTATCGTTTTGATTAGCATTTTTCTGATACTGAGTGATGTTGAGAATCTTTTCATGTGTTTGTTAGCCATCTGTATGTCGTCTTTGGAGAAATGTTTGTTTACTCCTGTCGCCTATTTTATCATGGGGTCATTTATTTTCCTGGAATTGAGGTTCAGGAGTTGTTTGTATATTTTTGAGATAAATTCTTTGTCAGTTGCTTCAGTTCAGTTCAGTTCAGTTCAGCTCAGTTCAGTCGTGTGTGACTTTTTTGAAACCCCATAAATTGCAGCACACCAGGACTCCCTGACCATCACCAACTCCCGGAGCTCACGCAAACTCACGTCCATCGAGTCAGTGATGCCATCCAGCCATCTCATCCTCTGTCGTCCCCTTCTCCTGCCTCCAATCCCTCCAAGCTTCAGAGTTTCCCAGTGAGTCAACTCTTCATATGAGGTGACCAAAGTACTGGAGTTTCAGCTTTAGCCTCATTTCTTCCACAGAACACCCAGGAATGATCTTCTTTAGATTGGACTGGCTGGACCTCCTTGCAGTCCAAGGGACTCTCAAGAGTCTTTTCCAACACTACAGTTCAAAAGCATCAATTCTGCAGTGCTCAGCTCTCTTCATAGTGCAACTCTCATATCCTAACAAGACTATTGGAAAAACCATAGTCTTGACTAGATGGAACTTTGTTGGCACAATAACGTCTCTGCTTTTGAATATGCGATCTAGGATGGTCATAACTTTCCTGTCATAGGGCAAGCGTCTTTTACAATTTCATGGCTGCAGTCACCACCTGCAGTGATTTTGGAGCCCCCCAAAATAAAATCTGACACTGTTTCCACTGTTTCCCCATCTATTTCCCATGAAGCCATGCGACCAGATGCCATGATCTTAGTTTTCTGAATTTTGAGCTTTCAGCCAACATTCTCACTCTCCTCTTTCAGTTTCATCAAGAAGCTTTTTAGTTCCTCTTCACTTTCTGCCATAAGGGTGGTGTCATCTGCATATCTGAGGTGACTGATATTTCTCCTGGCAGTCTTTGTTCCAGCGTGTGCTTCTTCCAGCCCAGTACTTCTCGTGATATACTCTGCATATAAATTAAACAAGCAGAGTGACCATATATAGCCCTGACGGACTCGTTTTCCTATTTGGAACCAGTCTGTGGTTCCATGTCCTGTTCGAACGGCTGCTTCCTGACCTGAATATAGGTTTCTCAAGAGGCAGGTCAGGTGGTCTGGTATCCCCATCTCTTTCAGAATTTACCACAGTTTATTGTGATCCACACAGTCAAAGACTTTGGCCTAGTCAATAAGGCAGAAATAGATGTTATTCTGGAACTCTCTTGCTTTGTCAATGATCCCGCTAATGTTGGCATTTTGATCTCTGGTGCCTCGGCCTTTTGTAAAACCAGCTCGAACATCTGGAAGTTCATGGTTCATGTATTACTGAAGCCTGACTTGGGGAATTTTGAGCAGTACTTTACTAGCATGAGATGGATGCAACGGTGCCGTGATTTGAGCATTCTTTGGCTCTGCCTTTCTTTGGGACTGGAATGAAAACTGACCTTTTCCAGCCCTTTAGCCACTGCTGAGTTTTCCAAATTTGCTGCCATATCGAGTGAAGCACTTTCACAGCATCACTACAAGGGGGTAAATCCCTCAACGGACATTTCTTTAAAGAAGACATACAGATGGCTAACAAACACATGAAATATGCTGAAAATCATTCATTATGAGAGAAACAAAAATTGAAATTTAATGTGTAGTCATATCACACTGTTCAGAGTGGCCATCACCAGAAATTCTACAAGCACGACATGCTGGGGAGGTTGTGGAGAAAAGCTAACCCTAATACCCTGCTAGTGGTGACACAAACTGGTACAACCTGTATGCAGAACAGTTTGGTGATTCCTTGAGAAACTTGGACTGGAACTGTCATATGACTGAACAACCCCCCTTCTTGGCATATACCCAGAGGGGATTACAATCAAAAGAGACACTTATGCCCCAATGTTTATTACAATTCTCTTTACGAAATCTATGACATGGACGTAATCTAGATGCACATCAGCAGATGAAAATATAGGGAAATTGTGCCATATATGCAAATAGAATATTACTTAGCTACAGAAAAACATATATTTGTGTTACTTTTAGTGAGGCAGTTCAACCTGCAGCCTATTATTCAGAGTTAAAAAAAAAAGTTAGAAAGAAACAGGCAAATATTGTTTATTAATGCATATAAATGGGATTTAGGAAGACAGTAACAATGATTCTGCATGAAGGCTAGTAAAAAAGATCCACATTTTAAAGAACAGACTCTGAGACCCAACGCGAGAGTTCAAGGGTGGGATGATTTGAGAAAATAGCATTTAAACAGGTACATTACCAAATATAAAAGAGATGACCAGGGCAAGTTCAATGCATGAAAGATGCATGCAACTCTTGTGCTGTGGAAGAACCCAGAAACATGGGGTAACAAGGGAGGTTTGAGTTGTGTCCAGGATAGGGGGACACATGTATCCATCTGGCTGATTCATGTTGATGTATATGTCAAAAACCATCACAGTAATACACAGTAATTCTATTCCAATTGAAATAAATCATTTTTTAAAAGAAATATGAAGAAATAAAAAAGAATGCATTCAGAAATAGCAGGGACATGCTCCAGAATACAACCTCAACAGTTGTTTCATATCTATTCAAGAAAGTGGGCTTAGGAGGGGCAGAACACGTGTGCTGGTATAAAAGCTGAAAGTCGAAGAAGATAAGCTTGAGACTGCCACTATGCAGTTGCAGCATGACCTCAGTATCATAGTCTAAATAGTGAAAGATGCATGCGGCAGAATGCAAGCTTAGTAGATCGGCATGACTACTGTGGAGCGTAGGCTCAGTAGGAGTTAAATGCATGCACTTGAGCATCCTTTCAGGAGTGACGGTACATATGTTTCAGAGTGAAGATAAACAGGTGCAGCAAAAGTGCTCTAAAATGGTGGACAAATACTTCTAAGAAGGAAGGTTCAGAGTGGAAGCTCAGTATTTGCTATAGACTTAGACTTAAGTTGAAGACAGTAGGGAAGACCACTAGATGATTCAGGTTTGACCTAAATCAGATCCCTTATGATGGTACAGTGGACATGAGAAAATATTTAAGGGATTAGGTATAATAGAGTGTTTGAAGAACTGCATATGGAGGTTCATGAAATTGTACAGGAGGCAGTGATGAAGACCATCCCCAAGAAAATGAACGCAAAAAGGCAAAATGGTTGTCTGAGGAGGCCTTACAAATAATTGAGAAAAGAACAGAAGCAAAAGGCAAAGGAGCAAAGGGAAGATATACCCATGTGAATACAGTGTACCGAAGAAGAGCAAAGAGAGACAAGAAAGCCTTCCTCGGGGATGAGTGCGAAAAATAGAGGAAAACAACAGAATGGGAAAGACTAGAGATCTCTTCAAGAAAATTAGAGATACCAAGGGAACACTGCATGCAAAGGTGGACACAATAAAGGACAGAGATTGTATGGACTGAACAGAAGCAGAAGATATTAAGAAGAGGTAGCAACAATCTATACAGCAAAGATCGAAGAGCTATGCAGAAGAGATCTCCATGATCCAGATAATCATGATGATGTAATCACTCACCTAGAGCCAAACATCCTGGAATGTGAGGTCAAGTGGGCCGCAAGAAGCATCAAGAGAAACAAAGCTAATGGAGAGGGAGAACTGTGTCCTGATCAATATAAATCGCCTAGTACTCAAATCATGCTCCATGCTACTATTATACCATATGAAACAGGCTAAGAAGTATGTAGTTTATTCCCTGTATGCAGTTTATTCCTTCCATGTTCCTAATGAATGTGTGTTGCCCTACAGTTCACAGAAAAAGAAAAAGCAGGTATATACAGAGAAGTGAGAGAGCACAATGTCAGAGGCCATAAATGACAAAAGATAAATAACTTTAGATGTCTTAGTACCCTGTGCTCTTAAAATCATCAGAGGTAATGAAATCTAATCAATTTAAAAGGTGCAATTTCATTGTTCAGTCAATAAATTATGTCCAACTCTTTGTGACCCCATGGACTGCAGCACATCAGCCTTTTCTGTCCCTCACTGTCTTCTGGAGCTTGCTCAAACTCATGTCCATTGAGTCGGTGATGCCATCCTACCATCTCATCGTCTATTGCCCCCTTCTGCTTTTGCTTTCCTTCCTTCCTTCCCACCATCAGGGTCTTTTCCACTGAGCCAGCTCTTTGCGTCAGGTGGCCAAAGGATTGGAACTTCAGCATCGGTCCTTCCAATAATATTCAGGGTTGATTTCCTTTATGATTGATTGGCTTGATCTTGCAGACCAAGGGACTCTCAAGTCTTCTGCAGCACCACAATTTGAAAGCATGCATTCTTTAGCACTCAACCATCTTTATGGTCCAATTCTCATATTCATACATGACTACATAGCTTTGACTATTTGTACCTTTGCTGACAAAATGATGTCTCTGCTTTTTAATGTACGTCTAGGTTTTTCATGACTTTTCTTCCAAGGAGCAAGCATCTTTTAACTTCATGGCTACAGTCACTGTTCACAGTGATTTTGGAGCCCAAGAAAAGAAAACCTGCCACTGGTTCTACTTTTCCCCCTTTCTATTTGTTATGAAGTGAAGGGACCAGATGCCATACTAGGTTTTTGAATGTTGAGTTTTCACTCTCCTCTTTCACCCTAATCAAGAGGCTCTTTAGTTTCTCTTCACTTTCTGCCATTAGAGTGGTATCATCTGCATATCTGAGGTTGTTGATATTTCTCCCAGCAATCTTGATTCCAGCTTGTGATTCATCCAGCCTGGCATTTCACATAATGTCTCTGTATATATTTCATGGTCAGAGGAGCCTGGTGGGTTATAGTCCATGGGGTTCCAAAGAGTTGGACATGACTGAGTGACTAACACTTTCACTTTCAGCACTACCTGGGAAGCCCTCAAGTGGGATTAGGGCGACTCTAACCACCTCATTTTAACGTAATTAACTCTTTAAGGGTCCTATCTTCAACACCATCGAATTCTGAGGTAGGGGGTTTGGACTTCCAAAACTCTGCATTTAAGTTAAATAAGCAGGGTGACAATATACAACCTTGTCATACTCCTTCTCAATTTTAAACCAGTCCATTGTTCCATGTCTCAAGGATTTTAGCTCTAGCTAAATTTATTTATGGTTTTCTATTAACAATTACCCCAGATCTCTGTTGACTGTTACATTTTTCTTAAAAGCTCAGTACAAAGCAATGTTTGATACTATACATCATATAATGTCCTAAAAATGGAGCTCGTTAAATCGGATGTTATAAAAACAGAAACCGTTTTACTTATTTTACATGAACCTGATTTTAATAACAACCTAATTAACAGACTCACGAAGGCTATGATACTCTAATTTTTAAATATATCCTTTCCCCTGCTCCCATTTCTACCATGAGATAGCTAAGTTGCTCTAAGGTTTTGCTTTATCATACCTGTACTGAAAGTCTGTCGTGTCACTTACTGGGACCTTGGGAAGTTATTTATTCTCTTTTTAGTTTATTCACCGTGAAATCAATGTACAAGGTGTTTTGTGCATTAAAACTCGAGATAATTTCAGAACAGTTTCCAGTATACAGCAACAGTCATGTTAGCTTCTGTGGTAAAAGTTTTGAAAACGTATTTTTGTTTGCTTTTTCTGTAACTTAGATGATAAACTGCCAGAAAATACAGCTTGCTGATCAATGAATAACTATCTCCTACATTCAGAACAGCATTTGTTTTGATGATTACATAATAAAGGCACACTTGTATGCAAAGCAAGACGTTGCTAGGAACCATCTGGCCACAGGTATAATTTTAAGTAGATGGGAACACTGAATTGGGAGAAGTCTGACGACTGCCTCATCTGCCTTGCTCACAAAGTGTGACTGTTCCACAGTGATGCCCATTTTAACCCAGAGTATTCAGTCAAGTGCAAGTATACACAGTGAAAATGGATTAGTTCTTTGCTACTGAAACTGTAGCCAGCGACACTACATCATTTGGAAGCTCATTCCAAATGTGCAATCTCAGCCCCTCCGTCAAGACCTGCATTTTTAACACGATTCCTAGGCAATCAATATTCACTCTGAAGTGGGAGAATTCCTGGGTTACCCTGTAGTCTGGGGGGCGAGGCTGGGGGGCGGGGTTACCGTATGGAGGATTTTTGTATTTCCTAAGTACCTAACTGTGCTCCGTAGCCATTATCTGCATTTAATCCTCAAGAGCTCCAAGACATGGGTGTTTTTACAACCACGCTTGAGATGAAGAAACCGAAGCTCACCCCTAAGTGCAGGGGGCTGGGGGCAGGACTTGATTCTGGGCTGAGAGAGGTCTGCCTCCAACCCCGATTTCAGGGGGAATGGGCCTCCTGGAGCGGCGGTAACAAACTCTGAGTCAACGAGTGCACCTGGGGAGCCCGCACGTAGTGCTTCCTCAGCGGCGAGAGGCCTAGACAGCCTGTGGAGGGGTCGGAGGCAACGCTGACAACCAAGCAGAGGCCCGGGAGCGCGCCCAGGCGCGCCCAGCCGCGACGCCAAACCCACACCTGAGGGGGCCGGGCAGCCGGCGGGCGCCCGCGACGGCGGCCCTTTACCTCTCAGGCTGGCGTCCATGCTCGGGTCCTCCTGCGGCCACAACACGGGGACTTGCGACGTCTCCTTTGGCCCTTCCAGGGGTCCGGCCTGCTCACCGCCGCATAGGTTCAAGGAGGGGCAGCCGGAGGGCGGGGCTGCACAGCAGGGCAGCGGCGACGGCGGCCGGAGACTGATGCGGGGTGGGCGGCAGAGGGCGGGACCCGAGGCACCGGATTGTGACGTCACCGCGCAGGGACGCGCCCCCGCGGCCCCGCCCCCAGGTCCTTAGAAACCAGCCGAGGACTTGAAGACGCTGGGGTGCTGCGCCGGCCTGCAGCCCTGCGGCTCTCCTGCTCTGCTTCCGGTCCCGACTTCGCCCGGAGCACCAGGCAGCCCTTGTCAATGCGGGAAGAGCGGGAAGGCATGCCGGCCTCATCGGCGTGCATGTGCCCTGGGTCCTGAAAAGACTTATTGGTTGAGTTCAGGGGCTGATCTCCTTGAGCACCGACTGGTTGGATCTCCTTGCAGTCCAAGGAACTCTCAAGAGTCTTCTCCAACACCACAGTTCAAAACCATCAACTCTTTGGCGCTAAGCTTTCTTCACAGTCCAACTCTCACATCCATACATGACCACTGGAAAACTCATAGCCTTGACCAGACGGACCTTTGTTGGCAAAGTAATGTCTCTACTTTTCAATATGCTATCTAGGTTGGTCATAAGTTTTCTTCCAAGGAGTAAGCGTCGTTTATTTCATGGCTGCAGTCACCATCTGCAGTGATTTTGGAGCCCAAAGATATAAAGTCTGACACTGTTTCCACTATTTCCCCATCTATTTCCCATGAAATAACGGGACCAGGTGCCACGATGTTCGTTTTCTGACGTTGCATTTAGCCAACTGTATCACTTTCCAATTTCACTTTCATCAAGAGGATTCTTAGCTCCTCTTCGTTCACTGCCATAAGGGTGGTGTGATCTGCATATCTGAAGTCAGGGTTAGGGCTAGGGCTAGGGTTAGGGCATGTGGGATCTTCCTAGACAAGGATCGTTGGGAAGCTATTAATCGATGGATCACTAGGGTAGTTCTGAACAAACGCAGACTATATTGGCTGGAAGTTTGATACAGTACATATGAAAGCCAAGAAGTACTTCTTAAGTAGATACTGTGTTGCTTTGGGGTATCCTCCTGGTGGCTCATTGGTAAAGAGTCCACTTCCCAATGTAGACGACCCAGGGTTGAGAAATCCCTGAGTTGGGAAGATAGATCTTCCGGAAGAGAGAATGAAAACCAGCCTCAGTATTCTTGCCTGGGAAATCCCACGGGCAGAGGAGCCTGGTGGTCTATGGTCCATGGAGATGAAAAAGAGACAGAAATGACTTAGCAGCTAATCACGACCACCACCACCATGTTGTTTTGGCAGATAAAGTAGATAGTTGGTTTAAATGACCTTGGCCTGGAATGTCTGAAAAGTAGTCAGTGCTTTTGATTATTAAAACTATGCATAAGTAAAAGGCATTTTTATTTTATTGTGTGTAAACATCCTTTACGATGTTGACTGTAAATTTGTATAATGTATTGCCAGAGAATTTAGCCAGTCATTATGTATATTAATTTGGTTCTTTTTTGAAGCCATGTCTTACAACAGCAAGTGATTTCGATTATGTTCTTGCTTTGGTATCCATCTTGAATTAGATTTCATTTATTTATTTATTTGAAAGCAGCATTTCCGTAGGTTTCAATCATTTATTTAATCATTTCATATTTTCTGCTAGAACAACTAGCCTCTAAAAAGGGAAATGACACTCCATTTCTCCTCTGATCTTATAGGGAAAAGAAAGTAGTAAAGTTCATTGCTATGTTGTTGTTTTTTTTTTTTTTTTCAGGGTTAAAATGCTCTTTCTAAGGAACACTTCCAAATTTCAAGGTTTTCAAGGATTTCTTAAAAATACATGTTGGTTTCTGGTCTGCTCATTCTCACAGTCACGTCTGGTTCTTTATGCGCCTCTGGAATATAGCCCATCAAGCTCCTCTGTCCATGGGGGTTCTTCAGGCAAGAATACTGGAGTGGGTTGTTAGGCCACTCTTCCAGTGGCTCTCTCATAGCAGATGGATTGTTCACTATCTAAATCACCAGGGAAGCCTAAAGAATACTGGGGTGAGTGGCCTATTGCTTCTCCGGAGCATCCTCCCAAACCAGAAATCAGACTGGGGTCTCCTGCATTGCATCAGATTCTTAAGCAGGTTACCTCCCAGGGAAGCCCTGGTTTCTGTTAAAAAGTGCCAACTGTCATTCCTTAGTATGTGGACTCACTGATCGTATGTCATGATTAAATAGGAGGCAACTTTCAGTACGAAGTTGCATACTTGACATGAAAAACAAATTTTTCTTTGAAGAAAACGATGCCATAATGATAAAAATACCCAATAAATTATATATACTAAAATTAGGAAAAAATAAAAATAAACTCAAGGACCATAGCCTGGGAAATGGTCTTCCGTACAGTTTAAAGAGGAGTGTTCTGAAGCTGTAGGGGCAGAGCCAGTACACATAGAGAATTCTTTAAAGTTGAAAGTACATGAATGAAACATATATCGTGGTAAAAGGATCCTGCTAACCACAAAACACAGGTCTGGCAACAGTGATGTTAGTGTTTTCCTAGGCGAGAATCTGGAATCATTACACTTCTTAATTATCTTAACTAACTAGGAACACATAACTCCAAAGCACAGAAATGCACAATCTCATTTTCATATCCTGACTTCCCCAGAGGGTACACTGATGAAAGACAAACTGCAACAGATTTTTACTTTCCCATTCAAGTGAATACCCAGTGACTATTCTCCATGGTTAAAGCCGATGTACAATGTTCGCTTCCCAGGTCAGAAATAGGCTGTCTAGCATAATGTTCAAGCAAAACTATATCTAGCCAGAATGTTCACTAATACTTAATAGGTGAAAAGGTTTTCCATCACTATGAAAATCAATTCTCAACATTTTATTTCTGAAGGGAAACTATTTTCTGTTTCTTTGTTTACAGTAACTTTATTTATTTACATTTTACTTTACAATAGTATATTGGTTTTGTCAGACATCAACAGGAACCCTCCACGGGTGTAGACGTGTTCCCAATCCTAAACCCCTCCCTCCGCCCTCCCCATACCATCCCTCTGGGTCAACCCAGTGCAACAGTCCCAAGCATCCTCTCCTGCATCGAAGCTAGACTGGCGATTCTTTTCTTATATGACATTATACATGTTTCAATGCCGTTCTCGCAAATCATCCCACCCTCTCCCTTTCCCACAGAGTCCCAAAGACTGTTCTATTCATCTGTGTCTCTTTTGCTGTCTCGCATACAGGGTAATCGTTACCATCTTTCTATCTTCCGTATGTTTTCCGTAACTTTAAACTGTATTCCCTCACTCCAACATTGGATACACAGACTAGGGCCTCTACCTCTGCCACCAACAGTCCCTAGCTTCAGTTCCGTTCAGTTCCGTTCAGTTCAGTTCAGCCACTCAGTTGTGTCTGACTCTTTGTGACCCCACGAAATGCAGCACGCCAGGCCTCCCTGTCCATCACCAACTCCCGGAGTTCACTCAGACTCACGTCCATCGAGCCAGTGATGCCATCGAGCCATCTCATCCTCTGTCGTCTCCTTCTCCTCCTGCCCCCAATCCCTCCCAGCGTCAAAGTCTTTTCCAATGAGCCCACTCTTCACATGAGGTGGCCAAAGTACTGGAGTTTCCGCTTTGGCGTCATTCCTTCCAAAGAAGTCCCAGGACTGATCTCCTTCAGAATGGATTGGTTGGATCTCCTAGCAGTCCAAGGCACTCTCAAGAGTCTTCTCCAGCACCATAGTTCAAAAGCATCAATTCTTCGGTGCTCAGCTTTCTTCACAGTCCAACTCACATCCATCCATGACCACAGGAAACACCATAGCCTTGACTAGACGGACCTTAGTCGGCGAAGTGATGTTTCTGCTTTTGAATGTGCTATCTAGGTTGGTCATAACTTTTCTTTCAAGGAGTAAGCGTCTTTTAATTTCATGGCCGCAGTCACCATCTGCAGGGATTTTGGAGCCCCCAAAATAAAGTCTGACACTGTTTCCACTGTTTCCCCATCTATTTCCCACGAAGTGATGGGACCGGAAGCCATGATCTTCATTTTCCGAAAGGTGAGCTGTAAGCCAACTTTTTCACTCTCCTCTTCCACTTGCATCAAGAGACTTTTTAGTTCCTCTTCACTTTCTACCATAAGGGTGGTGTCATCTGCATATCTGAGGTGACTGAAATTTCTCCCGGCAATCTAGATTCCAGCCTGTGTTTCTTCCAGTCTAGCATTTCTCATGATGTACTCTGCATAGAAGTTAAATAAGCAGGGTGACATTATACAGCCTGACGTTCTGCTTTTCCTATTCGGAACCAGTCTGTTTTTCCATGTCCAGTTCTAGCTGTTGCTTCCTGACCTGCACGTAGATTTCTCAAGAGGCAGGTCAGGCATGGTCACCAACAACGATGAAAACCCAAGTTGTTTCAGATTACTCTTACCATGAATTAAAACAGCTGAATATGTGTCTTTAATGGTGAAATTTGTACCAGTATTTTTTTTTTACCATATTTTTATAGATTTTTAAACATATGACATTACTCTACTAAAGTGAACATGAAGTCGCTCAGTCGTGTCTGGCTCTTTGTGACCCCATGGACTGTAGCCTTACAGGCTCCTCCATCTATAGGATTCTCAGGCAGGAATACTGGAATGGGTTGCCGTTTCCTTCTTCAGGGGATCTTCCGAACCCAAGATTGGAACCCAGGTCTCCATTTCAAGCAGACATTTTACCCTCTGAGCCACCAGGGAAGCCCAATACTCTACTGATGTTGTAATGCATTCTAAAGCACATGAGAAATAGGAAATCAAAAAAGATTAGAAAAATGTTGAAATATCACTAAATGTTTTTAAAATGTTTCTGTTCCAGTTTTGCTATCATTTATCAGAGCCTATAAGAATATAACTACATTTTTATTTTATGTATTTCTGATGTTTTTGTCATCATCTTTTATGTATTTGGAGTTATGAATGATGTCAATGTTAAAATGAACACCTTAAAGACATCAGCTAAATCTTGGCTTAAAGCAAAAAAAAAAAAAAAAAAAAAAAAAAAAAGCGCCCGTTTTATTTGAAAAAGTAGACCCCAGGTTTTATGAATCAGTTGCAAATCGGAAAGTATAAAATGATTATATTCAGAGAAATAATCTAATAATGAAATGTGTATTAAGTAGATGTCTATTTCGTGATGACTTTGCAGTTTATAGGTCGTTTGTAAAGCTGACAACATATTTCACAGAAGTGCTGTCGTCTCTCTAACATTTTGTTTAGTTTTGCCAGAGATTCCTTGTGGCTGAGTTAATACTGTGGAGATACAGTTGACAGTTATTTTCTTTGGTTAGAATGTGAAATGCACCAGTTGCATAGTATGTTATTTGAGACCTGAAGGTTGTCAGCACTGAGCTGGGGTTGCAGGCAAGGAATCTAACCAAAGGGAACACTTAAATACCAAGCCCCGCAGATGTAAGCCTGTCCTTAGAAGGAAAGGAGACTAGCTTTCTGGAGCTGTGACTAAGCAGCTCTGTTGAGGAAAAGACTAAAACAATGGTAATGAAAAGAGACTGTGTTAGTTTGGAAATTTTGTCTATGATTCTGTGTTCTACATCAGAATCCCAGTTCTTGCCAGAGTCATTTATCCTGGTGATTTACTAGAGTGCCACTCCTGTGAT
Organism: Budorcas taxicolor; assembly: GCF_023091745.1. Taxonomy (NCBI): domain Eukaryota; kingdom Metazoa; phylum Chordata; class Mammalia; order Artiodactyla; family Bovidae; genus Budorcas; species Budorcas taxicolor. Next base: position 10,160,126 of record NC_068936.1, read on the forward strand.
CAGATTGAGTCAGAAGAATTTGACTGAGTACCACCCTTCTCTCTTTAGGAGGAAATAAGATGCTAAACTCCAATTAAAATGAAGGCTGCTGCTTCTAAGTCGCTTCAGTCGTGTCTGATTCTGTGCGACCACATAGAGGGCAGCCCACCAGGCTCCTCTGTGCCTGGGACTCTCCAGGCAAGAATAATGGAGTGGGTTGCCATTTCCCTCTCCAGTGCATGCATGCATGCTAAGTCGCTTCACTCGTGTCTGACTTTGCAACCCTATGGACAGCAGCCCTCCAGGCTTCTCTGATCACAGGATTCTCCAGGCGAGAATACTGAAGTGGGTTACCATTTTCTTCTCCCATTAAAATGAATGTTAATTTAAAACATTAAAACAAGAATAGCTTGTATAACATGTGATGTTCTCATGGCGATCATAGTGATTCAGTGAAAACAGATAGGAACTGAGAAAACAATCTGGGTTGCGTGCTTAACTTCAGTTCAAAGAGATTCATTTTCTAAGTAGCGTAAAGAAGATCCCTTGTGTATTATTACAAGAATTAATTTTTCTGTAGATCTGATGTTCTTTTCACTTACAGATCTGAATTGAACTCAGAGGTCTGAGGATCGTGCTACAGTTTGAATATTGGTCATCAGCTGTTAAGAAGAGTAAAACTTCAGTATGAATGTAATTTAAAGCACACTGTGCCTTAAATACCCTCTCCGGTGTTCTTGCCTGGAGAGTCCCAGGGATGGGGAAGCCCGGTGAGCTGCCGTCTCTGGGGCTGCGCAGAGTCGGACACGACTGAAGCTACTTAGCAGCAGCAGCAGTGCCTTAAATAAACAACGGTGTGCTTTCATTGTTTTAAAGTATCATATTTCTTTTAAAAACTTATGGAGCTGAATTATTTTGAGGGAAATGTGAACACTTGGTTTCTTCAATATAATGGAACTTAGGGGTAAAGATCACAATCTCTGCTTAAAACACTGGGAAGAAAGAAGGAAGAGAAAATATTCCTCCCCTGTTTTGCCTCCAGTTAACAGATGTTTTGCATAAATTGTCTCATCATCATAAGCCATAGTATGAACTCGTCTGTTTGCAGAGTCTTGCTATATATTCAACTTTTATATATATATATATATATTCTTGAGATTTTTGATAGAAGTTAAGGAAAGCAGAAATACGCGCTTGAAGTTAATAAAAGAGGCTATTTTCTTAAAAACATTGCCCGAGTGTAGTTTTATACCATTTGCTAACATATGTTCTTGTCATCAGTTTGTGTTGCCACTATCATAAGAAGGGCGTTTCCAAAGTAAAGCTTACAGAAGACAGACTGGAGTCATAAGCTTCAATTCATGTGATTAGAAGCTGCAGAAATTCTATACTAAGTAATCCTCACTTTTCTTAACATTGAAAGTTTTGATCTGTTTGTTGAGAGCGTTTTTACCTAGCATTTTAAATATTTCTCAGGTAGAACAGCCATTAAGGATAAAAAAAACCTGAATGATCCTTTACCGATAAAATAGATTGTATGTCATTTTATTCTCAAAAGTCATATGTGTTGTAAGCAAATAGTGCTGAATTTGATGAATCAAATAATTATGTTGTGCAAGTGAAAATCTAATTTCATAACTAACTTCTAGAAACTAAGACTTTCATAAGTTTATCCCTTAGCTGAGGTAAGGGAAAGGAGGGAACATCCACTGAGAAATTCGAGAAAGTTGCACGCAGTGTATTTTGGCCTTATTTTTGTCACTGGTGTATTTTTGCGTGTGTGCGTATTTTCCTGCAAATTTAGATAGTCACCTTGTTTTTTTAACAGTGTGCTTTGAATATATCCTCTGTAGTAAGACGAAATGAAGTTCAGTGCTAGTTCATTAAACTCAATAAAATTATACTCGTGCGTAGTGAGTAGACTATTCATCAAGTAATTTCTGGAACACATTTCTTCTGAGAAATTACAGGGAATACACATTTAGCTGATTTCTGTAATATAAAAAAGGGGGGCATAAACCCTCAGATCGGAGAAGTCAGTGGCACCCCACTCCAGTACTCTTGCCTGGAAAATCCCATGGATGGAGGAGCCTGGTAGGCTACAGTCCATGCTAAGGGTCGGACACGACTGAGTGACTTCCCTTTCACTTTCCACTTCCCTGCACTGGAGAAGGAAATGGCAACCCCCTCCAGTGTTCTTGCCTGGAGAATCCCAGGGACAGGGGAGCCTGCTGGGCTGTTGTCTATGGGGTTACACAGAGTCAGACACGACTGAAGTGTCTTAGCCGCAAACCCTCAGATGGTATCTTTTCACTTCGCTAGAGTTTTCTTTTCCGAGTTGATAAACCGAGTGTATACATAAATAAATCCAAGAAAAAGTTCACCAGTGTGGTTTGTGGTGCTTCATCTGTGGATGTCCGAAACCCTTATATGCTGAATGTATTTGAGATGGAAGATTAGTTTTAGCATGATGAAGAAAAACTTGGAGAAGCTGACTTCATGGATAATCAAAACTTCCTAGTTATTTAGTCTGCTTACATATCTTTCTTCAACTCTTTGCCAAAAATATCAGAATCTACACACACGACAAAGTGAAAAACTTCTCTGTGGACTTTCTCAAACACGTACAGGTTTACCCAAAGATTTAATCTACACTTAAATCGTGTCCATTAGTTGTCATGGTCTGATCGTTGTACGCGCGTTTGCTTGCTTGATTTTATCTTCCTAAAAACTGTATACTGATGCCCTATCCCCAGAAGATGATCGTATTGGGAAGCAGCCCCTCTGGGATGTCCTTCTGCCACCATGGAGGAACTGTTGGGAAAGGAATCTCTTCACATATGAAGGAGACCTCAGAGAGTTCACCATAGCAGAGGGAGCAAGAACTCCGCAGTTTGCAAATCAGAGAAGGACATACACAAGAACCATAACCTTACCAGCACACTGATGCTAGACTTCCCATGACTAGAACTGAAACTTTCTGTTGTTGAAAAGCCAGTTTGTAGTATTTTGACTAAGAAATTGAATGAAGTGAAACACTGGTGACAGCACGTTTTGTTCTCACTTTTTAGTAACTGTGAGGCCTGAGTTGCTTATGAGCAATTTTACATGGAAGAATTATCTTGATACATGCCATGTAGAAATTGTCTAGATAAGTTTTTATCAGGCCTAGACACTTTATTCAAAATTGGATGTCTCACGTTAATAGGTGCTGAAAACAGAGTGATCTCTTCTGCTTCACTTTCTGCCATAAGGGTGGTGTCATCTGCATATCTGAGGTAATTGAAATTTCTCCCGGCAATCTTGATTCTGGCTTGTGTTTCTTCCAGTCCAGTGTTTCTCATGATGCACTCTGCATAGAAGTTAAATAAGCAGGGTGACAAAATACAGCCTTTACGTACTCCTTTTCCTATTTGGAACCAGTCTGTTTTTCCATGTCCAGTTCTAACTGTTGCTTCCTGGCCTGCATACAGATCAGGTCAGGTGGTCTGGTAGCCCCATCTCTTGAAGAATTTTCCACAGTTTATTGTGATCCACACAGGCAAAGGCTTTGGCATAGTCCATAGAGCAGAAATAGATGTTTTTCTGGAACTCCCTTGCTTTTTCCACGATCCAACGGATATCGGCAAGTTGATCTCTGGTTCCTCTTCCTTTTCTAAAACCAGCTTGAACATCAGGAAGTTCATGGTTTACCTATTGCTGAAGCCTGGCTTGGAGAATTTTGAGCATTACTTTACTAGCGTGTGAGATGAGTGCAATTGTGCGGTAGTTTGAGCATTCTTTGGCATTGCCTTTCTTTGGAATTGGAATGAAAACTGACCTCTTCCAGTCCTGTGGCCACTGCTGAGTTTTCCAAATTTGCTGGCATATTGAGTGCAGCACTTTGACAGCATCATCTTTCAGGATTTGAAATAGCTCTACTGAAATTCCATCACCTCCACTGGCTTTGTTAGCAGTGATGCTTTCGAAGGCCCACTTGACTTCACATTCCAGGATGTCTGGCTCTACACGAGTGACCACACCATTGTGATTTTCCTTGTCGTGAAGATCCTTTTTGTACAGTTCTTCTGTGTATTCTTACCATCTCTTCTTAACATCTTCTGCTTCTGTTAGGTCCCTACCATTTCTGTCCTTTATCGAGCCCATCTTTGCATGAAATATTCCCTTGGTATTTCTAATTGTCTTGAAGAGATCTCTAGTCTTTCCCATTCTGTTTGTTTCCTCTATTTCTATGCATTGATTCCTGAAGAAGGCTTTCTTCTCTCTTCTTGCTATTCTTTAGAACTCTGCATTCAGATGCTTATATCTTTCCATTTCCCCTTGACTATTGACTTCTCTTCTTTTCACAGCTATTTGGAAGCCTTCCATTTTGCTTTTTTGCATTTCTTTTCCAGGGGGATGGTCTTGATCCTTGTCTCTTGTACAATGTCATGAACCTCATTCCATAGTTCATCAGGCACTCTATCTATCAGATCTAGGCCCGTAAATCTATTACTAACTTCCACTGTTTAATCATAAGGGATTTGATTCAGGTCATACCTGAATGGTCCAGCGGTTTCCCCTGCTTTCTTCAATTTCAGTCTGAATTTGGTAATAAGGAGTTCATGATCTGAGCCACAGTCAGCTCCCGATCTTGTTTTTGCTGACCGTATAGAGCTTCTCCATCTTTAGCTGCAAAAAATATAATCAATCTGATTTCTGTGTTGATCATCTGGTGATCACGTGTAGAGTCTTCTCTTGTGTTGTTGGAAGAGGATGTTTGCTATGACCAGTGCATTTTCTTGGCAAAACTCTATTAGTCTTTGCCTTGCCTCATTCTGCAGTCCAAGGCCAATTTGCCTGTTACTCCAGGTGCTCCTTAACTTCCTACTTCTGCATTCCACTCCCCTATAATAAAAAGGACACCGTTTGGGGGTGTTAGTTCTACAAGGTCTTGTAGGTCTTCATAAAACCGTTCAGCTTCAGCTTCTTCAGCATTACTGGCTGGGGCATAGACTTGGATTATTGTGATATTGAATGGCTTGCCTTAGAGACGAACAGAGATCATTCTGTCGTTTTTGAGATTGCGTCCAAGTACTTTATTTCAGACTTTTTTGTTGACCATGATGGCTACTCCATTTCTTCTGAGGGATCCCTGCCCTCGGTAGCAGATATAACGGTCGTCTGAGTTAAATTCACCCATTCCAGTCCATTTGAGTTCACTGATTCCTAGAATGTCGACTTTCACTCTTGCCATCTCCTGCTTGACCTCTTCCAATTTACCTGGATTCATGGACCTGACATTCCCGGTTCCTATGCAATATTGCTCTTTAAAGCATTGGACCTTGCTTCTATCTCCAGTCACATCCATTGCTGGGTATTGTTTTCGCTTTGGCTCCGTCCCTTCATTCTTGCTAGAGTTATTTCTCCACTGACCTCCAGTAGCATATTGGGCACCTACTGGCCTGGGGAGTACCTCTTTCAGTATCCTACCATTTGCCTTTTCATACTGTTCATGGGGTTCTCAAGGCAAGAATACTGAAGTGGTTTGCCATTCCCTTCTCCAGTGGACCACATTCTGTCCGACCTCTCCACCATGACCCGCCCGCCTTGGGTTGCCCCGTGGGCATGGCTTGGTTTCATTGAGTTTGAAGAGGCTGTGGTCCTAGTGTGATTAAAATGACTAGTTTTCTGTGAGTATGGTTTTAGTGTGTCTGCCCTCTGATGCCTTCTTGCAACACCTACCGTCTTACTTGGGTTTCTCTTACCTTGGACGTGAGGTATCTCTTCACGGCTGTTGCCGCGAAGCTCAGCCGCTGCTCCTTACCTTGGATGAGGGGTATCTCCTCCCACTGCCCTTCCTGACTTTCAACATGGGATGGCTCCACTACCCTCATTCAAACCAGACATTGTTACATAGGATCAGAAGAGAGGCTGGACCATTGTGCTCCCAACACTGAAATTTCAGAAAGCAATCTTTTCATTTTTTTCAAATTATTTTAATGGGAAGACATTAAATTTACATATTGGGTTAGTTTTTGCCTTACATCGACAAGAGTAGGTCACCAGTACACATGTGTTCCTGCATCCAGAACCTTCCTCCCACCTCACTCCCCAGACTATTGCTCTTTGTTGTCCCAGAGCACTGGTTTTGGGTGCCCTGCCTCATGCACTGAACTTGCACCAGTCATCTGTTTATGTATGGTAACGTATATGTTTCAGTGCTCTTCGCTCAAATCACCCCACCATTGCCCTCTCCACAGTCTGTTCTTTCCATGTCTGTCTCCTTTGCTGCCCTGCATGTTGGATCATCAGGACCATCTCTCCAAATTTCATACATATGCATTCCTACCCAGGACCTGTATTCCTCTTTTTGACTTTACTTCATTCTGTAGAGGAGGCTCCTGTTTCACCCACCTCTCTAGAATTGACTCAAATGCATTCCTTTCCACAGCTGAGTAATAGTCCACCATGTATATATACCACCACTTTCTTATCCATTCACCTGCAGTGGATATCTAGATTGCTTCCATGCCCTAGCTATCGTAAACAGTCGTGTGCCGGGAGCCAGCACGGGAGATCCCACCCATGACAAGGTCATGTGGGAATGAACTGTTAAAGCAAGGCTTCAGGACTCGAGGGTCTCCCTAGACCTGCTCGAGCATCTACCCCCAAACCAGAATCTGTCTGTCTCACTATTTTGTGCCTTTCACCAACTCTCCTGACATACAGGGGGCTATCCACAACCACCTTTCTCTGGAGTAAATCAGCTTAGGGCTCTATCTAGCTAATAAGTCTCCTGGACACGAGAGGAATATTTCAAATCAAACCCCCACTGTTAGCATTCTAGCTTGCTTGACAGGTTTATCCAGACTCTTGCAGCTACGCATAGGATTGTTCACAGCCTCCCAACTGTGAGAAGCATGGGAAGCCTGAAACATAGAGCCTTCCAAAGAATTAAAAGTTATTAGAGTAGTGCTGGCGTAGGATTTCATTATTGGGCCGAAGCTTGTCGCTGAGTTCCCATATCTCTTATCCATCGGACACCTGAGAGTGCATTCGTTAACATAGTTGTAATGTAAGAAGAAGTGTAGCCTTGAAATTAACCACATCAGACCTTTGAGCTAATTGGTTCTTTCTTTCTTGTAACTCACTGCACCTTTCCTCCGTGAGAAATGTAACTGGTTTAATACTTTCTGAGGCTGACATAGATTAGAAATAGAAAGAAAACACATTTCAAGGGAAAATAAGTTTTCTGGTTGAAGAGCCTTTATCTAAAGAGGGTCATAAAATGTTCACAGGCCTCCAAGGCCAGAAGATAACGTACACAGTATTGTTTCTCAGAAAGGTATGCAGAAAAAAAAATCGTGGTTTTGACAGAGACAAAACAGATGTAATGTTTGGCCTGACTCTGTATGACTTTGCATCTTTCACTTCCCTCTACGTACAACTGAAGGTATAAAAGTCCCTTTGAAAGTAAAATAATGGGCCTTGCTCACTGAAGAAGCTTGGTCACCCCGCATTTTTATTTTTTTCCTCTTTCTCTCTTTCTCTCTCCCTCTCCCTCCCTCTCTTTTTCAGGCTGATCCCTTGGAACACAGAAGTTCCCTCTTGCCTGGCCAAGGAATAACAGCCTCTTTCTCCCCTCTATTTTCTTATCTACAACATTCTTTCCTTATCTCTCTCTAAATCATTCGCCGTTTCTCCTGAGGGTTTGCCTGGATCCTGCCTGTGCTGGACCCCAGCAATCGTGGGATGAATAGCGGCGTACATGTGTCTCTTTCAGTTTTGCTTTCCTTGGGGTGTATGCTTGGGTGATTGCTGGTCATAGGACAGTTCCATTTCCAGGTTTTGAAGAAATCATATGGTTTATTGTGGCTATACCAGTTTTCATTCCTAGCAACAGTGTAAGTTGGTTACCTTTTCACTCCCTCTCCAGGGTTTCATGCTTGAGACTTTGGGTGATGGTCCTTGGGACCAGTGTGAGATGACATCTCATTGCGGTATTGACTCTCATCACTCTGATAATGAGTGATGTTGAGCATGTGTCCTGTGTTCGTTAGCCATCAGTATATGTTCTCTAGAGAAATGTCTATTTAGTTCTTTTGCCCACTTTTTGGTCGGGTTGTTTATTTTTCTGGTATTGAGTTGCATGAGCTGCTTGTATATGTGGGAGATTAACTCTTGGGCAGCTGTGTGCTTTGTTGTAATTTGCTCCAGTTCTGAAGGCTGTCTTTTCACCTTGCTTATAGTTTGCTTCACTGTGCAGAAGCTTAGAAATTTAAATTGGTCACTGTTGTTTCCTTCTGTGTTTATTTCCATTACTCTGGGAGGTGGGTCACTGAGGAGAAGATCTTGCTGTGATTTCTGTCAGAGAGTGTTCTGCCTGTGTTTTTCTCTAAGAACGTTATAGTTTCCGGTCTTCCACTTAGGTCTTTAATCCATTTTGCATTTGTTTGTGTGTGTGCCATTAGCAAACATTTCATTCTTTTAATGTGGTTGACTGTTTTCCCAGACCCGCTTGTTCAAGAGGTTGTCTTTGCTCCGTTGCATATTGATGCCTCCTCTGTCAAAGACAAGGAGGCCGTGGGTGTGTGGCTTCGTCTCTGGACTCCCTATTTTGTTCCATGGGTCTGTATATCTGTCTTTGGCCCAGGACCTTATACTCTTGATGAGTAGCTTTGTAGTATAGTCTGAAGTCAGGAAGTCTGATTCCTCCGTTTCCATTGTTTCTCAAGAGTGATTTCCTCTTTGGAGGTCTTTTGTGTTTCCACACAGATTGTGAAATTATTTGTTCTAGGTCAGTGAAACACACCGTTGGTGTTTTGATAGGGATTTCACAGTTGAATATGAGAATATCAATGTGAATGAACGTACTGATCGATTGCCTTGAGTTGCACACTCGTCGTCACTATATTGATTCTTCTGATCCAAGAACATGGTACACGTCTTCTTCTATTTGTGTGATCTTTGATGTCTTTCACCATGGTTTTATGGTTTTCTGTACCAGGTCCTTGCTTTCTTCAAGTGAACATATTCCTAAATATGTGATTCTCTTCCCTGGATGGTGAATGAGATACTTTCCTTAAGTTCTCTTTCTTGCTTTTCATTGCTAGTGTATCAGAGTGAAAGGGACTCAAGGGATTCCTGAGTATTAATTTTGTCTCCTGCAGCTATACTCTATTCATTGACTAGTTCAAGTAATTTTCTGCTGACATCCTTATTGTTCTCTGTGTAGAGGGTCATGGCATCTTCTAACAGTATTTTTTTTTCTTTTCTTCCAATCTGTATTCCTTTAATTTCCTTTTTCCCTGATTGCTATGTCTAGGGCTAACTTAAAAACTAACTCCAATGTGTTTTTCACCTCAGAAAAGCTTACTGATGAAATTACGAAGCACTGAGAAATCTCAATTCTACCAGATTCCCGCAATAAAATCATGAAGCTCTTCAGGAGTTGGGGGCAAATTTTTAGGTGGCGGGGAAGCAGAATCTGTTAAGTATTTAGAAATCTATATCATCATCCAATTAGTCTGGAATACTTGTAGTCTTTCCTTTGTTTCAGAAGCTTCTAGAGCCCTAAGAGTAATGCAGGGCTTTCTAACTGAAACCAAGAAACTCAACAAGAGCTCATCAAACTCTAACAGTGCACGTTAGAAAAACTGCGTTACTGTGCCGCTAAAAGTTGTGAGCTTTATAGCCAAATTAAAGAATGGCAAAGGCACCTTCAAGATGATTGTGCTGAAGATCCTGCTAAAACAGGTGAGGCTACAGGGCAAGGGAACAGGGGAGGCGTGGGAGACCCCTGAATGAAGTGTGGTCCGAGGCAGAGGCAGGCTCCAAAGGCACAGCTGAGAAGAGTCCCTTAGGGCCACAGCTGTAAGTGTCACAGCCATGACTTTGGGTGTCTCCCTCAGGCCTGCATCTGAGGAGGATCAGCACCTGAGGCCTCTAGGTCAGGAATGACGAGAGACAGTACACCAGAGCAGCCACCAGAGACAGTTATTGTTGTAAATGTGGATGATCCCGGGAAAGAGCTGAGAGAGCGGGAGTCCAAGACCCATGCCCGTCAGTCAGAGCCCCTGGAGTTGCTGTCACTAGTGCAATGCAAAGGCACGAGGTGGTCCACAAGCAAAGAGGAGCTGGAAGGGGCTGCTATTCTCATCTGCTCTGAGTGCCAGACGGATTCAGACACACGCCTGCCATCTGCTGTGAAGACAGGGAGCAGGTCAGAGACCGAGGGCCTTCTTGCTGAAGACACACACACACATACACTCACACACACACTCACACATACACATGCACACCACCCCCTTGCCTGAAGACACAGTGTGCAACAGGGACTGCAAATCCTGACACGATAAGCAGTGACATTACACTACCCAGCACACACAAGTCAGGAGGAGGAGCGTAGCAGTCAGAAACAACCCCTGCTTGGGGGATGCAGACCACCTCAGATGCAGAACACCACAAGGAACCCAGAGCCAGGAGTGGGCCTGATGGCACGGCAGGGCCTGAGGATATGAGTGGTGGCTGGGCAAGTGGAAGTACCCAGCATCCTTGGAAATTCCTATTCCAGTGTGCTTCTTCCACTCAAGACTAGGGCTGTTGCTATTGGCTCTTCTGGCCCAGCATGTGGCCTGCATGGCTCCTTGACCTCAAGCAGATTATGAACCACGCTCACGTTTCTGTCATGATCAGCGACCAAGATAAAGACTTTCTTAACTACAAGATTGACGTGAAGGTCAGTGAGGGAGAATGAGGGCATGCGTGTACGGGACTTGGTGGGGAGTTGGGGGGATCATGTTATCTATGTTCATGTGATGTGAGAATGTGCAGAGGTTTTGTGGAAACTGTTAATGCCTGCCTGGGAGGCAAGCTGAGGCACCTAGAAGCTTGTACCTTTACCCTCATCCCTGTCCTAGAAGGTGCAGGTGCAGAGCCATCCAAGGTCCAACGGCAAGGTGATCATTTCCTTTGGGGACAACGCCTACTTCTGGAACATGGTGATCATTAAGGAGTATTACCTTGACATCACTGGTAAGACATGGCTTCATGGAGGTGTAGGTGTGTTAGGGGATGGATGATCCACCTGCGGAATCCACCCCTGTGTTCCCTGTCTTTCTGCAGGGTATAGGGCGCGTTATTCCACGCCACTCCACTGGTTCTTGGACTTTGAATGAGGAGCACCCAGCTGCAGGCTGTATATCAGGAGTCTTAAATTTCTCAACTGGTTGTCAGGCCACAACTGCCCAGGATCGAACAGGATTGCTGAGGTGGAGTTGCTTTGGGCCTGCATACAGTTGATGACTGATGTTGGAGTTCTTGGATGCTCACGAGAGTGTTTGGGCCTGGTCAGCCCTGGGCTGACCTTGCTTGTGTTGCCAGCAGATCATTGGTCAAGACATGTGGGACAATCCTGTGACGTATTACCCGAGGAAGGAAAGTTCTGCTCCGAGCGGTAACTGACAGAGACACATGCGGGGAGGGTGTCTGGAGGCGGGCCCTGAAGGGACAGCCGTGTCGTGGCCAGGACACTGTCCTTTTCCAAATGGGGATGCTCAGGCTCATGCAAGCTGGCTGCAGAGCCAGGCTTTGGGTCCTGCATGTAGCACATGACCTGCTGAGACTGGGGGCTTTGGAACTCGGTGTGTCCAAGTGAAGCAAGTCTTCCTCAGTGCGGGAGTCCAGGTGATACTACTAGAAACAGGATGAATTAAGTATCTTTGTCAGAATCTTCTTTCCGTGTGTCAAGCCATCCCCCAGCCTCCTGTTAGTCAATGAGTTTAAGAATGCCTGTGCCTTACACTCCCACCCCTTACCCTGGGAAAGCCTATCATTGAAAGGGCGTCCTGTCCGGTGTCCCAGGGCACCTGTGTGCTGACCTTGGGATCTTCTGTGAATTTACACATCCACCAATCGGCGTCTCTCCACAGCCACACATGCTGCGCTGGAAGCTGCTTCAGGCTGCCTTCGGAAAATACGGAAGTGCTCAGGGAGGAGGTGGACAGGGAGCTCCAAGGGCAGGACATGGTGCCTACTGACGCCATCTCCAACAGTGCTGGACATGGTGCCTTCAGCTCCTGAAACACCTGTGTTCCCTGTACACGTTTGTGTCTCTGTATCAAGCCTGTAATTGTATACACGTGTATGCTTGTGTTGCCTGTGTTTATGTGTGTATGTGTGTGTGTGTGTGTGTGTCTGGTCCAGGGAAAAAGCAGAGATGAAGGCAACAAGAGAGGAGATGCCAAGCAACCAGAAGAGGAGACACAAGGCATCACAAGTCTGAGGGTGGTTGCTCACTGTATCTCCGCAGTGACCCTGTCCAGGATGGGAATGAGGAAAGGATGGCCAGTAGTAACACAGGAACTTGGCTCCAGACATCTGGAATTAGAGGAAATACAGAAACACGCTCACCATTTCTCCCGTGTTGTAGTATGTGTTTGGACCAGGAAGAGCGGGTGCATGGTCTCTGGATTCACCCAGGGCAAATCAAGTGGTGTGGGGATTTCAAACCACCGCCTGTGGAGCCCACAGTCTGTGCGGACATGAGCCGGCATGCGGAAATGGTGGATGCGGATACAGAGGACCTGGGATGGTTGAGGAGGCTAAGGTCTTGCTGAGAAGAAAGAGACCTGAAGGAGAAAGAGACACAGATTGCCTGCTGCACTGGAGACTTGTTCCACACACATAAAAAGGAGACCCGGGAAAGTCCTGGACCAGGGCTGCCCAGGATCAGCCCATCAGCCAGCACGCTCTCTCCATGAGGGTGGCACACACTGGCACGATGCGACAGAAAATGCAAGACATGCTAATAAGGTAGGTTGTCCGTGCAAAACCACAGGCATCCTAAGAGAGACAAGGTGTGAGCGTGGCATGCCTCCAGGCACTTCCAGTCTCCTGGTAGTGCAGAAAGGCGAAGAAAGTGCAGGTGTTGGTGTACGCGTGTGTTCCTCTGCCGGGGTGTGCCTATGAGGGAGGGAACAGGGAGGAAGCAAGGATGGTGGGCTCATTGCATGTCCCAAGGGACCTCAGGAGAGCGGGAGACAGGGAAGCCCCTGGGGGCAGTTCAGGGCCTGCTGGTTTTCAGGGTCTAGGGAAAGTCCTGCCCAAGATACCCCATGGCTCATGCTGGAAGCCCTGACGTAAATTCCTTCTGTCATCTGGGCCTTGCCTGTGGCTTTTGGGGCCTGAGGGGCAAAGGTGTGTGTCTGCACCTGAGAGAGGATTCTAGCAGTCTTGCTGGAGCAGGCTGTCTGGTGTTTTCAGAGGGGATTTGCACCATCGGAAACTCAGAGGGAAGCTGCGTCCTGGCTGACCGTCTTCGATATCCCTGTGCCCAACCGAGGACTGGCTTCCTAGGCACATGGGCTCTGTAGGTAAGCAGGGATGCCTGACTGTAAGGAGTCCTACCTGGGCCTAATGAGACCAACTGAAAGAGAGTATTCACATTTAGCAAATCAGTGAGGGTGGGTGGAATCAAGCCCTCTTGTTGTTTTTGAGATAGAAAAACTGCTATCTGCCCAAGGGAGGCTTGATCTGTGGGCCCAGTAAGGGCAGGTTTCCCAGGTCATCATCTGTTGGGGGATTCCGTGGGTCAGGGTAGTCATAAACACAAGGGACTACGTGTGGAAATGCCACCTTATCTTTATGGCCTCAGGTTGCACGCCTTGTATCAGAAGTGGCCCTTTATCTATGTGCTCCTTCCTCAATACATGGTTATGTATTTATATTTTTAAAAGCTTTATAACTTTTTGTTATCAATATACATATGGAAAAATACATAAGTCAGGAGTGTACAGTTCCATGGATACTCACCAACTAAACACATCCACGTAATTAGCATCCAAATCAAGAAACAGAACATCACCGGCAACCCTGAAAACTCTCTTGTGTCTCTCCCAATCACTGCACTCCAAAGATAACTAGGATATCTGACTTTCAACGCATAGATTAGTTTGGTCTCTTTTGGACCTTTACATGAACGGAATCATACAGTATGCATCCCTGTGTCTAGCTTACATTACTTACCATTATACTTAATGAGACGTATCTATGTTTTCCCTGCAGCAATAGCTTGTTCGCTCTTGGCCTACAGTTCAAGATCTTTCTTAAATCTACATCTTGGCAAACTCATCTTTAAGAAGTAGATTGGCGATGCCCAGCTGGAGTTCTTATCATGTTCAATTTTCAGGTGACTTTCCATGTTTCAGTGAAGACAGTTTCTGCCTCTTTTTTTGGAACACTATTTCACAAGTCCTGACGTAGAAAATGTTCCTGAGAGTCTGAATTTTCCTTCCCAAGGATCCTTTTTATATTATCTAAATACTCTCCCTGGGACCATTATATTTTTCCAATGAGAGAAGACTATTATTGTTCCCTCTTAGTCATCTTTTTGGCAGTAGTGCCTTTCTCCTTGCTTTCGCAGAACAACGTCTAAATGTCTTTCTACCTTCTGCCATCATTTTGAAGTTTAGGGTCCAAACCCATCAGCAAAATTCCAAGGACCATGTCCAGCCAATGGACACACACTGGGTTGTAAACAATCTTCATCTAAGGGAAGAATTTGGTTTTTTCTTTTTAATTCTTATATTTTTTATTTTACTTTACAATATTTGTATTGGTTTTGCCAAACATACACACGGATCCTCACAGCACTGGATCACACACAGGCCCATCACAGTCCCTGGGGGCCCTTGGAGGCTCGGACATCTCTTTGGCCTCTTCCTGCTAAAGGGAGATAGCACTTGGAAGCACAGGTAGACAGGTGCACATCGAAAGCTACACAGATAGAAAGAACAGGGGGCCTCACTCAGAATGTTGTGGGCCCTAAGGGGTGGTAGGCTAGCAAAAGGGACACGGATTTGACCAGGAATGACCTAGATAGGTGCACACCAAGAAGACAGTTCTCCAAGTCAGCTGAGCCCAGACGTCCTTGTTTTCTGGTGCCCTGAAGGATTGCACAGACAATGGATCAGAATAGCCTGACTGGTACTGGGAAGCTGTCCAAGGTGATGGGAGAATGCAGAACGCAGGTGCCTGTCACTCAGCTGTCCAGGGCGAGCGTTTCCAACCTGCCCAATTCTCTGCAGATCGGTCCCTGTCAGGAGAAAAATGCCAAAATTTTGTAGCCTTTGAGGCTAAATCACAGAGTTAGAAGTGCAACCTGACATGATCGATGAGCATGTGAAAGAAAATAACCAGGACAGAGAAACTCGGGTGGTTACCAAAACTCATGTTCCTGGAGAAGAAAGCTTGTACTTCTGCATATCTGCAAGTTTCCTGTCAGGGATATTAGTGTGTACACACGCATGTGTGTGCATGTGTGCGCACAAAATTGCCTGACAGTACGCTTGTGAATATGAAGTGTCGGAACTGACCCAGCCAGGTGATGGAAGTTGGATAGCGAAAACATGAAAGCCATAGGGAAAGGTACATACTCAGGCCATGAGAAGCACTGGAGCCAGGGTACCAATGCCTGTTATCTCACTGAGTGAGCAGTTTCTAAGTGGAATCACAGTGGTGCACCCAGGAAGCCTGGCAGAAAGGAGAGGCAGGAAGAAATTGACTGGGGGCCACCAGGGAGAGTGCAGAGGAGCCAAGACACAGAACAGGCTGCAATGCCAGACACAGAAGCCACAGCGGGTGACCCCACAGCCCTTTGGACATGCAGCTACAAAGGCCTTTCCATCCTTCTCGAACACTGGGAATTCTTTCCCTGACCGTACCGTGAGCATGAGCAACACTTGCCGTTTATGTGAGGTTTCAGAAATGGACCAGCACCGCAGCATAGGCACTTGCTACCTGCATAGTCTTCCAGTCTGAAACATCACTCTTTGTACTCTTTGCAGAAAGCATATATAGGGGGTCACGACTATACGATGGATGGCTTAGATTGTTCCTGTTGCTGCCCCCAGCCCCACAGGATTGGGTAACTGGGCAGGCTGGTACGTGTTCTCAGATGGAGAACAGAACCACCTGAAAGGGCCTCGATAGGGTAAATGGGCAGACGTACATGTCTCCCGCACCAGTGAATCACGGAACTTAACAGGGAGTTGTCCTTAGCGACTCACTGGCAGGAATTTGAACAAGGTTCAGGGAGCTTCCTCATGCCAGCAGAGCATGCCCCATTTCTCCCTCTGTGAAAAGTGTGGCCAAGCCACCTCAGGCCTGTGCAGGTTCATGTCTGTCCAGTGAGGGAGGGAGGGTTACCCGACCCCTTCTGCGGTTCAGCAGGGACTGCCCACTGTTGGCTTTCAAGATGGAGAAAGCACTCTCGAAACCTGTGGAAAAAATAACTGATCTCCCGTCGGTGCAACTCACTCAGGAGGAGAAGGGCTTGCCTTCACTCCAAGGATAAGCTTCTCCTATAAGCGCTGGTGTCCATAGAGTGGCAAATGGCAACAGCACTACTTAAAGAGAAGGAGACACACAGACACCAGCCCTGGAACACACAAGGAAGGATTGCTCCAAACAGTGCTATGCCAAAGCAGAGACAAAGAGACAAAGAGAGAGCTCTATACCCTAGGGTCCTGGTGTCCCTGAACAATGGAGATCAACGTGGCAAACGGTGGGGTTTCTCCCTACTCCCCTAGCATCCGGCCAGCAACAGTCTGTCTGTCCCATGGAGAAAAGTATCCAGCCACTTGGCACCCCTGTGTATCCTCTGGATACTCAGGGAGAGCTCCCAGATATTGAAGGTCCTGTGGGACACAGGAGTGTGCTGTTTGGATTGTGGATCAGGAAACCGTGGCTGGAATTTCCAGAACCAGATCAATGACAGTGCCTGAGGTAGCGGCAGATGCAAAACCTGCTAGCTCTCTGGATCAGAGTCTGGCCACGTAGTGGAGCTGGATCCCAGGAACCACGGAAGATGCCATCCGGTCTAGGGGCGTGTCCATCGTGTGCTGTCCACCACCCTCTCGGCCACTGATCTAGATTTGGGTCAGCTGCCTGTGCGTGGCTCACAGCCTAGGGCCCCGCCTGTATGGCTGATGTCCCAGGGCCCGTTCACCCTGTCCTGGGCTGCCACCGTCCGTTTCTATAGTTCAGGCCACCCACCCCCCCGGCCCCCACACACACACGCGAGCCATAGCCTCTGAACCATGCCCCACACTCCCCACAGCAAAAACGCTAGTGGGCCCCACAGGATTACTGCACCCTGGGCCGCCATTGCTCACCACTTGCTGTGGTGCTATTATGTCCTGTCCCTTAGCGTCTGACCCAGGCTGGGGTCATGGCCAGAGCCAAGAGGAGCATGAGAGGAATGCGGGAGCGTCCTGGGACCCCAGACCTCCTTAGCTGTGAGCTCCTTAGGTGCTCAGGGGGATGGGGCCCCGTGGCCTGTCCTGGTGATGCTGCGCATGGCTGGGACGTTGCAGCCACCAGTGGCCACGCCAGGCAAAGATGCCACCCTCTTCAGAGTGGAGGCAGGAGAGGACGGCGAGGCCCAGGTGGACGGAGTCGTGGCAGGGATCAGACGGGGTTTCCAGCTGCTTCCAGAGGACATCACTGAGGATGTGGAGGTTGTGCCGCATGAGTAACAGCGACAGGGGTCCTCCCTGGAGCTGGAGGAGAAGACGGTGGAGGAGCAGTGCCAGGAAAGGCCTGGAGGCCCGAGTGAGCTCCCGGCACTAGATGTGATGCAGGCACTGGCGACCCTGCAAGTGGAACTGAGCTCTGAGCCTGAGAAAACCTACAGGGCCTACGTTTGGTTCATGTGCAAGAGCCATGAGAGGAGGAAGTGGGACTTGGCTCAGAAGAGTGCCATCATCCAGGGCATCCCTGGCTTCTGGGCCAACGTGGTATCCTTCCTGCTACTCCTTGTGGTCCGCTGCTCAGGAGGAGGGGGAGGTGCAGAGGCAGGAGCAGGAGGAGGGGTGGAGGCGAGGGGGCAGGATGGTGGACCCTGAAGGAAGTGTGGTACTGGGCAATTGGCAGGCTCCAAAGGCACAGCTGAGTAGAGTCCGGGCAGGGCCACACCTGTAAGTGTCGCAGCCATGACCCTGTGTGTCTACTTCAGGCCTGCATCTGAGGAGGAACAGCCTCTAAGTCAGAAATGACCAGAGACAGTACACCAGAGCCGCCTTAGCTGACAGTTATTGTTGTCAAGGTGAATGATTCCTTAAATAACTGAGATATGGGAGTCACACACACACACGCACACACACACAAACCCACAGAACATATGTAGACATACACTAGCCAACCCAAACCCCTTTGCTTTCAGACATGGTTTGTCACAACGATTGTTAGTCCTACCATGTAGGCAGTGACATGCCACTACCCAGCATACACAGGTCTGGGAAATAATAGCTATCAGAAACAGCCCCTGCCTGGGGAATGCAGACCACCTCAGATACAGAACACCACCAGGAACACAGAGCCATGAGCTTGTCTGATGGTATGGCAGGGCCTGAGCTCATCAGTAGTGGCTGGGTAAGCAGAAGTGCCCAGCATCCTTGAAGATGCCTCTTCCCGTGTCCTTCTTCCACCCCAGACTAGGGCTGATGCGCCTGGCTCTTCTGGGCCCAGCATGTGGCATAAATGGCTCCTTGACCTCAAGCAGATTATGAACCACCCTCAAGTTCCTGTCATGATCAGCGACCAAGATAAAGACTTTCTCAGCTACATGATCGACTTGAATGTCAGTGAGGGAGACTGAGGACAGCTGGGCATGGGACTTGGTGGGGTGTGGGAGGATCATGTTATCCATGTCCTACACTGTGAGAGTTTGGAGAGGCTTCGTGGAAGCTGTTAATGCCTGCCTGGGAGGCAAGCTGAGGACCCTAGAAGCTTGCACCTTTTCCCTCCTCCCTGTCCTAGCAGGTACAGGTGCGAGCCGTCCACGGTCATGCAGCAAGCTGATCTTTTCCTTTCGAGACCACCCCTATTTCTTGAAAAGAGTGATCATAAAGGAGTATTACCTTGACATCACTGGTAACACGTGAGTCCGGGAATGATGATTGTGGGTGTGCAGGGGTGTGGATGATCCACCTCTGGGATCCACACCCATCTCCCCTCTCTTCCTGCAGGGTATAGGGGACATCGTTCCACTCCAGTCCGTTGGTTCTGGGACTTTGAACAGGGAGCACCAGCTGCAGGCTGGACACCAGGAGCCTTAACTTTCTCAACTGGTTGTCAGGCCACAACTGCCCAGAATCAAACAGGATTGCTGAGGTGGTATTGTTTTGGTCCTGCATACAGTTGATGATTGTTGTTGGAGTTCTTGGCTGCTCGTGTGAGGGTTCAGATCCTGGTCAGCCCAGGGATAAGCTTGCTCAGCAGCAAAGTGTTGCCAGCAGATTATCAGCGAAGATCAGTGGGATGATCTCCTGAAGGACTACCCCAGGAGAGAAGATTTTTCCACGACAGAAACACGTGTGGTGAAGGGGTCTGGAGGTGGGCCATGAAGGGACAGCCTTGTGCTAGCCGGGACACTGTCCTTTCCCAAATGGGCTTGCTCAGTCTCATGCACGCTGGCTGCGGAGTCTGAATTTGGGCCACGCATGTAGCAAGTGGCCTGCTGAGACTGGGGGCTTGGGGATTCAGTGTGTCTGTGAGTGAAGCAAGTCCCCTCAAATCAGTTGTGGTTGCAGAGTTGAGAGTGCTAGGTGATACTATTAGAGGCAGGGTGAATTAAGTTCCTTTGTCAGAATCATCCTTCCATGGGTCCTTCCATCTCCTGGCCTCCTGTTGCTCACTGAGTTTGAGATTGCCTGTGCCTTACACTCCCGCCCCTTACCCTGGGAAGGCCTAAAATTGCAAGGGCGTCCTCTCCGGGGTCCCAGTGCACCTGTGTGCTGACTTTGGGATCTTCTGTGAAATTCCACATCCACCACTTGGTGGCTCAGCACCACCACACATGCTGCGCTGGAAGCGGCTTCAGGCTGCCTTGGGAAAATACGGAAGAATTCGTGGAGAAGGTGAACAGGGAGCCCCAAGGGCAGGACATGGTGCCTACTGTCGCCATCTCCGCCATTGCTGGCCTCGGTCGCCTTCACCTCCTGAAACACCTATGTTCGTTATTTGCATTTGTGTCCCCGTGCTGAACGTGTGTGTGTATACACACGTGCTTATTTGTGCTGCCTGTGTGTGTGTGTGTGTGTGTGTGTCCAGCCCAGGGCAGAGGCAGAGATGAAGGCGGCAGGAGAGGAGGTGCTGAGCAACCAGAAGAGGAATCATGAGGCGACCAGGCTGAAGGTGGTCAGTCGCCGTATCTCTGCATTGACCCTGCCCAGGATGGGAACGAGGAAAGGATGGCCAGTGATAACTCCAGACTGTGGCTCCAGATATCTGCAATTAGACCAGATACAAAACATGCTCATCAGTTCTACTGTGTTGTTGTGTGTGTTTGGATCAGGAAAAGGGTTTCACGGTCTAAGGATTCACACAGAGCAAATCACGTGGGGTGGGGCTTTGAAACCACTGCCTGTGGAGCCCTCAGTGTGTGGGGCCACGGGCTGGCCTCTGGAAATGATAGACGTGCCTATGGCAAGACCCGGGATGGTGAGGCTAAGGTCCTGCCGAGATGGGCAGAGAGCTGAAGGAGAAAGAGTCACAGATTGCCTGCTGCACTGGAGACTTGTTCCACACACATGTGACAAGGAGAACTGGGAAGGTCCTGGGCCAGTGCTGCTCCAGATCAGCCCAGCAGCCAGCACACGCCCTCCCTGAGGGTGGCACACACTGGCACGGTATGACACAAAACATGAGATGTGCTAAAGTATGCTGTATCTGCAAAACCACAGGCATCCTAGGAGAGACATGCTGTGAGCGTGGCATGCTTCCAGGCACTTCCAGCCTGCCTCCCTGGCAGTGCCCAAAGGCGAGGAAAGCGCAAGTGGGCTTACCTGTGTGACCCTATGCCGGGATATGCCTGTGAGGGAGGGAACAGAGAAAAGACAAGGGCGGTGGGTAAACTGCATGTCCCAAGGGACCCCAGGAGAGGGAGACAGAGAAGCCCCTGGCACAGTTCAGGGCCTGCTGGTTTTCAGGGTCCAGACTCTAGGCAGTAGCGGTCCTGCCAAAGATAGCCCATGGTCCATGCTGAAAGTTCTGACATGAATTCCTTCTTTTCTTTGGGGTCTTGCCCCTGGCTTTGGGGGCCTGAAGGGCAAAGGTGCACGTCTGCACCTGAAGGAGGATTCTGGTAGTCTTGCTCAAGCAGAGTCTCTGATTGTGTTGTAGGGGATCTGCACCCAGGTGACACTCAGAGGGATGCTGCCTTCCAGGTGACCGTCTTGGATGTCCCTGGGCCCAACCGGGCACTGGCTGCCTTGGCAACAGGTGCTGTGTAGGGAAGCAGGGATGCATGACTGTAGGGAGTCCGACCTGGGCCTAATGAGAGCAACTGAAACAGAGCCTTGGCATTTAGCAAATCACTGAGGCATGGGTGGTTCAAGCCCTCTTGGTCCATTTCAGATAGTAACACTGCTTTCTGTCCAACGGAGGCATTAGCTCTGGGCCCAGAAACTGCAGGTTTCCCAGGGCATCATCCGTTGGGGGACTCCATGTGCATGGGTAGTGTTAAACACAAAGGAAGATGTGTAGGGATGCCACCTTACTTTTATGGCCTCCAGTTCCATTCTTGGTATCGGAAGAGACCCTGTATCCATGTGCACCTTCTTCACAACCTTGCATCAGACCCAGGCCTGTCACAGTCTCTGGGGGCTTTTGGAGGCTCAGGCGTTTCTGGCCTTTTCCTGCTACGTGGAGATAGCACGTGGGGGCACAGGCAGATGGTGCACACAGAACGCTACACAGATAGGAAGAACAGGGGGCCTCATTCAGAATGCTGGGGGCTGTAACGGGTGGTAGGCTAGCAAGAGGGGCACAACATTGACAAGGAATGACCTAGAGAGGGGCACACCGAGAAAGCAGTTCTTCAAGTCAGCTGAGCTCAGAGGTCCTTGTTTTCTGGTCCCCTGAAGGAATGCACAGGCAATGGATCAGGCCAACGTGACTGGTACTGTGAAGCTGTCCAAGGTGATGGGAGAATGCAGAAGGCAGGCACATGTTATACAGCTGTTCATGCCAAGAACTTCCAACCCTGCCCGCTGCTCTGCAGGCCAGTCCCTGTCAATAGCAAATGCCAAGGTTTTGGAACCTTTGAGGATAAGGCACAGAGGTAGAAGTGTAACATGACATGATCGATGAGCAAGTGAGAAAACAAGGACAAAGAAATGTGGGTGCTTACCAAAATTCACGTTCCTGAAAAAGAAAGCTTGTACTTCGGCATATGGACAGGTTTCCTCTCAGCGATGTTACTGTGTACACACATATGTTTGTGCACATGTGCGCGCAGAAATTTGAGTGCTTACCAAAATTCATGTTCCTGGAAAAGAAAACTGTACTTCTGCATATGGACAGGTTTCCTCTCAGTGATGTTACTGTGTTCACCCATACATTTGTGCACATGTGCGTGCAGACATTTGAGTGCTTGCCAAAATTCATGTTCCTGGAGAAGAAAACTTGTACTTCTGCATATGGACAAGTTTCCTCTCAGGGATGTTACTGTGTACACGTGTATGTTTGTGCACATGTGTGCGTAGAAATTTGAGTGCTTATCAAAATTCATGTTCCTGGAAAAGAAAGCTTGTACTTCTGCATATGGACAAGTTTCCTCTCAGCGATGTTACTGTGTACACATGTATGTTTCTGCACATTTGCAGGCAGAAATCCCTGCCAGTTCGCTTGAGAGTATGAGCTATTGCAACTGACCTAGCCAGGTGATAGAAGTTGGACAGCAAAAACATGAAGTTCTTAGGGAAAGGTACATAGTCTCTGGCCAGCAGAAGCACTGAAGCCAGGGAATCGCTCCCCGTTATCTCACTGAGCAAACACGCTCTAAGTGGAATCACAGTCGTGCAGCTAGAATGCCTGGCAGAAAGGAGAGGCAGGAGGAAAGAGCCTGGGGAGTGTGAAGAGGAAAGTCCACTACACCTGCAGTTTATGAAAACTAGAAAATGTACCTAATGTGCTGGGAGGACAAACTGTACTTAATTAATTGACTTATCTAAGAGGATTTCCATCCAAACAGCCAAAAGTGCTTCCTGGTCTCTTCTTGCTGCCTGTAGTAAAACATGAAGGGAATTTTTCTAAAAATTTGGCAATTTTTCAGTCTTTTAAGACGACAGAAGATGTTAAAGTTAATGACTCTCAAGCAAGATCGTATCCAGGGCATTGAGATTAGGTGGTCTAAATATAACATTTTACACCACCAACAGGCCAGTTCTTCTTCGTATTATTTTTTATAAACAAAGGTGTTCGAAAGGTGAGTGTGACTGTAAAATTGTTTGGTAAGCCTCAGAAAGCTGGAAGGGGATGCCTCATGGCATTATTTAGTCAGGCCAATACCCTCCAAAGAGTTTAGGGGTGTCACTCCGAGATCCTTTCAGTCACACAATAAGACTTCTACCAAGGTTCAGGGTGTTATCCCTCAGCTATCTCAGCAGAAAACCAAGACAGAGTAAGCCTTATTATGAAGACATGTGTGATTGTGGCTTTGGAGTGGGGTGCTTTGCCATGAACACCAGTAAGAGTATCAGGAGACACACCAAGGTTTTAAGATAACATATTTAAGTTCAGCTCGGACTGCAAGGACCAGCAATAGTACAAAATAGGAGCTCTGGACTTCTACCTTCTACAAGCAGGAAGCAGGCTAGGGAGACTGTTTCATGTAACCATATACTAGCCACCTTTCACGCAACGGCATCACGTCAGGGGGTAGAGTTAAAAAATCAGAGACTGAAGCCGAGGAAGTTTCCAGGCCTTAAATACTAATCAAAGGACTGCCCACAAGAACCCATGGGATTTCACAACTGCTACTACTGACTCCCATCTCCCCTCCCCTTTCTGGAACAGGAGTGTCTATGAAGGTTATCTATGCCCCAACATACCACCACTGTATGTCGGCTGTGAAAGGGAGCAGATTTACTCATCTCTTTTGCTCACACATCCTCCGGTCTAGAGGAACTACACTTGTATAATTTGAACTGATGTGTTGGAGACTTGAGAGGCTCTTGGACTGCAAGGAGATCAAACCAGTCAATCCTAAAGTAGATCTCTCCTGCATATTCATTCGAAGGACTGATGCTGAAGCTGAAGCTCCAACACTTGGGCTACCTGATGCGAATAACTGACTCTTTGGAAGAGACCGTGATGCGGAAAAAAATGAAGGTAGGAGAAGGGGACAGCAGAGGATGGGATTGTTGGATAGCATCATCGACTCAATGGACTTGAGTCTGAGCAAGCTCCTGGAGTTGACGGACAGGGGAGCCTGCAGGGCTGCAGTCCATGGGGTCGCAAAGAATACGACACAACTGAGCAACAGAACACTTGAGATACTGTACACGTGGACCCTGATCCATAGCTGGACCTGACTTAGACGACAAGGTCCTGAACTTCAAGTTAATGCTATAACAGATAAATCGTTTGAAAGCATTGGCAGGAAAATGCATTTTGGACATACAAGCATGTAAACAGTTTCCGGCCATCTGTGTACCACGCGGTTTTAAACTATGTCCACGGTTCCTTCCTTCTCCCCTTCACATGTGTGGTGGACTTAGTGGCTCACTTCTCATGTTAGAATATTGTAGAAACGAACAATGAAGCGTCTGAGACTAGGTCATAAAAGGCACTGCAGCCTCCTTGCTCATCCTCTTGGATCACTCACTCTAGAAGCCAGCTTAGTCATATCTTGGGAACACTCACGTAGCCCTGTAGAGAGGCCCATGTGAAAGAACCGAGGCTTTCTCCCAACAGCCAGCAAGCAAACTGGTTTCAACAGCTATGTGAGTAAGCCATCTTGGAAGGAAATCCACCGGCGCATGGCAAGGCTTCAGAGGATGGCAATCTCATGAGACACTGAGCCACAACACTCAGCTGAATTACTCCTGGATTCCCAACTTTCACCAGCAGTATGAAACTATATTGTTTCAAGCTGCTAGTTTTGGCTAATTGGTTATGCAGCACTCGTTCATTAATGCACTGCCAACTTTGGGCAATGCCTTTATTCAGGGCTGCCTGTCCATCTAGTCCAATCTAATCCAGAATCTGCTACTTCACTTTAGAAAACACAGCCCACCCTTGATTTGACCACCCTCAGTATCAGATCAAATATCATTTCACTCACCTGAATATCTTATCAGCCTTGCCTAGCCTCAGCAATGATCCTCTCAGTTGAGCCAGAATCCACCCTCACCCTTATAGTCCTCTTAATAAGTTTCCATCCACTGACACCCATTCTGTTATTGTTGTCCATTGCTTTTCAGTCTCCCATCTCTGTTTGTAATCCCATGGACCCACCCTGTTCCTTAGCTATAAATCCCAGCTGCATCCCTGCTGGAGTCAGACATAAGCTCAATCTCTCTCCCATGTTATAATACCCCACTGTAGTACTCTTACCTTGAATCAAGTTTTCCTTACCACCTTTCGGAAGTGTTATGAATAATTTTTTAACATTGCCAAGTTCTGTTAGTAAGGATAATTCTCAAAGGAATATAGTTTTATACCTTACTCTCTATACTATATTCATTTGGGGGAACAAATATCTAAAATTAAAACATTTTATGTTTTCACCATACAAACAGAAAATATCTTTGAAACTACATTTACATATCTTAAAACATGTAGGAATCTGAAAAGGATGTGTGTATAGACATGTCAGTGTATACACACACATACCCTCAGAGCTCCAAGGAAAACTTAATTCTCAGCAAACGATAAATTAAAACATTCAGCCTGAAAATAGTGAAATCTTTGGAATCAACTTGCCAAAAATCTTAGACAATGAAATTTTAATTAAAAACCATGTATACATAAAAATATTTGGGATTCAGACAAAATTGCTAAATAAAGATAGGTCAATCCCTAAACCATCTATGAGAAAAAAAAAAAAAAAAAAAAAGAAATCCTCAGTATCATGTAATAACCTATAATGGAAAAGAACCTACCAAAGAATAGATACGTATCTGCAACTAAATCACTCTGATATACATCTGAAATTCAAGACTGTAAATTTAATACATTAGCAGAGAAAAAAATTGTAAAGAAAGCTTCTAAAGTACAAAGTTACAAAGGAAAAAATCCTAAAGAATGTAGAAAGTATATATGAATTGAAACAAAAATAGAAAACAACAAAAATGAACCTTGTTGGGATAATAAAGCAAGAGCTGCTTCTTGGAAAAAGAAAATCAGAAACATTGATACAACGGTGGCAAATCTAATAAGGGGACAAGGAGGTTAATTATGGGATTCTGAGAGGATAATATTCAACTCTGAGTGGAATTACATTTGTTTCAGGAAAGGTCCAGTCAAGCAAAAACCTGGAGAAAGAAAGGGAAGGAAAGAAAGAGGAAGAGAGACAAGGGAACAAAGCAAGAAAAAGAAAGGAACAAACGGAGAACGAAAGAAAAGTAAATGTCTCAACAAATGTTGTAAACTATCCAATCAAACAATTCTCTTCAAGATCTAAAAACAGAAACGGAAATTTATTAAGCCAGATACTCACTGCTTTTGATGGTACTCAGAACAAGAAAGCCCATTTACACATCACTATTTAGAAGTTCAGAACTGGCCAACACCAATACGATTATTTAAAAAAATAAAAATATGCCATGTTATTTGTAAAAAGACAGACAGCAGAAATAATTTTTTAAAAATTATTTCTACAAATACTAATTTTACTTACAATGTTTGGCAACATTAATAAAATAATAAATTTTTCCCAAAAGAACAAGCACAGCAGACAAGGAAATTCACAAAGGGCAGTAACAAAATAGTCATGTTGACAGATCTTCAATATATTCGTAAAGAAAACAAAGTGTCATTGTGTGAACAAAATATAGAGGTATCAATAGAAAAACAGAGGAAGCTCCTGAAAGAACTCAACTCACTATTAACTATCTTTTATTTGCAGGCACAGAATCTGACTCAAGTTAAATCTAAGAAGCAAAGCCCTGAGGTTATTATCTCTTCGTTTGTGTGTGTGTGTGTGTGTGTGTCTGTGTGTGTGTGTGTGTGTGTGTGTGAAAATTTAGGAAATTTAGGCTGGAGAGGGAAGAAGAGGATAGAGACTTCAAGTGCCTTGAAGGAGGAGGAGGAAAGAGAGGGGGTTGGAGATTTGATTGTGTTATTTGAACAGCATTGGTGAAGCTCAAACAAGGGAGGTAGCAAGCCATGCAGGCCTACGGGAAGAGCATTTCCCGAAGAACAGCACTTGCAGTCTCTGGATCGGGAAGAAATGGAATTTGATGGAGGAAAACCAAGGCCAGTGTTGTCAAAAAGAGTACATTCGTGGGGAAAAGAGTAGAGTAGAAGGACAGAGAATGGAAGAGAGGAAGCAGTCAGGGACCATATTGCTGGAACCTTTTAATTTGGCAATAAATACAACTTGTCCTCCTTAGGAGCATACTTCACAGCAACTAACAGTAACAGTGTTGATAATACTCAGCAACAATAAAAACACATAACTAAAACATTTCGTATTTTTTACTACAGAAATCGAAGAAAGGAGATAAGAATGCAATAGTCTGCGTATTTATTTACACACAGAGTTTTCACCTGAGACCAGAATACACACACACTCTTTATACAACTAAAAGTGGTTTAAGCTGACACTCAGCAAAGTGCTTGGGCCCAAGTAAACTAACTGGAAAGGCCTAGTAAAATATTCAAAGTGCAAATAAACCAATCAAGCTTCGAGTAAATAAACACAATTTATTTGAATTTGAATTTACACTCAGGAAATTACCTAAAATGGAGACAATAGACTCACTACAGCTTAATCATCTGTAGTCCTTCCTCTTCAGTTCTGAGAGGGATGCTAACCCCTTGGTGATTATCACTTTCCAGCATTTTGGGAAAGTTTAGAGGACTTAAATAAATTGAGGAGTGGCGAGAGTGGGGAGAGACAAAGAGGAGGAGAAAGGAAGAGGAAACGGAGAGATTGCTCCTGGCATAGGTCTACAGACAGGATCCCAGCTTCCTTGAATGGTGCACAGAGACTGCTAGCTATCTGTGCCAGAAGTGGAGAAGGGGTGACATTCAACTCCAGGAGGAGACTCAACTCCAAGAACCTACAGAGGCAGCCAAGTGTGCTGATGTTCAGGAACCAATACTTAGAGGGGTTGTACCCCACAGGTCTGTGAAAGAGCCCTTGGAGACCGCAAGAAAAAAAGGTTTCCACGAGTACAATCACAGATTAGATGGTTGGCGAGATTAGAGGAAGGATAACTCTATGACCTGATAATTACTGAAATACAGGAGACAATTCCTGCACATCAGACTGTGTCAAGAAAGACTGAAACTCAATTAGTTTGATACAATGGGAAATTACACACACCAAGAATTAGCTGTTAACGCTACTACATTTGTGTCCAAGGCAAGATAAGATACAAAACTGAAATCTTCACATGTTCAACTAGGGTAAGACACATGTAACTGGAAAATATAAGGAAGAGTTCTAAAAAGGGTTTAATCACCCTGGACTATTTTTATCCGCCATATTTACTATTCTTGGACAACTCCATTGTAGCTTAAGGGTAAGAGAACTCAATTTAGCCCAATTCAAAAGCTGAACAGATTTCCTGTGTTTGATCCTTTGCAGTTAAAACTATGGGTCCAGCACAAATCAAAGTGGACGTCAAGGCTCTCTTTCCTTTGGGAATTTTAACTTGCTTTGCTACTGTGTCTGACACAGATATGCCTACCTCATTGGGACTACAGGCCAGCCAACTGGCAAAGGGGACGCCAGGAATCAAATTCCCCTTTTGATCACTCAACAGGAGGTCCACAGGCACCAGGTCTCATTCTATTAACTATCTCTGCTTCTCCAACTGCAGTCAGTGATACACAGGGCCTGCTTGATGCTTGTCAAGGGTCTCTCACCAAACACAGGCATTTTTAACCGTTGGCTTCCTTGAGATGTCCCTGGGCTAGGTAAATGCACTCTGAGACAGTGTTCCTTCTACCTTGGCTCTATGCCTGGAGTGAATGTATGCCTCTTCCTCAGCTGGGACAAGAAGCCACAGCTCTTCACTGATTAAATCCCGTGTCTGGTCCAAACTCACATCATAGCTTCTCCATCAACTTCTCCACTGCACGCTTTCAGAGCCAGGTTATCTTCGATCAGCCCAGAGGCACTTCAGAGAGTGACATTCAAATCTGGCTATATAGCTGATACTGAGAACTTCAAGGCATGAAAACAGTTGAAAATTACGTTGCTAAAACACTCTACAGATTATATGTATACTAGAGCTTTCGAACTTACAAGTAACATCAGCTACCGAAATAGGTTCTTACTTTTCCTTTCTCCACTTCTCTCATTCTCTCTCTCTCACACACGCGTGCACACATTCTTTTTACATGTTAAGACAATTATATGAAAAACAGATAATAGATTTTTAAATAACATCTCAATACACAGATCAAACGAAATTGTACTTCCTGTATTTAAAACAAAATCACATAAATTACCCATCGGTTTCCCTATATTTGATATTATTGAATAATGCTATAATTTGATCTTTTTGGTTTTAATGGGGTTTTTAACTTTGACTGAAATACTTGCTTCAGACTTACTGAAAGCAGAATTAACTTTTTTCTTCTTTTTTTGACCTCCTACTTTTAGATTTGGGGGGTGATGATTCAAAATCAGATGTGTTCACAGTAATGGATGCTACTTCCACCAATCCTGGTTGAAGGGGTTCCAGTGATACCTGAATAACAATTTTTGTTTCAGGAGACAATCCTTCTAGCTGCTTAGGCTTCTTAAACATTTGATGACACTGGGTCTTGTGCTCCCTTTCCTCTTTGGAAGTTAAAAACTGTAGCCGACATTTGGAACACTGGCGAAAACTCTTTTCCCAGTGCCCTCTATGATGATGTCCGTAGGCTGTTGCAGTTTTAAAAATTTTGAGACAAAACAGGCAAAGTAAATTCTTAGTGTCACCATGGTATGCTCTGAAATGTGCATCCACATCTGCAAAAAATGATGATCTGTAACTGCAAACCTGGCATACATAGGGCATTTCACCAGGCTTATGATTGTCTTTCATGTGCTCTAAGAGAACCTGATCTGTCTCAAAGGACAACTCACAGATGCGACAGACTGCGGAGGGCTCCTGGGGAGTGTGGACACTTTCAATGTGACACTGCATCTGGAAGGGAGTAGGAAACTGGCGGAGGCAGTGCCGGCAGGTGGTGTGGGTTTTCCAGCTGTCACCTCTCTGCCTCTCAAGTTCCAAATGGTGCTTCATGTGATTCATAAACTTGACATTTTTTAGAACTTTCAAGCAGCTGAGGCATTTAAACGCTGTGTGGGTCTTCGGTTCTGGCTGCCCAACTCCTACATGCTCTCCATAGTAGAAGTCACCAAGTAACACAGTCAGCTTTCCTTCTGTGGGATCACCAATTTTGTCTGGACTTGCTGAACTTGGAAAATCAGTTTTTGTCAGTCCATTTTCCCCTAAAGGTCTTACAGGCTTGCAATGAACACTGTCCTTTGGAAAAGGTGTTGGACAAGGTTCTCCATTCTGAACATGGCTTAGTGAGGTATGGACACGGTCCGGTGTGCTTTGCTGAGTGGTCACTGTATGAAAAATACCTGAAGGGGAAAAACCTAAACAATGTTCCCCTATAATGCCATCACTGAGCTTAGGCCTTTTGGGATTTCTGCTATTTGTTTCACAAGTGGAAAGTACCTTTGAGACATGAGGACTTTTATTCATATCTCCTGCAGAAACCGCTCTTTCTGCTGGATGCTGCAATGAACTTGTGAAGGTAATCAAAGAAGAACATGACTCCTTTGAAAAGCACTTCGGCACTCTTTGTGGTGAAATATTTTTACAATCAGCTTGAGACGGAGGTTCAATAATAATAGGACTATCTGTTGATCTTGATTCAGAGTCAGAAACTGGCAAGACAGCCTTTGCTTCTGATATAGCAGTCACATGACTAGCAGGCTGTAATTTGTCAGCGTTACCTTTCCTGAAGTGACCATACCTTTTTCTCCTTGAACAAGAACCTGGGGTATCTCTGTTCAGTACGTTTGAAACGACTGGTTTTGAAGCTGAGCTCATCCCAACAAAGATCACGTCAGCATCTTCATTTACATGTTCCACTCCGACCAAGATCACTTCATCATCATCATCATCATCTGCTTGTTTGGCTTCTCCCTCCCTTTTCCGTACTTCTGGCTCTTGTTCTTCTTCACGTAACATACATGGTAGTTCCATATTTTGAGTACTTTTTTATTCTTACAGGGTGCGGCCACAAGTCCCAGGGCTTCCTTTATACAAACTGCCACCTAAGTATAAACATACTACATATTAGTTAAGTACAGAAAAATGGGCTATTTGATTATCTCCAAAACTCTAGAGTAGTTTTAAACATCCTTATCTTACAGACAAAGACACCGAGTGTCAACGAGACTCAGTGACAGCTGAAAAACCTATGACTACAAGTCTACATGGCTCTAGAATCATAAGCTTTGTCCCACGTTCACTTTAACCTCTTCTATTTAAAAAAATAAAGACAAAAAACCCAAAAACCCACCACGACTGATCATTAGGTGAAATCACATGTAAAGGACGAGTATTTTTACAAAAGCACTGTTGTACAGCGTTCAGAAACATGGACTTTGGAGTCAAAGAAGATTAAGTTGGAATTCTAAGTTAACCACACACCAGTTGCATCTTCTTGGGCAAATTTATAACTTTTAAAGGTGTTTCTGTCTCTTAAAGACAAACATGCTTATTTCTTAGACTTAAGGTTACCAGCTCTTTTTAAAAGGCATCAGCTATTCAATGGCATCTTGTTTTGTAGTAAAATTTGAAGAAAATGTATCTTAAATGCACATTACACCTGATTCACAAATTCTAATTTCATAAATGTTTACAAAGAAAATAGGTAGCAAATTCAAAGTATAATCTATCTATACCTAGTTAACAAACAGCATAATTCAATGTCAAGCACTTAACACAGGCCTAGGAAATTGAGAATGAGCTCTCTTTGATAATCTCACCCCAATTCCACACCGATATATCCTAAATTTCTCCCTCTAATCCTGGCTAAACTTAAATCCAACAATGCTTCATCCTTCACGCCACAGGTCTCTTCCCCACATAGCAGGCAAAGTGATGCCAGTATTTCTCTCATACCAATATCAGACAGAGGCATCACACACACACACCTTGATATCCCTTACGAATACAGGTGAAAGAGTCCTCAACAAAATACTGGCAAACAAAATCCAACAACATATAAAAAAGACTGTATACCATGATCACATGGGATTTGGGGAGGTATGCAAAGTTGCTTCATTATATGAAAGTCACTCAACATTATGCCATTTGAACACAATAAAACAAATAACACATCTGCCTGAAGAAAAAGCATTTCCCTGAATCTAGCACCTTTTCAGAACCGGGCTTAAAAGAACACTTAATAATTAAGAACAGAAGAGAACTTTCTCAATCAAAGGGCACCTGTAAAAAGACCCACAGCTAACATCACACTTAATAATGAAAAACTGAAAGCGTTCCCTCTAAGACTGGGAACAACACAAGGAAGTCTATTACACACTTTGGCTCAACATTATACTGGCAGTTCTATAACCAGAGCAATCAGGTAACAAAAGAGAAATGTTGTTGTTGTTTAAAAAGAAAAAAAAGAAAAGAGAAAACAAAAACAAAAAACAGCCTTCAGAATGGAAAGGAAACAGTCAAAGTATATTGGAGATAACATACTTTTGTATATAGAAAATCTTGAAGAAAACACAAGTATCAGAATTAATATAAAGCTTGCAGAATAGAAGACAAATATTTTAAAAGTCAACCACATTTTATACAGTAGCAACACTTGTTGTTAAGTAAATACTTGAATCTACACTAGCATTAAAAAGAATACTTAGGAAATCAGAAAGAGAAAGACAATATATTCTTTGGAATGGCTGAGTAATACTCCATTGTGTATATGTACCACAGCTTTCTGATCCATTTATCTGTTGATGGACATCTAGGTTGTTCCATGTCCTGGCTATTATAAACAGTGCTGCGATGAACACTGGGGTCCATGTGTCTCTTTCAATTCTGGTTTCCTCAGTGTGTATGCCCAGCAGTGGGATTGCTGGCTCATACGGCAGTTCTATTTGCAATTTTTTAGGGAATCTCCACACTCTTCTCCATACTGGCTGTACTAGATTGCATTCCCACCAACAGGGTAAGAGGGTTCCCTTTTCTCCACACCCTCTCCAGCATTTATTGCTGGCAGACTTTGTATGAATCAATTCTAATGGGATGGATGAAACTGGAGCCGATTATACACAGTGAAGTAAGCCAGAAAGAAAAACACCAATACAGTATACTAACACATATATATGGAATTTAGAAAGATGGTAATGATAACCCTGTATGAGAGACAGCAGAAGAGACACAGATGTATAGAACGCACTTTTGGACTCCGAGGGGGAAGAAGAGGGTGGGATAATTTGGGAGAATGGCACTGAAATATGTACACTATCATGTAAGATAGTCGCCAGCCTATGTTCCAGGCAGGATACAGGATGCTTGGGGCTGGTGCACAGGGATGATCCAGACAGATGATATGGGGTGGGAGGTGGGAGGAGGACAGGATTGGGAACTCGTGTACACCCGTGGTGGACTCATGTCAATGTATGGCAAAACCAATACAGTGTTGTAAAATAAAATAAAGTAAAAATAAAAATTAAAAAAAAAAAGAGAAAGACAAATCTCGTATGGTATCACTTACATGGACTCTAAAATATGACACAAATGAACTTATCTATGAAACACAAACAGACTCACAGACAGAGAGAGCAGACTATGTGATTCCCAAGAGGGGAAAAGTGGGGCAGGCATAGATTGGGAGCTGGTGATTAGCAGATGCAAACTGTAATATATACAATAGACAAACAAGATCGTACTGGATAGCACAAGGAACTATATTCATAATTTGTGAAAAACAATAATGGAAAAGGGCATGAAAAAAATTGTGTGTGCATATACACACACAATTTACATATGAAGGAAAGGAAAGGACAACTGTTGGCAAGCACGTACAGAAACTGGATCCCTGTGTGTTATGGACAGATTTTAAAATGGTGCAGCTGCTACAGAAAACAGTTTAAAGGCTCCTCGAAAAATTAAAAATCTGGAGCTGACACACGATTCAGCAATTCCACTTCAGGATATAAATTCAAAAGAAGTTAACATGGGGTCTTGGGATATCTGCACAGCCGTGCTCACAGCAGCACGAAGCACAACAACTAAGAGGTGGAACCATCGAAATGTCCATCAAATGTCATAGATACATACAATGAAATACTATTTAGCCATATAAAGAAAATTCTGTCACATGCTACAACATGCATGATCATTTCAGACATCAAGCCAAATGAAATAAGCCAGTCATACAAAAAGACAAATACTGTAAGTTTCTACTTGTATGAAATAGCTAACACAGTCAAGCAATCGAGAGGAAACAAAAAAGAACGACGGAGTCCACGGTCTAGGTCAACAGGCAAGAAAAGAGCAGTTGCTGTTTAATGGGACAAGTGATGGGCACAGAGTTTCGATTTTGCAAGATGTAAAGGTGTAGAGATCTGTTTCATAACAATGTGATAAGGAAGTCCCTGGTAGTTCAGAGGTTAGGACTCCACAGTTTCCTATCAGGGGCCTGGGTATGATCCTCAACCAGGGAACTGTCATTCAAGCTGCATAGCACAGCTAAAACAATGACAACGACAACAAAACAACACTGTGACTATGTGTGTGTATATGTGTTAGTCACTCAGGTGTGCCCGACTTTGCATCCCCATGGACGAAAGCTCACCAGGTTCCTTTCTCCATCGGATTTGCAGTGGCTTGCCATTTCTTTCTCCAAAAGGCTGATGAAAGTGTGTGAAATACTTAGCATGCAAAAATGGTTAAACTGGTAAAAATTTAAGTTAGATGTTTTCTACAACAATTAAAAAAAGAAAAGCATTTAACAACCAGGAAAAGAATTTGAATAGACATTTCCGACTCTTTGCAACCCCATGGACTGTAGCCTATCAGGCTCCTCCGTTCATGGGATTTTCCAGGCAACAGTGCTGGAGTGGATTACCATTTCCTGCTCAAGGCGATCTTCCCGACCCAGGAATTGATCCCAGGTCTCCTACATTGCAGGCAGACACTTTCCCTTCGGAGCCACCAGGGAAGCCCCTAGCAAAATGTAAAGCAGTCTCACTGAGATACTACTTCACACCCATACTACTTCACACCCAATCAAAATGACGAATAATAACAAGTGCTGCAGAGGACGTGGAGAAAAGGAATCTTCAGATATTGTTGAGGTAATTGCTGTAAAATGGTACCACCACTCTTGCAGCAGTGGTTTGTCAGTACCTCAAAAATTAAATATAGAGGAGCCATATGATCCAGGAATTTCCCTCTTTTGTACATATCCACAAACACTGAAAATGTTCAGTCCATGCAAAATCAGTGTTCACAGCAACATTACTCACTATAGCCACAAAGAGTACACCATCCACGTATTACCCAACATTGACGAATGGATAAGCAAACTGTGGTATATGCTCAAAACGGACTGCATGGAAGCCATTTACCATATGCAGCCATAAAAATAAAACAAAAACATTCACTGCTATACAGCCATGAAATGGAGGAATCTTGAAAGTACACAAACGAGGGGACTTTCCTGGAGATCCAGTGTTTAAGACTCTCCACAGGTGCCATCCCTGGCCTGGGAACTAAGATCCCACATGCCACAGAGCTAAATAAATAAATATTGAAAAAGAAAATATGACATCTGAATCAAGCCAGACACAAAGGTCACACTTTGTATGTGGGAGAACTGTAGGTGGAAGAGAAGCAGGAAAGAGAAGCACTCTGTAATCCAAGTGAAACATTTTTTTCAGGGAGGAGGAAATGAGCTAGTCTGATAAAGGATGCCAATAAATTAAATAAGATAACAACTAAAAATTGACCACAGAGTTAAACATTTGAAATTCACCTGTGGCCTTGACAAGAGCGGCTTAAAAGGAAAATGAGAGAACTCGAGATAACAAAGTCTAGGAACAACTCTGCAGAGGTCTATAATAAGCAAACATGAAAAAAAAGCAGCAGAAGCAGGATGTGTCACCCAAAGATGGATTTTTAACGACAGGTCACATTATAGTCAGTCTGTTTGCTGATGGGAACCATCCAGAGAAACAGAAATCTTAATCCGGGACAAAGAGGAGACTTGCTAGAAGATCAAGAAATGAGTAGGTCTAGAACTGAGTACATCAAGAATTGAGTAGATCAAGCCAGAGAGCACACAAGCTGGAGAAGGCAATGGAAACCCACACCAGTACTCCTGCCTGGAAAATCCCACAGATGGAGGAGCCTGGTAGGCCGCAGTCCATGGGGTTTCGAAGGCTCGGACACGCCTGAGCGGCTTCAGTCTCGTGCACTGGAGAAGGAAATGGCAACCCACTCCAGCGTTCTTGCCTGGAGAATCCCAGAAAAGGGGGAGCCTTGTGGGCTGCTGTCCATGAGACTGCACAGTCGGACACGACTCAAGCGGCTTAGCAGCAGTAGCGGCACACAAGAAGGGTACACAAGCCAAATAATTTGCTCACATTGACAGAGCTGAGGTCATATGAAACAAAAGGCTGGCATGGTGGATTAATGGGTACAGAAACCAGCCTTCAAGTGAATCGAATCTCCTGATATTCCCACCGCTGCATAGTTCTCTCTCAATCTATCACAGGGTTGACCTGTGAGACTAAGCAAATACACAAGTGAAGATGTGTAACATCTGAAAGAAGACTCTGCACTTTATCATGGGTGCAAGTGCTTTCCTGAATCACTCATTCTGAGAAAAGACAGCAGCCTCCACAAGAGAAGCCCCTTGGAGAGGCCCACAGAAGGAGGAACTGAGGCTTCATGAGTACAGGCAAGTGAGAGAGTGTAGATTCAACAAGCTAAGTCTTCAGAGGTTGCCAAGCCAGACAAAAGCTTGACTACTACCTCAGGAGAGATCCTAGGCCAAGAGATAACAAGTGTGAAGTTCTTTCAAACTATTCAATTTTGAGATCGTATGTACAACACAAACATTTCAAGTTATAATACCATTCACTTCATACTTACACACAGAAGAGTTCTCCTATAAATATAGCAAAAATTAAAAATACACAGACACACAGACACACAGACACAGACACACACACACACACAGACACACACACAGACACACACACACATACACACACACCAATCCAAAGCACCGAAACACAGGAGTTGCCTGGCAGTCCAGTGTTAGGTTAGGACTCAGTCCTCTCACTGCCAGGATCCTGTGTTCGATCCCTGGTTGGGGAACTAATATCCTATGAAGCCACATGTTGTGACCAAAACAAAACATGCTGTGAAGTTCAAAGCTGTACCAGCAAGATAAGTATACAACACAGCTGTAGGCACAAGTTGCTGGGCATAGGGCTTCCTATGATCTTGTTTACTCGCATGAAATGAACTCAGATGGTGCCTCGCCCCCATCCAGTGGAGTTCACTTACTTGATGAAAAAAAGCCCTTAAGGATACAGAAATGAGCAAGTAATCTCACGTGAACATGTTAAATCACAGGACATTGTCTCTGAATGAACCACTTGATTCATTTATTCATTTGGCCATGCTGTTTGGCTTGTGGGGTCCCAGTTCCCTGACCAGAGATTGAATC
This sequence comes from Budorcas taxicolor, assembly GCF_023091745.1. NCBI lineage: Eukaryota > Metazoa > Chordata > Mammalia > Artiodactyla > Bovidae > Budorcas > Budorcas taxicolor. The sequence continues at coordinate 10,197,821 of NC_068936.1, forward strand.
CAGACCACTGCAGTGAAAGCCCAGAATCCTAATCACCAGGCCACCAGGGAACCCCCACACCTGCACTGCTTTGCTTTCCTAGCTAAAACCTTAGGATATGTGCATTGCCCCATTTTAGCCTCACCAAGTGGTAGGAGTCAGCTCTACACAGCTTAAGACCCATGGTGCTCTTACTTTTTTTCTTTCAAGAAGGCAGGAGAAAGCAAGTCACCCTGCCTGTTTTTAAGCTTGCCACTCAGAAAGCTGCAAACCTGAAACCATGATTGCCCTGAAGTCAACACCCGCAATCAGGGTCAGGTAATCCCCAATCAGGAATACTCTCTCTCAACACCAACGTGTCAGCCGACGAATGAAAGGAGAAAAACGGAAAGTAAGAAAGCCACAACTTTGTCCCTTATTGTAAAGATGTCTGTCACCTTACCTCAGGGGCCCACTGAAATCCTGAGTGCTTGACACCTACCAGGCAGCAAACGGTCACATCCTGGGGACAAGCAGAAGAAAAGCTCAGGGTGAGTCACCTGTTCCGGGAACATTCTATCCCCCCAGGCCCTACCTGGTCCTACCCTACGGATGCTGACCAGGCGTCTCACACTCAACCAGACCAAGTGATTGAACTCCTTAGCCCTGAGCTTCTTCCTCCCACCTCCCTTCTCTCAGTAACAAACAAACAAATACCTCATCTGCCAACTTCCCGAACCAAAGGCCTGAATCTCGGGGCCCCCAAGGACGGGGCAGCCCTGGAGTCCGAGGAGAGGCAAGAGGAAACAGGAAAACGACCAAAGCACCAGGGCAGTGAAGAGGCCACTAGATCGATTTTTTTTCTTCTTTTTTTTTTTTGCTGCGCCCACCTGACTGTGCCTGGGTGCAGAACCGGCTTGGGCCGTGAAGATTTGTGCCTGTGTGTTTAAATACATTAGGTTCCACAGGAGAGCTGGGGGTGGTGCCGGGGGCCGTGCCGGGGGGCAGGGGCCCAGGAGGCCCTTTCCGCGAGCTGGCTTGTCCCACCCCCTGGGCAGGAAAGCTGCTGGAGAGCAGAGCCCGCCCAGACTAGAGAGGGGAGAGGGTGAAAGGAGCCTGAGGCCTGTGGGTCCTGACGCACGCTCCCTCCTGAGGGCCCGCAGGCCCTCACCAGCCGCCCCGCCGAGCAAGGCCTTGTGCGAGTGGGGACCCGAGAAACCCTCCCTTTAGCCGCCAGGCACCGCTTGGGCTGAACCACGCTCCAGTCCTTACCGGTCCCCGTTGATGGAGGAGACAGAACTGCCTGCGGCTCACCTGCCCTAGGCAGTTCCCAGATTGAGCCTGAGGAGGCGAGCCTGAGGCGATGAGGCCTCCTCAGGTCTGGGGCGCCGCCTCAGCTCCCCCTACAGGCGTGAGGGCTGCCCCCGATGATTGGCTGCCAGGTGTCGGCGCCTACAATCTGATTGGCCGCGACGCCGAGTTGGGCGCATGCGTGGGCGATAAGCCCTCCCCCCGCCCCTTCACCCCGTAAAAGCACCCGCTGGAGGCGTGGTCAGCCTGAATGTGAATCTCAAGGGTCTTGGGTCAAGATTGCTCAGCTCACCAAACGCGAAGAAAGAAAAAACAGATGGCACAGTCGCCAGGGCACAGGGCTGAGAACGGCCTCCGAGTCTACCAGGGGAGTCCAGTGATGGTGTCCAGCACTCACAGCCCAGATCTTGACGCCCCTCCTCTTGGAATTACATTTCAATCAAGGCAGGGCAGCCTGCCCCTGTTTTTGCACTGTCTATCGTGAGCTGAGAATGAGCTTTACTTCTTCTTCTTCTTCTTTTTTTTTAATTTTAGAGCTTTACACTTTTAATGGCTGAGGAAAACCGAAAGAATTTTATTTTCTCACGTGGAAATTGTGTGAAACTCAGTTTTCGGAGTTCTTAAAGTTGGAACAGGGACTTGCCAGCTTCTTTGGTTATTCTCTATGCCTGAAAACTTAATTAATCGTCAATGATCATATTCGCAAAGCCTAAATTATTTCTGTTTTGGCCCTTTACAGAGTGTTTTTTAAATGCCCTGTTCAGCTGGAAGTCTCCTAGTAGTCATATGGGAGAATAAAGTTTTGGTTTTGTGACAATATTTTCTTGTCTATTATATTCATTTTTCATTCTTTACTAATTTCATTCCTTCATATCGCTAAAAGTTTCCTTTAATGGAAGCAATGAAATAACATCAAATAAAATACCTCTGTTGGTAGTTTTCACAGGTAACATGTTAGAACGTATATGCTCAACTAAAAATATGTTGTGTATATACAGTAAATACCACTTTAAGTAGCTTCAGAACTTGTATCTGGTTTCAAGTTACTAGGAAGGTTTGTTAAACATCCAATATTCTAACCTCCAGCTGTTCTCAACTTCAAAAAGATAAAACTTTTTCAATAATTTGTTACCTCAAGTTTCAACTCCGTTTGAGCCACATATATGAACACGCTTTCTAGGTCACATGATTTAATCTGACATATTGCCGATAAGTGAAAATTTTGGAATACCTTACGCAAAAGAGAGATGTTGTTTTCTTCTTCCAGAAAGACAGGTAGTGAAGCCGATCTTTGAACGGTTTGTCGGTTTTTATTAAATCCATAAAGATTAAGCTGTCGAATTAAACTTTTCGTGCTCTTGGTTTCAAATATTCTGAAAGGCTCCTTTCTTTCCAAGACTTCTTTCCTAAAGAGTGCTTCACTGATCACTCTACATGTGCCTGTCTCATCCCACCAAATAGACTCAAACTGATCACTTTCAACTATATTCCAAAGCTTTTGTGGAAATGTGAGTGAAAGAAAATCATTCACATCATCTGTTTCAGAGACAGAATATGTGTAGTGTGGCCTTTTGATCACAAGATCCTCAGACAAAGCCTGAAAAGCACATTCTTCACTCATAGATCTCAAAACTGAGTCCCCGGGTGTATAATCATACCAATAAGATCTAATGGAGGTTTCTGAACCAGTGGATTCATCTTTAGGAGGTCCATCTTGAATTTCTGAAGAAATATGTGCCATCTCAGGGAAAGCTTTCTTCAGATAATTTTCTCATTTGTCTGCTTTTACACAATGCAACTTCAAATGATGTTTGGCTGGCCTACAGAGAGAAACTCTCTGGACAAGCACAGAGGTCCTCCCAGTCAAACAGCTGTGACATCACAAAATCACTGGTCTCCTAGCAATCGAAGGTTGGTTGTGACATGACAAAGTCACTGGTCTCCTAGCAATTGAAGGGTAATGTTCAACCAAGTGTTTACTTCAGCATCAACTTCAAATACAGACTGCTGACAGAAATAGTAACCAAAACCATGAAGCATGCAAAATCTCATTACTAAAGTTGTTGGCTTTTTTTTGGTTCCTGTGTTTGGGATGGCCTTTCTCTTTCTGGCAGTTTGTGGTTCCTCTTTATTGTGGAGGTTCCTCCCTGTTGCTGGGGTTGGACGAGTGGCTTGTCAGGTTTCCTGGTTAGGGAAGCTTGTGTCAGTGTTCCGGTGGGTGCAGCTGCATCTCTTCTCTCTGGAGGGCAATGAAGTGTCCAGTAGAGAGGTTTGAGATGTCTATGGGTTTGCAGTTTGGGCAACCTGTATATTGAAGCTCCGGGCTCTGTTCCTGTGTTGCTGAAGAATGTGCATGGTATGTCTTCCTCTGGAACTTGTTGGCTCTTGGTGGTGCTTGGTTTCAATGTAGGTATGGAGCTTTTTGGATCATTTCTTTTTTTTTTTAAAGAAATTTATTTATTTTAATTGGAGGTTAATTACTTTACATGATTGTATTGATTTTGCCATACATCAACATATGTCCGCCACAGGTATACACATGTTCCCTTTCCTGAACCCCTTCCCTTCTCCCAACCCGTACCATCCCTCTGGGTCGTCCCAATGCACCAGCCCCAAGCATCCAGTATCATGCCCTGAACCTGGGCTGGCGACTCATTTCATATATGATATTATACATGTTTCAATGCCATTCTCCCAAAACATCCCACCCTCTCACTCTCCCACAGAGTCCAAAAGACTGTTCTATACATCTGTGTCTCTTTTGCTATCTCGCATACAGGGTTATCGAAAACTCACATCAATAAATCTACTTTATTTCTGAAATAAAAGTGATGTATCATCCTTCTATACACACATTCTTAATATTCAGTCCTGTTACCCTAGCAGACTTGGTCTACTTGCTTCTGTACAAAAAAATTTATGAATTGACTGTGGGTTTCAGTGGGGGGGGGAGGGGGGGGGGCGGGAAAGTGCTTATTGTAGGACCAAGCAAGGTGTCTTAGCAGCTGGTGCTTCAAAGACGCAAATCCCCAAACACTGTCAGGGGAAATATTTTAATGGCTGAGTGAGGGTGGAACATGGGGTCTGTGATCAATATTGGGACATTCTACTAGTGGCCTATTACTGAGGATATTGGGAGTCCACATCATTGACCGTCTAGTTCCAACTATGCACTTAAGTTTCAGCCTGGTTTGGGCTTTAGCATCTCTAAAATTGTGCACAGGAGATTGCTCAGAATGTCATCGATGGTCCTTGCTGCTGCTGCTAATTCGCTTCAGTCGTGTCCGACTCTGTGCGACCCCAAAGATGGCAGCCCACCAGGCTCCCCCATCCCTGGGATTCTCCAGGCAGAACACTGGAGTGGGTTGCCATTTCCTTCTCCATGCTGGCCCTTGAGGAGCGACTAAAGACCCTTGAGGTTGACTAGTGGCTAAATCATTATTATTGTCTATCGCTTGATTACTTTCCTTAGTTTCTGTCTTTTCTAGCTTCTCCGATTAAAATTACTGTTGAACATGAGGACGTCTACAATCTCCTACCTCTCTCTCTCGATGTCCATGCTTTTCAGTCTTAAGAAGGGACTGCTTAGTACAATAAAGGAAAACAAGTCTCGGACTTAGAGCTCGATCATAAATATGACACAAAATCTCAGTGCAGGTTCAGTTTCTTTTTCAGGTTTCCCAGCTCTTGGAGTGAGTGAGTCAGCAACAACTTTGGCTCTTTCCTGTTGAGATGGAGCATGGAGTTGGAAATAATTCTAAAATCTAAGCTTGCTATCAATAGTTTATGATATGAAAACATCTCTCTATTTTATATATTATTTATATATATTTCTGTATCAGTATTTTGTCAGGAAACTGGACAAACATTTGAAAATGGGTATATATTTATGAAACGGAGAGAGGTGAGTGATATAAAAGAGTCCTCGTATTTTACATGCGGCCAAGAAAACATATTTGGAAGTATTTCAACTTACATAATATTCAACAATCGAGTAGAATTTGAATCATTCTACATTTGGGTTTTATTTTTTTCCCATTTCTATTACACCTAACATGAATTAAAAGCCATTGCACTTTTTTTCATACACACACTCATGCATAGACAGGTGTATGTATGTATAGATGTCAAAATATAATTTTAGGCAACTTTATGTAGGTGACCACACTCACTGCTAGCTCCCAAGATCGTAATAAACTGTTTGGGAAGCCCTACGTTACTTAGTATCTTTCTGGCTGAAACATTCGTATCTTGTTGCTGAAAAGCTCTCCTTTCATCTAGCTCATTTTCCACTCTTCTT